>NC_141696.1:329695241-330389890 GCF_964263255.1 Lissotriton vulgaris | reverse complement strand
CAATCAGCTATCACCTCCCTCTAGAACCTTCCTGGCAGGAGCCTCCGTCCCTCAGATTTTCCTACGCACTAAGCTAAGTAGGCGTGACACTGAGAGAGTTAGGTGAGTCCTTCCAGGGAAGGCGGGAGGGTTGCATGTGAATCTATGACACCAATACTGGATAACTGCAGTTACAGGTAAGTAACGCATTTCTTATCCAGTATTATGAGTGTCTTTCATAGATTCACATGCCTGAATCAGAGTAGCAAGCAATGCAGAGTGCACATTTCTGATGGCACAGCATATTCAAGTCATTAGATAATACATATCATGCGACTATTAACCACCAATAAATGTCAACAATAAGCATCAGCATAGAAATGTACATATCAGAGAAGGATGGAGGGACGAAGGAAGGCTCACCTTACTGAAATAGATGGGGTAATACTGCTTGTCCCACTGCTGCATCCTTCATCAGCTCTTTGTCCAGGCAGTAATGCCTAGTGAAGGTATGCGGCGACTTTCATGTTACCACCCTGCAAAGACTGGCACCCCTGCAAAGAGTGCCATAGATGTAGACATAGCTCTTGTAGAGTGAGCTCAGACTTTACACTGTAATGGCTGTCCAGCTAGGTCATGACAGAAAGCAATTGCTGAAGAGATCCATCTGGAGATACTCTGTTTGGTAAGCAGTAGACCCTTTCAAGGTCTACTGAAAGCTATGAAGAGTTGATTAGACTTCCTGAAAGATTTGGTCTTATCAATGTAAAATTTCAAGCACCTTTTAAGGTCTAACGAATGCAGCGACCTCTCAGCTGCAGTGCTGGGGTTTGGAAAGAATAATCTTAGGATTACAGGCCCGTTCAAGTGGAAGTCCGGCGGGACTTTAGGGATAAATTTAGGATTGGTTCTCCAAATCACCCTGTCGTCTTTGAACTGTAGAAAGGGATCCTGAATGGAAAATGCCTGCATTTCACTGACCCTCCTTGCAGATGAATTGTTTAATTAGTCTGCTAGACCAGAGAGAGGGACCCTTTGGAGTCCTTTTAAAACGTGATATTGCTGCCAAGTGTACTTTAATGGAGGAGTGGGCTAGGCCCAACAGTGCCAGATGTAGTAGATAAGGCAAGATTTGTTCTGGAGAGGAGGAAAAAGGCGGAATTCCTCGGTCCACACACCAAACACAAAAGCGCTTCCACTTCAGGGAATACGTCTTGTTAGTGCTTGCCTTGGCTAGAATATCCCAACAGTCTTGTGGTATGTTTAGACTGCTGAATTCTCGGAAGCTCAGGAGCCAGGCGGCTAACCTGAGAGACTTCAGATCCGGATGTTGAACCTGCTTGCTGTTCATTGTGAGCAGGGATGGATATTGGCGTAGATGAATCGGTGTCTCTAGAGATAGACGATGGAGCTCCATGAACCAGTGTTGTCTTGGCCAGAATGGGGCTATCAGAATTAGAGTGCAAGGCTCCGCTTTCATCTTTCTGAGGACTCTGGGAAGCATCGGGAATGGCGGAAATGCGTACGCAAAGACGTTGCGCCATGCGATGGAAAATGCATTTCCTTTGGGACCCTGACTGGGGATGCCAGCTTGCGAAGTGTGGGCATTTGGCATTCTTTCTGGTCGCGAATAGATCAATTCGCGGCGATCCCCACTTGGAAAAGATCTCGTCGATGATTGCCTGGTCCAATTCCCATTCGTGCGACAATGTCCTCTGCCTGCTTAACGCGTCTGCAATCACATTGTCCTTGCCTGGGACATACTCCGCTCTTAGCGTTACATTGTGGAGAATGAGCCAATTCCAGATCTTTTGCGATTCGCGAGAGAGTGTCAGCGAACGCATCCTGCCCTGTTTGTTTGTGCATCGTCGTAGTGTTGTCGGTCATGACGAGCACTAGGGAGTTCTTGATCCTTGGCAAGAATGACTGTAGGGCCAGGAAAACTGCCCTCAGTTCGAGTAGGTTGATGTGGAGATGTTTTTCCTGCTCTGACCATTTGCCACTTATCTGTAGTTCCTGCAGGACAGCTCCCCAACCCTCCAAGGAGGCGTCTGTTGTGATGACATGAGGAGCTGAGGGAAGTAGGAATGTTAATCCCTGCGAGAGGCTTCTTGATGACATCCACCTTTGCAATACCTTGTTGATTCGCACTGTAATAGTTATGCGGTCGTCGAACGACCCAGTGCATTGTGTCCATTGTTTGGACAAAGCCTCTTGTAGGGGACGCATCCGTAGAAGGCAATGTGGTATGAGTAGGATGCATGATGACATCATTCCCAAAAGGTATTTGAAGATACGAACTGGCAAAGTTTTCTTCGAGGCTACTGTTGAGGCTAGAGAAAGGAGCTTATGTTTTCGTTCCTGGGATGGAAACGCTTTTGCAGAACCTGTGCTCAGAGTTGCTCCGAGAAAGGTGATGATGCGAGAAGGTTGTTAGGTGGACTTTTCTTGGTTGAGTGTAAGACCCAAGTGACTGAAGAGATTGAGACAGGCGTTGGAGGATCTGGAAGCGTCTGCAAAGGATGATGCCTTCACCAGCCAGTCGTCCAAATATGGGAAGACTTGGTGACCATGCTGCCTGAGGAAAGCTGTCACTGGGGAGAGACACTTGGTGAAGATGCGGGGCGCAGATTTGAGGCCAAAAGGTAGGACACGGAACTGGAAGTGCCTGCCTGCAACTGCAAACCTCAGGTATTTTTTGTGATTTTTGTGGACTGGAACATGAAAGTATGCGTCCTGTAAGTCCAGAGACGTTATGAAATCCCCTTCCTCTAGAAGGTTCCAGATCTCCTGTATGGTGACCATGCAAAACAACTGCTTCTTTAAGAACTTGTTCAGCGCTCTGAGGTCTAGAATAGGCCTCCATTTCTTTTCCTTTTTCTGAATGAGAAAGAACCGGGAGTAAAATCCCCTCCCCTTCTGAGACAATGGTACTCTCTCTATCGCTCCTTTCCTGAGCATAATTGAGAGTTCTTGTAGAAGAAATCGCAGGTTTTTGTGGTGCATTGGGCGAGGAGGAGTTCTCGGAGGGATATTTTCGAATTCCATGGAATGGCCAAATTGAATCAATTGAAGGACCCTCCGGTCCGTGGTAATTCTTTTCAATTCTTGAGAAAATGTGTTAATTTTCCTCCAATCTTTAAAAAATGAGATGAGGGTTGGACTGACTGGATGAATAGGTCATTGGCATCCGCCGTTGTTCTTCCTTTGACTTTTGCCCCTAAAGGTTGACTTCCCGTATGAGGACTGTCAGCCCTGCTGTTGTTGGCGATGCTGATATTGGGTTCTACCCTGGTTGGAAGAATATGATGATCTGCTCTGAAAACCACCTCTGTATGAGGGTTGTCCTCATCCTCTGCTCCCTCGAAAGGACTGGTTCTTGTATTGGAGCGTACCCAGCGCCCTTGCCGTGTCTGTGTCTTTTTTAAAAGCTTGTAGAGCTTCGTCAACCTTAGCTCCAAACAGATGTTGGCCATCATATGGCATATCTAGAACTTTAGACTGTACCTCAGGTCTAAATGAGGTTGTCCTGAGCTATCCTTGCCTCCGTAAAACGGCTGCCCCGGCCAGCTGTCGGAATCCAGTCATCACTACATCCATAGCGCTGTCTATTATTTCAGATGCTGACGTTTGACCCTCCAAAAGGATACATTGTACTTCCTCTTTTGAGGCGTCAGGTAACTCAGATAAATACGGTGCAATATCTGCCCCAGCTGTCTATTATAGCGTCCTAGAGCGCTAGTGTATTTGCTGTCTTCACCGTCATTGCTGACATTGAAGAAAAACGCTTTCCTCTAATGTCTAACTTTCTCCCCTCCTTGTCTGGTGGCGCTGTCAAGGGAGATGAGGGATTTCTTGAATTCTTTTGAGCCGCCTGTGTGACCAATGAATTTGGTTTTGGGTGTCCTGTGAGGTAGGCTGCTGCTGACGTTGGGGCCTTGTATTCCTTATCCAGTCTTGGAACTACTGGCGAGACTGAGGCTGGAGTTTACATCAACTGCAGACCCTGTTCCCATACATAATCAATTATTGAAATTAATCTTGCTGCTTTTTTAAGCGGTTCCTTAAAGTTATATAGGAAACAGTCATGTTCCTGAGATTCCATCGACATGTGGAAGCGTTTTGCTGCTCTCTCAACCAAATTGTGGAAACCACCGATGTTCACAGGTGGAGAGTCTGAAGTAGCGGGCACAGGAGATGCTGGAGAAGGGATGACATATTCGTCCCAGTCTCCATGTATGGACTGGTCATCCTGCAACTCGCCCCCCTCTTGTTGATGGTCCTCTCCTTCTTCATCAGATGATGGAGGACAAGACAAGTGCACCCTCTCCTGCTGGAGAACTAAAGGCGGGGGTCGAGGCCGTGGCGATGGTACTGTCGCCGCTGGTGGAGGAGCTGGTGATTCTGGGAATCTTTGTTTATAGTCCTCAATAAGAAATCTTAAATCAGTCACTAGAGATGCTGGTAGACACACCATGGGTGTAATTTGCGTCTGTACTGTATGTTGCTGGACTACTTCCTCGTCCGAGCTTTGACATTTCACCACTAGCTCGAAGGGGCTGTTTGCTTGGAGCATATCCTCCTCATCAGATTCCTCATCTTGTAGGAGACAAGCTGGGGCAGACTTTGCACCCAGCTTGGAGATGTTAAGTCCGGCGTGATTGCCTTTTTCGAGAATTTGACCCGTAGAGAAGTGGAATGGAAACCAGATTCAGTCATCAACAACGGGCTCGTCGACGGAGTGATCATCGACGATGTATTGTCGACAGTTTGTTCATTCTGGACATTTGCCGTCGACAGGATTATCGTCGTCGACTGCTCCAACAGGGATGCCTTCGTCGACGGCGTCTTCATCGTTGTCGACGCCTTCGTCGACGGTGCGCTCGTCGACGATGATGTTTTTGTCGACAATGTCTTCGTCGACGTGGCCTTCATTGACAGCATAGATGTCGATGGAGCTGACTTCGTCGGCGACACTGTCGTTGGCGCTGCAGTCGTCGACGGGGTTTTGGGCGTCAACGATAACCTTTTAATAACAATGGTCGATGACAAGGGCTTACCCGCCGTCGACGATGGGGTAGTCGTCGTCGAAGAAGTTAACGTCAACGATGCCGTCGTCGTCGAGACTGTCGTCGTCGAGACGTAGACAGGAGACACAGCCTTCCTGAGCACCGAGGATGTCGATGAGGTCGTCGTCGATGACGGCGCAGGCTTTTTGAAGGTGTGAACCTCCTTGTCAGACGCTGATGATGACAGGACCTCTGAATACTTTCTAGTTGTCTTCTTTGGAGAAGCGTCTTGAGGGCTAGGGGAAGCTACCCTTGGCCTTTTGAGAGACAGTTTAGAGGAGACTGAAGAGCTCTCACCTTCTTCAGAGGATTCCAGATTGTCTATGTCCTTGAGCCTTTGGAGCCACAGTAGAAGGCGTCCTTCCCGGTCCTTGAGTGTCTTTGTGGAAAATGTTCTACATATTTTGCAGTCTTTAGATGAATGATCCGGGGACAGGCACTATAAGCATTTCTTGTGTTGGTCATCTATGTGGAGTCTTTTTTTTTTACCACAAGAGCTACAGGCTCTAAAAAGACCCTTCTTATGAGTATCAGCCATAATGAATAGCTTTTACCTAGAAAGAAATAAAGCTTTAGAAGCAAACCTGAGCAGAACTCCGGTGGAGACTCCCTTAGCACAACGTGTGGTAGAAAATCTGAGGGACTGAGGCTCCTGCCAGGAAGGTTCTAGAGGGAGGTGATAGCTGATTGGCTCTTATCTAGAGTTTGGTCCTTATTACAAAAGGACATGGATATGTTACTAAGGTGAGGCCTTTAGGCCTACTATTCTCTATGTATGTCTATAGGACATTACTTTTCTATGTACCGGAGACTCCCGTCTCGACGACGGGGAATGCTTCAGGAATGTGAATCTATGAAAGACACCCATAATACTGTATAATATATAAAAGTTTAGAAACTAGTAGACACTATCCGTAAGTAAGTTGTCGACTTGAGCGTCTACCGTGGGAATGAAGTGGAGGAGCAGTAGACTATCAGAGGGTACACTCTCATTGGTTTCAGATAACCTAACCTGGAACTCATATATATATATATGTTTTTGGGTTTTATATTAGTGCGTGTTCCTAGCTAAATAGCCCCATTCTTTCCGATCCGACCCTAGCCCTTTGCCATACCTTTTCCTGAGTGCTGTGAGCTACTGCTGACGGTGAATTGTGTTGCCTGACACTGTGTAAGATGACTATCCCTTATTTTCTATGGTCATAGTTACTGCTGTGACTATATTCCCTTAGCTTGACTATCTTTACAGTTGGTACTGCGACTGTGTTTTAATGCTGATTTGAAAGAAGGGCGACTTAGCCGAGTTTCTAGAACAACTCTTTATGAGTGTTTGTTCCATTTTATACTAATTACAAGCTCTTAAAATCTCGCTCTTTTTCAAAAGGACCCTTCATGGGTTCTGGTAGGTCAGGGCCCATTTAGCTAAGAATAGGGAATCTTTCCTTTATAAACACACTGTTAATTTCTTGTTGATTCTAACCGTGATTTTTCTGATATTTCTGTAACCGGATTTATCTTGACTAATTGATTAAAAATAAGAAAAACAAATACTAAACTCTTTATGTGACATACAAGTTATCGATTCAATTCTAAAACTCTGTCTGAATATAATAACTGAAGTGTTGATGATGAATACAGTGCCCGGAACTTGGAGATCTGGCAAGGCGGTACTAGGAGGCCGAGGCGGTTTTGAAGATATGACTATTAATAGAGAGATGTGTAATTTATGGTAGATGTGTTTTGATTCGGAAAGTGGTGTTGTGAGATTGAATGAGCTGAGTTATAGGAAGCATTAAGAAGTTGTGAGGAGAAAAAGATAACAAAAAGCCTGCAGAAGACAAAAGATCCTGGGATATACAAAAGTACATATGTTGAATTGAACACAAACTTGTTTACAAGATTTAAGGTGTAGTGTGTGAGGTATCATCATCTGAACCACTGACATAGGAGTATTGTGATTGATTAATTTGATAGGTGTTAGTGGAACCTAATTTCGCAAACGGGTAAAGCTGCATCGATTTGGGGGATTTCACGCTGGTCGAGATTTCACTTGCGTTTGTGGGAAATACTCTTGAGTGATTGTGATACCATAATTGAAGTTGTGTGAATGTGTGTGAAATTGTAAAGGAGGGTGAGCTGCTGTAAGGAGTGAGATCGTACGTCATATTGTTTGGTGCTGAGATTGGTCGCCTGGTGTGATTTTGCGCTGAGATTGCTTGTTGACGGAAAGGCGCAGCACTGGGATTGGATTAACAGAAAGTGAGTAGCATATTTGGATTCCTTCACAAAAGTGGAAATCTACTAGTTCTAATTGGATTGGTTTATTGAAATTTGACATATACGAAACAAAACAATAACATTGTCTTGTTTTTATTTGTATTGCAAAAGAATGAAATGTTTTTAAAAATTTAAGATTTTGGTTAGAGGAGATGCCAATATTTTCTGGTACGGAAAGCTAAAGAGGCACCTCCCGAAGGTACGCCTGCACATTATATGACAATTGAGCATAGGTTAAACACCTGCTCTAGACTTTGCCATTAGAGTAGGCTTACGGAGAAGGAAGTTACATTGATACAAGACATTTAGTACTAGAATTCTTTAAAATCTAGAGGGAAAATTGTATGAAATAAAGCCACCACCTAGACCCATCCAATATGAAGCTTTGTGTGTGTGTGTGGGAGGGTTGCAAGGGATAAAGAAAAGGAAAAATATCCGTTAATGACAAAAAGAGGAGTGTGAAATTATGCAGATGCTCGATGGGACGAAGAACATCATAGAGGGAGAAAGGCAATTATATAGGAAACCATATTATATCCATCTATTACCACTGAAACAGCTAAGAAAGGAAACATATGTCTTTACCAAAAGAAAGATGGAGATGAGACGAATACTGATTCAGGTGATTACATTTTAGAACAGATGCTAGCTTCAAGCCCCCCAATATAGAGTGACTCATACTGATTCAGGTGATTCCAATGCCAGTGCTAGTACTACAGTGGCAACTGCTCCTGTAGATCCAGATTTAACACAGATCAAACGACCATTACCGATGCTCCAAATTATTCCTCTAGATGTGGCTCATCCACAACTTGCTGCTCCAACTGTAACTAATGTGACCAGAGTGTGTGCCACTACTCATGTAGCTCCTGTAAATGCCCCAACAGTGCCCATAGTTATTTCAAATGCACTCCCAAATGAGGATCTCGGACCAAAAATGTTGATGAGCCGCAGGAGGTGTACATACCAGAGGGTTTGTTCTGACCTCACATAATTCTCAGAGTGTCGTGTGGAGACCCTCACAGATAGTACAAGCACTAATTGAGGGGGGGACCTTAGTTTTCAATAATTCTGGTGACATCAATACCGCTGAGGAAGGTTATATGTCAGCTTGGTTAGAAGAAGTAGTGGGTACTAGAAGAATAGAGGACAAAGAGGTACAGGAGAAGCCAGAGACTTAGCGTGAAAAGCCTTTACATATTGCCCAATTAAAGGTGAAACTAGAGGAAATAATAAGGTGATCCCTGGAATTTGAACATCTTAAGCAATATCAAAGAAAATAGATAGTTTACTTGTGTAAGAAAATTACATGAAGAGGAGCCTTAGTTAATTCCAAATAGTTCCTTCCAAACAGAATTTTCTCAGAAATATGAAATAGATCTTGCAAAAAATGTTCACTTGCAGAGAAGCTATAGGGTTCAATTGGATGATCCAGCACTGGAGAATATAAAGATTTCAGGAATGCGAGAAACATTGTAGAATTACTCAAGTTAATTCATAAATAGAGTGAGACTGAGATGCTAGAAAATAAATGGGCAAAGAAGCATGAGAAGAAAAAGAGAGAAGCAGCCATAACAAGGAATCATGAAGAGGCAAAAGAGGGAGAAACCGCAGCATACCCACTTGGAAAAGTTGCAGTAGGAAAGTATCTAATTGTCCCTTGGAATAGAAGTGATTTGACTGCATTTGCAATTTTCCAAAACTGGGAGACAAGCCAGTGCAGTGGTATGCAAAGTGGGGGGAATCATAAAGATTTTGACGGTGTTGTGGACAGATTTTAATAAATATTTTGACATTGTATTACCTGCTGATTTATGGTCTGGATGTAAGACTGCAGTACAGTGGCTGAAAGAAGAACACTCACTAGAGACTAGGACATATGCACCACTAGTGTAGTAATGGAGAAATATGAAGCTGTGATTACTTTCCTGAAGGGCCGAGTGTCACACAGAGATTTGGGTTGGCTTAAGATTAAAAGAATGACCCAAGAACCAAAAGAGACAGTGCATGAATATTATAAACGGTTGTTACAGCTGTTTCAGCAACACAGTGGACGAGAATATCCTGAAGGAAATATGGGGATTTCTCTGTCCAACGTTGTATTAGGCCTGAAGCCAGAGATCTGTTCACACATAACTCAAAGTGTGATCTGCTAGCAGAACAAATCTCTTGACAAGATTCTGCGATATGCTGAATATTGCAGCGGTGAGTTAGAAAAGAAGTAAAAAAGAATTCAAGAGAACTTAATGTTAGCACAGATAACTTTGGCTCAGAAAGATTTTAAATACCATCTTTTGCAGGGAATCAGGGAAACATGCAAGGTGTTGCCATTCCACATGTGTATTTCCATGGATATTAAGGCAGATTTAACATGCCTCAGTGTAGAGGTGTTCCTGTGGGTACATGATCTGGAACAGATATGCTGTTATGAAAAAGATTACTACTCATCACATCGGTGTTAGAATTGGACATTGGAAGCAGGAATGTAGATATAATCCTAATAATGTTGTTGGAAATTTACAGATGCCAAAGAAAATGCAAATGCAAAATGTGCCTACACAGCAAATGCAGATACCTTTGTAAGGTCAGGTTCCAATGATACCCCTCACTCGTTCAAATGAACTTCCAAAATGTGGGGAATCCTTGACTAGACTTAATCAAATGCCAAAAATGAATACAAACTCGTTTCAAAATGCCATGCCACAATTTCAAAATCCGAACCCAAATGTTTTGCAACAATATCCATTCTTCTAATAAGATGGTTCAGGTTTTCATGATTCCCAATGACAGTGCCTGAGAGGGAGGAAAAATGCACATTTGTTGTAGTCTTAGAAGTAGACCAGAGTGGCCCATATATAGATGATACAGTCTATGGCTACCTTGTTTTTTTTTTTTTTATTCAAATTATTTTTATTGAAAATTTTGGAAAAAGAAAGAAAATACAATACAAAAATCTTCCATTACATAGATTGATACAACCATGGTGATAAGTGACGACTACACAAATTCAAAGAAAAATAGGTACGGACAAATGTATCCGATGCATCAAAGCTAAGCAGTCAGAGGGAACATTAACCACAATGTATACAAAGGTATAATATATAGTCATTGGAGCATACGGGGATAAAATACAGAGCCAGTGAAACATATATAGATAAATAACCGACAATTATATGTTATCCTCATAGGGGGATCAAAGTGGGAAGATGATGCGTCTAGGGAGGACCACAATTTTTTGTTGGAGGGTTTCCATGTAGCTGACTGTAGCGTTGGGTTATCCGCCCCTCTCAAGTAAGAGAGCCACTCTAACCAGATTTTAAAATTGACTTCAGCAAAGTTTGTCCACTTACAGAGGATGACCTTGCATGCCAGTGTTAACATTACATCTAAAAGTTGCCGGTCATGTATGTCTGGCAATTGTGTGTCTAGTGTACCCAATATGACATAGATAAATTCCTTAACAGGTTCAATACCAAATATCTGGAGGATATAAGCAAAGATTTTTCCCCAAAATGTTTGTAGTAAGGGACAGTCGAAAAGCATATGTGCTAGGTCTCCAGTTGTTGTCTGGCAGTTCCAGCAGTTGGGCGTATCTTTCAGGTGGCATTTATACAACCTTTGAGGAGTCCAGAATACTCTTTTCAGCAGCATGTATTTCGTCTTGCAGAGGATCGGGGAAACCTTGTTGGACAATGCTGTACTATGAATTACATCCCAATCTATCGCTATTCCGGTCGAGTTAGGTTCTAATTCCCATTTACCTTCCGTTAGCGTATGGGATTTCTTGGGCACAGGGAGGAGTAGCTTATAGACTCTAAACACGAAATGGCTAGCATGGGACAGAATTGGCAAGCGCGTCATAAGCCAGGGTGGATCAGCAGTGAGGGCACGTTTAGAGATGATGGATTTCAGTTTCAGGAAATGCTAAAATTCTATTGGTGGTGAGTTAAAAGTCGTTTGTAATTTCGAAAAAGGGATGGGTAGTGTACCGTCGTAGAGGTCTTTTACCATGTTAATACATTTTTTAGCCCACAGATCCCAATATAGGGTTTTACCATCTATCCTAAACATATTCCTCCACAATGACACCAAGGTAGATTTTTTGAGTACGGAATTAGTTTTGTGGGATTGGTCAAGCCTTAATAAGGCTCGCCTAGTATTTAGGAGGATATATTTGGAGTAAGGCAAGTGTGACAAATCCATGCTAAGGAGGGCTGGAAGGGGTGCATGTGCAATGATAGATTTTTCGATAGATAACCATATTGGGACATAGGATGGAGAGTCTACTAGCCAAAGAGCACCCTGCTTGCAGAGGAAAGCCGTCTGGTAGTTCCTGAATGAGGGGAGGCCCAGGCCGCCTTTTTCTTTTGCTAGTTGCAATTTTTTTAATGATATCCTAGCTCTTTTCCCACGCCACAGAAACTCCCCTAACAGCTTATCCACTTTTTTGATAAATTCATCCGTAAAAGTCATTGGGAGCATGCCAGCTAGATAATTAACCGATGGTGTGCACATCATTTTAAGAGTCTCTGCCCTACCCCACTAGGAAAGAAACTTGGGTGACCAGCCGTCTAATAATGTGGATATCTTTTTTAAAGTGAGATCCTCATTCACTTTTAAGGTTGATATTAAGTCTTTCCCGAAATCCAGACCCAGGTATTTAAAGGATTGCGTTTGCCAGGTGAGGCCGGACGTTCCGAGTATGTCTTTGTTTCCGACATTGTTCAGGAGTTTGACCTCCGTCTTGTCTTTATTCAGTTTATAGTATGAAACCTTAGGGTACTCATTGATAGTAGTCATTAGCGCCGGAATAGCCTCATCAGCCCTTTCCGACATAATGAGCACATCATCTGCGTACGCAGTTAGTTTTACAGTACACCCGTTAATTGGTACGCCGGCAATGGCTTCGTTGTTTCATATATCATATAGGAAGGGTTCAATTGCTAATAAAAACAAGGACGGGGAGAGAGGACAACCTTGTCTCGTTCCTTGTTTTAGACAAAAGGATAAGGAAAAGGAGCCACCTGCTCTGACCTTAGCAGTAGGACAAGTGTACAAAGACATAACGAGTTTCGTGAAGGTTATGCCTAAATTAATTTATGCAAGACTGCTTCCATGAAAGCCCAGTCTACCTTGTCAAAGGCTTTCTCGGCATCCAACGTGATTGCCGCTGTAGGGGTATTTAGAGGTTTTGCTCTCTCCAACACATGAGCTAGTACTCTGGTGTTGTCGCTGGACAGCCTATGTTTTAAGAATCCAGCTTGAGATGGATGTATCAGGCTAGGAAGGGCTCGCTGGAGTCGCGCTGAGAGAATCATAGCCAGTAACTTACAATCGAGATTAATCAAGAAAATTGGTCTGTAATTTTTTGGCAGGGATGGGTCTTTGCCCTCCTTGGGGAGTACCGCAATAATTGCCCCTGCTAAGGTACCCTTTACCTCGCCTGTGGCAGCAATTTCTTGGAATAGGTGGAGAAGAGGATCTATCAAGTCTGATGCAAAACTTTTGTAAAATTTTGCCGTGAAGCCATCAGGGCCAGGTGCTTTTCCACATTTTAGGCCTTTGATCGCTTTGTCTACCTCATTCGCTGTGATCGGGTCATTTAGACTCCGTTGCTCCTTCGATGAGAATTTTGGCAAGTTGCATTCATTCAGGTAATCCTGAATCTTACCCTTGTCCACAGACTCGTTCTTAGCATATAGGGTTTCATAAAAGTCTTTAAAGACTTCCGATATTTCGTGAGGGTCAGAGTGGCCTACTCCCGCAGAGTCCCTAATAACATTGATTGAATTCTTCTGGACCTTGAATTTTAGATAGGCGGCCAGGCTTTTTCCCGCCTTATTAGATTCAGAACGTTTAAATTTCCGCCTTCTGTCCAGCCATACTCCCGCCCTTTCATTCACCAATTTGTTGTACTCATATTTCTTATTAGTCATAGTGTTAAGTGTCTCTCTGTCCCTATTCATCTGGTGTCTGTTCTCTAAGTCCGATATCTCGCTTTCTAGTGTTTCCAATTTAGCGTTGTAATCTTTATTCTTAGCAGAGCGAATCTTGATACATATCCCCCTAGGCGTGCGTTTCAAGGCCTCCCAACGTACAAGGTCCGAAGTGTCCCCTCTCATATTCATTTCTAGATACGAACGGATGGCTGTTTGGATTGCAATCCAATGTTGGTCTTTATTTAAGATCTCCTCATTTAGTCTCCATGATGTTTGTCTTGGGGAGGGCTTGATGTTACTAATGGAAAGGGAGATACATGAGTGGTCTGATAGAACTCCCGGCTCAATGGATGTATCCTCTATCCTCGGAATCCCATTCTGTGTAATGAAGATGTAATCAATACGTGAGTAGGAATCATGTGGGGAGGAGTAGAATGTGTAGTCCCTATCCGTGGGATTCTGTATTCTCCATTTGTCAACTAAATTGAAGCGACGGCACAAATTAAGAAATGCGTTATGTGATTTGTTTGGCTTGAAAATACACCGTGAGTCTCTATCTAAGGCAGGGTCAAATGGGAGATTGAAATCTCCGGCCAATATGTGTACGGCCGAGTCAGGGATAGTCTCTATCTGTTTCACTAGTCCCTCCCAGAAGTGGAGGTCATTAGTATTAGGTGTATAGATATTGGTGACGTAGAATTCTGTGTTGTCCCTGGCAAGTTTGGCTGTGACCCATCTACCTTTTTCGTCAGCTGATGAAGACACTAGTTCTATCTTGGATTTCCTTGCCAATAGTATCAATACCCCGTTCTTTTTGCCTATTGCCTCTGAGCCCACCACCTCAGAAAATAATTTATTCCGCAGCGTGTAAAACTGTTTCGTATCTAGTTTGGTCTCTTGTAATAGCACAATATCGCCTTTTTGTCTGCGTACATAGTCCAATATCTTCTGTCTCTTTATGGGTTGATTTAAACCTTTTACATTCAGGGACAAGATTTTTAATTTGTCCAAGGAAGCCGCCCCGAGCGGCGTGTTAAGTGTAGAATGCATCATTTCTGATTAATGCGGACATTATGAGGGCACTATAAACTTCATGGAGTTGTGCTCCATGCAACACAATGGGAAGGGTATCCCCCTTCTTGTTATGCGTGGTACGAGGCTGACTAAAACCTCGAGCAGATGTGAAAGCACGTAAGGATGGCATACAAATGACACATCTTGTCCAAACAAAGAATAAGAATGAAAACAAAAATGAAAATAAGAACCATAGCATACAACACATATCACCCCCATAGGGTTGCCTAAAAACCAAAGAGAGGTGGTGTATAAACAAGAATGGTTTGCTAACAACAGTTGAGCCCTTCACCAGCAATCTTATTAAAACTGAGGGAAAGCGGCAGTACCACACATTTTAGACAACCTACTAGGAGGTCACATCATTAAATCAGAGCAGTGACTAAAGTCAAGGAGAAAAGTCCATGAAAAAAGGCCAAGTAGGCGCATATACCAATTAGTATTACAAACAGGTGTGACATCAAGGAGTCAAGAACATAACGATTTGCTGAAAGTTCAAACCTAGAGTAATGCTCTAGGGCATATCTCACAATAGCAGGAGAGGCCCTCAATATAAGACCTTAACTGAGTAGGGGATACTGTTCTGCGAACCTGCTAACCTGGACGGCGTAGCTGTGTGCTGAAGACTCCCTTCTTCAAACCCACGCCTCGCGGAACCCGCTCCGCGGGTCCCGCCTCGGATCTTTTCACACCCCTGGACATTGCAGTGGGGTTTGTGCGAGGCAGCAGGGCTGCGAGCGTTACACCGGACTCACATTCCCAGGAGTCCCGGTGTCAGTGGCCGAGTCACCTGGCCCCGCTCTCCCTGACCGCCCCGCTCCACTCCATCACCTGAAAAGGGGCGAGGACTCACCGTTCTGTGGGATACTGTTCTGCGAACCTGCTAACCTGGACGGCGTAGCTGTGTGCTGAAGACTCCCTTCTTCAAACCCACGCCTCGCGGAACCCGCTCCGCGGGTCCTGCTTCGGATCTCTTCACACCCCTGGACATTGCAGTGGGGTTTTTGCGAGGCAGCAGGGCTGCGAGCGTTACACCGGACTCACATTCCCAGGAGTCCCGGTGTCAGTGGCCGAGTCACCTGGCCCCGCTCTCCCTGACCGCCCCGCCCCACTCCATCACCTGAAAAGGGGCGAGGACTCACCGTTCTGTGGGATACTGTTCTGCGAACCTGCTAACCTGGACGGCGTAGCTGTGTGCTGAAAACTCCCTTCTTCAAACCCACGCCTCGCGGAACCCGCTCCGCGGGTCCCGCTTCGGATCTCTTCACACCCCTGGACATTGCAGTGGGGTTTGTGCGAGGCAGCAGGGCTGCGAGCGTTACACCGGACTCACATTCCCAGGAGTCCCGGTGTCAGTGGCCGAGTCACCTGGCCCCGCTCTCCCTGACCGCCCCGCCCCACTCCATCACCTTCATTCATTGGATCAAGACCTACAAATAGTGGTGTGCTATGCTGCGCGGGAGCGCGCGGGAGCGACCGGGGCGAAGACCGGGCAAAGAGCGGGCCGTTTGAGGCCGTTCGAGTACGGCAGAGTCCGGCCTAGGCCCACTCCCCCTGGACGTCTAGAAGACCACCCAAAATGCCATTAAGATCAGGGAAGGAACGTACTGTTCAAATCAATACATCCAATGGCGTCGTTTCTGGTCCCTTGGACGCTTTTATCACACGGGCCACTGGTATCTTAGAAAAGGAAATTGCCATGGTTGAGAAAAGGCTGTCAATAGACCTGATTAGTGGAAAACGATCCTCACTGGGGGCTTTAGCTACATCTATCTCCCCTGCATCCTCTGTACCCCATGCTGCCTTCAATTGTGTCCATACCACCTCTACGGACGCAATAGTCCATATAGAAAATATTGGGGGTAGCCCGACCACAAGGGACAAAATAACGGAAGAAAGGATTAGTATTAACGACTCCAAAGATATGCAGGAGATTGGGATGGAGGATAATGACTCCGTGATTAGTGAGGTGCAGGATCTTAGCCAGTTATCCGGAACTCCGCTCCTTAATCAATCCAATACCTCTAATCCTGTTGAAAAGGCTAATCCACCTATATCCAACTCTGCCCCCAATACTAAAAAGAGAAAACGGGATTCTAGAATGTCAGGGGAAAGAAATCTGAAACCCAATGAAGCAAATACAGTTCAAGGGGAATGGTGCCAGGGGTCCGAGCCTCAACCAAACCTGCTAAAACCCTCGGTGCCTAACAATATGCTATGCCCCTCACTTTTGGCTTTGGGTTCCTCAACTACATGTCCCATGTGCCTCAATAGTGATGAAGTTTTGCTGGCAAAAATGGAGGCCATGTTTAAAACACTACTCTTACCAGTCCTGGAGCGGACTAGGCTCATGACCTCTAAGATCGATAGCATGGAGGGTCTGATTCAATCAAACCATACAATGTTACAAGCATTGTGTGGCTCAAATAATAAGGGTACTGTCAATACACTAGCACCAAGTAAGGCACCCAGTAAGGTTACCAGTAAGAATATTGAAAAGGCAAAAATTTCCCCAATAAAACGACAGGAATGAATAACACCATAGCTAAAGGGGGTCAAAAAACTAATACTTCTTTTACCACCTCTTCTAAATCAGGCGCTAGCTCTCAGACTCAGGTACTAAAGCCCCAAATGAAAACAGAGGCTAAACAAAATATGGTTGGGCGTCAACACATGGGTCCTCTAACACAACCTAATTTAAATCGTCCTTCCCCAAGTACTTCAAGAACTCAAAATACTGCTTCCACCAGTCGCAGGGAGGGGGGGCGTAAAAGGCCAAACATTCCCAGTGTTGATCTTCCACCCGAAGCGGCCTTACACACCATCGTTTTGACAGGCGTAGCACCATTAAAACCAGGAACAAGGGAATCTTATGGTGACCTTCGTAATAAAGTCACCTTTTGGCTGAATAAAAATCGCCCGCTACCCCCCTCCACTCCTACGGAGATATTGTATGTGAGGAGAGTAGATTGGGTGGGGCCTGAGGCAAAAGATTTAGAAGGAGACTGTATCCTTATATCGTTCAAAGACTCATGGGTGGTAGATGCTATTAAACGAGTACCCAGATTTGCAAGGCAGGGGGATGTACAAACATTAGATTTATCCTACTTTTACCCGCGCAGGCATACACCCTTTCAATCCTATCCTCTGTTTCGTAAAGGTCCTGCTGCGAGACATCCCATGGTATTGACCCCGATTGACTGCCAGCGCCCCTTTCTCTTTAATCATTTTGGCCCCCTTTCTGGCTTGGAAGCTATAGATTGACTTAACGATCCCTTTAGTGAGTCTCCGACTGGTAGTGTGATAGCCCAAGTGCCCAGTGATTATAACATGGTATGCCCAATCCAATTAACCAATCTAGTTGACGGGGAAGGAGGCCGAACATATCTGCCAAACAGCCCTAGACCACACGTAGTTGCCCAGGGGTCCCTGATCGAGGAGAAAATCATTGCCCCGGTAGACTGTGTTAAGCATCTGTGTTAAGCATCTAAGCATGGTTAATGATGATATAGGGGCTGCTCATGGATCTGTACGGCCCCTACACTCTCTGTTGCCAGGCAATTTGAACGACCATCTGAAAATTTTGTCCTGGAACATAGCGGGTATTAAGGCACGCCTTGCGTCTGCAGATTGGTCAAATTTTATGGACAATTACGATATTATCCTGTTGCAGGAAACATGGGCAACGGAACCTGTCCATAAGCTGGGCTATATCAACTTTTTCAAACCCGCAAACAAAGGAGGTAAAGGGCGGGCCGCAGGTGGCTTGCTAATCTGGGTGAAACAATCTCTGGGCTTCTACCCAACGGAGTTCCCGGTGGAGAATCAGGATCTGTTATCCATTATATTAAACAAAGGGAACAAGCAAGTTATGAACATTATTAACATCTATGCTAGAGGCCTTCCTGGCGGTCGAAGCCCACCCCTGTTGAACCTTGTTGATCACATGATAACGAAAATGGACGGAGGTATCACTACCATCCTTGCTGGCGATCTAAATTGTACTATAGAACCCGTGCTAGATATGGGAGACACATGGACTATGGCAGATGATTCTGTATGGGGTATTCCAGACTTACAAGTGGAGAAGATGGCTAAAGCTACAGAGGCTGCAGTGTCCTGGATGGCCTTTTGTTTACAAAATGGGTTCCGGGCATGTAACGGCCGCTCTGCCTCTGATGTGAAGGGAAATTGCACTTTTGATAATGGCCAGAGGCAAAGCCGCATTGACTATATTTTACTGGATATGGAGCATTGGGCTCTGCTAATTGACATGGCAGTTTTAGAGCACCCGGAAAGTGATCACAACCCACTGTCCCTATCGTTGAAGACACCGGATTTAAATAGACAGGAGGAACCATCTGCAACCTATACAGGGGACGTCCAACTTACCAATGATAGGAGGAGACTGAAGTGGTCACGGGTTATGGAAGATGAGTGTTTACTAAATAATATCAATGTTGTAGTGGGAAATGCACTTAATGAAATGTTGCAAATAGATATGTCGGGGGTGGACACTGGAGCTGTAAATAGTGTGATGGGTGTTCATATTAAGTGTTTTGGCAGGTTAAAAACAATGCTATCCAAACCATGTGGGAAGGCTGCTACTAAAACTAATCCCTTGCCCCAAAAATGGTACAACAAGGACTGTAGAGAGGCACATACAGCTCTCATCTCTGCCATTAAATCTCGGGACATGGTTAAAGTGAGAGCTGCTAGACTCCATTACAAAAAAACCCTTAGTAAAGCCAAACGGGAGTGGGAGGATGAGTTCTGGTCAGATCTTTTAGAGGCATCATCCTCTAATAACCAGAAAAGGTTTTGGGATCTGGTTAAATGGGGTAAAAACATTGACTCTTCTACCCCGGGAAATAATGTGCCACTTGAGGATTGGGTATCATTTTACTCGGCTCAATTTAGAGCTGGGGACGACGAGACTACAAATCCCTTAGGCAATCCACTCATGCAGACCCCAGAAAGCGGAAAACTCACCTTTACGGTTGCTGAGGTTGAGCTGGCATTGGCACTTACTCTCCGAGGTAAAGCCCCCGGTATGGACCTAATCCCGGCTGATCTTTTTAAATCTAATCCCACTTTGTGGCTCCCGTATATCACTAGAATAGCTAATACCTTGGCACTTGGAGCCACAGTCCCGAAATCTTGGAAAGGGGCAGAAATAGTTCCAGTCTATAAAAAGGGTGATAAATCCATTCCAGCAAACTACCGCCCTATCAGCTTAATAGATTCGATTCAAAAGATAGTGGCGCGCATGGTTTTGGGAAGGGTCCAGGGTTGGATAGAAATGGAGAATATTCTGTCCCCCATGCAGGTGGGCTTCAGATCAGGAATGAGCACCATAGATCAGGTTTTTAGATTCTGCCTGATCTATTGGAAGGAGGTTTGGTTAGGTGGTGGTAACATCTATGCTGCATTCATCGATCTGAAGTCCGCCTTTGATCTGGTGCCCAGGGACAGGTTATGGGGTGTGCTGAAAACCTTGGGATGCCCACCCGAATTATTGGACCTTATTATAAGACTCCATGAGGACAACTTTGCGAGGGTGAGGTGGGGGGGTCAGGGACAAGTCACAGAAACATTCCCCGTAACCCGAGGTGTCCGCCAGGGGTGTGTCCTGGCCCCTACCCTGTTCCTTCTTTTTATCGATCAAGTTGTTAAATTCTTCTTGGATACCCCCACTGATGCCCCAATGCTGGCAGGGATGAGGTTTCCGTTACTCATCTTCGCAGATGACACTCTAATCCTCTCAAAAACACGCAGCGGACTACAGCGGGCTTTGGACCGCTTTGAGGAGTTCTGTGCCATCAACAGCTTGGTAGTCAACGTGGGGAAAACAAAATTCATGGTCTTCACAAAAAACCACTCAGTCCGGAGTTCAGTGAAGATGAATGGAGTAAACCTTGAACAGGTTGATACCATGACCTATCTAGGGGTCACCCTTGATAGCCGCCTAAGATGGAAGGATCAGATCAATATGCAACAACTTAAACTTGCCAGGCTGACTGGTTGTCTCGTTAAAGAGCAGAAGGAATCAATCACTAAACGGGTCCTGCCGGCCCTTAAGATCTATGATGTTAAAATCTCTACAGCCATCTTATATGGCGCAGATCTATGGGGTCATATGGACTTGTCTAATCTGTACAAAACTCAATGTAGATTCCTTCGAAGCCTAGTGGGCCTTCCACAGTCTACACCCTTGCTCCCCCTTTGCCTGGATCTTGGTTCCCCCCCTATTAATGAAATGGCAAGATTTAGGTTAGTGGCATTGTGGAGACGACTATGGACATCGCCAGACCTATCCCTTTTTGCAAAAGAATTGCTGGAAGTTAGGTCTATCAGGGGTTCAGGGAAAATACCATGGCTCACTGCTGTAAAAACAATTCTGAAAGACATGGGCTTGGAACATCTCTGGTCATCCCCACAATCTAATTCCTTCCCACCCAAAGATGAATTCAAATCTCTATATTGGGCCACCATCCGCCTAAAAAGAGTGCTGCTGTCCAACAAAAATGACCTTACAGGCAGGTTTTTAACATTCAAAATTGACCTACTGAGAGAGCCATACTGGGATGTCATATCCCGACCGCTAGATAAGAAATTGTACCATCAGTTTAGAGTGGGCGCTTTGCCATTAAACATCTTTCTGAACAAACGGTCCACAGGGATATCACCTTATTGTACTTGCTGCTCAGGTCATATTGAATCAGAAGGCCACTTCCTTTTTGCCTGTCCTAGGTACGGAGCACCTCGAAAAAAATGGCTAAAACCCTTGTTCCAAAACTTACCATTCAAAACAGCGATGGAAGCCATACAGGTGCTCAGGACCAACACTTCAGAGCTCTTTGTGGTAGCTTTGGCAAAGTACTTGGGTTGGGCTTGGCTCCTTAGGCTAAAAAACCGTACGCCTTAGCGCCAAGTACAAAGGTTGTTCTGCAATTTGCCATAATCGGTTTAGTTTGAGCATTTAACTGTTAAACCACCCTACGACTATGTCTCATTATCTGCATTCATTGTTCGCAATCTAGAACTGTAATCCTAACCTTTTAATGCAATGTTTTCTTTATTTTCTTTAATCTTATATAAAATATTCAGGTTTCTTTATTCATTAATTGAAATTTAATCCCGTTTTATTCACCTGTTAAGAAATGTTCTTTTGTTTGTACACCTATGTATTTTTGTGAGTGTCTAAATAATTTCTATATGTATTTATTTTCTTTGGATATTTTAAATGAACCAGTTATATTCTTTTGTATTTTAATATGTCTTTTATGATTGCTAATAATCGAAATAAAGACTTTAAAACCTGAGTAGTTGCCAGAACCACAAATCTGGTGAAACAGTGTGAAAAATAGGGTCAAGATATAGTCCGCATATAACAAAATGCTCATTTGTATCCAGAGGCCGAGGCCGCCATATTTTCAGGGTTATTGGTGTCTATGTCACGCTCCTCCAAATCGTCGAGCATACGTTTAAGTTTCACGGGATCAGTAAAGATGTGAGGAGACCCACGAACAACTACTCTGTATTTTGCCGGCCCCACAAAGCCAAATTGGTAGCCCCTCGATTTTAATTGTGGGCGCAGGGCCAGAAATGCCTTCCTCACTTCTACTGATTCTTTGCTATAGTCCTGTGAGATGTAGATCTTCCTGTCCTTCCAGAGGATATGGTTGTGTTTCCGGACAAAGGCTAGGATTTATTCCACGTGTTGATATCGTAGTGGCTTACAGACGATGGGTCTGGGGCCTTTTGCGTCTTGGTGATTCTTCCCGGTACTCTGTGTGCCCTGTCAAACTCCAGGGGATTGACGAAGGTCAAATTTGTGGCCTGAGCAAACCATGACTCCAAAAATTGAACACAAAAATGCGCAGGTTCCCTCTTCTATTTCTGTCTTCCAATTCTGCCAGTCTTCTTGTGGTATGGTCCGAGGATATGTTTAGGTGTTTCAGGGCCGCACATGTTTTGACTTCAATGTCCTCAAGTCGGCTAATCCTGGATTCTGTTTCTGCAAGACGCCGTTAGTGTCTCTAATGTCCTGCCGTATTGCCAGTACTTCCTCCTCGGTTGCTTTGGCCAAGTCTTTCACCTCATCTAATCTATTTAGGATCATGTCTATGGCTTCGGTGGTGATTTTCTTGGTTTTAATTGGTGATCCCGGGTTCGAGTGGTCGGATTTGACCCTTTTCAGGGAAGTTTGCTCCTTGGTATCCATTATATCTACCCTGAGTCCTGTACGGTGCCTCGTGATAGTCGTCGCCGCAATTTTCACCCGTGCAGTCATCACCCACAACTTCCTATTGCGAAACCATCAAGGACTTGGAGAGCCTCTTCCCTGCGTGTGGAAGCGTCCTGTCGTAGCTCTCGAAACAGGTCCCACTGCGTAGCAGGGCACAGGAGAGCACCCCCGTTGATATGATTTGAAGGCTAGGTAGGTTGACTAGAGCAAGGACGCCATTCTTTTCAACAAAGGAAGTATGAGCCAGCGCGTTGACTGAGAAAGTGTGAGCCGGTGTATTGAGGGACTTATTGAAAGGACTCCAGGTGACAGTCGCTTCGCTACTGCGTCACCCTCGGATAGGATGCGAAGCCTCAAAGAAACACCCTCGGCGTTGAATCTAGGCGCGCCATGTGGTGCTGCAGGAGTTCGTGTGTGGCCGTTAGGACATGTGATATCATGGGGGCAAGCACTGCATAGAGGAAGCACATGTGTGTTACCCATTCACTGCATAGTCGCTAGACCCTCGTTGTTGGTTAAAATCTTCAGTTGAGCAGAGTCCCAAGCGTCAGCTCATTATGAATTGGTGTCAGCACTGCTCCTTAACTGATTTAGCGGGTGTTAGAGGCGTCCGATTGCCTCATTAAGTATTTGTAGAGATGGCGACCGCCATCTTGGTGAAGGTGCTGGAAGCCCTGAGCGCTAGCATGGCGGACTGGTTAGGGATTTCAAGTTACTCACGCGACCGACATCCAGCGGCAGCACTGCAACTCCAGAACCAGTATGAGCCCCGAACCTTCAGGTCTACAGTATTTCTCGGGCTTTCATCGTCTTGCTGGGGGTTCGGTCTGCCTCGTCATCCGCGCGGCACACCACGCTCACTTCCCGCCGGCTGCACGGCTGTCCAGATCCTCGATCGAGGTTTTGCAGGTTCCCGGGCAGCCCTGTTTTTGAAAAGCGGCTCACAGCATTCCGCTTCTTTTCCGATTTGCAAATTGGCATTCACACTTCGGGTTCAGCTGGGGTAAAGTGTTCCAAACTTTGGTGAAGGATCACGTCGCGGGAGGAGAGATGCTCTACACCGCCATCTTCCTCAGCATCCAAACCACGCCCCCTACCTTGTATCGTTTTTAATTGATACAGGGGTTACTTGATCCACTGTTAGGACAGCGGAAGCCCCAGATCTACCTCTCTCAGGGAAACTATCCAATTTGTCGGAGCTACGAATAAACAATTAATGAATCCTGTTTCAGAGAATGTCCCAGTAAAAATAGCTAAAAGCAAAGAAAAACACCAATTTATTGTCTTTGATTTAAGCCCTGTAAACGTACTAGGGAGAAATTTGTTGTGCAAGTTAAAGGGCACCATTTTCTGCACACCGAAAGATGCTGCATTTCAAACACATGATGAAGATGTAGACTTATAATGATTTAGCAGCAGAAGGAGACATGAATGTTCCCTTTATTCACTATAGAGGAATTGCCAGAAGATTTGATAGAGACCATGAATGCTGAGGTTTGGGGTCTTAAGGGAAAATATATTGTCCTCATAAAAGGTGTAAAACCAGTCTGAATTGCTGCAAAGACAGACACAGTGTGTCCAAGAACACCCTCATACCATCTGACACCTGAAACTATTGCAGGAATAACACCAGTCATAGAATCCATGTTGCAGAAAGGATCTTGAGGGAGTTGGTTGGGAGTCCTTGTAACTCTCCAATCATGGGCTTGCAGAAACCGAATGGAAAACATAGAATAGTTCAAGACCATAGGAGAATAAATGTGATAGTTGTTCCATGTTGTCCTGTGTAAGCATGGGCGAATTTTGCGGATCTCGCGTTCGCGAATTTTGCGGATTTGCGAACTCGCAATCCGCAAAATCCGCGAATTCCTGCGAATTTGCGGATTTTTTTTTTTTGTGTTCGCCCGTGTTTCTGCCAGTTCACGAGGGTTTTTACAATTTCGCAATTTGCGAACTTACCTGTCGGGTCGCAAGTTTTGCGAACTTGTTGTTTCTACGTGTCCAGCCTGTTTGGGACACTCTTCTTCATCACTGCCACTCTCTGTCACCACTGCCACTCTCTGACTACTCATGCCACCCTCTGGCCCACCCATGCCACCCTCTGTTTCATCACCACACCCTCTGGTTGTCCCGTGTACATTATTTTCGGCAAAGCAAAGCACACCTTCCCTGCCTCAAGTGACCTGAATTAATTTGGGGCTGATTAATGTGTCACAGAATATTTTTTTAGCTGGCACCTGCTTCCTTAGTGCGCCCTGATTAGTGATCTTTTGCACTTGCTAAGTGCTTTCATTGTTGCAAAATTAGTTACAACACCTGCCCTGCCCCAACTGACAATAATGAATTAGGGGCTGATTAATGGATTTTAACTTCCAGCCTGGCTCCTGCTTGTCTCCCTTAGCTGTAATTCAGGACCTTTGTGGCATATGTGTAACTATTCTGAGGTTCAGAGCAGGGTCACATAATAGTTGCAACTGGCAACTGAACTCTGGAGGGGCCCCTCAGGAAGCACTACAGGAAATGGCTACTAATGATGAGCCTGAACTTTTGAACCTGGCAAGTAGTTTCAGTTTTGCTAAGATCGTATTTCTGCAATTTAGCACTTATTCGCGGGGCGCGAAGTTGTACTGGGAAGCCGCGAACTCACGCGAACAGTGCGAGCAGTGCGAGCAAAATCCGCTGCTCGCGGATTTGCGGATTTTGCGGGAGATTCGCGAATCTCGCGGATTGCGGATTTCCCGAAAATCCGCAAAATCCGCGAGCGGAACGGATTTTCCGCCCATACCTAGTCCTGTGTTACCGAAACTATTTAGTTTCAAATACCATGTACAGCAGAATGGTTCACAGTTGTAGATCTGTCAGGCTTTCTTTTCAGTGCCTTTGTACGAGGAAAACCAGTACCTTTTCTCCTTCATGTTTCAAGAGAGAACATTAGCATGATGGTGTATCCAACAAGGGTATACTGAGAGTCTATCTATTTTTAACCAGATTCTGAAAAGAAACCTAGAGGCATTGCAAATGCCAAACAGATCGACCCTGGTGCAATACATAGATGATGTTTCTGAAAATGGTTGGCTACTGCAAACAGTGGATACCCTACTTTTCTTTAATGGCAAAACCTCTACTGAGGTTGAGACACAGAGATGTGTCTGATTTGATTCCATGGGACAACAAATGCACAAATGAGTTCCTAGTATTGAAACGGAAATTATGTCAAGGCCCATGTCTAGGAATGTCAGATTATTCAAAATAATGTACACATTTTGCAGTGAGAGAGATGGGTGCGCTCTCTCAGCTTTGACAAAAAAGCATGGAAATGCCCGAAAACTACATTCTACTCTACTTTACTTGGCTGCACGTGTTCATGGCTGTTTAAAAGTGGTTGCTAAAATAAGCACCAGTCTGAAAAAGAGTGAGAACATGGTGATGGATAGCCTTTAACTGTCACTTTCCTACACTCTGTGGAGCTGTTAATGACAAGGACGAAAACACACTATCTGGCCCATGATAGTTTGACCAAATATGTGCGAAGTCTGTTATCCTCTGAAAATATAACTATAAAAAGATGTCAAGTGCTCAATCCAATCAATACTGTTGCCTGCAAATGGTATTGAATTTGAATTTAATTTGATGAAGTTAAACATGATTGCCCAGGTGTCACGAATTTATGCACCAAACCTAGACCTGATATTTAGGATGAACCCCTGATTGAGCCCGATCATGTACTGTTTGTTGTTGTCTCATGCTTGAGACACACTGAGAACAGCATATGCCATGTGCCCTGTAAACGATGTTGTTGAACAATCGTGGCTTTAGACAGCTACCTCAGTACAAGTTGCTGAGTTGGCTGCTCTTACCAAAGCATGCAGTTTAACTACAAACGTAAAAGTCACCATATTTACAGACAGCCAGTATGGGTTTGGTGTTGTCCATGATTTTGAGCAATTATTGTCAGAAAGAGGTTTTCTTACCTGATCCGAACGTAAAATATGTGAAAGGTTTATTGGATGCTAATCACCTACCTGGAAAGATTGCAGTTGAAAAATGTGCAGATCATCAAAGCGGGAGAGGATACATTGCTTTGGGAAACAGATATATGGAATAATTTGCACAATATTGTGCTTTGTTGGTGTGTACATTTAATGGAAATTTCACATATGAGTCTAAAGAAGAGAGGGGCATATTATCAACAACTAGCGATATTTATCGCTAAATAAGCTAAGCGAATTTTTTTTTATCGCCGCTCATCGCCGGATTTTATCGAGAGATAATGTGCTATTAGCAACGTTTATCTCTAAAGCGATGAAACAACAGGCGAGAGCGGCAAAATGCGTGAATATCGCTGGAAATTCAGCGATATTCAGGCATTATCGCTAATAGTGACTTAACCTGAATATCCACCTCCCATAGGATATACAGCAGAGGTCTTCTATCTCTGGGGCGCGACCCCCATGGGGGTCGTGGAGTCCTGGGAAGGGGGTCACTGAACAGCTTCTGTCAGTTTGCCTTAGTGGCGTCGGGCGATTGAGGGAGCTCACGGCGGAGGTCTAATTCACACCCAGGGGTGAAAAACATCAAAGCCTCATTAACAACTAAAAGGTCTTTTAGAGACCTGTGAAGTACTTAGGTGTGGCTTTGTGTGTGTGCAGTGAAGCAGTTTCAGCCGGGGGTGGGGTGGCTGGGGGAGGAGGCTGTAGCCCTTTGAGTTCAACGGGCGTTGCGTGCTTGGAGCTGTGGGTCCCACCAGTAAAGCACGTGAAAGGTCCTCATTGGTTCAAGTCCCACGAGCCCTCATACCTAGTGCCTGTGCAGGAGAAATGTGCCTGTGAGTCTGTTCTTCATGGTGAGATAGTGTTACAGCCTGTCTGCCACCTCTTCCTCCCATCCCCAGCAGAGAGGCACAGAGATGCCCTCCCATGAGAGAGGAAGAAGAAGGAAGAAGACACAGAGAGATACTGACCCCCTCCCCCCATGAGAGAGGAACAGAAATGGTGGGTGAATGAATGATGGGTGGATGGGTGGATTAAAGGGTGGATGGATGAAGGATGAATGTATGGATGAAAGGGTGGATGGCTGTATGGATGGAAGGATGAAAGAGTAGGTGGATGAAGGATGGATGGATGGATGGATGGATGGATGGATGAAAGGGTGGATGAATGAAGAAAGTATGTATGGATGGATTGATGAAAGGGTAGATGAATGAAGGATGGATGTATGGATGGATAAAAGGTTGCATGGATGAATGATGGATTAATGGATGTGTGAAAAGGTGGGTGGATGAATGATGGGTGGCTGGATGGATAGATGAAAGGGTGGGTAGATGAAGGATGGATGTATGGATGGAAGGATGAAAGGGTGGATGGATGAAGGATTGATGTATGGATGGAAGGATGAAAGGGTGGATGGATGAAGGCTGGGTGTATGGCTGGATAAAAGGTTGCATGGATGTATGATGCATGGGTGGATGTGTGAAAAGGTGGGGGATGAATGATGGGTGGATGGATGGATAGATGAAAGGGTGGGTGGATGAAGGATGGATGTATGGATGAAAGGGTGGATGGATGGATGGAAGGATGAAAGGGTGGATGGATGAAGGATGGATGTATGGATGGATGAAAGGTTGCATGGATGAATGATGGATGGATGTGTGAAAAGGTGGGTGGATGAATGATGGGTGGATTGATCGATGGAAGGGTGGATGGGTAAAAGATGGATGTATGGATGGAAAGAAGAAAGGGTGGATGGATGAAGGATGGATGTATGGATGGAAGGATGAAAGGATGAATGGATGAAGGATGGATGTGTGAAAGCGTGCGTGGACGAATGATGGATGGATGAATGTGATGAGGTCTAACAGGCGCATTTATGGTTGTCGATAGTTGTTGATGATGAGGAGTACCAGTTTCTAGAAACTTTTGTCAGAAGGGGGTCCTTACGCCTAAAAAGATTTTACAAGGGGGTCTCGGCATCAAAGTTTGAAGACCTCTGATATACAGGCTAAGAAGTGGTCTGAGCAAGCCTTAGGATTTGGCAATATTCGCGCTTAGCGCGAATATTTTAATCGTTATGCCTGCGTTGATAATAGGCGATAGCGATGTTAGCAACTGCTTTCAGTCGCTAACAGGTTGGGTACGCCCACTTTGCATGTCATTAGCGATAAATATCGCTGACATGCAAAACGGGTCCCAAACCGTTCGCTAACACCTAAAAGCTGTCGCTAACTGATTTTAGCGACAGCTTGCTAATAGGGCGATTAAATTATTGGTGCTTTGCGGCCGAAAACGCCCGCAAAAGCGGCGATAATTTCATTTCGCCTGCTTGGTAATATGCCTCAGAGTTCTTTTGCTCTGTTGATGAATGTTTCTGATACCTAAGATGAGCTGAAAAGAGTCCAAGAAAAAGTGTCAGAAGTAGAGCAGAGTAGTTGGATAAAAGAAGGTTGTGAATAAATTGCAGATGACATTTTTATGTCAGTTGGTGGAAGACCAGTGTTACCAAATAGTCTATTATATCCTATGACAGGTATTACCATGGATCCATAAATTTAGGCAGGGATTCAATGGTAAGACATTTTCTGCAGGGTTAGTACAACCCCAGTTTTTGAATGGTAGCTGAAGAAATCTGCAACCGATGCATTGTATGTCAACAAATGAATGCAGGAAAGAGGACACATGTTACACTGACATGCATAGCGAGATCAGATTGACCCTTTAATAGGATGCAGATGGACTTTACCGAGATGCCTGTTTACAACAGGCTGAGATATCTCCTGGTCATTGTGTGCATTTTCTCAAGATGGGTGGAAACCTACCCAACAAGAAGAAACAATAGCTTGACTGTAGCAAAGCAGTTATTATGAGAATTGATCCCCTGGTACAGAATGCCGATTTCTCTCGAGCCAGATAGAGGAACTCATTTGAATAATTTTGGGCCAGATTTACAAAAGTAAATTGAGACAAAATCCTAATTTTATGACTTTTGGTATTCACAAAGTAGTTTAGGAGTAGTAAAGTTAGGAATCCTAACTTTACCACTCCTAAATGCCCTTTGTGAATACCAAAAGTCATAAAGTTAGGATTTTGTCTTAGTTAAACTTAAGTTTTGGTCTTTAATTTAAGACCAAAATGTAAGATTAACTGAGACAAAATCCTAACTTTACGACTTTCAGTATTCACAAAGGGCATTTAGGAGTAGTAAACTAACTAATTTTACTGCTACTAAACTGAGAAAAATCCTAATTTTAAGACTTTCGGTATTCACAGAACGCATTTAGGAGTTCTAAAATGTTAGGAGTCCTAACTTTACTACTACTAAATTGAGAAAAATCCTAATTTTAAGACTTTCGGTATTCACAGAAGGCATTTAGTAGTCCTAAAGTTAGGACTCCTAACTTCTGTGAATACCGAAATGAAGTAAGTGTCTTCTGTGAATACCAAAATGAGTAAGTGCCTTCTGTGAATACGAAAATGGTAGTAAGTTTAGGATTTTGTCTTAAGTTAGTTCTGTGAATCGGGCTTGAAGAGACTGTGGGCCATCAAATGCTGGGTACCAGCAGATCGTTCTTCTCAGACTTCTCTTTTGGGTGCTCCACAGACATTGGGAATGTGGGGCACTCCCTTACTTTGCCATTATGGATTTTGGACTGGAACAGCAAGTGGGGTAGTGGAATCCCATTTTTATACACTTTTGTCAGACAGGAGATGTGCATCCATTGTCTGACACTGTAGAACTGGTTTAGGGTGGTTCTCTTCATGTGCCATTCCCATACTATTCTCAAAGCACAGAATTTGTTTGGAGTGAAACATCTCACACAGAGACCCCCAGGTCAGCCTTTATTGAAGCATAATCCTGGTTTATAAAGATATGTAGAAGCAGTTAATACTACATTTTATTTACAGTACATGATCCAGTCAATGTGCAGGTGTCCATAAAATCAGTTAAAGCAAAAGAAGGTGGAATGAGGAACAACCATGTTATCGAAAAGATATAACTTAAACCTTGTGCATCCACAACGGAGATATAAAAAGGTGTGTGGTTTGCGCATTTGACTGCTAGCAGCCCAACAAGACTAGTAATTTGGTAAACCTAAAAGGCCAGAGCTTGCCTAAAGGTTCCCTCATCTTGCACAGCAGAGTCTGCACTTCCACCCCTCACACCTCCTGTCCATCAAAGGACAGTGTTCAAGAAGACTAACCATGAGCTCCTTGACTAATTGATTAGCTCAAGGATCCATGTTTCCACTTCTCTCCCTTCAATGTCTAGGTCACTCTCCAGCTTCAAGAATTTGAGCCGAGCTTCCAGTGCATGAATGCTATGCCTGGCTGCTAGTTTTATGTTGTGACTGCCCTGCTGCTAATTTTATCGGACTTGCTGCTATTCAGGGAAACCTGGGGAAATCAGTTCTTTCAATCCTGTCGTGTTTTTAGAATCACTTGAACTTTACTTGTTTTTAAAACTGTAGTTTGTCTTCACCTACCTGTGTGCTACCTTCACTGCCTGTGCCCCGTTCCACCGCGGGTTCTCCTGTTTGAGTGGAGGGCACGTCGGCAGAGATCTGGTCCCATTCTCATTGGCCGGTGCTGGTCAGGTGGGGCGCCAGACTGGTGACCGGATACATTTAACGGGGATGATTAGAATCCTCTGGTTGATCCGAGGTTCCAGTGCATGAATGCTATGCCTGGCTGCTAGTTTTATGTTGTGACTGCCCTGCTGCTAATTTTATCGTACTTGCAGCTATTCAGGGAAACCTGGGGAAATCAGTTCTTTCAATCCCGTCGTGTTTTTAGAATCACTTGCACTTTACTTGTTTTTAAAACTGTAGTTTGTCTTCACCTACTTGTGTGCTACCTTCACTGCCTGTGCCCCGTTCCACCGCGGCTTCTCCCGTTTGAATGGAGGGCACATCGGCAGAGAGCTGGTCCCATTCTCATTGGCCGGTGCTGGTCAGGTGGGGCGCCAGACTCGCGACCGTATACATTTAACGGGGATGATTGGAATCCTCTGGTTGATCCGAGGTTCCAGTGCATGAATGCTATGCCTGGCTGCTAGTTTTATGTTGTGACTGCCCTGCTGCTAATTTTAGCGTACTTGCTGCTATTCAGGGAAACCTGGGGAAATCAGTTCTTTCAATCCCGTCGTGTTTTTAGAATCACTTGCACTTTACTTGTATTTAAAACTGTAGTTTGTCTTCACCTACCTGTGTGCTACCTTCACTGTCTGTGCCCCGTTCCACCACGGGTTTTCCCGTTTGAGTTGAGGGCACGTCGGCAGAGAGCTGGTCCCATTCTCATTGGCCGGTGCTGGTCAAGTGGGGCACCAGACTCGCGACCGGATACATTTAACAGGGATGAATATCTCCGCGCACAGCGGATGCGCACAGCGGTCGTGCGCCGAAGTTGCGCCAAAGTTAAGCCCGTCTGCGCCTGTCCGCGCTGAGGACGGGCTGTGCATAGAAGATATTGCTACATTGACGCTAGACAGGTAACTTGGTACTATGCCTATAATGATATTGTAGCACTAAAGCCCACCTTTCGATCCTGCCATTATAGCTTTACCCCGGAGGCTTTTCTTTGCTCACCTTTATGCTGCTGTGACACTGTTCATATAGAGCCCTCTTTTCCTGATCCCCCAATAAGGCAGACTGCGGCTAAAACATCTACTACGCCTACCGCTTATACGGAAGGGGCCTATCTCATCAACGCCAGATCATTGATTAAAAACAATATCGCATTCCACGATTTCGTTACAGCCAGGAACACGTCGTGGGTTTTTGTTACTGAAACCTGGGCGTCTGAAGCCTCTGGCCCTGACCTTCTGATTGCTATCCCCGAGGGCTATGCGTTAGCCAGACTGGATAGAGTGGGTCGTAGGGGTGGAGGTTTGGCAATTTTATATAAAGTTTCATCCATTTGCCGTATTAAAACTCTTCCTGCTCCTTCAGATCTCTTTCAGGCTGTTCACTTTTTCATATCCTCCTCTCCTTCTGTATCCTTTACTGGTCTTCTCATTTACAGACCTCCTGGTCCTAGATCCAGTTTCAGTCAGAAATTACTCACAATCCTAGAACTCTATTTTGGTAAACCCCACCTTACAGTTATGGGGGACCTAAATGTTCATCTAGATGATCTTGGCTCTAATGATACCCTCTCCTTGGTGGACCCCCTGGCTGCATGTGGCCTTCTCCAGCTGGTAATTAGTTCCACCCATCTGGCTGGCCATATTCTTGACGGGGTGTTTTCCAACGACCCTAGACTCTCTACGGGTCCTCCTATTCCCCTGGTCTGGTCAGACCATGTTGCAGTCCCCTTGGAACTTAAATCTTCCCTCTCTTCCTCACCACCCCTCGGCCTCACCAACAAAGAACTTAGGCGGAACTATAGGGATATCACAAATGACTCTCTTGCCCCCTTTCTGACCCAAGTCACTATCTCTTCCGTGAAGGATGCCAGTGATGCCGCACTGGAACTCTCCAACTCTGTCTCCAAAGCAGTAGATTTTTTAGCCCCTGCCTCTTATCGCTACTCAGCGAGGTGGAAACCTTCAGCCGCCTGGTTTATAGAGCCTCTTAGGCTTTTAAGGCAGAGTTGCAGGAAACAGGAGAGACTATGGCGAAAACCTTGGGATCCCACAGATAGAGAAAAACATAAGTCTTTGCTTGGAGACTATAAGACTAGGGTCCAGTGCTTAATTTGTAAAATATGAAGTGCAGGTGCTCTAAAAAATGTCGGAGGCCACACCCACTTTCACCTGGCTCCACCCACTCTAGTGGCTCCGCCCACGTCCTCAACTGGCACTGATGAAAAGGCAGATGTAATACCCGATCTGAATTTCAGCAAGGGAGCCTTGCTCCAAGTAAGGTTTTGATAGGAGTTTTCCCTGCCCTGTGAACATTTTGAAAAAGATTAAATGAAAAGTGCATTTAAAGCACAATTTTAGAATAAATTAGCTAAAATTACAAGTGCATTGAAAAGGGACAAGTGCAACATTCCAGTGCACTATGTGCCGCTTTAGGGAAAGGACAATACTCACATGCATTATAATGCCTAGCACTGGCATAATGAAGGCATTACACAGTGGTGGCCAGTGTTCGGATATTAGCATCATTGTCAAATTGAGGTAGCCACATGTTGTATAATGGTGGCCACCATTGACAAACTGAGTGCATCCTTGAACTTAAGTTGCCACCCTGATTACCATTTTTAATATATTTTGGGCATCCATAGTATTATTGGTGTCTAGACCTCACACAGAGGTGGCATTCACACAATGGTACCCATTATTGGCCTAATGTGTTGTCCTTGGCATTATGGTGGCCATCTCTGGCATAGCACTTTACATGCAGCTGAAGTCTTTGATAACAGTTTTAAGGTTACTATAGATTAGGATTGAAATGTATGGATTGCAAGTAACAAAACAATCTATGTGACAAAAGTAGTAACCCCCTGAGCTTCCCACATAAAAATAGTTTTCTGTGATATGCAGAATAGACGTTCTTTGCAGCAGGCATGTTAACTCTCTCTCTGTGCTACAGCAGAGTCAAAAGTTGCACCAGACATCTCTGATCTCTCAGCAGGAACATGATAAATCATCACTTTATCTTTCACTTACCTACAGAGTCACTGGGTGTTGGGTAAATAATTCCTACTGCTCAGCCTGGTCGCTGTAGCTGGAGACTGTGGGGTCACTCACTACAAACCGGTGATCTGACTGATATTGTTGTGATGTGCTGGAGACAAGAGAAGCCTAGTCCATCTGCAGCTTGTAGTGAGGGTGAGAGGTCATGCTGTGGCAGACTTTCAGAGCTGTGCCCTGCGTTTTAGACACACGGTGCGCACTCTCAAGTCTCACCATGACTGGCATAGCCACGAAAGAATCGCTACAACCAGCGAGAGGAGCACTGTTCGGGAAGTCATGTAGGTCGTAGAATTATGAATTCGGTTGGCGGCAGAAGCAATTCTTGGTGGTGGCAGAATTTTGAAATTAAAACATTGTGCTTCTGCTCAGCCTGCAGGGACCAGAAGCCTTTCAGAGGTAGTGCCTACACCAGACATGAAGCGGCTGCCAAAATTCCAGTAGGGCTGCAGGCCATGAGTTTTCCTCCTGTGAGTGCAGCTCTATCTCACCTTAGCTGTTCAGCACACATTGTGCCCAGGCTGCACTCGGCACACTTGAAGCGCTTGAAAACCGTGTGCACACGCACCAGCACAATGATGTCTGAGGCCTTAACAAAACTGAAAGCACGCCGCAAGTGAAGCATGTTTGCAGTGCACCATGGTAAATGCTACACACCATAAGCCTGATCTTAAGGACAGTGGGGTGCTCAGTGTGTGGCACCAAAAAAAGAGGGAGCAATCAGACAAGGCCTAGTAATCCGACCATATGGCACCATGAGCCAAGCAGAGAAGGTGTGAATATTACTTTTCATATCGCCACTTTAACTCAAGTGGTATTTCTTGCTCTATACCAGTTTGTTGTAAAGCAAGAGTATGATTATTCTGGCATCGGTCATCTGCATGCTGCTAGTAGGAGACTATTACAAACAATCTTACCATTAGTGTGACAAATCAACCTGACACATGCCCGTTGTAGAAAACTATGTCACCATTTGCTTATGTTTTGGCATGAAGGACAATTTCCATTAGTAAGGCGAAATATTTTGTAAATGACAGGCACCAAGTCGGTTCTGGGTACAGGAGGCATTACATTTAGCATAAGGGTGCAAATCAGGTGCATAGATGCTCCTGTACCCAGATTACGGTTGCTTTTCGATTATTGGATGTTTACTATAGTCAATAAAACAGACAGTTTGAAAAAGTATCTTTTTTATAAACAATGCATTAGCAACCAATTGCTTACAAGGTACCTGGTACTCTTTTAAGAGCAATGTGTCACACAATGTAGCTGTTCGCTATTTGTTTTAAAAAGCAGAAAATTACACACTAACACAGGAATTATTTCACATGCACATTCATTAATTTAGCATTCTGTTACTGAATTGTATTATTCTTAAACCTCTCGTATTAGGATTAAAGAAAAAAATTATCTAATTTCTGAAGTCTGTGTCATCACTGGGGCTGGGTTCTACTTTATGGTGTTACTTATTCCCCATTCCTAGTGGCGCCAGGCAGACAGGAGAAAGAACCACTACGATTGACAGAGCAATACACACCTTGCCGAGTTGCAAACAAAATGATCTGGCCCGCTGCACCCGTTACTTCTCACATGCAAGGCGCCAACTGCCAAATACACTGTGGGCCCCTCCTCCAGCCCCTGCTCTTTGAAGCAAAAGCATTCCAGGCCAGCATTGGGTGGGGGAGGGATTCACATGTTGACTCAAAATCAACCCGGTCTCTTGTCTCTGGTGCTGTGTGCACCCCCCACCCCGCCCCAGGCTAGAGGGCTTAACAGACTGTCACCTTATGAAGCAAATATATACATGTAATTGTAAAATGCGGCGCCCAATATCCTGATGATACAACACTGCCTTGTGCCTCCGCATAGCTGCCATGGTTTCAGATTGCTATGTGTGACATTTTCATAATTTCTGTGTAATTTATGAGTGATATTTCAACTTATATGAGTGACACTTTTTGCGAGCCGAATCAAGTAATTAAGATGAGAGAAACACATAAACATAAAAAATTATCGAAATGTCAGACATAGCAATCTGAAACCGTGGCAGCTATATTTTAAAAATTCAACTCCATCCGTGTGTGCAGCTGTGCGTGACAAGAGATATCACACAACACAAAAGGTTAGGCCGCAGTAACAGAAAGTATTATGACGTAGTATTACTTACTGTTGTGAACAGACTTCAACTTCTGCTTCAACTTCTGCTACTATTCTCAGATAGAGTCGAGTCCAGTGACTGCAGCAGCTGGCATTCCACTGTATGTGGCAGGCACTCAGTCCTGGCTGTCTCAGAGCCGAGCAGGGGTCAGTAACGGAGCGGTGAGCCCAGACTAGAGCCGCTGAGCCACACAGGGGATCTGTCCTTCGGAGGTCGCACAGCAGCAGTGTGCTCTCCCCGCATATGCAGCGCCCGATGCAGCCCAGGCCTCTCATGCTGCGCTGTGCCATGATTTTCACTCGGTGAGACTCTGAGTCTCACAGTCCATGCTCAGTGCCGCCATGGCAGCGCCGGTGTCCAACGCCAGCCGGGCAAAATAATTTACCGCGCATTCAGCTCAGGCTGGCTGAGGCAGGCAGCGCAACTAGTTTCAGTCTCTGGGACGGCCGACGGGGATATCATATCGACACAGGGCAGCACACCTCTTCAGTCAGTCGAGTCCCCCGCCGCTTCTCAGAGACCCTCACTTCCTGTCTGTCATGTGGTCAGCACCGGGCGGGAATTATTGCAGGCAGAGAGGCAGCAGCATGCCCTGGCAGATGAAACTTTTGCAACATTGTAGCAAGCATTGGGCAAGCACTCCCAGAGCAGCACGATCATGGCAATTACTGTCTCCTGGAGTTCTGCTGGCAAGTCTGCGGGGAGGAAGCTCTCAGCAGAGCAGCCGGAGGCCCGGCACACACAGGTGTCAGAGGCCCCAGTAAATCTTGCCGGGTTCACGCACGGGGAGCTCGAGCTGCAGTGTGCTTAAAAACACACGTTTCTGGTAACGTACATCCTGTAACAGCTCGTGGGTTTTTCTTTTATTAGGACAATCTCTTAATAGCAGTCGCCCTTTGTAGACCCGGCCCTGAGAAAGAAGTGCCGGTGCTTAGCACCGGAAAGCACCGGCACAAATTAAGCACTGCTAGGGTCCTTAAAGCAGGCCTATTTCTCTAAGCTAACTACGTCCCTTACCTCTTCTAGGGAACTATTTAAGATCGTTGATTCTCTGTACTCTCTACAAATTCCTGATCCCGTCATAGGTTCCCAAGAGCTGTGTGACAAGATCTCGCAGTTTTTCCACACTAAAATTGCCGATATCTACTCTACTCTTGAAGTTCAGAGAGATTTAATGAGTTCTCATCCTGTCCCTGCTCAGCCGGCTTTAGAGTGCTGGGCTAAGGATCCCTCCAAGAATCTGACCAACTTCCCTCCCCTTACACTCGATCAACTTGACTCGCTTCTGAATAGAACTAAATCAGGATCTCCACTGGACCCTTGTCCTTTGAGGGTCCTGAAAGAGTGTAGGGAGACTCTGCTGCCCCTCTTCTTGAGGTGATGAATCATGCCATGTCTGAGGGCCTGTTTCCAGCAGTCTGGAAAAAGGCTATAGTCAAGCCTCTACTTAAAAAGCCGACTCTGGATCCGGAAACCCTCAAAAATGTTGGACCAATATCTCTGCCGCCTGCCCCAGCAAAAATGCTTGAATCCCATCTTAATCAGCATTTGACTACCTTCCTTGATGTGTCTGGGTTCCTGGATCAATCTCAGCATGGGTTCCGGAAATTTCACAGCACTGAGTCGGCTCTTACGGTAGTGGTAGGCAACATCCGATCAAATGTCGACAGAGGCCAGACTACTTTTCTGGTCCTGCTCGATCTGACCGCAGCCTTTGATACCCTATCTCCCTCGATTTTAACAGCTCGTCTGAGGGAGATGGGGGTGGAGGGCCTAGCTTTGAGCCTTCTGACCTCCTTCCTTAACCAGAGAAAGCAGAGGGTCAAGCTAGGAGAGTACCTCTCCCCTGCCATACCTGTGCAATGTGGGGTCCCACAGGGGTCGGCCTTGAGTCCGACCCTTTTAAACATCTATGTGGCCCCACTTGCCAGGTTAGTAAGATCGCATGGGATGGAGGTGGTGTCATATGCCGATGACACCCAGATCATGGTGTCCCTCTCCCATTCGGTGAGTACCTCTGCGTTCAGCTTCAGGACCTGTATGCATGCAGTCTCTCATTGGATGATCTTAAACTCACTGAAGCTGAACGGAGAGAAAACCGAGGTCCTGATCTTCGGTAAGGATCAAGACACATGGTCAAGCGACTGGTGGCCCCCTTCTCATGGAGCCTGTCCTCTGCCTTCGAAATCCACCAGAAATCTGGACGTGATTATCGACACCTCGCTTGCCATGACACAGCAGGTCAATAGAACTGTGTCCACCTGCTGGGGAGTTACTAAGATTCTTAGAAAAATCTCCCATTTTCTCTCCCCCCCAAGCCCGCAAACAGACTGTGGTTGCTTTAGTTGCATCACGGCTGGATTACTGCAACGCGCTTTATGCAGACATCAATAAAGGCCTTATCCAACGTCTTCAGACCGTCCAGAACGCAGCTGCTACATTTGTCCTGGATGTCCCTAACATCTCCTCAGCCACTCCAGCCAGGAAGAGTCTGCATTGGCTCCCGACCCAGGCCAGGATCTCTTTTAAAATCTTGTGCCTGGTTTTTAGGGCTCTGTCTGGTGGGTGTGCTGAAGCTATAAGTTCCCTTCTGGTTCCTTACATCCCCAGTAGAAACTTACGCTCTGCTAACCAGAACCTTCTATCCATCCCTCGGACAAACAGAGTCAGATGGGGTGGAAGGGCCTTTTCCTCTGTGGCCCCTAAACTGTGGAATGCCCTCCCCTCCGAGCTAAAAACACAATCTTCCTTAGCACTTTTTAAGAAATCCTTAAAGACGTGGCTCTTCAGCAAGGCCTACCCATAGACACGCTCTCGGACCTAGGACTATGTTTTTGGTTAGGCGCCTTGACGCCCGATGGGCTAAGTTGCTCTATATAAGTTTATTTTCATTCATTCATTCATTTTAGCAATACACTAAAACTGTCTGGGAACACAACACTCTCCTCAATCTTGTCCAAAGCCGGGCCTGGAATATCCAAAATATATCCCAATGTCCGCCATTACTATGGCTCACTCACACAAACAATGCTTATACCAAGCAGGCTACACTTCTCTACTAGTATTACAGGCACTCAGGATGTTAGTACTAACTTCTGGGTAAGCACATTGAAGCGGAACCTTACACAAGTGGACACGTACGCCTTCACTACAGTGACATAAATACAAAGGTGTGGTCTAACTAGGGATTCTCAAATCATGGTATGCTGTCGCCACTGCTCTATAAGCTTAACCCATGCCAGGCACTCCACTGTCAGTAAATGAGGGCATTCTGGTATATCCTAGTGGAAGGTATAGGCCCCTGGGCACATGTTGGATTGGTGTGAAGCCAGGGTCAAAGATCCAAAGTCAGCATGCCAGATACACGTAGTTAGGCACTCAGGGTAGGGGACCATGCCTGTATACCATGCAGGGGACATTCCCATCCAAACCTACCTTCTTTCGTCCTTTCTTGCTTTTCTCTCTTTTGCTTTTGGTCAAAGTCTTGATGAAAAATATTTTCTGGTCCCGAAAATGAGGGTCGGTGACCACCATCTGGACACTCCAGCACAAATTAAGTATGGCCTCCAAAGCAAGGAGGATTGAGACTATAAACATGTATTGTGGCCATGGCCAGTATGGGTTCTAGCAGTATGGACGGAATGGGTCACCGAACCTTTTGGTGGATTGCAGCACTCAAGTTTTCTGTATTTCGTGATTGACCATTGGCAGTGTCATTATTATGTATCACACTCATTGAAAGCCATTAGCGATTCCAAATCTGGTTATTCACTACTACTATGTCACAGCAGAGAAAGAACAAATAGTGCTTCCCTGGTCCTACCAGCCTTGCCAAGGTTTTCGGACCCCTAGCAAAGCAGTGGAATGGTGACTGATGTGGCCGTAATGATGGAGAACAATGGATGAGAACAATCCAAGTTTCTCATTTTATTCCCAGTATAACGTTTTTATTCCTATTTATACATGCTTTTATTTTGGAGGGTTTGTTTTTATTTTCGGGATGGGGAAGGACAGAAAAGGGAAGCAAGAATCTGTCATAAAGTGCAGCAGAAAAAAAGTATTTCCCAATAAAATCCACATACCACACATATACTCCCAGGTTGCCCTGCTTTGAGGCATGCACCCGGTTTGTAAAGATAAGTAGAAACTTTGAATAATACATTTTGATGAAAGTACGTGATCCAGTCAGTGTGCAGTTGTCTCTAAAATCAGTTAAAGCAAAAGAAGGAAAGAAGGTGGTGTTTGGAACAGCCATGTCATCAAAAAGATAGACAACATCTTCTGAAGAACATAGACATGGGGGTATTCAGACAAGGGCTGAAATAAATCGTGCAAGGCTGGAATGGTGTGCAGGAAGCAGGTGATCAACAACAGGCTGGGAGATAAGTGCAGCGGCATATATCGATGTTATCCAAAGCGTGTGGCCCACAGCTGCAGAAACCAATTTCTGCTCGGCAGCCAGGACATTTGTGCAATTGTAAAGTTAATGCTGCAGATAAAACATGACGGCATGACAAGCAAGCACATTGCTGTAGCCACAAATGGAGAAAAAGTAACACAGCAGGGAATCATAAACAGCAGATGGAAGTGTACACGCTGATACAAGCTGTAGTTAACGCTGGCAGTCAGGTGGTCCCTGTCCCAGATTTGCATCCAGTTAAGCAGGATACACCTGACCACCCTGCAACAGCAAATATTAAGATAAAACTATGAACAGGTAGAATATATATTAGAATGCTATTAAGGCACCCACAGCACTTGCTACCATCAACACCACATATTCATCTGCCCGGCAAAGGGCATCAGTACCGACCCAGGAAATGCATAAATAATCTGGTACAGCTGCTCGACCCCATCCCAAAACACACACAAATCAATTCAATACAAAACAAAATAATTTTTTGTTTCAGAATCAAAAACCATGTAATTAAAAAAAAATACGGAATAATTTATAAAGTGTGAACTAGCGTTCCGCATAATTGGAAACGGAAGTTACATTAATGCAGGACAGTAAAATGTTAGAGTCAAAAGTCAATTATGGAATGCAATCCATCCAAGCTGTCCGATAAAATACATCCCTAATTTTAAAAACAATTTCCTATCACAGCCACAGAAAGTAGATAAAAACACTACAGCCATCAGAGTAGTTTATAATCCATACTATAGCTACTTGGCGATCATACGTTTTATAAGCAAGATAAACTAAATAAATTAAGGGCCACGGGGATTAAAACAATTCATAATATTTCTGAACCAAAACCGTTCAGCCATATGGAAGTCCGAGATTTAATTCTAGTGTATTATTGATTATTTTATTATAATTTCTGTTTTTGAGGTGTACATACAGTGACAAAGAGAACCAGTACAGCTACATGTAAAAGCCATTAGCACAATACAGCGATGATCAAAGCAAGAACATCACCAGCTTTAGTACTGAGTCTCATAAAAACAGAGGGGCGGGAAACAAAAACAGCAGGCATTTAGGCTTGGTAATAAGCATTAATGTCCCTAATGAATTTAAACATTTGAGTATGTGGGGGTAACTGTGTTTCTTTCCATAATAGCTACCATATCTTGTTATCTTCAGTGTTCTCCTCTCTTACAAGTATGATCTGGTATACTGTGTGCCCATTGCAGTGTGATCAATATTCATTTAGACAGTTTGGATGAGGTACATGAAGAATCTTGGAACATCTACTAAGGAGACCTCATTTTGTTTCCGAATGTACTCCCTCTGGGCCTCTTTCTTTATCCTAGACTCCAGTTTCTATGACTGATCCTATCTTGCCATTGCTTTGTGTTATGTACTGACATTACACAAAGCTATATCAAGACAGGATCAGTCACATAAACTAGACCCTGGGCTAAAGAAAGACAGGAAGGAAAGGGGCTACATGCTGGAAGGGAATGGGGCTACATGCTGCTTCTATGAAGGTCCAGGAGGTCATGACATTAGCCTGTATAGCTTCAGGACCAAACTCACCAACACTGTGTTTTAATGCACAAATAATAGCATTCAAAGTAAACAGGGCCGGCTTTAGCACTGGGAACTCTCAGTGCGACAAAGTTTGTTGGCGTCCCCACCAATGACCGCCTCCATTATAGATTCCCTCACTACCACCCTTTAATAGTGCCTCTCAAGTCTCCATAACCACTCTCTCTCAGATGCATTTAATTAGTTTTATAGTGCCACTCATATCAGTGTAGGGTGTCAGAGCAGTTTACTTCACACACACTACACACAGACTATCAATCGTAAGTGTGTAAATCAGTGTACCGGAAATGTTACATAGCACAGAGGAATGCAAAGTGTAGGTGTCACATTTCATCCATAGTGGTAACCAGTATAGTTTACAGAATTCAATACGTGCCACCATGGTTGGGGGTTCTCTTTAAAATTAAGAATTGATTCCTATCCAAATAAACCATTTTTCCAACAATAGTATAATGAAAAAATGGGGAAAATATCATAATGATCTAATCTATACCTTGCAGTTTGCATGCAGCTTTTTGATGACGATTAATAGCTCACTGTTCTATGTTAGGATTTCAACTGCAATGAACAAAAGGATCTCTCAGACTAAAACAGTAACCCACTGACCTATTTACATCATATGCACTTTGCAATCTGCATGATACACGTTCTTTGCAGCAGGGATATTAACCCACTGCGCTATTACCCTACTTTACCATGAATCAAAACTTCCACTAGACAAACCTTCGATCTCTCTCTAAGAAGAACATTAACCACTGCAGTTATCTTGACATTTTTATTGTTGCCTGAAAATTGTTGGATGCCAGGAACGTGGCAGTAGATGCTTTTCAAACCATAATATACTTGCAAACACGACGCCCCCACCCAAAGCCAGCACCCGTTGCGGTGCCACCGGTTGCACCGCCCTAGAGCCAGCCCTGAAAGTAAACATTCTTTAGAGGGAGACCTCTCTAAGGGCCTGATTTACAGCCGTGGCCCGTGGAGGAAGTTACGGTCGGGCAGACAGGCGGAGCAGGGGAGGGGCAGGGTGGGGGTGATAAACACCGGAATATGGATGATTGCAGGTAAGTAAACAATTAAATTAATAAAACGAATTTCGTAGCGCGCCCTGCATCGCATTTTACGATGCAGGGCACGGAACGAAATTCGTTTTATTCACCGCAACTCCCTCCACGGGCCGCAGCTGCTGATTTAGCGTTTGGCAGATGTGGACGGACTATAAAAAACAATCTACTCACTTATCTGGTGTCATGGAGGTCCCTCTGTCAGATTTATAGTGTGGCGGTTTAACAGATGAAAGGACACATACTCACAAGCTATCCACATCGGTCATATCCTTAACCTGGGTGTAGGCATACACGATACATGAAATTGACTATACATGAACCCAATATCTCAAGGTATTCCAATATTTAATCTAAAACAATAATGAAGTTAAATGTGTTCACACATGCTACCACTCAGAATGCCACACACTATGCTTTCACAACAAATATACCACTTCCTTTAAGACAAACAGGAAAGGGAATTAACTTCATCTCCTACAATGCAACATAGGAAATCACAAGCCCTGAAAATGGAAGTGAATGGTTAACCCACACAACATACTGGAATATGCAATGACATAGGACAAAAGAGTCACAAAACATTTTTATAAACAATAAAGGTCAACAAAAGCGTCTTCCTCTGGGTATGTAAAATTAACAAAAAAATATAAATATGTAAAGCAATTCTTGGGGTTGGCTATTAAAAATAGTTTTCTATTGCAGTTTTTATGATGCTCCATACCTTGAGCTTGACTCCTCAAGACTGTAATCTCCTTTTCATGGGCTCTAGATACATTAGGACCAGATAGATGTCCAAGAACCCACCTTTCAGGATGGGTGGGGTTTTTAAGATCTTTTTGGGTGGGGCAAGGCAGTGGGTGGGCTCTGGGGAGCGGTGGTGATGGAACGGTGAATTCTCAGGGTATGGGAATGTTTGGGGGTATGGGAACGTGTAGAGATATGGGATGTTTTTGGGACAGGTGATTAAGCACAAATCAAAAATAGGCAAACATTAGACATTTTACCAAACTAATCTCAATAAGGGGCACACATTGGGCCATCATAAAGGGCCTAATTCATTTTGATTTTAGAAGAATAGGTGCTGCATCACAAATGTCACTAATATTCTGTTCACATTATTCGATTTCGAAGTGCCATAGGATATCATGCATTTGTAATAAGGCAGAGAGCATATCCTGATAACATGCCTGTCAAACTATAAATCAGACTCAAGTCCAAAATTTGACATACCTTTTGGCTAACATATTATGGGGCTGATTAGGATGCGTCAAGAAACAACTCCTACCGTAATCAGTCGGTCAGATTGCTATCAGAGCAACCCATTTTGATGGTGTCGGTCGGAAAGGAATCCGACCTGTCATTCAGACTGGCCTCCGACAGGCTCGGAGAGCCCGTCTGCCAGTCGGAATGACCTCAGTAAACCCAACGGCAGCTCTTTCCGCCTGAGGGATTACAATGTCGGATTCCAACATCCTTTCTGTGCCGGCCTTTAAGGCACAGAAAGGCTATCTGAAGTTGAATTTGGGGGCCCCCATGGGTGCACAGCTTCTGGTTGGTGGCTGAGGGGGCACCCGTGGTGCCCCCCTGTTGATCCCTGCACCTTCAGGTGCCTGCCACAGGGTGCAGGGATGAACTGCACCTCTTTTATTTACAATGAGAGCATGCATTTGGGTCGGAATGCATGCTCCCATTGTAAAGAATAGGAGTGCAACCAAGCACTGTTCGGTCACATCCTAATTGGACGGTCGGGACCGCCGACAGGAGGCCAGGCAGTCCCACAACCGAAACCATGTCGGGTGGACTTAAGCCCGCCCAACATCGTAATTAGGCCCTTTAAGTTAGATATGCTTTAATACACTTGAACAACCATGTACGTCTGTTCTGCCATGTGTTGACTATCTCATTTGGCTAAATCCATTGCAGGAACTTATTGTGGTTTTTTTTTCTTTGAAATAATGTTAATAGCAGTGTTTTCCGCTTATGGTGCATACTAGTAGCCAATGTCCTGAATTTCAGATATGTACAAATCAGCCGTCACACTTGGACAACTACATGGACCAATGCTAAAAGGAAAACGTGTGTGACTATAAATGGCTAGGCCACCCCTTTTTTAACAGTAGTAGCTTCATACACTGTCAAGGACCTGGATGTTTTATACAAAATACAGTCTGAAGTATTGCCAAGGGATACTATAGATGTAGCGTAATATTATTAAACAACAGTTGCTGAATGGCATTATGTTTAATGTAGATATGAGCAAGTCCAAAAATGTTTATGCGCACCACATGAGTGTGAGTCTCACAAACCACTTGATGAAATGGAAGGTTGGAATTATTTTAGAGGACATAACCCATAAGTAACAGACATTTCACCTGCAAAGTTACAAATACAGAATTGACACTGTGCCTCATTTATAGTTTCCTGTCTGCCTTACTATACATGTTTTATATGTGATCGCACTTGTAATAATGTGGATGGGATATCTGTCACATTTGTGATGAAATAGTTGCCCGTCACACTATAAAAATGAGCCAAAGTCTAATGTACTTCCTAGTAGTTGAAATAGTGACTTCATTTAATTTTTTTAAATTGTGACATTTTATTACAACCTGGAAACTAGAATGAATGGTTAATAACAACATGCATATTTTTTCACAAGGATACACCTTGTGGCTGGTTTTCAGCTCCCCATCAGGGAAGACAACTGACAGAATGTACCGCATTGTGGAGGTCAGCTACTGTAGCACCCTCTTTTTTTTAAGGGGAGGACCTTCCCAGTTTGATTAGTGGGAGAAGGAGGGCCCACGTACAAAGGTAATACCATTGATCACTGCAGTAGATGCTGCAGGAATTAAGACCCTGCTAGTACACTCGTCTAGCACACACTCGCTTGGCAGAGGCCCACTAGATCTCTTTTATTTTAATGTTGTGTGGCTGGCCTACAGAAAGGATGATAAGAAAACAAAATAAAAACTCATCAATAATTATGTTTAGTGTACAATACAAGTTGTCACATAAACTTATATTAATATAATTTTACTTTTTATTAACAAACATTAGGGTAGATTGGTATTTTGTATGACTAGTTATTGCTGCACAACTTTGATAGAAATACTACCCTCCTCATTACAAGTACATGATATACAATGGAAATTGTAACACAGTGTTTGAAATAGCTGTTACCTTTTGAGGGATCAAAATATCACACAACTTACAAATCATGTTTAATGTGTTTTGAAAATATTGTTTTGAAAAGTGTATGCTACATTTATTTTGACCATCACTCAATGCTATGTGATGCCATTAATGTCCCTCCAACAGGGACACTTTATTTAGCACATATTACTGCATGACAATGTGGTGGATGAAATGTCCTCCTAAGTACAAGTTCCTTATATAGTAATGGACATCTAATTATGTGTATTAGTTATATGGCAAATTGTGATGGAGGAGACATTCAGGCACAAATACATTCATGGCTATTGTGTTTTATTCAGAGAGTACTCCTTTTCAAATCACAGAAAGTACCCTGCCTACAAAAAAAAAAATCAATGTCTTTGGTAAAGTCAGGTGCACTGTGAATTGTTAAAGGGCCCATTTACCATTGGGTTTATAACTGGAAATGTAACTTTCACAGCCAAGGTCTCACCTGGCTCTGATAGTGCCTTACATGACATCAAATGCACATTCACACTATAACATGATATGGTTAGTAACACCATGGCTATTAATAATTTTGTCACTTTGGTTGTTGCTGCCCTGGTTGACCACACACAATTCTCACAAAAGGAAAACCCTGCATTCCCTCACCAGTGTCTGACTGATTTGTTTTTGATCACAACATGCCTTGTGTTATATTGCTTTTGCTAATCATTTTAATTTAGTGTTTGTTCAGCAATCATTAATGTTTGGCGACTACTTTATGTACAAATTCCTCATGTATTTCAGTAAATAAAATATTACAAAAAGACAAAATAATCTTCCAACCACATATTGTTTTAATAAATATATGTATCTGCATATTTTCAGTTAAACTTTGGCTTTTAATATAAAAGCTGTGTGGTCACCCAGGGCTCTATGTTTTTAATATTTCTTAGGTAAAAATATGGTACATATAGTCATCAACATTACATTTTAGACACACATTGTCAAATTAATATGTGGTTTTTCAGTAGCCTGTTTTTAAATGACAAATTGCCACATCATAGGGTCAAATTAATATATGATTTTGCAGTAGCTTGTGTGTAAATAAATAAATTCAAACACAAAACTACTTCAGGGTAATGAAGTCACAACTGTACGATTGCAGATCCAACATCCTTGAGCAGAGGGACTTCAAAAGATTTTTGAGAGGTCGTCTCACCCTTAACTTATCAAGGCAATCAAGGCATGCTTCCTCATTTGGCGGCCTCACACACTTGAGAACGAACAGGGCCACTCCAGCTGACTCAATTGAGGGAAGCTATTCTTAACCCTGGGATTTCTTATAAATCTGTTTGCAGGACAATACCTTGGGTCCTGTTATTTTGGCAAGAAAAAGGGCTTAAAAAATACCTAAAGGTGAACTCAAAGAATTACTTTATCAGTGACTACCTCTGGTAAGGTTAAAAACATAAACTGTAGGTCATAATGTGAAAACAATGAATCACTTGACCTCTAAAGATACTGCAATTACTAACATGTTTCAACGCCTAGGGTAGCCTATACAGGTCTTGGGTCTTCTTAAGTGTAATGTAGAATTCAAAGTGGTATATAATTACACCATGTAAATGGGGTAAATACTAAGGGACCCATTAGGATGGCTGACCCTAGGGGTGCTGGGACCGGCCGCCAGTGGTGCGGCGGTCCCGCACCGGCGATTAGGATGCCACCGCGGCTGTGGCATCCTCCATTCCCAGCATTGTGGCAGGCGGTGCTCACAGCACCACCCGCCACAATGCTGGGAATGCACTGCGTGCATTGTCATGTACAAGGTGACAGGCACCGCCAGGTCAACTTGTCGACCAGGCGGAAAAGCGGCAGACGGTCTTCCCATCCATCACAGTACCCCCCGCCATAGTAGATAAATGGGTGGTGGGGGTGGAAGGATTTAGGGCGGATCGCCTCCGCCATGTGGGCGGTAGGGATCCACCCTACATCCTAATGGACCCTATAGACCCTACCAGTTCCTTGAGCTAATAGCACAACCTAGAACAGAAAAGGTTATAGAAGGGACAGCATTAGTTGATGATGATCCACTACTTACTTTATAGATCAATAATCTTAGGGTAACCATTATAGCATAAAACATAGTGAAGCAGCAGTCTATTTTAAATCATAACTAAAATAGTAAAACATCAAGAACACCACTCATTATTAACTCTACTCACAATACCATTGTTATCGAGGAGTCCTGTATTGTTTGTGTTGTGAATCACTAGCAGTAGCATTTTTGTAAACTCATTCTTTTATAAATGAGGAAGGCCATAATTGCAAACACATGCTCAATTGTGAATCAATTCCTCCTCATACAGAAAGTCTCACATAAAAACATGCAAAAGAGTTTTTTCACTTACCCTGGTCTTATTAAACTACAGGATCCATGAAGAACTGGGCGGGGGGGGGGCATGACATTTCGTAGTCACACACTGACGATACAACAATTATTTACACACAAATGGCGGCCCGCCTACCTGCACCAGTAACAGTTTAGCATTGCTTTTGTGAATCAAGAGGCAAACATGTGTTAGCATTCAAACAACCATGTGAATTAAACCACATTGGGTATCCTTTTCCGACCTACCCACCATGGCAAAGCATGTGCAAGTGTATGAAACGGGTAAAGTGATCATAAATCCTGAATGTACAGCATCCACATTTTTAGAGCATGCACTTTTATACACCTCATTATTTGCACTATTGTAGAACTCTTGTGAATGTAACATCTTACTACATCTAGTAGAGGCACTGGCAACTAAACGGGGGCCCCCGGATTAGTATCTTTTGAGTGATACGAGAGTACAATCCTATTGGTTACTAAGTCCTTTTTTTCTAAAAAAACATGGAAGGAATAAATAGCGTAGCACACCCCTCACTAAGTAATATAGTCAATAAGGTGCCAGGTTTAAGTGATAAACCACACCATATCATCAGCATCATGGTGGCCATGCGCTCCACTATGAGACACCTCAACTCTGAGGCGTCTATGCAGACACAAGAGTTAATATCCCTTACTACTTCAGGTTATGCACACTCTCAGCCCGCTTCATTCTTCAGAAGGTTGACACATCTATGTCACCTACATGAGCTCCCCTTCACTGCTGCATACCGGGAGGCGAGTTCCAGTGAGGGATCACTTTTTCAGTCATCTGAGCCTAAACTCTAGTGCGTGAATGATGACGTCATACCCAAGGGACGGGGTGTGGACATACTACAGAAACACAGAGAATTTTTGTTCCAACTGTGCATTTTTTAGACTACAACCCGGTAGGGAAATGTAGCTTGAGTGAAGTATGACTATCTTCCTCTCACCGAGTACCAGGCCCAAACCAGGGGCAATAATTCTCCCTCATGCTAACAGATGCATGTCTGTTTATATATCATCCTGGGCCATGCAAATCTCAACAATAGTAACTTAGTCAGTCCAGAGGGGCTCTTGCACCCAGACATACTACTCAAGGCCCTTTCTATTTTATCGCGAGTATGGACTAATTCATCTTTCATGAATGTTCCCCATCTGAACAAGAACATTGGTTTCTCTTACTTAAAGCAAGCCCAATGTCACACTATTCCAATGTTTTCTAACAATTTTCTGAACTCTCATTGAAGGCACTCCGAATGTTGCTACAGTAACCAAATGCTCTGGGATAGTTCTTGGAGAGGTTACAAGAATTACTTCTTTTGGGGTACTTGATGATCTCTTGCATGACCTTGTGATGACCTTTTTTCAAGTAATTCTTTTCTCTCAACTTTTCGATGAGAAGACCATGTTTTTGAAAATTCCTTTTGTCTGTACAGGTCCTCCTCAACCTCAGGAATTGACCTAAAGTGCGGTTGTCCCGTAGTACCTTAGGGTGGTTGCTTAAAAAAAAACAATTGATGGACAGAATGCAGAACAATGTCATCCATTCCCGCAGTACAGAGATCCGGGCCTAAATACATCGTTTTTTTGCTCACCATGCCATTCCAGTTTGGACCCAGCTATTTACAAATCAGTCTTGACCCTGCCCCCAATGGGAACAGTCCAGACTGAACTGGCAGACCAAGTACTCCTTGGACTGGAAACAAATATCCTAGGACCGGATTCAGGCTTTCAGCCCTCAGCAGCCAGGATAGCTTAACTCCACTGGCGTGGAGAGCACAGGACCAATGTCTGGGAATACCCGTCCCACTGAGGGTGACAAATGCAAAAAGAACAATTGATGGACACAATGTAGAACAATGTCCTACATTCACCCCATTACAGAGATCTTTGCCTAAATCCATCGTTTTTTTGCTCACCATGCCATTCCAGTTTGGACCCAGCCATATGCAAATCAGTCTTGACCCTTAGCCCAATGGGAACAGACAAGCCTGAACTGCCAGGCCAGGTCCTCCCTGGACTGGAAACAAGCATCCTAGGAAAGGTTTCAGGCTTTCAGCCTCATCAGCCAAGATAGCTTGACTCCAGTGGCATGGAGAGCACGGGACCCTCGTCTGGCCATACCCGTCCCTCACGGGGTGACAAATGCAAAAAGAACAATTGATGTACAGAATGCAGAACAATGTCATACATTCACTCCAGTACAGAGATCCATGCCTAAATCCATCCTCTTTTTGCTCACCATGCCATTCCAGTTTGGACCCAGCCATATGCAAATCAGTGTTGACCCTGTGCCCAATGGGAACAGTCCAGCCCAAACTGCCAGGTCAGGTCCTCCCTGGACTGGAAACAAGCATCCTAGGACCGGTTTCGGGTTTTCAGCCCTCATCAGCCAGGATAGCTTGACTCCAGTGGCATGGAGAGCACGGGACCAACGTCTGAGCATACCCGTCCCACTCAGGGTGACAGATGTAAAAAGAACAATTGATGGACAGAATGCAGAACAATGTCATACCTTCACCCCAGTACAGAGATCTGGGCCTAAATCCATTGTTTTTTTGCTCGCCATGCCATTCCAGTTTGGACCCAGACATATGCAAATCAGTCTTGACCCTGCGCCCAATGGGAACAGTCCAGCCTGAACTGCCAGGCCAGGTCCCCCCTGGACTGGAAACAAGCATCCTAGGACTGGTATCAGGCTTTCAGCCCTCATCAGCCAGGATAGCTTGACTCCAGTGGCATGGAGAGCATGGGACCCACGTCTGGGCATACATGTCCCACTTGGGGTGACATATGAAAAAAGAACAATTGAAGGAAAGAATGCGGAACAATGTCATACATTCACCCCAGTACAGAGATCCGGGCACAAATCCATTGTTTTCTTGTTCACCATGCCATTCCAGTTTGTGGTTGCTGTCATACTGAAGTAACTTGTTTTTATCTGTGGGCTTATACTACACCTCAATAAGCAATGTGTTATCATGTGGACTGATCTTTCGGTCCAAAAATGATATCTCATTTTTGCTCACTGTCATTGCGAACCTCTAGTACTTCTTGGCACCATTGATCCATGCTACACATTGATTTGCTGAGTCTACTATCCCTGACCAGATTACCAATATATTGTCAATATATCTCTTCCATACTTTTATATGGTCCAGGAATGGACTATCCTCACTGTAGTTATGCTCCACCTCAACAGCATGGATATATAAACAGGCTACACAGGGGAAAAAGTACTGCCAATTGAGGTCCTGTGAGTCTGTAGATAGAACTCCTCTTCGAACCTGAAGTAAATAGTTATAGAAGTCACTCAACTTTCTGTAGTAGATGATCAAGTATCCTTAATAAGTCCTCCCGGTGAATACCTGTGTACAAGGTTTGGACGTCTAGCATCATAATTACCTGGGTGTCTGGATTGAACTCAATCTGATTAAAAAACTTAAGCATGTCTTTAGTATCCTGCATGAAGGATGGCTTTTTATTCACTAAAGGCCTCAGAAAATGATCCACAAATTGGAACAATGGTTCTATTGCTGAGACAATACCTGCCATGATTGGGCGGCCTGGTGGTGGTGTCTTGTCTTTGAGTATTTTTGGCAAGCCATAAAAATATGGCACAGTTGGTTTTCCCTCACCTCAGAAGTCAGATTCCTGTTTTGTGATCCACTCTTGTTCCTCAGCTTGTTTCACCATCAATATGAGCTCATCCACAATGTTCTTTGAAGGATCTGTTGTCATTTTTTTTATAGTTCCTCACATCGGTCAAAAGTCTAAGATACTCTTGTAAATACATCTCACGAGGGAGGATTATCACTGCAGCTCCTTTGTCTGCTGGTTGAATTACTATTTCTGTCTTGTTAGCAAGATCAGCCAATGCTAATTTCTCTGCTCTGAAAGTGTTGTAGAAATGTGACCAAACATACTAGGGTAATGAAAACTTGATGGGCCAATCTGGTTTTAAAGATCATTTTCAAAGGCAGGAGTGCTATTCCCACTGAACGCCTGTGATCTTCTTTACTCAGGCATAGTGGCCAACACAATGGAAACTGATCACTGAGATCTTGCTGCTTCACCCTGGAAAAAAATTTAAGTAAAACAATTTTAGACAATGACAGCCACAGCACGTGCAGGTAAGAGTGGTGGGGCCGGTTGGGGGGACATTTCAACATAAGACCGCGAGGGAAATTAAATACATAATTAATTTTCCCTCGTGGTGGTATGTCTAAACCCCACCCCACGCCCCCACGGGCCCCACCGCTCTTACCTGTACGGACCGCGGCTGGACAATGACAGTTTATGCTAATTTTAAGTGAGTAATATATTGACCCCAAAAAATGTACCCTTTATCCATGTTTGGAAGGTCAAACTGGTCCACAATGTTTTTTACACCATTGACTAAACCGAGGGTACATAAAATCTTTTTTTCTTTTTATTAAAAAATAAAACGTTGAGAAAGATTGATACAGACTAAAGTCAGCTTATGTGTGGTTTCACAGTTCAGGGCTGGGCTACTACGTGTAAGATGTCAAACCTAGGGATGTTTGACTCTGCCGGTCGAGAGTCCGTTATACTATGGTTTTCATCGAAAACATGAATGTCAGTATTTGTAATGTTGTACAATCTTAGCTCTCTTCTGAAAGTTAATGGGCACATATAGCACAGTATGATTCAGCATTAAAGGTGTAGGCCATTTCCAAAATGCACATTCAGAATGAACCCTTTTGATTTGTATGACAAATAACAGCGCTACATTAATAATATTTTAAATAGTTTAAAAAAAATTACATTTCAGTTAGGCCATGTGCAGGTGTAATTCAAAGACCAGGTTAGTAGATTCCCTGTCAGGTCGCCAACCCCCTTTTGTAGAGTTGGATCTATTCGGTACATTCAAATTGAGGTGCCTGACTACCCCACATTTCTAACATGTTATCTATGCCAGTATTTTTTATGAAGACTTACACAAACTCTGGGCATTAGCTGAAAGTGTTTCCCATCTACCGACATCCTGTTGTTAGCAGAGGTATGCTGTACCACAGCTGAGTGAAACAACTGAACCACTATGGTCAGCAGATACAGGCCACTTTGCAGTGTTTCTGAGTGACTTATCCATATAGTACTCTATTTTCACTTCTATGTAGTAAAGGCAAAATGGTTCATCATTAATCCACTTTTCTATTCCTTCGCTTGTAGGTATCATTATAGCCATGTTGGGTTGTACAATGATAAAAAAAGACTAAAAATAAAATTCTACAATGAGGTGATATGTGATTTATAAAAGCAGAAGTGGAACATTGTAGCTCTGGTAACCTGGATTAATCTCTTCAAACTTCTACTATGACCATTTTTTTCATTTACATTCTATCAGAACAAGAGAGAAGTTATGTGTCATGTGAATCTAATAAGAGAGAGTAGACCTTAGATTATTAAGGAAGATCACATTTCCTTCAGGTAAGCAATTATCTGTGAAAAAGCACTTTCAACACAGTTGATGACTGCATATTTTATTTAATTGTACACAAACATCTCAGGTTCATGAAATGTCCTCTTGTCCTCTTGGAGCAGAACCAGGAAATACATATCAGAAAAAACAGTAAGCCTACGTTGATAGGAACAAACTTGTCGCACTATCTGCATTGCAGCTGACATTTTGACTTTAGCAGAATATGGAAGATAAAATAGGGTTAAATCTAGTTATTTTAAAATTCTGAAGGCTACGCATGTCTCCGCCATGGGCCTGGATTTAGTTCATGTGCCTGTATCATATGCTTGCAGAATCAAATACCTTCTATCAATACACTGAACCTGAAAATGTTGGAAGATCCTTCAATTAACTGTAAATGTCAAGCCTGAACATGTCTTGTTTATTGCGAGCATCTCAAAACTAGCAATGTGTTCACTTATTCCCAACATGATATTATCTGGTGTTCTCATCATCTTCCATTAGTGTGGAATCCAAGCACTATAGACCATTTATTTCTACATGTAACTTTGAAAGAGAAATCAGCTTGTCAATTAGAACCTGCTATGCACTGCAGCACAAGCCATGTCCTAAATGGAAAAGGCTTTATATGCCATTCACTCAGTCAAAAAACATTAATTTGGCTAGTATTTGGCAAAAAGTACATAGTACGACAAACATGATTAAAAAGATCAAATATACTTAAAAAGAAAGAAAATTCATTAAAACTCAGTAATCATAATCAATCTTTTCTCTTTCATAGCTAGGTTTTCGACACCGCCGACATGGATTACTACCCATATAATATTTTCTCCTCAGAGACAGAATCCCCTTGACATAATTCATTATTACATAACAAGTTGGTTTTGACCCCAACAATTGTAAATATAAAAATCCAACGTTCAATCCTGAACTTTAGCTTCCTTTAAAATGGGCATCAAGAAACTTTCCCTATGCAGTTAATAAAGTGTGCAAAGCAGCATCACATGTAAAGTGCTTTCACTAGAAGTATTATCACATTTGGGAAGATTATCATACCAAATACCCTGGATTGGAAACGCAACCAGAAAGTGTTGAGTGCTTAATCTAAAATGTGTGAGATAAAACCTTAATTACGATTCCTCTAACGACCCTAATGATGTTTCTATACCTACTGTGGTCGATACATTCAAATAAGCCACCACTATCTATGTCCTTATTTTAAGTAAAGGGCCCCTAGATTAAGAAGAATCATACAGTATGCCAAGATGCATATCATTTTTTACTTTGGCTACTCGTACTTTACTAATGTAGTAAGACTAAGACTTCGATGTCAATTGTTTTGGTCCACTTGTCATTATGAAAGATCTAGCTAGAATTGTTTTAAGATCAAGGTCACTCATAAAAGCAGTGTTCCCACTCCAACAAACTCTGGAGACAGTTAGCAGTTCTAGAAAGATGGACCGCGTTATCGGTGTACAGGAGTATAGAAAGCAGTCTTTTCCCTAATTGAGGGCTATGTTTTTTCAGATAAAGTCAAATGTTTTTCTAATCCATTAATATAAATTAAAACCAGGGAGGTCAAAACACATTTCTGTTAAACCCTAACTGTTGATGGTATAGAGGAAGAAAATTCCCTTTTAGGATCATATACTGCCCTGGCAGACATATCACTAGGCAAATGTCAAAGTAGATGAATTAGTGATTTTTTTATCCAATCCTACCCTTTAGTTTCAATAGTTTAGCTTGATTTACAGAGTCAAAGAGACAGGAGAGATCCATAAGGGACATATGTATGGATCCTCTCCTGGTCTTGACATACTTTCTAATTATCAGAAACAGATCAAGACCTTGCTCTACTGTGCCCACACCAGGATGCCTGTACATGCCATATCCTATACAGAAAAGGCTCGCCTGACTTCAGAGTAACGTTGACAGTAGTACAATTACAAGACTCATTCTTGACCAACCTCCCAAAACCTTGAGTGTGTAAGAAAGATCTAGGGGTGATCATTATAAACCTTGAATAAGGAGGCATTGAACAAACGCTCTCTGGCATGAAAAGAGAACAGATCTCTCCACATTCAAAATGGCTTAATAAGAGGGAACTAAATTGGGCCAACCAACATGAGGTGATAATTATTTTGCCACAATACAGTACAATAGTACCCATGCTTTGTATTTTTCCATTTATAAAATGAGGCAAAATTTACAAAAACAAAGGTTTTCCAGATTATTCCACATTAATGGTACACAATTGCCACAAGCTTTGATTGTAGTAGCTAGGTGCAAGTTTAATGGGGTTTAATGTGGTAACACATGATCTCTCAGAATTCAAAGAATTGGTAGAAGCATACGGTAGCACAATTACCATGCTTGATCTATTATCCAGATCCTCTTTTTGTGGGCCAAGAGTTCAGTCTCACCCATCAATCCGCTCTGCCACCTTCCAGTGATTAATAATCACAAAATAAACAGTACTTGAAAACCTTCAAATTGTAGCACTCCGAAACATATTTGCTGAAATTGTGATAATTTAACATATGCCCTAGTGAATAGAAGAATTTTCATGCCCATAGAAATTATTTCTAACTAAACACTAATATGGATTTAATCGGTTATACCAACAAAATAACACAGCACTGCTAAAAAGAGTTAAACAACGAAGACTCTTCCGATGGATCACTCAGTTGGGATTTGGGTAATGGATATAGGTGCTCAGCACTCGGGAGATTACATACATTTACCACATTTGTTTAGACTCTCATGCACCTTGTGATGATTCTTAATAGTGTTTATGCATCAAAGAACCACTTAGGTGTTCACAATGTGTCAACTGCACACACAAATCTCAGAGCCTACTACACAGATTAATTTCGCCAGGTGTGTGTGTGTGTAATTTTCCATTGTTGCAAATGTAGATGGAAGTGGAGCCAGTGATTTCCCAAGGGTGTGCTAGATGAGTGCCCATCATAAATGCTGGGAGCACCCATGAATTCTGACCTTTGTGGGTATTCAATAACATGTTTAATGCATTTCACACAGTAACTGAGAACATACATTCACATAAAAAATGATGCTATTACAATGGGAGTTGGCATGGAACACCCCGACAGCTTCTGCAGGTGCATAGGAAGGGATTTCTCCACATGGAAAAATGGCCGCAATCTGGGGAAAAAATGTGCATTTTGGAGATTTTTGTATACTACAGGAATGCAAATTGTCCATTCTGCAGACAATCGGCAGTCAAAGGGTGATAACTGACAGGGTATGTCTTGAACGGGACTGTCATGGGTCTGAATCACAAAACAACCAAGTATGACTTCCAGTCATAGTTACCAGCTGATGATCTGATGGAATTCCAAACTTTTCTATACATTTCTTCACTGGATCAAAGGGTAACAACTGACTGGAGTATGGCTTGAACAGGACTGTCATGGGTCTGAATCACAAAACAACCAAGTATGACTTCCAATCATAGTTGCCGGCTGATGAGCAGGTGGAGTTCCTAAGTTTTCTATGAATTGCCTTCCTGGATCTGAGCAACAGATCAAGAGATGAGAACCTAATGGAAAGTGAGATTCTGCTATTACTTTTTAAGTCTAGGTTGACAGGTGTCCAACTAAATGTTTTAATAACAATATACTTAAAATGGGCCTTGGATTTTCCCTCTTCAATCACTGGTTTTTTTTTTTAACAGACTCTTTCCGCCATTGGCTTCAAAACGTTGTCATTCACATCTTGGCTCAGTCCAGACGAGTATTTCTCTCTCAGTTGATGTTATTGTCTGTTGAGGTTTATCTTTTCCACTTCAAATTCAGTGGTTGCATTGAACTGCGTGACCATGCATATACATCTATAGCCCATTCTGACCGCTACTTACGGTTCCATCTTATTAGTCTTACTTGCATTGTCCTCCTAGTCTGCCCACACATCAAACCCTTTCGTTCATAGCTCACACTTCTCCCTCCTTCCTGCATGTTTCTTTTCTTCCCATCCACCTACCCATCTCCTCTTAATCCTCCCTCCAGCCCCGGTCTCCTTGTTTCCCCTATATGTAACCCACTGCTCTCCCCCTCCCACCTGTCCCGCCATCCTGTGTGATCTCCTTCTTATTCCCGCCAGCCGCCACCTTTCATTGCTCCCACCCACCTTTCCCTCTCTGCAACTGCTGCCACCGACCCTTCCCTCTCAGCAGCTCCTCATAAGTGCTGCACCGGCCAGATTCCTTTTTTCATTCCATATAATCTAAAAGCAGGCTATACTGAAGGACCTTCTACCTTCCACATAGCTTCTTTTTGTTTTTATGTCAAAACAAGGCAAGGTGGCATGGAGAGTCGTCATTATAGTCCTTCTTTTCTTTCTATATCACATTAACTAGAGAAAGAGAATGTGATCCTGAAGTACAATACATTCAGTCAACTACCTGTCTGACTACCACCATCCTCCGAATGCCCTTCTGTGTAGAACTTAATCTCCTCTGTCGTCACTCTAGTATCACTTACACTGCTTAACTGAGACTGGAGTATCATAGAAAATGACTGACATATTGCAGTTCATTGGCGCGTGGTAAGAAGATGCATTGTGGGAAACAAGCCACCCATGTAACTAATTGTAGACAAAGGAAAACAAATGCTTCAATATATACATTGTTGGCACAGAGCTCCACATCAAGGCTCTTGTTCAGTATGAGTCATGGTGTGCATCGACTAATGCACAACTCAACGACAATCCACACCACTTGTTAACAGCATGTTGCATCATATTTGTTACTCTTAATTGCTCACCAGATTGCTTCTGCATAATTTATCAAACTGGCGAAAAGCTCTGCCTTTGTCAGTGTGCCGAGGCCTGCGCGCAGGGCCAGAACATTATTCCGCGAAGCACTCAGGACATCTTGGAGGCTGTTTTTTAATTTAGCACTGTATTTGGGAAGCACACTTTAGAGACCAACATTTGATATCAGTAGCAGAAACTACACAGTTTTAAGGATGACAGTGTTAATTTTGTCTGTTGTTTTACATGGTTGCTATGTTCCTTTAAGGCTTTCTTTATGGCTCCTGCTTTTCGTTGTGAGTCATCAGCAGGCTGCTTCAGCGAACAGGGAGCCTATTCCATATTCTCCACTCATTTCCTCTACAGATAGTTGAGTGAAATATTCAAATTAATTCATTGTTTTTTATGTTCAAATACTGACATTCAGAGGGGAATTGCACTGTTGTGTTTTTTTTTTGTTTAGTGGATGCAGATTAGCAGACACACAAATTGCATCTCCTGTTACTTCTACAACTTTGCTGGGATCAAAGTACTTAGAGTCTCCTTTCTTTTTTACAACTGTTTTTTTGACTATCACCCAATCTCCTACTGCAATGTCTTTGTAAACTGCTTTATGCGTATCATCATAGTATTTCTTGGATTTCAGTTGTTGCTTGCAGATAGAACTCTTGACTTTTAGGCTATCATCATCCACCACAGTAAAGTCATTTTTTTCTTTTTAACACACAGACAGCCTGGGTGAGATGCTTGTGACAGCTTGTCTACCTCTCATGAGCAAGAAAGGGGAAAAATTTGTAACGTTATTGACAGTTCTGTTAAACATGTCCACTCTCTCTTGAGTGAATTCTACAACAGATAAGTTGTTTGCCAGGGCCATTTGAATTCCATCTTTTATAAACCTGTTTACACGCTCCACTTGCCCATTGGATCTGGGAGAGTACAATGGAGTCTTTTCTTGTGTAATTTGACTTTTCTTCAAAAAGGTAGTCATCATTTCCGATGTCAGCTGCTTGCCATTATCTGTCACTAAGATTTGGGGTAACCCTTCAATCGTAAAAAGATTTTCTAGAAATTGAATAACACTTTTAGATTCTATGTTAGGAACAAATTTGAAATAGACCCATTTGCTGTAATAGTCACACACCACTATTAAGAACTTACAGGAACTTTCTAGAGCATGAAAAGGGCCAGAGAAATCTATGGCTATTTTTTTCCAAGAGGAAGATGGTATTTCCACTAACTGCAACTCTTGTACTCTGGACTTCCAACGTTTATCCGAATTCAAACAGGTGGCACACGATTCTACTTATGAATTTACTTCTGAGTCCAAACCTGGCCACCAATAATATTGTTTCAGGGCTTTCTTGGTCAAAGTAGATGTGTTTTGTGAGCTTTTTGCAAGAGAATACGTCTTACCTTAGGTGGGGGTATCAACAGTTCACCTCTCATTTTGAAACCATCCTCGATGCTCAAATCATCTGCCACTTGTGCATACGTTCTCAGATCCATGCTCAAATTTCTTACTGGGGGCCAGCTACTGGAAATAAATAATTTGACTTTACTTAAAACAGGGTAATTATTAAGCTGTGACACCCAATCAGATTCCTCACAAATATTGATAAATTGTTTGCTACTGTTCACAAAAGAAACTACGCATTCAATGTCATCGTATTCCTTAGAATCATCACATTCAAGTGGAAGGCGTGATAGACAATCGGCTCTCACATTGCATTTTCCGGAAATATGTTTGATGGTGAAGTTATACTCTTGTAATTTTGACAAAATCCTGATCAATCTAGATGAAATTTTTCCATTTCCTCTCCCACAACCATCCATAAGAAAAGTAAGAGGCTTATGATCTGTTATCAAGTCAAAGCTTTTGCCCCATAAATACATTCTCAGTTTCTCAACCGCCCATACACAAGCCAATGCCTCCTTTTCAATGGTGCTATAGTGTCTTTCAGATTCCTGTAACCTTCTAGAAATAAATGCAATAGTATGACTTTCTTTGCCAACCCTTTGCGTGAAAACTGCGCCAATACCCACAGAGCTTGCATCCACAGTTACAATATTCTGCCCATCTGGATTGTATGGCTTCAAAGTTGGCGCATTCAGTATGGCATTTTTAATTATTTCAAATGACTTATCTTGGTCCACTGTCCATACAAATTTCTCTCCTTTGCGCAACAATAGTCGTAGGGGTTCAACTTTACCAGAGTAGTTCTCTACGAACCGTGAATAATATTCGCTGAGTCCGAGAAACGATCTAAGAGCATCCTTATCACTAGGCCCTGGGGCATCAGTTATGGCTCTAACTAAATCAAGTTTGGGCCTGATACCATCACAGCTTAGAACGTGGCCTAAATAGTCAACCTCACTTTTTCAAAATTTACACTTGCTCTTTGATACGGTCATCCCTCTATCAAACAATTTGCTAAGCACAGTATCCAATATTTCATTATGTTCTTCTACTGTTTTTGCATGTATAAGAATGTCATCTTGGAATTTTTCTACTCCTTCAACTCCCTTCAAAATTGCATCCATTAATTTTTGGAACACGCTGGCTGAAGAAGCCAGCCCAAATGGAAGTCTTTTAAATCTGAATGCACCTAAAGGAGTAATGAATGTAGTTAACTCCTTTGACTCTTCCGACAACTGCACCTGATGATATGCAGACTTGAGGTCAATAATAGAAAAATATTTAGATCCACTGGTAGCTGCCAAAATCTCCTGAATATTAGGCAGCGGGAAACAATCAACAACAATATTTTTATTTAATGACCTCAAATCGGCACATAAACGGATTTCGCCATTTCTCTTTTTAATTAAAACAATAGCCGAAATCCACTCTGAAGAATTGGTAGGCACAATTACTTCTTCCTCTACTAACTTATTGAGGAGTTCTTGCACTTCAGATTTGACTGAAAAAGGAACTGCCCTTACCTTGTGTTTAACTGGTATAGCACCTTTCTTCAGCTTAATTTCGTGTTCGAATCCTTTGACACAACCAATTCTATTGTCGAACAAAGATTCATATTTGTTAAAAATATTTTCCATATTATTGGTTAAATTTGGACTTACCAAAGAAACAGATGTTTGAACAAAGTTCTCATCCAACACAATTGGGTCATCTGCACCCGGTTTAAGTATAATGCCTAGCTTAGCTAAGTCCTTCCATCCTATGATGTCTTTTCCTTTTTCAGCCACGTAGATTTTGGTGGAACTCACTCTACCTTTTATATTCAACAAGTCATAAAAATACCCCAATGCATTAATTTCAGACTCTCCATGTGCTTTGGCAAATATATCTGTGGCCAACAAGTCTGTATTGGGCCAGTATTTTGCATGTTTAACATCAGACATAATAGTAATCGGAGATCCTGAATCCGCCATGATCTTAACTTCTACTTCTCCAATGTGTGCCATGCCTAAAGGACCCCTAATATTTTCAGTTTGATCATCAATAGACAGAACAATATTGGCACACAAGTATTCTTCAAAATCGTTTACACAACTTACTTTCACTTTCTGATATTTTTGTGATCTGGAATTATTACAGCTCGTTGCATAATGACCAATTTTCATACATTTTGTACACTTCCTACCTTGTGCTGGACATCCTTGAAAGTCTGCTTTATGGTTTTTTGACCCACATCTATAACATATAATTACACCTAACTCAGTGCCTCTGCCATCTCTATTTCTTCTTTCATAGGCCACATTTCTTTGTTTTGAATCATTAACAACATATACATCAGCCCTTAAATTTGAGGAAGCAGATAAGACTTTTGACGTTTGAAGAGATCTCTCAATCCCTTTGGCTATATCTATTGCTTCTTGTAAAGGGGGATTTTTACATGACAAACGCCTCTTTTGAATTTTCTTTTCATGGCAGTGAAAAACAAACTGGTCCCTAATATATACATCCACCATGTCATTATATTCACACTTGGTTGCTAGAACGCGCAACGCACCAATATACTCCTCCACAGTTTCATTTTCTAGTTGTTTACGCATAGTAAAATGATGCGGCCCAATCATTATATTTGGCTCCTCGCCAAACTGTCTTTCCAAACGTTTCAATGCCTCTTGGTATTCATCTAATGGAATGAACTGTCCTGGGGGTGGCTCATACTCAGTCAAACTATCAAAAATTTCTTGACCATTGGCTCCCAATAATCCAAATAAAATTGCTACCTTTCTTTCTGGATCATACATCTTCCCATCTATTGCGACCAAATAATTTTCAAAAGCCCTCAACCAGTTTTTCCACCTCATACTTGGTTTCCCTGGATCATTCAAAAATGGAGCTGGAGCACTTATATTTGTATTTGTAGACATTTCAATTTTCCCTTCTACCTCTTTCTTCACAGAAAACGCTATTTTTAAAACTTATTATTCAAAGAGAAAAAAAAATATTTTATAAATTATACTTTCTTTAAAAGTACTATGAAAGACTCTTATCCAGTTTACAAGTAGAGCAGTATGCTAATAGTTTGTGCATTTCTGTCTATTCCTAGCGAATGTGTATGAGAGTACATTACCCATACGGTGGTCACTCCTGGAACAGCGAACCTATCCATTTCATGTAAACATTTGGATTCAGGTATGAAGTAGTGTCATGTTTTTATTATTTTTTTAGTTTACTGACAAATAAGAACTGTTAACAAATTATGACATAACATCTACTTTTTAGGTGATTTTTTTAAAATAAAATCCACTTGTCAGAGAATATGCAACCAAAAGAATAAGAAGTTGTGTCGTAAAAGTAGTTCTTAGCAACCAGATTCGCTCAAAGCTTGAGGTATGTTATTAAATTGAACTTTGAATGTGAATCTATTTATGTATAAGTAACAATTGATGATGGGTACATACCTTTGCACTAAAAATATGATCCAGCAGGAGAACTCAGTGTGACAATTTAGAATGTACTTTGTAAAATCAGCAGAAAAGCCTAATTGTCTGATTCACTCAAATTCTTGAAGCATGTTATTAGCTTGCATGTTGAAAGTGAATCAATTGGTTCACAAGTAATAAGTTGTGATGTGAACAATTGTTTGCAGAAAAAAATGGGATCTAGTAGGAGAATACTGTGTGATAAAATTAGAGGGTATTTCACAACGCAAGTAGAAAATTTCAATTGTTTTATGTAACGTCAGGACTAATTGGGACTCTGTTATAAGTCAATTTTTATTTTTAACTGTGGCATTTTCTTTTCAGTGATTTTAAAAACCGTCCTGAAGAAGGTGTACCTATTCATACAAGACACCGAAACGCCACGTCGACTTTTGGTTTTTATTGCAATTGTGTTGTATGATTATGTAATATTGAAATTATGTACTCTAAAGATAAATTTTTTTATAAATAAACTACTGTTTTTATCACTTATGTATATTAGTTTGTTTGTAATGCTGCAGGATTTTATGTAACACTGAGTACCCAACAAAACTGACGTTTAGCTATTGTTTAGCTGAGTATTATTGTTGCAACTTGACCATAAGGCTGTTCTTTGGGTCGGGTAGTGTCTCACATTTCCTGTTTCTTCATCTGTCTCCTTGGAGACAAGTTGCTCATGAGTCTTTTAGCATTACTCCTCGCGGCAGCAAAGTTCACTGCAGCGTTCACTTAGCAATATGGGTGGAAAATGCGGATGGATATTTAGGGCATCATTAGGATGGCGGGCGGACATCCACACAGTAAAAGGACTGCCTGCCATATGTGCGCGCGCACCTGTGGGTGACATTAGGATGCGCCCGCCACACTGGTGGGTGCATCCTGCAATTTTAAAATTGCGACGGGCAGTGCTTTCAGCACTGCCCGCCTCAATGCCAAAAATGCATGTTGTGCATGTGCACGCACAACGTGGCAGGCACCGCACAGTGCCTGCCATGTTATGCATGCACATGTAGGTTGGTACTATATGTACCCTCCATGTGACCGCCATGCTGGCGGTGGCGATCCGCCCTACATCCTATTGGACCCCTTAGTGTTGTGCCCACCTCTTTGGTATGGAATCCTCTGTCGGCTCCAGTTAACCTAGATCTACAGAATTGGTTACCTTTTTAAGAAATGCACTTTAGTGAGATGAGAGGATTCTTTAATGAAAGATGCTTCTGGTAAATAAAGTGAAGCAAACATATTTGAGGTTTATTCTATCTAAGAGAAAATTTGAATTTCCCAGGACCTGAACCTATTCCCAGCAACAATGCAGTCTCCCGCTGAAAGATTCCTCAAGAACCAGATTCTTGTTTACCTATCAATAAATTAAATATAGATTTGATTGGAGAAAAAATGACCACAAGGACAGAAGGCTTCAACAATCTTAATCCCTGCACCTGGAATCTGCCATCTGTCAGCCCTACCCTGCCACGTTTTTCCAGCCATGTCCTGGCCCCAGTGGCGTACTATTTCTGAGGTGGCCGCGCGGCACTAGTGGCCCGTTGCGGCCGCGGCGGCCTTTATAATTTATTTGTGAACACAGTGTCCTGACCCAAATAAATTATAAAGGTGGCCGCAGCCGCAACGGGCCTCCAATGCCACAGCCGTGGCCCAGTTTAAAAGTGCAAAGCTGCGTGGAATGCGCACACCTGACCTGCTTCTTGTTGTTTGTAGTAACTGCTAGTGCGCCAGTGCGTCAGCACCTGCAGTGCTTTCAAAATTGCCAAAAGTCCAGCGTTTGTGTGTGCTTGACTGTTGGCCCCGTCCCAGCCTTCAGGGCGTCAAACATGTAGCGCGCGAGCGCTACCAATGACGGCCCTGTGGTGACATTTTGGCCAGCCCTCGCGATGAGAATGTAGCAGTGACGCGTTATGCGCTTCACCGCTACGCTCTCGTGAGAAGTCAATTCTGGCCTGGGGCAGACAGTGCTTTGGGCGATTTGCTGGCTGTGGACTGAGTCTGGCTGGCTGCTGCAGAACAGCATCAGTCATTAGGGGAAGGAAATTCAAACCAACCATCCCTGCCTGCCATTGAGACCCTGGAGCAAGTGAGGTAAGAGGAAAGCAGCAGGTTCAGAGGGGTGGGTGGCTGAGTCTGTGGCTCATCCATAGCTACCAAGGTTTCTGATTGCTATGTGTGACACTTTCAGAATGTCATTGTAATTATAAATGACATTTCAACATCTAGGAGTGACACTTTCTCACGGGCAAAATCACTCAGTAAAGATGAAGGAATCATATAAATACCAGAAATGATACCCATTTGATTATGGGGAAACTCTAACATTTTGAAGCAGGTGCAAAGCAGCTGATCTTTGCAGCATGCATTTTAACCCTATATGCACAATTTTATGGAGAGTCAAAACTTCTACTAGACAAGTAACTATTGAGGAGGGGCTTTTACACCCATGTCTAAGTCCGTCATCCTGTCTTACCACTCAGCCGCAGGTGCGGCTGAACCACAAGTAAGAAAATGATCTCTGTCGCAAAAGCAATAGGCCACTGAGTGGTCTACATTAAATACAGTTCCTGATGTCAAGGTACATGAGTCTCATGCAGGAACTTTTATACCCAAGCACACCACCCTGTCTCCCAGCTGAACCGGAGTTGAGGCTGGACCAAAAGTAAGAAAATAATTGCTAGCAGCAATACTACATGTCTCTCAGACATCTTTCAAGTGCTTGCCGTCCTTTTTCCCCAGCCCCCAGGGGTGGCAATCTGAGGGATAGCCCCGGGCGCCACAAGCTCTAGCTACGCCTCTGCCTGGCCCCTTGAAAGTGGGCCTGGGATGACCTGCCACCCCATCTGTGGACCCAGCAGAACTGATACATCTCCACTGCTGAGCAGCACAATACCAAGCAGAACTAATGCATCACCTCTACTGCAAGGACTCTGCCAACTCAAGGACTTTGCAACGACCTTTCTGCCCACATTGGAAACACTATATTTGCAAAACATTTCTGATGCAGGCCCTGGCATCGCAAATCTGTCGTCGACGACAGTCTCAGCACCAATGCAGATTCTCACAACACAGCCTCATAGCTCCTCAAAACTAATTCCTCACCTTAACTACGCGAGGCATCCAAGACGCCGGACTTCACATCGCCACCCCTTGTAAATGGGATCCTCAAACATGAAGCAGGGTCTTGCATCGCAACCTCTCAGCCGCATGACATATCCTCGACGTGGGACCTCGCAACACACCAGAACTAGGAATTAAGGTATTCTTTTTCAGTAGGCTAAATTGGATCCCTGTAGCCGGCCTGCACTCTATGGTGCCTGGCCTGAAATTGTGACTTTGTGGCATTCCAGCTCAACAGATATCCACAGTTTGCACTTTGAGCTCTTTGGAGCTATTTCCACAGACATTTTAAACTTGCACATCTCCGACTCTACTGATTGGATTTTTGTTGCTTTGATCTTGTTTTATTTATTTAAATTTAGTCTGTTGTTCTAAACTAGTGTGGGGTCATTTTGTGGTGTATTTTCACTGTCTTGCTATCTGAAGTGTTGCACAAATACTTTATTATTAATATTATCATTTGTTAAGCGCTACAAATCATCCCTGAGGGGATCTCTCAGCTCCATAGAATCAAACAACGGTTAGCATAACTATGTCAAGGTTAAATATTGAACAAACAGGTTTTGAAAAGTTTATTTTAACTGAGTTAAGTTAGTACAAGAGCAAATGTATAACAGCAGCTGATTCCAGTGGTGGGGAAACAAGAAAGAAAAGGAACGACTGCTCAGTCTGGTTTTAATAATCCGTTTAGGGCACAACAATAACTGATCACTAGATCTGAGCTGCTGAGTAGGAATATATGGCTGTAATTTATTTTTTAGATAACATGGTTCCCTTCCTTGCAGGGTTTTAAATACCAGACATAAGAGCTTGAATTGAATAGTGCCCGCTTTTTTACAGGTAACCAATGATGAAAGCTCAATAGAGGTTCAGATGGGGAACCTGGAGGAAGATTGAGGGCGAGGCGCGCTACTGTTTTCTGCACCACCTGAAGCCTAGAGAAAAGGCCTTCATTCATACCGACCATTAGGGAATTACCATAGTTGAGAACACTCACTATCAAAGCCTGGGTCAGGGTTTTTCTGGCTGGTAAAGGGATCCAGTGAAACACCTTCATAAGCATGCGCATCAGGCCAAAACGTGTGCCTGATATGATTTTAACATGTTCATCCATGGATAGGCTATCATCAAATAGGACACCTACATTTTTCACACATTTTTGGGGAGTCAGCGGTGGTGCAAATTCTGGGGGCCACCAGTCTGAAGACCATACTGAGTCAGCTTTCCCAGGCAAGAGAATCTCAGTCTTGTTTGTATTGAACTGGAGGAAGTTTGCTGTCATCTACTGAGCAATCGTTAGCATACAGTTTTTTGATTGAGCCTTAGTGAGAGTTGGATTAGTGTCCATAGTGATGATCAGTTGCGTATCATCCGCATAGGAGATGGTGTCAAAGCAACAAGATCTGATGAGTTTTGCCAGAGAGAATAAATAAATATTAAAAAGAGTGGGGCTAAGAATTGATCCTTGTAGCACCCCTTTGTCTAAGATCATGGTCTTTGAGATAAAAGAGTCCAGTGCCTCTGAGTTAAGCCTGACTACTCTGTGCCAAGCTACCTGAGAGTTGGAACGGGTTAATTTAGGGTTTACTTGTGACTTCACCCTCAAAAGGATTGTGGTTACTCCTGGAGTAGGAGTTCCTCCCCCTCAACCAGTAACCCCATTTCGTACAACCTTCTCTACTAGCCTGTAATTGCTGAGCCCTCATCTTAAGTAAATGGCCCCAAGATAAAAGAGTATAATGGTATGCCAAGATAAGTAAAATGTTTTACTTTGGCTACTTATACTCTTCAATCTAGAGATACTTTAATGTCCAATGTTTGTTGTTTCATTATGAAACATTTAAATAGACTTGTTTTAACATCAAGATGATTGATAAAGACAGTTAATATATCCAACAAACTTTGGAGACAATTAGCAGTTCTAGAAAGAAGGATCACATGAACAGCACATAGAAGCATAGAAACCAGTCTTTTCCCCAGATGTGGGCCATCTTTTCCCGATAAAGTCATATGTTTTTCCAAATCATTAATATAAATTAAAAAGAGGAAGGAGGCCAAAACATATCCATGTCAAACCTCAGTTGTTAATGGTATAAAGGAAGAAAGTTTTCCTTTAGGACCATTTAGTATCCAAGCAGACATATCACTATGCCAAGGTCTGAGTAGTTTAACTAGTGACTTTCCCCCCCCCACGTCACCCATTTGTTCCCATAGTTTAGTTCGATGTACAGAGTCAAAGGTACAGGAGAGGTCCATAAGGACCATATATATGGTTCCTCTCCTGGTCTTGACAGACTTCTCTATTATGATAAAAAGTTTAAGACTTTGTTCAATGGCTTCCACACCAGGACAGCTTCACATGCCCCCTCCTATACTGCAAAGGCTCCACTGACTCCAGAGTAACGTTGGCAGTAGAACAATTATAAAAAAATTCTTGAACAGCATCAAAAAACCATTAGTCCTTAAGAAAGATGGCCTCCTCTTACATCCCAGGAGTATGGTGGCTCAATATAGGGGTTTTCAATCTAAACTTTGAATAATAAAGCATTGAACAACTCTCCCTGGCACGAAAAGAGAACAGATTCTCATCACATTCACAATAGCTTAGTATGAGGGAATTAAACTGGGCCAACAAACATAAGGAAATAATTATGTTACCATAATAAATAAAGGTTTTATAGTAGTTCCACATTCATGACATTTGATTGTAGTGGTCAGGTGCAAGTTTGATGGGTTTTAATGTTGTAATACACAATCACTCAGTTTAAAAGAATTGGTAGATGTGTGAGGCAGCATGCTTACCATGCTTTATCAATTATCTAGATCCTCTTTCAACCATTGTCTTGAGATTCTGCCATTTGCATCTTGGCCCAGTCCTGACGAGAATTTCTCTCTCACTTGCAGGTATTATATGTTGAAGTTTATATTTTCCACTTCAAATGCAGTGGTTACATTGAACTGCATGACCATGCATGGACTCTATAGCCCATTCTGCCTTCTGGTTCCATCTCATTTGACTTACTTTCTTTGATCTCTTAGTTTGCCCATACATCGAACCCTCTCGTTCCTATCTCACACAATCCTCCCTCCTTCCTGTGCGCTTCTTTTTCCCACCCTACCTGCCCAATTCCTCTGAATACTCCCTCTAGCCCACTCTCCTTCTGCTCCTTGTTTCCCTTATCTGAAAGCCTCTTCTTTCTCCCTTCCACCTGTCCCTCCATCCGGCGTGAGCTCCTTCTTCCTCCAGCCAGCCACCACCTTTTATTTCTCCCACCTTTTCCTTTCTGCAACTGCCCACAACCATCCTTCCCCCTCAGCAGCTTCTCAAAGGTGCAGCAGGGACCAGTTTTTCCTTTTTTCATTTCATATAATCTAAAAGCATGCTATAGTGAAGGATCTCCTACCTTCCACATAGCATATTTTTGTTTTTATTAGAAGATTGTCAGGTGGTGGGGGGACTCTTCATTATAGTCCAACCTTTCTTACTATATCACAGAAACTAGAGAAATAGTATAAATGAGGGTGTCTTTGCCACCCTATCTATATTTGATATAGAAACAAAAATTAACTTTATTGAAGAGAAGAGAGCCTTTAATTCACTCCACCTTTCGTTTATTAGCTTGGTTTTAATAAACTTATGATACATGTGCTAGTTTTCATAGTCCTGATACTTTTACTTTGTCCAGTAAAAGCCATTTCTTTCTTTTACAGTTGCACTTCAAATTTAATTTTTCACCTAGGCTCTTTCTTTCGGATAACTGATAGAATATAAATAGTAAAAATATTGATAGTAAAAATACTGAAGTACACATATAGAAAGTAAAAATATCGACTCCTATATTTAAACAGGTAAGTACAAAAAAATCTAAGAAAAAAAATCGTAGTTAAAAATATAGATGTAAAAAATATTGATTTAAAAATATAAATCAAATAGAATAATATACATTAAAAATATAAAATATTACTATTATTATTATCAAAGTAAATTAAATGTAATATACATTTTAACTAAATATAAAAAATCCACTTAATTTAAAATATAAACACACAATCATAATAATGTATGCATTTACATTAAAATAATGTAATAACTATTACCTTTATTTAATTTTTAAACTGTTAAATTATATACAAATAAAATATATACATACATCAATAATTTAAAATAGAAAAAACATTCTATAATTAATTAAAACATTAAACTATTAAAACAAAAATTAAACATACATTTTGCAACACAATAAATACAATAGTATGAAAAATGTTGGATAGCGAAGGGGTAAAAATTACTATTCCCACTCCAGTGAGTACAACAGTAGGGAAAGTGCTGGAAAGCGAAGGGGTAAACATTACTGTTCCCACTCCAGTGAGTGTAATATATAACAAAAGGGACCCCCTGATACTGCTAGATAGTTCCTAGGTCAGGGCACAGATATTATATAAATAACTTATCCTAGGCAAATAATAAGTCCTGAAAAATAGCAGATACTATGAAACATCAATTGTTGTAGCCAAAGAATAGATCACCTAATGTAGTGCACATCCAATTATCAACAATAAGAAAAAGTGTTATTCATGATTAATTTATTAAAAATACAAAAAGTGCTTAATCAAATCACTGACACAGTTAAAAAATCATACAATTAATTTGTCATGGATTTTACAAATAACAGTAATGCAAATGACAATAATTTCAATTTATACATATATTTTTAAAAAACAAGTAAAAAGACCAAACAAGTGGAGTAATTGATTTGTCTCTACGCGCGTTTCGGCGTATTCACGCCTTCTTCTGGAGAACCACTTGGTATTTCTAAAAAGGAATAAAATATATTTACATCTGTGTATGGAACATATGATTACAGTTTATGTGCACTACATTTACAAACTACATGCTACATTCGTTAACACTGTGAGGCTCTGGTATAATTTACTCAGATTGCTGGCTGCAAAATATTGGGGTACAGATTATGTACTATGTATAGACAATTAATATGTTGACTACATATTTCCTAACAATAGATATATCTTCAAACAGAAGGATAGTTAGCTAGTCTCTATGAAGTCCTAACATGTATAGTTCAAAATCCGAAGGACATACAGTGGGGTATAGCTCTAGATCTTAGCTTTCACATCAGTGTTCATTAAGTTCTTATCCAAAATGATTGTGCTTGCAGATTGATCAGGGTCTAAGTTCTATCTCTGTATAGGGATGTTTTGAATAATGTAGTGCCCTTCGATAAAAGATAAACAGAGAAATAAAAATATAGATATAGTTCTCAGGATGTGTATACTATACTATTTTGCAGATGGATGCATGTTTTTTTGTGGTTACCTTAAAAATGGCAATCCGGACCTTTTATTTATTCCTCTTTCCTAATTGGATCATCATTCAAGATGTATTGATCTGCAAAGTTTTGTCTTATGTTGATATTTTCAAAAGGTACACACTGCAGGGAATAATATACTGTTGTTAGGCTATCTTGACTGATTGTCTTGAATCTTTGATACTAGCTAGTACTTTGGTGGTTAATACTTTAGTAAATGCTGACCGTTGTTTGATTGATAATCTACCACATATTACTTAACGTCTGTAGCCAACCGTGATTGGAAGATAACGAATAGCACTTGGCGTCGCTTTGGGTTGAACCTATGAAGATAAGGTATAATAGGGCTAGAGTCATGAAATTATTCAAACCTAATTAGAGGGTTCTTTTTTTACACATTATATCAACAGGGGATGGCTGATCTCAGATAATACCTTGTGATTTGGCGGTTCTAGATTCCCAATGTAGGTTGATAGGGGCATAGGTGGCCTCCTATTCCTTGTTTTGATATCTAAACAGAACAGATAAAACCAAAGGATCATTTTATTAGGTTGAAATTTGTAATGCAAATACCAGAAAATGCGAACGTTATGCAGGTTATTGAAATGCTTTTTGGTTTGTGGTATGCAAAAACGGGGAGGCATAATTACGTTTTTATAGATATTAGCCATGTATCATTAACTTTACCGGTTCGTAAATGTCCGGCGTTCAACATAAAATCGGGTTAATCATCGAGTCTATAGTTTTATACTATTTATTTATTAGAGGCATGCCAACCATCTGTCACTTCACTTGGTGTTTTGCAGAGGTTGGGTTGGTGTACGAGTCTTATGCCTTATTCACCCGTTAAGATACCTCATTAAATAATTACCGCTTTATAGTTTAAATAGCATTCGCTACCTTCGCATTCGGCTGGGGTACAAATCTTGCAACCGTTAGTTGCCTAGGATAAGTTATTTATATAACCCACTCCAGTGAGTGCAACATAAGTAAAAATATTGAATAGCGGAGGGGTAAAAATTATTATTCCCACTCCAGTGATTGCAACAGTAGAAAAAGTATTGGATAGCGGAGGGGAAAAAATTACTATTCCCACTCCAGTGAGTGCAACAGTAGGGAAAATATTGGATAGCGGAGGGGTAAAAATGACTATTCCCACTCCAGTGAGTGAAACAGTAGGGAAAGTGATAGATAGCAGAAGGGTAGAAATTACTATACCAACTCCAGTGAGGGCAACAGTAGGAAAAGTATTGGATAGCGGTGGGGCAAAAATTACTGTTCCCACTCCAGTGTGTGAAACAGTAGTGAAAGTGCTGGCTAGCGGAGGGGTAAAAATTACTATTCACACTCCAGTGAATGCAATAGTAGGGAAAGTATTGGATAGCAGAAAAACTAAAATTACTAATAACACTTCTAAACTTAAAATATATATATATTCTTCAAAATAAATAAAATATTTTAAAAATATACCATTAAACGTATAAAAATAATACATATTATAACGTTAATTACATATAATAAAAACCTACAAATATCATATAAAAATACATTTATAAACAACATATAAAATAAACAAATACTCACAAATTATTTAAAACGTAAATGCCTTTTATGTTATTTCCTACCCTATAACACCACACCAATAAAAAAAGACATCACAATATTTATTAAAATGTGTTTCCATAATTAACATTATTATAAAAGTAAATAAACATTCTTTGATTACACACTCTTTAACACTTTAATATCCACAGCACACACCTACAATTAAATACACCATTAGGATTAATAACTGCTAATTCATTAATTTAAATAAATTAACAAATAATTAAAAAATAATCAATAAAAAATACATTACTTCCCACCCTTCCCACCATTTATACCTATAAACACAACACACGCCTAAAATTTATTATACAACTACCATCATTAATTACTAAATACCAAATTGAAATTCATTAACAACTAATTAATAATTCATCAATAAAATGTAAATGACTTCCCACCATTTACACCTATAAACACCACAACACACACCTAAAATGTATTACACAATTATCATAATTAATTACTAATTAATTAATTTAAATTAATTAACAAATAATTATCAAACAATTGTTAATAAATTAATTTACACATTTAACACTATAACATCACAATTATACAAATTTAAATAAATACATACAAATTATTTAATACATTTTTTATAATTAAATTACTTCCCACCCTATTACCCTATAAACCCACAACCCACAACCCGCTACAGAGCTAAAAAAGCAAAATTCAATTAAAAAAAATTAATAACTACTATAAATAATGAATACAATATATATAATTAAATTACTACTCACCCTTTTCCCCTATAAACCTACAACCCACTACAGAACTAATAAAGCAAAAATCCATTGTTTTTAATAACTACTAAAAATAATCAATAAGATTTTAATAAAAATAAATTACTTCTCACCCTATTTTCCTATAAATCCACAACCCGCTACAGAACTATAAGAACAAGTTACTTACCTTTGGTAACGATATATCTGTAAGAAACATTAGTTAGTGGTAGATTCCTTACCTTAGAATTACCAACAGGCTTCAGACTGGATTCGAACATTTTTTGTCATGAGTACCCCTGCGAGCCAGAAGGTGGCGTTGTGCGGCTTTGCGTCTGTCGTTGGCGTTGTGGTCGCAGAGATGACATTGTGGCAGCTACTTAGACGCTGCATTCGCACGCTGATGTCAGTTCTGTACACGACATTCCGCGCCAGGAATGCAGAGCCATGCAAGATACTAACCACTGGTGCATTGAAACTAGGGCCCTGAAAGGAATGACCTTAACCCTAGAAATCAGTTCGCAGAACGGGGAGGATGGGTGGGGCGGTAAGGAATCCATCACTACCTAATGTTTCTTACAGATATATCGTTACCAAAAGTAAGTAACTTGTTCATCTGAAAGAAACACGTAGTGATAAATTCCTTACCTTAAAATCGATACCCCAGCAATACCAACCCCAGTGGTGGGTGGTGGTGGGTGTGCGAACCAAGATCACACCAGGAAGTCTCGGAGAACAGAACGGCCGAAGAAGTCATCTCTCCGGACTTGACTGTCCAGGTTGTAGAGCTTAGTAAAAGTGTGCAGCAGGCCTGACAGATGTCTTGTAAGGGGACACCACGTCCCAATGCCGTAGTGGTAGTCGTCGCCCTGGTAGAATGGGTGCGCAGCCCCACGGAGGCTCGTTCTTTGCCAGAGAATAACAGGCTTTAATACACAAGACGACCCATCTGGAGATAGTCCATTTGTGTACGGCCAGACCTTTCTTGGCGCCAACATAGCCAAAAAAGAGCTGGTAATCGACCCTCAACCGTTGTGTGCGAATCAGGTAAAATTAGAGTGCACGTTTTGGGTCCAGATGGTGGAGCCTCTCTTCCTCTCTAAAAGGATGCGGGTGGAAAGAAGGTAGGCAAAGTAATGGTCTACCCGACGTGAAAGGCAGTGACAACCTTTGGCAGAAAGGAAGGATGTGTCCTGAGCACAACCTTGTCTGGATGGACAGACAGAAAAAGAGGCTTACAAGAAAGAGCCTGGAGCTCACTCACTCTCCTAACGGAAGTGATGGCAACTAGAAAAGCACTCTTCAGAGTTAACAAATGAGGAGGACAGTTGCAAAGAGGCTCAAAGGGAGTGCACATCAAGTATGTAAGAACCAGGTTCAAGTCCCACTGTGGCATTACGAAGAGAACAGGAGGGAAAAGATGTGTAATGCCTTTGAGGAATCTATTTACAACAGGGAACTTGAAAAGACAGGTCTGATCAGGGAGCCTGAGAAAGAGCAGAAAGGTAGCCCTTTATAGTCCCCAGAGCAGAGCCCTTCTGGGCCAAAGAAAGAAGGAACAGTAGGACTTGTGAAAGAGGGGTAGAAAGGGGATCCACAGCCTTTGCTGTGCACCATGCCACAAATTTGTTCCACCTGAAGGCATATACCAACTTAGTGGAGGGACGCCTGGTTGCCAGAATGACATCACAGACTTCAGGAGGCAAGTCAAAAGCAATCAACTGCCACCGCTCAACCTTCACAGAATCTCTGACAGAAGATCCTTTCAAAGAAGCAGTCGGATCAGGGGATTGATGGTCATACTAAGTAGCTCGGAACACCAAACTCTTTGAGCCCAGTCCGGAGCCAAAAGAATTACTTGGGCCCGGTCGCGGCATGATCTCCTTCAGCACTCTGGGCAGAAGTGGTATTGGCGGAAAGGCGTGCAAAAGACCGCAACTCCACTCGCGACAAAAAGCGTCGCCTAGCGAGTGCCGCCTTGGAAATTCCAACGCACAGAACTGCTGACATTGCAGGTTCTCTTCGGTGGTGAATAGATCTAACCAAGGCTCTCCCCACTGTTGAAAGAGACCTTGCACCATGTCCGAGTGAAGACACCTTTCATGATTCGTCATGTACCTGCGGTTGAGTTTGTCTGTCCTGGTGTTCAGAGAACCTGCCAAGAGTTGAACCACCAGGGAAATGCCCTGGTGTTCCAGCCATGTCCAGAGGTGCAGGGCCTCCTGACGTAGGGCCCATGACCCCACCCCGCCCTGTTTGTTGCAGTACCACATGGTAGTGGTGTTGTCTGTGAACACCTGCACTACTCTCCCCTTGACAGAGGAAAGAATACCTTCAGTGCAAGTCGGATCACCCAAAGCTCTAGAAGGTTGATATGGAACCTGGACTCCGCCGGAGACCAGAGGCCTCTGATCTCCGCCTCTCCCATGTGGCCCCCCATCCCAGGAGGGATGCATCCATCACCTCTGTGTGTTTCGGTTGGGGAAGGGAGAGGGATCTGCCATTGAACCAATGCCGGTTCGTGAGCCACCAGTGCAGCTGGTGTGCAGTGCCCTCTGAGATCTGGAAGCAATCAGACAGGTTCCCCCAATGCTGCGCCCACTGGAACTTCAGGTCCCACTGCAGAGCCTGCCTATGCCATCTGGCATGAGTGACCAGCAGGATGCAGGAGGCCATGGGCCCAGCAGCCGCAGGATCATTCTGACAGAAACCCAGGATAAAGGGTGAAAGAGTGGAATCATAGCCTTGCATATCCTGGACTCGCCATTCGGGAGGATGGGCCAGAAAGTGCGTCTTATCCAGAACCACTCCGATGAAGAGGAGCTTCTGAGAGGGAATCAGGTGCAACTTCGGCACATTGATGGAGAACCCCAGAAAATGCAGGAGGTCGGCCGTAGTTTGGATGTGGGAGATGACTGTCCGGGGTGATCCCGCCTTCAACAGCCAGTCGTCAAGATAGGGGAAGACTGAAACCCCTGATCTACGCAGATGAGCTGCAACCACCTCCTTCACTTTGGTGAACACCCTAGGGCCACTGGTAAGGGGAGCATGGTAAACTGAAAGTGCTTGTGACCTACCATGAGCCGCAGGTAATGCCTGTGGGGCGGCAGGATGGGAATGTGGAAATATGCGTCCTGCAGGTTGAACGCTACCATCCAGTCTCCAGGGTCGAGGACACACAAGACCTGAGCCAGAGTTAACATTTTGAACTTTTCCTTCCGGAGGAAGCGATTGACGTCACTGAGGTCCAAGATAGGATGCAGGCCTTTGTCCTTCTTGGGCACCAGAAAGTAGTGGGAATAACAATCACATCCTACTTCTGGTGCAGGAACGCGCTGGAGGCCCCGTGTCCAAGAGGGCCATGACTTCCTGTTGAAGAAATGCCAAGTGATCCCCCGACATGCGGTTGTGCTGGGGTGACATGGCTGGAGGGGTAGTCTCGAAGGGCAGGGAGTAGCCCCTTCCTACTATTTGTAAAACCCAACTGTCCGAAGTGATGGTGCGCCAGTGGTGGAGGTGATGGCGGATCTTGCCGCATACTGAAAGACCAGAGTAGGAAGGTTTGGAGGCAGTGGTGGCCGGGGTGGAGGTGGACTGACCCGCCCACTGGCACCCTGACCCACCTCGCCGGGTTCCACGTTCGCGCTGAGACTGTTGCTGGACAGGCCTGTGGCTCTGAAGCGAACGTGTCGGGCGCACCTTCCGTGGCCACGAAAGGAGCGAAAAGCAGAAGGCGGAGGAGGGTGCATGGCGGAAAGGCCCTGGGACTTGGCCGTAGCCCGCGAGTCCTTAAAGTGCTCCAATGCACTGTCTGCTTTGTTGCCAACCAAGGGCATGTCCATCAGGGTGTTCTGGACATCCCCAGAAAAGCCAGTAATCCTCAGCCAGGAATGGCGACAGAGCGCCACTGTCATGTAAATCGCCCTGCCCAGCAAGGCGGAGGTGTGAAGGCCACAACGAATCGTGAACTACGCTGCGTCTCTCCCCTCAGCAATAGCTTAAGAGAGCCCTGACCTGGCTCCTCCAGACACTGAGGCACCACTTGCGCCACCGTATCCCACACAGAGTATGAATAACGGCCCAAGAGGCATGCAGTGTTCAAAGACCACAGCCCTGAGCTGGCGGAAGACATTTTTTTCTTACAGAACTGTTCCAGTTTCTTGGATTCCCTGTCCGGGGGTGCAGAAGGGAATGCGCTTGGCGACGCAGAGGCTTGGACAACCAAGCTCTCAGGGCTTTCAGGGGTGGGGTGTTGGGAAAGGAAATTTGGGCTGGACTGTTCCCATGAGGCACAGGGTCAAGACTGATTTGCATGTGGCCATGTCTGAACTGGGGTGGTGTGGTTAGCAAACAAACGATGGATTTAGGCCCAGATCTCTGTACTGGGGTGAATGTATGACATTGTTCTGCATTCTGTCCATCAACTGTTGTTTTTACATTTGAGAAAGGAAAATGTGGTTGCCCGGAGCCAGGCGATGGCGTCTGGCCACATTCCTATACACAGGAGCCCCTGTGTTGGGCCTGGACCAGGTGCCCAAAAGAACGTCAGAAAGCGCTGCATTGAAAGGCAGCAGTGTCTCCACAGAGGAAGCTGCCGGCTGAAGCACGTCGGTCAGGAGGTTAGTCTTGACGGCCACTGTAGGGAGTTGGAGAACCTCGGCCACTCTAGACAACACTACAGCGTAACTCGCACCCTCCTCCATAGCCACAGTAGGAGGAAATAGCATGTCAAGGTCAGGAGAGGTATCAAGATGACTGGCATCCCCCAATTACTCTGCCCAGTCTGGGTCAAACTCACGCTATGCTGTGAGAGGGTCCTCAGACGGATGTATGTCATGACAACGCAGGCTTTTACACCGCGCTGCCATTACGACGCATCCATTACAACACAAGTCGTTACAACGACTTGCGCTGTAGGCGCTGGATTTCGGAATAGTATGATTTGCTATTCCAACTCCAGCCTAGGCAACAGTAGGGAAGTTGTTGTAATAGTAAATCTACTATTCCTTAGTATCTAGCGCCATCCAGCGCAAGTCGTTGTAACGACTTGCGTTGTGATGGGAGCGTCGTAATGGCAGCGCGATGTAAAGCCCGCGTTGTCATGGCTGTCTCCCCCTCAGACGCCTTCCAGTCCTCCTCTTCCTCCGAAGGCTGATGAACAGGCCGAAAATAAGGAGGTTGGACATAAGGGTAGAAAGGCCCCATTGGCGTCGGAATCGGCGTCAAGCTGAACCCAGGGATGACGAAGTCCAGGGTATGGGCAGCGTGGGAAGTGGTGCCTTCGGGGTCGACGTCGGTGGAGATGTCATGAGGTCAACCAGCGTCGACCAGGATCCAGGCATGGATCCTTGGGGGCCCTGCAACACCGGGGCTGGAGCCAACAGCGATGCCAGAGCTGCCAACAATGCAGGGTGAGGGACCGCAGGGCAAGCTGATGGTCCCGATGGCCCAAAGAGGTGGGCCATGGCTGACAGAAAATCCTGCAGCGGGCTGCAGTCACCAAGGGAACCGGGAAGGTCGGGCAGGCCGACGGCGACTGCGTAGGGTCCGCCGGAGCCACGGGTGTGGCACCACCCGTACCTTCAGCCGCAACAGGAAACGGGCGAGGGGAAGTCAGAGAGTGATGGAGCTTCTTCGACTTCTTGTGATGCTTTGGCTTACCTGACCCGGAGTGCAAATACTTCGATCCCAAAGAACAATGGTGGTGGCTCCGCGACCGGTCTCTCGACCTCCCAGGTAACTGGGACCTTAAACGGTGCGGAGTGCCGGACTTCAAGCAACTTTTGGGACCGCTTCTGCAAAGTCTTCGGTGCTATGGCCCAGCAGTCGGGGCACGACCTGGGGTCGTGGGCACGTGCCCCAGGCAGTAGAGACACACTCTGTGCTTGTCTGTCACCGACATCCTACGATGACAGTCCCCGCAGGACTTGAAACCGGGCATCCCTACGTCACCAGGAGTTGATCGACTCAAAATAGAGAGACAAAAAAGCCTCGAAAAACTCAGTCAAAAAGTGACTGGTGGTACCGCTCTCTCCGGATCTGCGTTTGCTGGCGCGGAAAAAGAATTAACTGACTACAGTGCGCGAGGGTGGCATCTAAGTAGCTGCTGCAACGTCATCTCAGTCACCACGACGCCAACGACAGATGCGGAGCCGCACAACGACACCTTCTGACACGCCGGGGTACTGCTGCCGAAAACTTTCTGGATCCAGTCTGAAGCCTGGGGGTAATTCTAAGGTAAGGAATCTATCACTACGTGTTTCTTTCAGATACGCAAAATTCAATTTAAAAATGTTTTATTAACTACTAAAATTTCAACAGATATAATAAAAATACAAACAATTCTTATACAAAAAACAAACATCACACACATAAAATATATACTAAAATGCATAACATTAATAAAAAAATGTTCAAGCTGGTTCAAGCGTGCAGCAGATGGAGCAGGAGAGGGCCCTACTCTCATCATTAGTAAGGTCCACAATTGGCTATGACCCAGCCATTTTCCTGAAATAGCTGGTAGATGGACTGCGTTGTTTATGATTTCATTGATGCGCTAGACGAAACGGATGACAAAAAGATCCTAATATACTTAAAGAACCTTACTGGTGACGGAGTGAAAGAAGTGATAAAGAAAATGTCAAAAGCTGATGAAACGTTCTACCTTCAAATTTGGGTGGCATTAGGGATCAAGTTCAATCCAATGCCAAACGTCAACTATAAAAAGTACATTTTCAACCAAGCCAGACAGCAAGCTTGCTGAAAGACTTTAGGCCCTCGTTAAGCATTGCAAGTTCAGTGAATTCAATGATGAAAATGCCATCCATCTCAGAGTCATTGATGGTTGCCTTTCTGACCCGTTCAGACGATGTATGATGTGCAAGACACTCAGAATGGAGAAAGTACTCATGACTCTCATTGCAGAACGTGCAGCTCAACAAACTGCTGATACAGAGGATGTGGTAGCCCAGAGTTAATCAGCATTGTACATGAAGAGTAGGCAGAGACACATGATTGAGTGCCTTACAGTCATGTCTTAGGAGGAAAATAAATTGTGTTTCTGATGCGTTTTCTTCTTCGCACAAAGGCAAATGTCCCACCATTTGATAAACATCCAAAGGTTGCGGGAAGGAAAAAGATTTTGTAACAGTTTCCAAAGTGAAAGAGAAATTATGTGTGCCATGAAGAGACAAGTAGATGGATGCCAGAAAGTTCCAGACGAATTCTAGCCATTTCCTCAAGGCCAAACGTCAACATCCACTAAGGCAAGTGGAACCTAAATGAAGTAGTTTGTTATCAAATTCATTGTCCAAAGGTTGTTTAACGTCATCATCAAGTGACAATTAGGAAAATGGATAAGCGATGGTGATGTGAATCACAGATCAACGTATGCATACAGGATTGGTCGCTTGCAAGAAAAAACACAAGTCTGAAAAAATTACCACATGAAGTAACCCCGGGGCTTATTATCAAGAACGGCGTTAAAATTATCACCGCTTTAGCGGCAGGAAACTGCAGCTAAAGCGGCATTAATGGGCTTGATAATATGCCCTTGAGAGTTCCCATAGAAGCCCAGATTCACACCAGAACAAAGGGCTTCTCTGGGAATTCACAAGGGCATATTATCAAGCCCATTATTGCCGCTTTAGCAGCAGTTTTCCTGCCGCTAAAGCAGTGATAAATTTATCTCCTTTCCTTGATAATATGCCCCATAGTTCCTTTGGACATTGTCCTAAAATCACACTCAGGGTAAATGGATACACTACAACTCTCATTACAGACAGTGGTGCATCGATAAACAACATGCTGGCAGAAAAGTACAAAGAACCGTCTCTGATACCATGTCTCACCCCATCAAAAAAGGAGGTGTATACCTGTGCAGCTTCTACACCCTTGCAGATTAAGGGATCTTTTGTGGTGACCATGCAGCACATGAAAATAAGTGCTGATTCATGTACTCCCGGTTACATCTTTGAGTGCATGCTTATTAAGTTTCGACACTGATCCTGACATGTGACTGATTTCTATTAAGTACAACTTGAATGCCCACTTAGTGAGTCAGTTCCCAGCATTATTTCATGAACTTAGGAAACTTAAGACAATGAAGGTACAGCTTCACATTAATGAAGATATTTGTCCCATTGCACAGCAAAAGTCAAATTGGAGTTTCACTTACAGCAAGCCATTGGGAAAAAACTAGAAACACTTTGAAAGTATGACATCATTGAGCGTTCTACTTGTCCATCACTGCGGGATTTACCCACTGTGGTGGTGCCAATAAAGGAAAACGGAGGTTCAGTGCGCATTTGTGTTGATATGCAACAAGCTAACCACCAATTGAACGCGAAAGACAGCCAGGTCCACCCATTAGGGACATGATCCCGCAGCTGAATGGCACCAAAGCCTTCTTCTTTCTTGATCTGAACTAGGGTTACCATCAACATGATCTGAAAGAAAACTGTAGATACCTTACTACTTTTCCGATGCATATTGGTTTGTCCAGATATAAAAGACTTTGGGGCCGATTACGATCGCTGCTGGAAAAGGGACCACCTGCCATAGGTGCGGCGGTCACCCAAAATGAATTAGGATGCGCCCGCCACACTGGCGGGCGCATCCTGTATGTTTACAGGATGCACCCGCCACAATGTAAAAATACATGTCTTACATTTGCATGTACAACGTGGAAGGCACTGCGCGTTGCCTGCCACCTTGTACATGCAAATGTATGGTGTACCATAGGTACCCCCCACATGCAGCACCCCACCCCCAACCCCCTGGGGGCCCGTAATAGGCCCCCGAAGGCATTTTCCATCTGTCTTTTTGAGGCAGGAACTCCGCCGCAAAAGACAGACATCATAATGCCCACGGCGGTGCCTGCACAGCACCGCCTCCATAGACCCATTGTACCTGGTCCCGCGAGGCGGGGGGAAAAGGCCCGCCTTGCGGGACCATGGCGGACGGTCTTTCTATCCGCCAAGGTACCTTTCCCCTTCCCACCCCCATCCTAATTTGGCGGTGGGAATTCTGAGGGTGATGGTGGGAATTCCGCCACCGCCGGGCCGGCGGTCCTCACTGCCAGCCCGGCGGTGGGGGAATTCCCACCATCGTAATCGGCCCCTTAGTTTTGGTGTGTCATCAGCTCCCGAAATTTTTCAAGATGTTAATCGTCGAGTAATTCAGTCTGTCACACATGCTTTTAACTACAGTGATGATGTACTGGTGTTTGGGGCTACACTAAAGAAACATGACAAAGCACTCACACAAGTATTCCATCTGCTTGCTGATGCAGGTCTCACAATGCTGAGAAGTGGTAATGTCACAAAAACATGTCTTTGGGCATTGTCATCTACTTGCCTACCAGAAGATGTGGCCATGCTTCAATACTTCCTGGGCATTGCCAGCTGCTGCTCCAATTTTATTTGTGATTTTGCTATTGTGAGTGCTCCTTTGAGAGAACTAACAAAGCAAGATGTTCCATTTGAAGGATCGTCTGAATGTGACCGAAGTTTCAAGAAAATAAAACACACAATTGAAAATGCATCTGAAATGGCTTAATTTCATCCAAAATTGCATAAAGATATTTTGGTGGATGCAAACCCTGTGTGTTTGGGAGTGATACTTGCCCAACATGATCGACAACCCAATGCTCAGAGACATATTGTGGCCTATGCTAGCTGGAGTCTATCTCAAACTTAACATGCATATTCTCAACTGGGGAAAGAAAGCTTAGCTGTAGTATGGATGTGTGAACACTTCCATGTGGATGTGGCCTAACTGCTAGAAGGTTGTCCTCAGAGCTGGGGAATCAGGTCTCAGCAGGGATGCTCAATATCCTGTGATTCTGGGCAAATCACTTAATCTCCCCGCGCCTAACAAAAATGAATGTGTCCGTCTGTAACGCAACTGTTGCTCATTTTAAGCGCTATGATACCTTATGGTCTAGTTCACGCTATATAAGACTCCCACAAAAAGTGTTTTACTCTTATCACAGATCATAAAGCTTTGTTCACCATTTTTGGAAATCCAAAAGCCAAGATGACCCCTCGCATCGAGAGGTGGGGGTTGCATCTGCAGGAGTATGATTACACTATTGTTCACAAACAGGGGAAAGATCAAAACCCTGCAGACTATTTTTCACAAGTGCTACTACAGTGTCATAGAGCCATGTCCAAGGAAGCTGGGGCCTACATCAATTTCATAGTAAAGTTTAGTGTGCCTGCATCTCTTTCTATCGAACAAATTCTTACAGCTATCAATATTGAAAAATACGTGCTTAAGCTCAAGGAAATCATTACTGCACAATCATGGAGAAAGAATACTCAACCTCTTACAGGCGATGTTGAGTACCAGAAATTCAAATATATTCGTGAAGAACTTCCTGTTACACATGATGGTGTCATACACCAAGGGGCAAACATATTAATCCCTGAAAGCCTGGGGCACCAAGGTATTGAACTGGCACATGAAGGACATCATGGCATTGCTGCAACTAAAAGAGCCCTCAGGGATCGAGTGTGGTTCATAAGTCTTGATGAACATGTTGAAAGGGAGCTTAAAGCTTGTCATCTGTCTCCCACAATGCCTCAGAACTTCTTGAACAGGTCTGATCTATCTAAGCAAGCTTGGGAGAGGATTTCTGTTGATTTCTTCGGACCTCTCAACAATGGACAGCAGCTCGTGGTAGTTGTCGATGAGTACTCATGTTTTCCTCTAGTGGAAGACTTATCATCAACCACACACAATAGAGTCATTGAAAAGCTATATGACATTTTCACAACATGAGGTGTTCCCTCTGTTTTCAAATCTGACAATGGTCCACCCGTCAATAGCATAGGGTTTAAAGACTTTCTTAATCGTTTGAACATCAAACATCAGAAAAGTGCACCCCTCTGGCCACAGGCAAATGACATTGGTGAACGATTTATGAATACTTTGAAAAGGGCGGTTCAACGTGCTGTACTGGAAGGCATTGACCCCAAGTCTGCTCTGCACCGAGCCCTTTGTGCCTCCCATTCAAATCCTCATTCCTCGCCAGGTGAAAGTCCTGCCACCTTGCTGTTTGGGAGAGCTCTTGGAATGAAGATACCTTAATGGACCACTAGCTGATCAATAGACCCTAACAAGATTTGTGTTACTGACACATCTTGCAAATGCAAAGTGTAGACCTACACAGACAAGCACCGACATGCTCATATTTTCAGGAAATGATTCTGAGTTTCTTAAGCAAAAGTGGAAACACAAGACGGATACTTGGTTTGATGCTGAACTGCTGAGAGTTGTGGCAATCAAAGGACATATTCTCAGTGTGCAACTACCTGAAAAGTCCATAACAAGGGACTCGCCACACTTTAAGCCTTTGCCTCGATATTCATCAGCTCCAGACCTCACAAGTGAGCCAAGTCCACCTGAGTGACCAAGTCAAGCAACTGACTTCTCTCCAGAGATGCCAAACGAAGGCCCCCTCCTCTATCTTGTAAAACTAGATCTGGAAGGCAGTGAGGGCACCTCAATGAGGAGTTGTAAGATCCACATGTGTATATATTTGTTCTTAAATTTTATTTAACAAAGGGGGGGATGTTGTGTCCTCTGTTTATGTGCATGAAGTCTCAATGCGTTTAGTTGACGGTTGCACTCTAAACAATAAAGACATGCAGGACAGAGCTCTGTGTGAGGCATGGTCATTAACATGCTTACAGGCTCGGGACGACGCAACATCCACTACCTCTCTGACTACCCGCATCTTTCTAATGCCCTGCTATCTAGAACATAATCTCCTGTGTCCTCAGTCTATGCATCACTGCCTAACTGAAACTGGAATATCATAGAAAATGACTGGCATAGAGTAGTTCATTGGCTCGTCGTAAGAAGATGCATTGTGGGAAACAAGCCACCCATGTAACTAATTGCAGACAAAGGAAAACAAATGCTTCAATATATACATTTTTGGCACAGAGCTCCACATCAAGGCTCTTGTTCAGTATGAGTCATGGTGTGCATCGACTAATGCACAACTCAACGACAATCCACACCACTTGTTAACAGCATGTTGCATCATATTTGTTACTCTTAATTGCTCACCAGATTGCTTCTGCATAATTTATCAAACTGGCGAAAAGCTCTGCCTTTGTCAGTGTGCCGAGGCCTGCGCGCAGGGCCAGAACATTATTCCGCGAAGCACTCGGGACATCTTGGAGGCTGTTTTTTAATTTAGCACTGTATTTGGGAAGAACACTTTAGAGACCAACATTTGATATCAGTAGCAGAAACACCGTTTTAAGGATGACAGTGTTAATTTTGTCTGTTGTTTTACATGGTTGCTATGTTCCTTTAAGGCTTCCTTTATGGCTCCTGCTTTTCGTTGTGAGTCATCAGCAGGCTGCTTCAGCGAACAGGGAGCCTATTACATATTCTCCACTCATTTCCTTTTCAGATAGTGGAGTGAAATATTCAAATTAATTCATAGTTTTTTATGTTCAAATACAGACATTCAGAAGGGATTTACACTGTTGTGTTTTTGTAGTATGCTGGATGCAGATTACCAGACCCTTGGTCAGTACTTTGCATTGGAAATGTTGCCACTTTGGAAAAAGTCTGACAATGCGCAGTGCTTACTGTTGCATGGCATCAGCTAGCAGCAATATTTTTTGAATTGTTGAATGCTCAATGCTGTGGCTGCTGAATACTAGTTTTGATTCTTCAACATGCGGCTGTCTTCCAAAATGCTACACCTCCACTAGTCTCCATTTTTCCCTCTTGCAGGTTCTTTTTCGTCCCTACTTTCTTGCTTGCCTATCTATCTCTTACAACTTCTTTCTCCCCTTGCTGACCTTGCCTCTCCTGCTCTGGATGCCTGATGATGAAAATAAATACCCCAAAATTAGTGTCTGTATCCACCAATTGCCTGCACTTGTTATGCACTCAAGATATTAGACCATAGTCCATTGTTAACTGTTCAATCTACTATGAGATGTTTCCTCGTTAATAGGGATAAATGTGTCAAATTGCATTCAAGCTGGATCAAAGCAATGCAGGGAAATAACTTGCAAGTTCCCCAACTAAAGCCATCCATAGGCTGCAAATCAGATTCGTGGCAACAAAGGGCAGGGAAATGCAGTGCATAAAATGACTGAAACTCCCATTCACTCCAAGAATCTCCTGACAATTAAGTTGTTCTCACTGGCCCTTGACTAAGGCCTTGTCAATGCAAAGGTAGTAACTGAAGAATACTGCACAGTAATATAGTCTACACCCAGAAGGACGCCTTCCACCAGAAAATCTACTGAACATATCACTACCTTATGTTCGAGGCGGGTGTACAACATTATTCTTGTCTGCCTTGGTCAGGATAAAAAAAATCGGAAGACACAGCAGCGAACAACTGACCCTGTTTTTGTGTGTCGTTAACCAACATGTTTCTGCCAACAAAACCCACAGCTGAGGTGTACGGGCTTTCGTCAGGACCTTGGAAAAACACAATTGTGCTTATCGAACGTGCAATACAAAAGAAGAAATACAGAACAATGAAAGTGGTCACCATTTTGTTGTATGCTGCCTCGGAGTTAGGTTTAATCACATTGTTCACACTTTTATTCACATCCGGAGAGCTCCTCCTGATTAGAGAGGAAGTTGTAGCCCGCACCATGATTTGCTGTCACAGTGTGAGGAGAATCCCAATGATGAAGCATGCCATCTCTTGTGGTTGAGGGATTTCATCCTAATAAAGGAATACTCCTTGATAATCTAGGTTCTTAACGTACTCTTTGTATCAGACCTGGGTATTTCGTTGGGTGAATGAAAAAACAAATGCTTGCATGATGATAGTGTTGTCTTAGGTCATTAATTAGTACACGGGAGAAGCTCAGCCTTGCAGGCAAGCCTTTATGCAAACATCTATACATGAATCTACCCTAGTGTGTGAAAATAAACACTGTAAACACCAAGCCCTATCAGATCAAAGTTTCATCGGCACACATTGCACTGTATTTTGTTTCTTTATGTGTGTCTTGTTGACATTACTCTAGAATGCATATATATACTACAAAAGGAAAGCATATTTTAGAAGGTATGTTTTTAATGTCTTTATATTAATTCTCTTTGCATTTAAGAATTGTTTTATAATAATTCATTTAATTGCTTAAAGCATGTATTAAATATTAACGCATTAATTCGAACAAGCAAGAGTATATGCAGTCTCATGAAAACAATGAATACTAAATGGATGAGACTAAAATGCTCTAAATCTTTCTACAGATCACTAAAATAAAATAATAATTCATATAATATAAAAATGAATGATGTTTATCATGTGCAATATGATCTTACACTGCCATTCTGGGCAGCCCCCCACTGAACATAAATTTCAAACACTCATTATTCAATGTGTTAAATTATATTACTTATTCAATTTTTTTATCATATCCATAGCACAATTGCATATACATGTATATCACAATTAGAGAATAAGGAAAAGGATTCAAGTAAATACATACAGCGCCCAACAGTTAAGGTCAAGCTGATAACCAAGTTGAGTATGTTATAGATGCAGTTCATTTAGTCCCATTGAGAGCTGGAATCATTCAAGTATTCCCTAGGCATAAGATTCTATAGATTCTTTTTTTTTTAAATGACAATATCCAATAATGGCATCACACTGCTCAAGACGATATTATGCACCAACACGTTTTGGAATGGCAGCCTTCATAAATTTGTAGTGGAAACCTTTACTTTCCCACGTATGAAGCGCCTTTCTGTCAAATAGATATAGACAACATGCTTCTGAATAGTACAGTATACAATTCTGCCAACTTAGAGTGTAGTGGTTCCTATGGTGCCACAGTGAGCATAATGCAGATCAAGTTGACACTTTAGTCAATATACGTACACACAGGTATATCTCACGGCATCACCTTTATAAGCATAATCTCCGAAACAATAGCTCATCATGCCCAGTAAAGATATTCACCTTATATACGTATGCAAAGGTACATTATGATAATGGTTTAGCCTTACCCAAAGAAATATCCACCCACAGCCTGCAATTAGTTCCAATATTAGGCACCGGCACCCCGGTAGCACTTAAGAATTGTTTAATAATAATTCATATAATTGTTTAAAGCATATATTAAATATTAGCGCATTAATTCTAAGTGGTAAAAGTATCTACAGTCTCATGAAAACAATAAATACTAAATGGATGAGACTAAAAAGCTCTAAATCTTTCTAAAGAACACTAAAATCAAATAATACTTCATATAATATAAAAATACATGACGTTTATCAAGTGCACTAAGATCCTACACTGCCATTCTGGGCAGCCCCCCACTGAACATAAATTTCAAACACTCATTATTCAATGTGTTAAATTATATTACTTAGTAAAAAAATGTTAGCATATCTGTAGCACAATTGCATCTACATGTATATCACAATTAGAGAATAAAGAAAGGGATTCAAGTAAATGCATACAGTGTCCAACAGTTACTGTCATGCTGATAACCAAGCTGAGTATGTTATAAATGCAGTTCATTTAGTCCCATTGAGGGCTGGAATCATTCAGGTTTTCCCTAGGCATGAGATGCAATAGATTCTTACATTTAAAAAAAATAAGAATATCCAATAATGGCATCACACTGCTCAAGACAATATTTTGCGCCGACACGTTTTGGACTGGCGGCCTTCATAAATTTGTATGGTGAAAACCTTTACTAGCCCATTTATGAAGTGCCTTTGTGACAAATAGATATACACAACATGCTTCTGAATACTAGAGTATACAATCCTTCCAACTTAGAGTGTAGTAGTTCATATGGTACCACAGTGAGCATATTGCAGATCAAGTTGACACTTTAGCCAATATACGTATACACAGGTATATCTCATGCACATCACCTATATAAGCACAATCTCCAAAACAATAGCTCACCATGGCCCAGTAAAGATATTCACCTTATATACATATGCAAAGGTATATTATGATAATGGTTTAGCCTGACCCAATAAAAACATCCACCCACAGCCTGCAAATAGCTCCAATATTAGCCACTGGCACTCCGGTAGCACTGCAGAGGCAGTTTATAGACTTCAACAATCAATTGAAAGACATGACGTTTTAACTGACAAAGAACCTTGTTCATGTTTGATGCCATGTTGCTGGTACTCCGTACAGAAATAAATAAACAATTGGTTCTGTGGGGTGCACAATATTTCTTAATTATTTCTGGACATTCTTCCAAACATATTTAATCCTTTCTAAGTGAAATAAATCAAGCAAAGAGGAAGAATAAAAATTAATCCAAAGCATCTAGGGTATCACCAAATATTTTATAAACTGTATTAATTTATAAATACCCTTATTAAATAATCTCAAAGCTGTTTTCGGTACATGGTGACGTATAAAGTGAAAATAGTGACATTTAGTGCTCCGTGAGGTTTTGTGCAAGTGTGATATATACAACGGCGATTTAGATGAGGGGGAGGGGAAATGCAGTGGCCAGTTATGAAAAGTCCTTAAGAGAATTCTACAGACCCCTTTACTAGGCCTAGTTGCAGAATACTTAACAATGGTCCACAAAGTTTAACTGTTGACGTTTCAACCCTGAAACAGCGCTCTTGAAACTTCAGCGTGGGTCTTCATCAGGACTGGGTGAAGGCGGGTGAGGTGGAGGTTGTGTTTGTAACAGCCTGTTAATTAAAATATTGGATATCAGGTTTGGATTCATAAGCAAAGGATTGCGAACAGCTAGGATTAGGCAGTGGTGAGAACTCACCTCAAAGCAGGCCAGATGGGCTCTCCTTTGGTGTTCACAAGCCAATCTACTGGCGATCAGTGGCTTTCAAGGAGTACCAGGCTCCCTTAGTCGGTAATTCTAGTAAAATGGAGGACATGGCAATTAGTCCCTCGCTATTAAATGCTTTTAAATGCCTAATAAACCGTGGGGTGCTTAGAGTGCCGCTTACATCAGGATTGTGTTGCTAAAATCCACTCGAGGTCGGGGACTCACCCATAATCCATTATTATTGCCCAAATGATCCTGCCCCGCAAGTCTGCCAAATTGACTTGCTTGGCCCGTACGTTATCGCTGCGGTTTCATTGGTCTAAGAAAAGGGGGGGTTTGGGGAAAGGGAGGGTGAAGATTAGTTATCTCCAGGGAAAAGTACAATCAAGCAAGAGTATGGCTTTGCTGGAGAACTAGTATTAATTGGTGAAGTGAGCGCGAGGACGCTCCACTTGTGCTGACGCCCGGATTGGTTGCTAGGCAACCATTCCATCATGAATGCATTACGTAGCCAGAGAGACAATCTGACTCGTAGTTCATTTGGCAAAAGTAATCTGTGGCGACGTGAGGTGTTGCACAATATATAAGCATGCACTCGCGAAGGAATGAACTGTGAACGTATATTACAAAAAGTAGTGATAATTTCTGCAATAATGGTGACATTTAAAAAACACTTTAAAATTGAAAATAACCGATTTTTGCCTTCAAAAGAGGAACGAACGTTAAGGACACTGTTGTGAAAGCCTTTCTTGAACCACCCAAACGAATGGACCTGAGAGATTACCTTGGCCTCCCACCGGTAACCGGACATCATAAATGATGGAATTGTAAATCCTGTGACCTATGCAAGGAAGGCACCTACTTCACACAAAACAGCTGAACCTACAAATTGCCACACTTCATCAACTACAATAGCACAAACCTGATATATGCCATCCTTTGCCCCTGTGCCAAAATATATGTTGGACAAAAAAACGCAGAAAGTTAAAACCAGGATCCTACAACATATGAGCCGTATAAGATGCAAGACACTAGGCGAAAATTGAAGAAATCACCAGACAAATGGGACAGTTGTAATACAAGAATGTCTGTATCAGCATTCCCCTACCTAGACACACTGTTACCCCCCTCGGGATTTTTTGTCCTCCAGTTCACTGTAGTTAGACGTAGACAAGTGACAGGTCACAACACATAGTACCAACATTGTCGTTTGTGATGTGTCTTCTAAGGATCAAATTCCTCCGTCATTTCTTATTCAGAATACATGCTCACACTTTTTGTATGCAGCTAGAGAAAGGTCACTATACCTTTTAGATTATTGGCATATAGAATGATGTATTTATTGCTGAACATAATATACTCATTAGGAATATATGATAACCCACCTATAGTATGGCTATATTTTGGAATGACTTCTTTTGAATGATGTGTCTACATTGAATCTTTGGATGCTGAAAAACCATGAACTGTGGCACTATGTTACAGTACACAATGGTACGATGCTATACGCTCAAACACAATTTGTTAACCTTGTGCATGTTTATGACGTATCCAATATATAAAACCTATTGCCTATGTTGAATCTGTGTTTGTTGAAAAGCAATAGGCTGTGGCCTAACGGTAAAAGTGCACGATGTTACTCTTCTCTGACAATATGATCGTTATTAGGAATGTTGCGATTGTATGCAATACTCCTTTTTTCAATTTTAAAGTGTTTTTTAAATGTCACCATTATTGCAGAAATGATCACTACTTTTTGTAATTTGGCAATTTTAAAACGTTCACAATTTATTTGTTCGCGTGCGCATGCATATGTATTGTGCAACACCTCACGTCTCCACCGTCCAATACATTAATAGCAAGACGGATTACTTTCGCCAATTGAACTACGAGTCAGATCGCCTCTCTGGCTATGTAACACATTCACGCTGGAATGGTTGCGTAGCAACCAAGCCGTGCGTCAGCACAAGCGGAGCATCCTCGCACTCGCTTGACCAGTTAATACTTGTTCTCCAGCCAAGCCGCTGTCATTCTCACAACATATTTGGAAGGAGCAACTTTTGCCGTCAATGCTTGGAGCTTTACCTTGATCCAGCGGGACCGAACCATAAGCAATTTGTGGGTCCTTGATGAGATACATTCTAAGGTAAACGAAATACGATGGATCGTACTCTCGCTTGATTGTACTTTGCCCGGGAGATAACTAATCTTCACCCTCCCTTTCCCCAAAACCCCCCTTTTCTTAGACCGATGAAACCGCAGCGATAACGTACGGGTCAAGCAAGTCAATTTGGCAGACGTGCGGGGCAGGATCATTTGGATTATGCGTGAGTCCCCAACCTCAAGTGGATTTTAGCTACACAATCCTGAGGTAAGCACCACTCTGAACACCCCACGGTTTATAAGGCAATTAAAAGCAATTAATAGCGAGGGACTAATTGTCATATCTTCCATTTCACTAGAATTACCGACCAAGGGAGTCTGGTACCCCTTGACAGCCACTCATCGCCAGTAGTTTGGCCTGTGAACACCAAAGGAGAGCCCATCTGGACTGCTTTGAGGTGAGTTCTCACCACTGCCTAATCCTAGCTGTTCGCAATCCTTTGCTTATGAATCCAAACCTGATATCCATTATTTTAATTAACAGGCTGTTACAAACACAACCTCCACCTCCCCCCGCCTTCACCCATTCCTGATGAACACCCGTGCTGACGCCTCAAGAGCGCTGTTTCAGGGTTGAAACGTCAACGGTTAAACTTTGTGGACAATTGTTAAGGATTTTGCAACTAGACCGAGTAAAGGGATCTCCAGAACTCTCCTAAGGAGTTTGCATAACTGGACACTGCATTTCCCCTCCCCCTCATCTAAATCGCCGTTGTATATATCACACTGGCACAAAACCTCACTGAGCACTAAATGTCACCATTTTCACTTTTTGCGTCACCATGTACTGAAAACAGCTTTGAGATTATTTAGTAAGGGTATTTATAAATGAATACAATTTATAAAATATTTGGTGATACCATAGATGGTTTGGTTTATTTTTATTCTTCCTCTTTGCTTGATTTATTTCACTTACAAAGGATTGATTATGTTTAGAAGAATGTCTAGAAATAATTGAGAAATATTGTGCACCCCTCAGAACCAGTTGTTTATTTATTTAATTACTGTCCAGGTTCTGATGGATACTGGGTCACCCGATTGTGACTTAACCTGGTACTCCATATAGAGCAGAACATCATATGACAATATTTAGACATAGAAAAAATACTTGTGCGCTGGTCTTCCATGTTCAGCTGTGAAAAGCTAACTGTATTGGGATCATTGTAAGAAAGTGTAAAATAACATCGCAATTCATACAGTACCAGAATACTCAATATAGTAAAGTGTGTATATCTATTTATCTATCTATCTATCTATCTATCTATCTATCTATCTATCTATCTATCTATCTATCTATCTATCTATCTATCTATCTATCTATCTATCTATCTGTGCATCTGTATCTGTATATGTATATACATATACATATACAGAGTAGTCCCTTGTCACAAGCGCAAGCACAAGCTGCAAAATATATGCGGTTGCGAAATAAGATGGATTGACTAAATTGACGAAGTGATGAATACCAGATGAAAACACAAATCAATGATCTGAATAAATGAACAGTAAATTAACTACGGTCTGAAGTGTAAGAGAACGCAAAAAATACATAGGGAAAGGGAGTGGCTACACAAGCATTTAAAGGGTATACAGTTACGGTATCAGCTGAACTAACTCAGTGAAACTATGTGTATTATGAAACACTGAATGAAAGACCTCAATAAACAATAAATATAACATACTATACATAAAAAGGCTTATAGACAATAATGGAGTTGAGACAAGCTAAGTGGAGAGTGGTGACAGAACGAACCTTTCAGGAGACCTCCAGTGCTATGGGAGATGGAAATGGTTCCAATGTCATGAATAAAACAACAGTACAATTAAACAAGGAATTAGAAAGAGCAAGACACGGAGAAGCGAAGCGAAGCAGTGGTGGGAGATGACCTCCCTCGCCAGATAGCTAGAATGCAAGAGGATCCCAAGAGGATTAAGAATCATGTTATTACCGACATATGATATGAATGATGACCTAACAGAGGAATGGTGTGAGAACACAGAGGAATGTTCAGTGAACTTAATGAGGACATTAATCAAACACAGAAATATTAACATACATACTACTGAGATTGACACCATCAACAAGGAATTGGAGAAATATAAGGATGACACATGTGCCAAAGATCACATTAACAGAAAGGAAAAATGATTACAATAATATGATGAAGAGATTATGGAGTGAAAAGCGAGAACATTCACTGGGGACAGGTTGGACTACCAATATGGTTGCATGTTCACTTTACAAGGAATACAACAGTCAAAGGGCAAAAGAAAAAGTGGGGCCCCAACCCAAAGGTAATTTAAGTTAAAGTGAACTGAGCTCTATAGCGGGATCCAGTGCAGATGAAACATCGAGTGACAAATTAGATTTTCACAGGGAACTGTGATTATTAGGAATGAATATGCGACAAGGATAATGAGACAAGCAACAACTGAAGTACAAAAAAGGAGCTGCAGAACAAGAAGGGGCAAAAGGAAGAGGACTAGGGAAAGACAAATCTCGCAAGTATATCTGATCAATGAAGATAACAATGGGAACCCCCTGGTAGTGAACATCTCATTGGCAATATTGAACCCAAATCAAATAGGATTATTGAATTTGCGCTTAACTTTTTTTCAAACAATACAACCAGACTTCACTGATTTCGAATAGAGATTTATAAGTATATCTGAAAAGTTAAATTGCATAAGAATGATCAGATGAAACCCCAAAAACTTGACCATGAAGATAAGATGCAGAGGCGCCTCTCGTCATTCCGAAACGCAGATGTCCCCAGTCTCCATGACATACATACACTGGACACTTGCGAGACAATGAACTCGTCACAAATGAGTAATGATGATCGTTTGGACAACGGTAGTGCCATGAGAGAAGTGCCATTGGAAAGTATGTTAAGGGATATGTGCTTTGAGACGGACGATCAGGTTAGGAGCAGCGTGAAACGACGTAGCAGATTTTGCCCACAACTACCAGCTGGCAATATTATTTACCTGTTCCAGGGACTAGTGACAGAAGATCTGACGGCGCTCCTGAGAAAATGGCAAAAGGACCAAAAGAAAATAAATTTTACTCTTAAGGATTGTCAGGAAAACCATGAACTGAGAAAGAACACTTCACTGATCATAAAGCCCTCTAACAAAGGGGGAAATCCTCCTAATGGATCGACAAACATACACCTTTGAAGTTAAGAGATAATTGAATAATCAGTCACACTATACCTACCTAACAGAAAATCCTATGAAGGCTTTGAAATAAGAACTGTATTAAACAAGGGGAACCAGGAGATATATTTAAACAGGTCCTGCACACATGCTCCAAGGCAACTATGAAATCACAAGGGAGTGCAGTTCTTTGGGGAAGGAAAGGCCTTTAACGGTTCGCCCTCACTCACCCCAAAGAATGTCATGCTTCATAATTGGGCCTGCTCCTCATCCGGCCGGTGCTACAATGCCAGACGGGCACCCACGAAGGAGCTCTTTGGCGGAGATATTTTGGTGATGAAGCCATAGGGTGGGTGCGGGTGTATGGGCTAGGTAGTGCAGTGAGTGTGAAGGATTAAATAGGTCTAGGGTTGCCCTAACATATTGTATTTATCATCAAGGGACACTAGCCGAACTAAAATACTGGGCCCTAACTGGATATGATGGTCCGATAGGGCTAATGTGGTGCAAAGGTCGCCATGTTTTGTGCCTGGTAGCCCCTAACGGGTCAGTGGCACTTCATCAGGACCAAGGAAAAAAAATAGGTACTTTGGCACTAGGAGTCCTAAAGTTAGGAGTCCTAACTTTACTACTACTAAACTGAGAAAAATCCTAATTTGAAGACTTTCGGCATTCACAGAATGCATGTAGGAGTCCTAAAGTTAGGAGTCCTAACTTTACTACTCCTAAATTGAGAAAAATCCTAATTTTAAGACTTTTGGTATTCACAGAAGGCATTTAGGAGTCCTAAAGTTAGGACTCCTAACTTCTGTGAATACCAAAATGAGTAAGTGCCTTCTGTGAATACCAAAATGGTAGTAAGTTTAGGATTTTGTCTTAAGTTGGTTCTGTGAATCGGGCCCTAAGTTCGCCACTATATACCTCCTACCCAAAATATATAAAGTAGTAGAAATCCACCAGGGAGACCTATAGTCAGTTCTATTGGTTCTTTATTAGAGAACACCTCTAGATATCTGGACTTATTCCTGCAAGAACATGTAGTCAATTTATCCTAGTATTTGAAGGACAGTACAGGTTTTTTTTAGAAGATTGGAACAAATCCCATGGAAACAAAACTATTTGATGGTGACATTCGATGTTGTCTCCCTGTACACATAAATAGAATACAAGAAAGGCATCTTGGCATATGAACATTTTTAGAGAGACCGTCCACTAGAGTGGTATGACCACACACAACTGTTATTGGGGATGTTGACCTTTTGTCTCATTCACAATATTTTTATCTTTGATGGCAATCATTAGCTGCAAGAACAGGAAACAGACATGGGCACCCACTTCACCCCAACCTATGCCAATTTATTCATGTGGTGGTGGGAGAAGGAGGTGGCCTGGGCCCAAGAGTATGATATCTCTACAAAAAAGATCACTATGTGGTCTGGATTCAAAGATGACTTATTTATTCTGTGGGAAGGCAGTGAAATCTTAAATCATAATGAAATGAACTTACAATTCCCAAGTACTCAGAGCCACACTCAATGTGAATTCTTAGATGTGGCCCTGGAAGTGAAAAATGAAATACTTATCACAAGGATACAAAGAAAACCTACAGCAATGAACTCCTTGCTACATGCTAATAGTGGACATCAACATGCTTTGAAGTGGAGTATTCCTTAAAGAAAGATGCTTAGAGCAAAGCGAGTGTGTTCAACAGCACAGTTGCTTAACAGGGAGTTAAATAATATGGTCCAACGCTTCCGGAAACGGGCATATCCTATAAGCATTCTAAATTATGCCAAGAGGAGAGTCAACAAAAAGACAAGGAATTAATTATTGTTCATACGCAGTAACAACTTGATGGAACAAACAAATATAACAACAAGCATTTACAATGCAATGGTTTCGCCTTTGGAAAAGTTAGAGCTATTGACATTGTAAATGACAAAATGTGTATTTATGTGTTGGTTTTGAAAACAGATAAATACATGGCATTGTCATTTACATTGCCATTAGCTTAATCTCTGCAGTCCCTAGCACCCCATAGCACTCCCTAGTCACTCTCCACTCCCTAGCACTCCATAGCCCTCCCTAGTCACTCTCCACTCCCTAGCCCTCCCTAGTCACTGTGCACTCCCTAGCACTCCCTAGCCCTCCCTAGTCACTCTGCACTCCCTAGCACTTCCTAGCCCTCCCTAGTCACTCTGCACTCCCTAGCACTCTGCACTCCCTTGCACTCCCTAGTCACTCTGCACTCCCTTGTACTCCCTAGTCACTCTGCACTCCCTAGCACTCCCTAGCCACTCTGCACTCCCTAGCACTCCCTAGCCCTCCCTAGTCACTCTGTACTCACTAGCACTTCCTAGCCCTCCCTAGTCACTCTGCACTCCCTAGCACTCTGCACTCTGCACTCTCTTGCACTCCCTAGTCACTCTGCACTCCCTAGCCACTCTGCACTCCCTAGCCACTCTGCACTCCCTAGCCACTCTGCACTCCCTAGCCCTCCCTAGTCACTCTGCACTCCCTAGCACTCCCTAGCCCTCCCTAGTCACTCTGCACTCCCTAGCCCTCCCTAGCCACTCTGCACTCCCTAGCCACTCTGCACTCCGTAGCCACTCTGCACTCCCTAGCCACTCTGCACTCCCTAGCCACTCTTTTATTTAAACACTCCTTTGGTAAATTTAAATCAAGGCCAGAGTGTTAACTGAGCGATCAGACCAACTATGGTTAATGAGTAATCTACAACCGAGAATCCCCATATAACTGTTTTATTTGTCTTGTTTCCCTTCGTAATTCGAGCAACGGTGACATTGACCCCCAAACACTTTTGGACGAGTAAGTACACCCCGGTGAACAAATGAAACGCGTACCCACCCACCCCTACACACACCAACCACCCTGCTACCATTATACGCGGGGTCGGCGATAGTAAGTGCTTGGCTGTTGATTTGAATTGCTTTTCACATATTTTATACTAAAATCCCGTTGTTTGTCATGCATTTAATTGCCTCTAAAAACAGCTGCAAAATGTACATAATCTAGGCGGAAGGGCAGGGCGTAGACTCAGTTGATGCAGGTAAACAGTTGGGCACACTTGCAAGTCCACGGGAGAGAGAGACTTCTGCAATAAATGTGTCTGCCCAACGTAAATACAGGGCGCCATTAATCTCACTTTTCGCCCAGTTGCCTGCCATTGTTGACGAGAGTAAGTGACGCATTAGAATTGACTGTGGTAAGGGACAAAGGGCCCTCCCAACTTTACCTAGGCGAGTGACCTGTCTGCAATGCATGCATTGTTTGCCCTTTGAACAAGCCCTGCCCCAGTCACAGCAGAGCGATCAAGACTAAATGGTCAACCCACAGCCCCCTCCCACCCCCCCAGACCACCACCTCAGAGACGGTGTTTAATGTCACCAGCCCCCAAAGCACCTCCGGACATAAATCAAACTCTCCATCTAGTGTGTCATGTCCTTTCTTCCCATGTGATTGGCAGAACCTCCCACTTATGTGTGTGCAAGCAGACCACAGACCCTCCTCATGCATTTCTGGGAAGCTAAACCTTCCTTCCCGAAAGTCCAGTCACCACAGATCAGAACAGTGACCAACACCATTTCGGAACTCTTTGTATAGCGCCTTCCCACCTCTTGCGAAGCACTGCCCACTTACACTGCATGTATGTCATGCAAATAACTCTGAAATCCTGGCAAATACAGCCGATAAAACACTGGGTGTTGCTCATACTGCTATTATCGCCAGGAAACTACTCATCAGTTCCCCAGATTAAAATATACGGAGGATAAATACGGTTTGTACCAACCTTTAAAATGCACACTGAGGTCAAGAGGGATGAATGAAGACGAGGAAGATGGGGCACTTTTTTACGCAGAAAAAGCAGCCCGGGCCGTCTGAAAAATAATCACAAATGCCCACCCACGGATTAGGACATCCAGACCTGCCAGCTTTGAGATCTGTTGCACCCTGTGAGGCTATGAAGCACAGCGGGACCTTGGAGGGGGCGGGGCACAGAACCCGTCTCTGCCTGAGCAGTCATAGGGGGGCCTTACTAGGGACTGGCCGGTCCCAGAGAGAGAAAGGCGGGGTCTCGAGTTCTTCAATGAGTGAGCAGGTATAAAGAAAGGGGTAGGGACTTGAGCCCAATGCTGCCCGAGAAACCCCTCTGTACTCTCCTAAAACATTAAGTCATCTGAATCCATATTCCATGACCAGGGCTTATTTATTATGTGATAAAGCGCTGACGTCCCCCAGCAGGGCTTCAGAGCGCTACACTTTAGGTGGGTGAGGAAATACCAGACAAAAATCAATCATGTGCTGACTAGTGACAGAACATGCCAACTATTATTTACACACGGGCAGTGGGGGGGGGCGGGAACGGGCTCACGGACAGCATATTCACAATGCATATTTTCATATATAATCCACATACAGGGGTCTAAGAGCTTTCCAATCACGTTTTATTTTTACTGGTACTCTGAAGAGGCTGCTTGACTCTGAGCACCACAGCAAAATACAATGGATATTAGCCAAACTGGAAATGTGAAAAGAAAATGTAAGTTATTTTACTATTGTGGATTACATGCAAATTTGTTCACACTGTGAGGAGTTGACCTTATAAATGAGTCAACGCGACATTCCATACAAGAAGTGCACTTGCTTGGTGCATTTAAATGGGGCATCTTTTCATCAAGTAAAATATATATTCTGCCTTGACTGTCATGACGCTTGGGGGCTCAACGTATAGGACATGAAAGATGGATTTGAAATGCAGCCTTATATTCCTTCGATATCCCATTCCCCGTGGGAAATGCTGATCACTCTTTCGCACCTAGTCTTTGTGAAAGAAGAAGCCTTGCTTGGAAAGCGCGAACCTCGCGTAAGTTCGGACCGCAAACAACGAGACAGGTATTGCCAAACATTGGGCATATAGCATACATATATTATCAGTAGGAACCCAAGTCCCATCAGAAGATTCAGGATTCAGAACCTGAGCGGCTACTACTGAAGCATGCCCAGTTTAGAATATCAGGTCACCCTCGTATACACAATTTCAAAGATCTGATGTTATTGCTCAAATTGCGACACACTGTGAACTATGCAAAATTTATTTATACTCCAACAAGAAATGTTTAAAATTTCAAAGTTCCAATAAGAAAAAGTCGAGGCCCGCAGGACAATTGCATCAAGAGGAAGCGAGGGACGCCTTACCAATTTATTGAGAGAAGGTGAACTTGAACCTGTCCAGGGATAGGCAGCGCGCGGCGCTGGCCGACAGCTAGAGCATTCGGTAATATACAGCACCAGCAAGCAAATCATGCGGCGCTTCTGGTCCGTCGTCAGTGTTAATAGCGGAAGTGGTACATTCTGAAATTCATCTTTTGAAGCGAGAGTGAAAGGGGCTTAAAGGGCGCAGATAAGTATTTAAAAGAAAGAGCCCGGCGGTAAACTGTACACAAGCTTTTTTTTATTTTATTGTATTTTATAAATATATTGGTTGTTTTGTTAACATTTATGAAGCATAACAAGAAAGTGGCCCTTGGTGAAACTGATTAATGATGCCTAAACTTCAAACACACTCCATTCATACCGGTGTCAAAAATCAAGCAAGTCAGGTCCCGGGCCGGCAGCCAATCACAGCGCGGCCCGGGGAATGACGTCACAGGGGTGTCCCGGGCCGGCAGCCAATCACAGCGCGGCCCGGGACACACGGCAACAAGGGGCGGGGCTTAAAAAAAGACCCGAAAACGCCCCCGAATCGCGTCAAGGCGGGCCCTGAACTTAGTGACGCTCCTCTCCTCCAATGGCTGGCCAGCATTTACGAGGCCAGCCAATGGAGAAGAGGGGCGTGTTCAGGCCCCCATACAAATAACAAAAAATTTCGGCTCCGCCCACCCACTGCTTACGCAGTGGTACGGTAGCCGAAACCTAAAAAGAGTATTTTTGGAGTACAATGCCGCCTAAAAGGATTTTATGAAGATCCTCCAAACAAATTGGAATGTTTTGAAGAAAGATGAGCACTTAGTGGATATTGTGAATACAGATCCACAGATTAAGTCCAAAAAAGCCAAATCTTTAGGGGATATTCTGACTTCCAGCTACTACTATCCAAAGAATGAATTTAGAAATTGGTTATCAGTCAACATGAGAGGCTTAGTTAAATGTAACCCGTGCAAGGTATGCAAATATGGATTGAATTGTAAAAGTTATCAGACATTTGCGGGACGAGAAGTACACATTGATGATCGTATTCATTGTAACACGGATCATGTAATCTATGCCCTCAAGTGTGGTTGCAACAAGCTAGATGTGGGTAGTACTATAAACAAGTCACAAGCCATAAAAAATGGAGATAAAAGCTACCCCATGGCTTGTCATTTTGAACAATTCCACAATAAATCCTAATCCACTTTTAGTTATTGTGGGATAAAGCATGTTAGAGCACTCCAGCGGGGAATAGATTGTGTGAGAGAACTAAGTAGACAAGAATCTCGACTGATCCTGTCAAAAGGAACCTTGGGGACATAATGCTGATGCTGAGTTATATGTACAACTTTGACTTAGAAATTTAATAGGACATCATTGCATTGTTTTGGGAAGTTTAATGGAAAACTTGCTTTGAATTTTTGAGACAATTGTGATTGCAGGACAGAGTGAAAATGCACCTGGCAGGACATGGGAGTACCACATTGGGGGTGCTCTTATATTTATATTCACTTTTTGAAGCATGAGACACTTTCAATTTGCATGAGATGTCCTAATGTATTTTCTGATAACAGTAGATATGTAATGGAGCTTTTATATCTTTATACACATGCACTTTAGAAGCACAAGACACTTTTGGTTTGCAAGTAATGTCCCAAAAATTTGTAATCAATAGAAGAAATGAGTGGTCATTTCTGGTTAAGAATCCCAAGGGAGAACGATGGCCCTAAATCGAATTGCACTTTAAAAATGAGTTGTTTGCACTAGTTGACAATATTCATTAATCTGTGGAACTTTAAATGTCTTGCCTGTTTTGCACATTAAAAATAATAAGCTTTTAAGCTTTTTGGGACCAGTTTGAGGTCAATACAATGTATGCACTTTAAGGAAGAGAAAAATAATGCACTTTATTAGTATGATGAACTTTGACTATGTCTATACCATTTTAGTTACATTTTTGGAAAGCACCTATGCACTTTATCTGTAGTATTTAATATAATCTTATCTGTTTGCATTTGAAAACAGAGCTAATGTTCAATATATATTAGTATCACAGAAAAAGTAAAATCTAATGACCAATTAAATTACACCCTGAGGTATTATTTTAATACAGATTAATAGGATTTCCTCTATTTTTTTAATCCAGTATAAAGATGAGATGAATGACAACAAATTATTTTTTGACACAGTAGCAATTATGGGAGCTCTATTTTTTATTCTGTTTTACTTCAAAATGTATTGGTCCTGAAAGCTCCAAATTTTGATTTGAATTCCCTTTTGGATAAATGTGCAATTAGCTGAATTTATGAAGACTGCTTTGTGCCAAATAAGCTACAGTGAGGTCAGCCTTTCAGTGTTTCTGTGGGTCATTGAAATGTAAAAGAGATGTATTTAAATAAGCTGTTTACCGTCTTAACCGGGAGACCCAGTTGAAGGTGGTTGCTGAAACACATCAGCCATGGTCAGTTGTTGCAATTGTTGTAGACCACACTATTCTGGCACATTCATTTACAGGATACAATAAAAGATATAGTGTTTGTCAAAAGCCCCGGAAAGACCTGGATCATCCTTCTTCATTTGTGTCCTTGCAACCCTGCATGGGGGGGGGGGGGGGCTGAGGCTGAATTAATTAAGCTGCTGTGGAGTGAAAATATATATAAAAAATAATATATATATATATATCTATACTACTATTATAAAGAGAGAACTTGCACCTTTTGGCCAGGTAAACTCGGGAACCACAGCGCCAATCTACACACCCGATACATCTATGAAAATGTCAGGGTGTGTAGATGGACTTAGGCTATATACATTTTTAAAAAAGTAAATAAAAAAAATTAAGTTTGTAAACAAAGTAGTCCCCTGAAAGTAGCGCCGGCCGGGACCTAGCTCTGGCCGCGACACGACGTGCGTGATGACGATGAAGGAGGAGCGGCGTGCAGTGACGAGCGGCTGTGCAGTGACGAGCGGCTGCACAGGTAAGGAAAGGGAAAGTGAGACTGTGTGATGCAGGGGGAGGCAAGAAGGAGGCAGCAGTAAATGAAAAATGTCGGAGCGCGAGTGAGTCGGTGCGGGAGGGGGGCGCAAGTGAGTCGGACGGGAGGGGGGGGCGCGAGTGAGTCGGGCGGGAGGGGGCCTGAGTGAGTCGGGGTGGGAGGGAGTCGGTGCGGGAGGGGGGTCGGGGCGGGAGTGGGTGTTCTGCCCCCAGCCCCTTTCTGCCCCAGGCAACGCTGGGGCGGGCTGCTAGTATATATATATATATATATATATCCTTAGCTCCAAAGCCTGCCAGTGCTCCTGCACTCGTTGGCAGGTGCATCATGTACGAGGGCAGACTCGGAGACAATGTTTCACGCTCCCAGAACAAATCACAGGCACTCACAGGGGTAATCCTGGTATGAATTTAATGGCACAGATAACAAACAAACAAATGCGTTTCAGCGGGATGCCTTCCTCAGTGTTGGCGACTGCTGCGCTAAAGCTTCAATAAACACAAAAACATCGTCATGAGCACATGACTAGTAATTCAAAGTCAGGCAAACCCAGGGGGAGAAGCAGGTGGCATGGTCGGAAACTTGCGAAAGGTGGGTAGAAAGTAGAGTCAGCTGAAGACGTTTTTAAAATTAAGTAAAAATGGTACAGGTCCCTAAGGGATGGGGTACCCAGGGCCCACAAGGATCAAAGGAAGAGGGGCCACACAGCCCTCCTTCCTAAAATAGGGAAAGAAAAGGAGGCCGCTACGCCCCAGAGGACCCGTCCCCCTCTCTGCACGACTGCAAACGCACCACCTGGTGTGATCTGGGTTGGGGGATGAAGTCCCCTTTGATGGTGAGGGTCCTCAAGGGCCAACTAGTCCACCTGTTACCTCCAGTAAACCCCAAACAGTGAGATTGTTGAGAGGTGGTACGAGGCCATACCCCTTTTTACACCACTCTGCAAACTAGCCTCTTGGTGCACTGCTGGTGGGGTGATGAGGTCTTCTTGTGTCCTGAGTGCCTCAGGAGTAAAGTAGACTTCATCCCCCAAGCAGCAGTGAACCAGGAGCTGCATTTGCAGAATGGTGTAAAAAGGGGGCATGGCCTTGGACCACCTCTTGGCAGTCCCACTGTGTGGGGCTTACTAGAGATAACATGAGGGCTAGTTGGCCCCCAGGGACTCTCAGGAGGCAAGGGGACTTTATCCCCCAACCAAAAGCACGCTAGGAGGTATGTTTGCACAGTGGTAGAGAAAAGGGGTGTGGCCTGTGTCCACCTCTCAGGAATCCACTGTATTGGGTTTACTGAAGGTAACAGGTAGGATAGTTGGCCCTAAGGGCCTCCAGCAGCAAAGGGGACTTCACCCCCCAACCCAGAGCACACCAGGAGGTGAGTTTGCGGAGAGATGAACAAAGGGGGCGTGGTCTGGTATCAGAACTCAGAAATCCTGCTGTATGGGACTTACTGGAGGTAATAGAAGGGGTAGTTGGCTCCCTAGGATGTTCTTGGGGGCCAAGTACCCCTCCTATTACCTCCAGTAAGTCCCATACAGTGGGATTGCTAAGAAGTCTTTGGAGGCCACGCTCCCCTTTCTCCACCACTCTGCAAATGCCCCTCCTGGCACACTACTACTTGGGGGATGAAGTCCTCTTTACTCCAGAAGGACTTTGGTGGCCAAGAAGCTTTCCCGATACCTCCTGTAAGTCCTTTGCAGCGGAATTTCTGAGCGCTGGTCGGAGGCCCAGCCCCCTTATTCCACCACTCTGCAAACACGACTACTAATTAAAAAAGCATTTGGAAGGTAAGAGGTTTCGCATTTACGAAAGTTACGGCTATTGGCATTGTAAATGTAAACGTTTTTTACAAATGTTTTTTGGAGTGGAGTGGATGTACGTTGTGTGTAATGGAATTATGCGGTATGTTGTGCAGAGAAATTATGTGGATAGAAAGTATGTGTTATTTAGTATATAGGAATTATGTAGAGTGAGATTATGTCTTATGGAGAGTAATTATGTGGTATAGTAGTCTGTGTTGTGGAGTGGTAACCTCAGGTTTAGTCTTCCTCGTTTCCATAGAAGCTAAACTATAAACTCAATGAGACAAAAAAAGAAGGAACCACTGAGGAGCACTTCTGGACCTAGTCGGAGGTATGAGCAGGGGGACTGGAATTATGTGCCTGTTCAGCGGCACCGATTTTTGCATAATTAGACATTTTCCGCATTTGATACATAATCCATCATCTTCTGCATACTCAGCAGATTTGGAAAAACCCTTGTTTCCAGCTCAAATGGCTCAAACGTTACCAAAAATGCAGCAACAAGTGAAACAGCATGGTGGAAGGCCCTTTGTAAACCTGGAATGGTCTCCTGTTACTTCACCTTTCTGCACTTTTCTTCCTTTTTCTGCACTTCCCTTGCCTCTTTCTGCACATCTCTTCTGTTTTCTGTACCTCCCTTCTTTTTGCACCTCTCTTGCTTCTTTCTGTACCTCTCTTCCTTCTTTCTTCTGCACCTCTCTTGCCTCTTTCTGCACCTTTGTTGCTTCTTTCTGCACCCCTCTTGCCTCTTTATATATCCCTCCTCCGGCTTTCTATACCTCTCTTGCCTCTTTTTGCACCCCTGTTCTCTCTTTCTACACCTCTCCTGTCTGTTACTGCACCTCTTTTGGTTCTTTCTGCACTCCCCTGCCGCTTTCTACACCTGTGTTGCTTCTTTCTGCATCCCAGTTCCCTCTTTCTGCACCACTGTTCCCTCTTTTTGTACCTCTCTTGCCTCTTTCTAGAACTCTCTTGCCTCTTTCTGCAGTTCTCTTTCCTGTTTCTGTACCTCTCTTGCCTCTTTCTGATCCTCTCTTGCCTCCTTCTGCACTTCTCTTGTTTCTTTCTGCACATTTCTTACTCTTTCTGCACCTCTCTTGCCTGTTTCTGGAACTCTTGCCTCTTTTTGCAGTTCTCTTTCCTGTTTCTGCACCTCTCTTGCCTCTTTCTGCTTCTCTCTTGCCTCCTTATGCACTTATATTGCCTCTTTCTGTACCTCTGTTTGTTTTACTGCACATCTCTTGTATCTTTATGCACCCCTCTTGCCTCTTTCTACACCTCTGTTGCGTCATTCTGTACTTCTCTTGCTTGTTTCTTCACCTCTCTTGCTTCTTTCTGTACCCCTCTTGTGTTTTTCTACACCCCTCTTTCTGTACGTCTCTCCCCTATTTCTACAGTTCTCTTGCCTCTTTCTGTGCCTCTGTTGCTTCTTTCTGCACTTCTCTTGCCTCTTTCAGCACCCCTCTTGCTTCTGTCTGCACCTTTGTTGGTTCTTTCTGCAGTTTTCTTACCTCTTTCTGCACTTCTCTTGCCTTTTTCTGTGCATCTCTTGCCTATTTCTGCACTTCTCTTGCCTCTTTCTGCACTTCTCTTGCCTCTTTCTGTGCTTCTCTTGCTTCTTTCTGCACTTCTCTTGCCTCTTTCTGCACTTCTCTTACCTCTTTCTGCGCTTCTCTTGTTTTTCTCTTTCCTCGTTCTGCACTTCTCTTGCCTCTTTCCACAGTTCTCTTGCTTATTTCTGGACTTCTCTTGCCTCTTTATGCAACCCTCTTGCCACTTTCTGCGCCTATGTTGCTTCTTTCTGCACTTCTCTTGCTTCTTTCTGCTCTTCCCTAGCTTCTTTCTGCACCCCTGTTCCCTCATTCTGCACCTCTCTTACCTGTTTCTGCACCTCTCGCCTCTTTCTGCACCCCTGTTCCCTCTTTCTGTACCACTCTTGCCTGTTTCTGAAACTCTCTTGCATCTTTCTGCAGTTCTCTTTCCTGTTTCTGAACCTCTTTCCGCTTTCAGCTCCTCTCTTGCCTTCTCTTGTCTCATTCTGCACAGTTCTTACTCTTTCTGTACTTCTCTTGTTTTTTTCTGCAATTCTCTTTCTTCTTTCTGTACTTCTCTCGCCTTGTTTCTATATTGAAATGGGAGGTGCAACCTGTACAGTTTAAATGTCTGCATACTGTTTCGTGACTGAGGTATATGTCTACTTGTACATGTATTCTCACATGTGTTATGGATCTTGAGGTGGTAGCTAAAAAGCAGGTAGCTTCTCTTATAGGTGGTCAAATCTCGTTAGTTCTGCTCTGTCATTCCGTTGCGCAGACATGTGTTATGTATATAGGCGTGGTATAGGTACTATTGAATATGCATGTGCCCTGTATTAGGAGCAGAAAGAAATACATGCACCTTCTAGTACACTAATTTACAGAGTATGCTGTTTGAAACAAGGATATTCAAATTTTTGCATGCTTATTTTTATGTAACATGTCACTAGGTAAAAGCAGAGATACCACCTGCATATCTTCACAAACTTGGTGAGACTCACAACAGTGATATGGTTTGGATTGCTGTTTTACATTTGGTAAGCCTAACATTCTGAAGAGTCGATGAATAGTACACCTTCAAGAGAAAAGTGAGGTTTAAGACATCTTGGGGGAAGGGTTTGTGATTAGGCTATTTTGTATGAGTCTGTGGAAAGGTACAGTCAAAGTAGGCCTCTTTCTGCACGTCTGTTGCTTCTTTCCGCACGTCTTTTGCTTCTTTTGCACCTGTTTTCCTCTTTCTGGACTTCTGTTGCCTCTTTCTGCACTTGTCTTGCTTCTTTCTGCGCCTTTCCTCGTCTTTCTGCACATGTCCTACCTATGTAGGCATAGTTAGAAATTAGCTTTTCAAAAAACCTAAGAAATTCACTGAAAAAAACAGAGGTTTCAGGGACGTTATAGTTAAGAATTAGAAGTTAAAAAACCTTTGAAATTCACTGAAAAAAGCCATAGGTTTCAGGGACGTTATAGTTAGAAATTAGCATTTAAAAACCCTTAGAAATTCATTGAAAAACACCACAGGGTTCATGGACGTTATAGTTGTTTGGACATTTCACTTATACAAAACCAGAGTAATTCTAACTATAACTCCCGCCCCCGCAATGCACTGCTGATAACGTCACATATTACATCACTCATGACATCATCAGTGACATTACTCATGACATCACTGATGACATCTCAATTGACATCACTGATGACATCATCCACTTAATATCTAATGTACCTCTTCACACCATAATATAACCTTTGATACATTCAATTTAAAATATAGAGTTTTATTCTTGAAACCATAGATACACCAATACTAGTTTGTACATACGCTTTCACTGATTCGGGCTGGCTGCTAACAAAGAAAAGAAAGAGTTGCCCCTAGGTGGGATGCACTAACAGGTAGGAAATTATGCCAAAGCAATTATGGCAAGCGGCAAACACCAGTAAATCCCCACAATAATTGTGCTCAGGTTTACCACCTGAAGCAATGATTTCTGGGACTAGTGGTTTAGTCAAACCCAAGTGGGTCGACGCCGCCACTCACAATCCAAAAAAGTTTTTAAAAGGATTGCCGATGTTCCCGCAAGCACCCCACAAATAAAGGGCATCTCCTGTTCCACAGTTAGCTGCCCAAATAAGGTAGCTGTGGACCCGCAATTTTTTTGTGGTAGTGCAATCCCGCGACCGGGCTGGCCGCTATCAAAAAGTAGAAAGAGTTGCCCCTAGGTGGGAAGCACTTACAGGTAGGAATTTATGCCAAAGCAAGGGCACGAGCCGTGAACAAAGTCCTTTTCATGCCAGACGCGTTTCAGGCCAACCGGCCTCATCAGTGGCAGACCATGTGACATGGCGGCAAGCGGCACACACCAGTAAATCCCCACAATAATTGTGCTCAGGTATACCACCTGAAGCAATGCTTTCTGGGAATTGTGGTTTAGTCAAACCCAAGTGGGTCGCCGCCGCCACTCACAATCAAAAAAGGTTTTAAAAGGATTGCCGATGTTCCCGCAAGCACCCCGCAAATAAAGGGCACCTCCTGTTCTACAGTTAGCTGCCCAAATAAGTAGCTGTGGACCCGCAATTTTTTCGGGGTAGTGCAATCCCGCGACCTGGCAGGCCGCTATCAAAAAGAAGAAAGAGTTGCCCCTAGGTGGGAAGCACTTACAGGTAGGAATTTATGCCAAAGCAAGGGCACGAGCCGTGAACAAAGTCCTTTTCCTTCCAGACGCGTTTCGGGCCAACGCCCTCTTCAGTGGCAAACCATGTGACATGACAGCAAGCGGCAAACACCAGTAAATCCCCACAATAATTGTGCTCAGGTGTACCACCTGAAGCAATGCTTTCTGGGACTGGTGGTTTAGTCAAACCCAAGTGGGTCGCCGCCGCCACTCACATTCAAAAAATGTTTTTAAAGGATTGCTGATGTTCCCGCAAGCACCCCGCAAATAAAAGGGCACCTCCTGTTCCACTGTTAGCTGCCCAAATAAGGCAGCTGTGGAACCGCAATTTCTTCGGGGTAGTGCATTCGCGAGACTGGGCTGGCCGCTAACAAAGAAAAGAAAGAGTTGCCCCTAGGTGGGATGCACTAACAGGTAGGAAATTATGCCAAAGAAATTTACATCTCTGTTACCTTTGTTTTTTTCAGTGAATTTTGAAGGTATTTTTAATTTTATTTTCATACTGTTACCTGTAAACTTTGAGAGTGAGGATGTGAGTCTTGTATAGGTTGGCGACTAAATTTGTGAGTAGCTGTATGGGTCTGTGAGTGAGTGTGTAATATCTGGGTAATTACTTAAGTGCATGAGTAGTGCCTGGGTGATTGTATGATTGCAGAGGTAGTGCCTGTGTGATTTTATGAGTGCAATTGCCAAGGACACACTGCGAATACCGGGTGTTTTTGACAAAGTGTAAAACACATATATAGACATATTTTACATAAAGTTTCAGTGTAGCTATCTAGTACGATACTAATTTAACTTTCCCCTTTGTATTATTTGTTGAAATAACTACATCAAAAATGCATTTTTGTTCTTCAGAGCAACACCGGAGGTAGCAATGACATAAGTTGTCACAAATACAAATGACAAAGTGTAAAACAGATACATAGACATATTTTATACAAAGTTTGAGTCTAGCTCTTGAGTAACATATTGGTTTAACTATATTTTAATAACACATTTGTAAACACAGCAGTTTCAAAAAATAACTTTCAACATCTGAACTCACAAATAGAACATAACTACCAAACATCCATCAAACTACCTATTGTTACCCAAACTCATTGGAAATCAAAAACTGCTGCAACTCTAGTGCAATGCACACTCTATAACAAGACCCTCTCTAGAGGGACAAATACAAAATATTCATGGTGGGATGACATCCATGTTATATCATCTTGAAACCTATCATAGAAAATGTCTCCAACTGGAGATCAAGCAGAGGTAAGCTGGAGGACCATCTACATCAGTTGCAGCACCAACAATTCCTGTCCAGAATGTCCCTTCAGAGGTGCAGCCTACAACAACAGATATGGCTCCAGAGTTTTCAAGAAGGGCCACATATTGCATGGACTGTAGTGTTGTTAAAAGTGCTGGTGAGCAGTGTGTTACAGCTATTCGCATTACTGCAAAAATCATACATGCTAATCTTTCCCCCTTTTACATTTTTGCACAATTCTCATGCACATTTTTTTAATTCCTTCTGTTTCATGTTCCCATTTTTATTACTATATATAAGAAATCTTTTAAAAAAAAAATCTTTACAAAACCATAAAAAACAAACAAAAACAGAAAATCATGTCACTGGGAAAGTAAAGGAATATCATTGGATAATACACTTTTCAACTAAAACAATAAGAAGAACACGCCCATTTATCTATCTTGAAAAATTCTTTAAAAGGTGCTCATAGTGAGAAGATTTGCACAATGCACAATATGTCACAAGACATTGTCAAGGGGTACATATAAAAAATATTCTTGCAGGACTCTGTCCATGCTTTACCATCCAAAACATACCATAGCAATAGTGTAAAAGCAGCAAGAAGGCAATGCAAGGCTGAAGGACCCTCAACTTCAATAGCAGCCGCAAAAAATACTGGGGCAGAGTGTCCCTTCAGAGGTCCAATCTCAACTTCAAGATTTAGCTTCACAGTTTTCCCGGATGACATCATACTGCATGTATTGTAGAGTTGTAGTAAGTGCTGGAGAGCAGTCCATACCAGTCCTTCTCAATGCTCCAGAGAATCCTAAATGCTAATTTTTGGGGGGATCTTTATAGTTTTTCTACATTAGCAGGCATTTTAATATCTTACAAAATGGGTATCTAATATCTATGTGCTGCTCATTTTATTATCTTCTAATTTGTTGTATCACTGCTTACATGTAACTTGCCGTATGGACAAGTCAAAGCATTCCTCTACAAATAAATGCACAGCTAACTTTTGTCAGTTATCATTATTTACTTTTTTACTTTTTTAATGCATATCAACACTCTGTGTTTGAATATTCTAGTGAGTGCGTCCATAACATATACAAACAAACTCTAGTTTTTGGGACCACGCTGTCAAATTTTGTAATCTCTTTTTTAAAACTATCAACTCTAAGATCTGTGCCCTATTCTGCAACTCCTCCTCTTAGTAAATCATCATTTTCCCTAGAATCCTGCTCAGGACCAAAGAAACGAAACTGCACCTCATCACAAACCATTTCAACGTCTGCCACAGTACCATTCAAAACTGCTATATTCATTTTTCCTGAACATAAAGCAGGAGTTTTCACATAGTACTGCCTCCTAACTAAAATTCACATTGTTGAGTGGTATACAGCTAACAATCTGAAATGATGAAAGGTGATTTGCCAACCTTTGTTTGATAAACAAGCTAATGAGCATCCCTGCAAATGTGTATGCCTTCAAATCTTGAAAGGATCCAATCCTTGTAAAATACTTATTTTTTGTTTTGCCTTGGAAAGTTATGTAGAAATGTCCTTAATATATCAATTAATTGCTGTTGAATACTACAAACACTACTACAATTCCATTTCTATACAGGGGCCTGACTACACCTTCCTTGCACCTGTTCTCTAATAACGTGTTCTACATTTATAGGTACCATCACCTCTTTCGCTATAGGAGTGCCATTCTTCATTTCATAACATTGTCCTCTGTAATCAATAGCATAAACTAATCAATTATCCTGGAGATAGCTTTCTTCATTAAAGAACGGCTGTGTACTAGAAGTATGTATTTATTCTCCACTTAAAACTGTACAAAAGTTACTTCTATTCACTAATCGTTTCTCTGATTTTGTTTCCTCACGCACGACTTTATTTTGTCAAGAGACTTCATTCTATTTATAATCAAAATAAAAAGCTTCATCTTCAAAGCAAAGGCCTTATCAATTACTCTTGCAGCTCATTCTTTCTGGTTCAGTGAATGTCTTCCTCTTCTATACGTCTTCACATTTCTCAGTAGATTTATAACTACTCTACAATGAAACATCTGGCTCTTATATCCTTAAACTGCTTCTGTTGCTGTTAAGGTGTACCCATCTTTGTCACATTCTTTCATGTTCTTGTGATATAGAGTTTGTCTATTGTTAATCTTTCTCATATTTTGAATTTTATTTTCATTATTTCATAATCTTTAAAAATGCCCACATATATTTTTAAGAATTAACTTTTTCCTCTTACCAATAGCTCTTCTTTCGTTTACCACTTTTTCACCCATTTTGCCCTTTTTGAGTCTCAGTTATGCCTAGATACTGTAGTTGCTTCTGTTCCTTTTTCCTCTGAGCTTCTGTAGGCATCCTGTCTGTAATTATGCAAATATTCTTCTGGAAAAAAAAAACTCTATATGAATTTTGTTCTAGCCAATATACCAACTACTTTACTACTAGCTTACACATAATACAAACACAATTGTTATGCTATGTTGCAGTTTTAAAACTACAAATGAACCTCCCTACCTAACTACAAGCACTTACCTCAATGTACTAAACTCAAACCAAAACATTAAACTTAATTTATTCGTTTTCTTTTAATATTATAGAACCCTCTTCTACAACACAGCTGCACCATAACTCCGTTCTCACTTATACATGCTAAATGACCACTTTATCTCTTATGTTCTCAATTTTAAAATAAACATTAACCACAGTGTAAAAGTACATACAGTGTCTCAATATTGTTTATCCAAAAACACAACATAAGAGCTATTTCTTAGCCTCTCTACCACTGTGTCGCTAGTACATTTAGTGTTTCAATACTTTTCTACATAGATGTGTCAGATTTACATTTTTAGAAAAACTGCATATACATATCTGCACATTAATCTGTATCAGCGCATATGGCTCACTAATTCTTCTGAGCACATGCAAACAGTGTGTGACAAGTTACATATATTATTCACCAGATGGTTCTAAAAGAGTACATATTGCTCACTAAAATTTGTAAATGCATGTGTTTCTGGTTGAGTGCATCAACACTACCTGGATGATTGGATGAGTGCAAAGATAGTGCCTAGGTTAATCCCTCAGAATATAGGTAGCTCCTGCATTATTCACTGAATATGTAGGAACTACATTTGAGGTTCCATATCTGCACAGTTAGTGCCTGTATATTCACATGACTATGTCGCTACTATCTGGGTGATTAGATGAACTCATGGGTGTTGCCTGCATAAGTCAATGAGCACATAATTAGTGCCTGCATGATTGGAAGTGTGCATGTGTAGCACCTCGGTGATTGAATAAGTCTAGGTATTACACTTGATATATGACTGCATACATGCCTCTTTAAGAGCATACAGTGCTATGTTACTTAGCGTGCACATGCATCAGTCAGTTTTTAAAATTGAAAACAACAATTCTCACTTTTTTAAAGCACAAAAACCTTTTATTAATGGCATACCTACACCATTTCGCAAATATTTCTTGTGTTTTTAGAACATATTTTCAGTATTTCTCAAAGAAAAGTTATACGCCAAGTAAAGCTAGCACAGGAACTCTTAAAAGACATTCTGCACAATTAACCCTCCTCAATTTTAAACATAGCATGTTTAAAGAAATGCACCATCCTCACCATATACATGAAATTTACAACAGCCTTAAAGAGCATAGATCACCGTTTAAACATATATGTGAGTTCATAATAGATATACACCTTCAGGCCATATTTCCAAAAATATATAGTTCTCTGCATCTTTAAGTAAACTCAAGAGTCTAATCGTACATATAACTATTAGCAACCACAAAAATCCATACCTACCCATCTAAGTATATGCAAACGGGTCATATAAGTTAAAAACAACATTGGCAAACACTGCCTAATACATACCTAACAAGTATCACTACTTTATAATACATATACAGACTCAGCACATTTTCTTGTCTTTTATTCCTGACTACATTTCTCCTTTTTAATAATGTGTAATAATAATAATAATCATAATAATAATAATTTCTCCTGTTTAATAATCTATCACAACTGCCAGAATGTAAATAATATAGATGTATCTATTCTGTGCATAATGCTTACACATTTAAAACATTGTCATTTTTAAAGGCATTGTTCATTGTTATTTTCAACAGTACTAACATCTTAAACACATACCTGCTGCCAGATACAGTTCTTCTGATGTATTTTTTTCGCATCACTGCGATACTCTTTTTAATCAAACTCCCATATACAGCTACATTTCTAATGTACATTTTTAAAATAATTGAAAAGTTATATACATACCAGTGAATTGAGTTTGTAGATAATATTGTGTTTTTTGCTCTTTCAGGATAGCTTTGACACTGTTAAGATTTGTAAAAACCAAGCACAAGAACAGTACACCACTCTCATAGAAAGCAACTATAAAATGGCAACCTCTTTAACTTTCCATTATAGAATCATGAGAAAGGTAGCAAATGAAATCATGTCTTTCATTTTACACTACTGCATCTCCACTTGTGAATCGTTAGCATCTATTAACCCCTTCCCTCTGTTTCAAAACAAAGTTATTGTCTTTGCATGCTTTCAATGTTTTTGCGATCATCATGGAATAATCACAAAAAAGGAAGTCCAAACCGATATTTAGCTTCAGTATTGTTTAATTTAAATACTGAACAACAGTTTATTACATAGTCCTGAGTTGGAAATTAAAGTTTGCCATTACTTAAATTGTGTCATAACCCCTCAACTTTTGAAAACATTTTCTGTCTCCTTAACACCCTTCCCCCAAATACACTCTTAGCTCAATGTACCTAACAACCCAAAGGACCCAGTAGGTCCCAAGCTCACAGCACAGTCTAGATGGAACATCCTACTTCCAAATGAGACACAGCAGGTGTGGTGTACTCCACGGATTCAAAAGCTTATCCATCTCTGTATTACATGTCTTTCTTTAAAAAACAGCCAATAATAGTACTTCTTGATAAGGCATCCAACACACTACCTAATTGTATTCCCTTTCATACTGACAGCATCCAATGAAATATATGGTTTCAAAAAACCACCTCCATTTTAACTGCTTTTCTTTTGGAAAACTATCTCATTCAGCTCCAGCCATCGCCTGACTGCTATTTCTTCTTCACTGCTTAGAGTGTGGGCCACAGCTATGTCTATTGGGCTAAAGAGGCTGCACAAAACAGAGGTATTGACATGGACTTGCCAAATGTGGAGATTACTTGGTTTGGCCAGAGAGCGTTAAAGTTTCATCACTTGCTGGCTCTGGTTAAATCCATTGTCGATTGTCAAGCTTTTCACCTCATAATGCTTTATTGCTTTTATTGTATTGCCTGTATTTTCATTGTTTTGTCTGTGACTGCTGTTGTCTGTCTTTCCCCGCTGCCTGTACGTGGTCCATGCCCCTTTTTCTTCCCTCTGTTCCCCTCGCTGTCCCCGTGCTCTCTCTGCCCGGTTTTTCCTTCTGTTCCCCTCACTGCCCCTGTGTCTCTGCCTGGTTTTCCCTTCTGTTCCCCTCGCTGCCCCCATGCCTTTCTGCCCGTTCTGTCCTCTGTTCCACTCATTTTCCCCTCATTTTTTGTGCCTTCCTGCTCTTTGCTTTGTTCCACTCGTTTTCCGTAGTTTTTTATGCCTTTCTGCCCTCTGTTCCATTAGTTTTTCCCTAGTTTTTTGTGCCTTTCTGCTCTCTGTTCCACTCATTTTCCCCTCGTTTTTTGTGCGTTTCTGCCCTCTGTTCCACTCGTTTTCCCCTCGTTTTTTGTGCCCTTCTGCCCTCTGTTCCACTTGTTTTTTTGTGCCCTTCTGCCCTCTGTGCCACTCATTTTTTCCTCATTTTTTTGTGCCTTTCTGCCCTCTGTTCCACTTTTTTTCCCTAGTTTTTTGTGCCTTTCTACCCTCTGTTCCACTCGTTTTTCCCTCCTTTTTGTGCCTTTCTGCCCTCTGTTCCACTCATTGTTCCCTAGTTTTTGTGACTTTCTGCCCTTTGTTCCACTTGTTTTTCCCTTGTTTTTTGTGCCTTTTTTGCCCTCTGTGCCACTCATTTTTCTCTCATTTCTGTGCCACGTTTGCCTTCTGTTCCACTCGTTTTTTGTGCCCTTTTGCCTTCTGTGCCACTTGTTTTTACCCTAGATTTTTGTGCCCCTTTTTCTTCTGTTACCTTCGTTGTCCCTCAATGCCCTCGCCACTGCGTCACCTGCGGCCCCGCCCCCTTGACTGCCCACTGCCCAATCGCTACCCCTGCCTCCCAGCTGCTCTTCCCTCCCACCTCCCCATATATGCCAGCCGCTGTGCAAAGGTGCCGCTGGCGCGCAGAAGGCGCGCCTAAGGCGAGATCGTCTGCGGCCGTCCGTGCCTGGACCGCGCCCATCGCCAGAACCCCAGGCCCCCGCAACTGACCACAATCGCCGCCACTACGAGGCAAGCACTCTGCACGCTCTCAACTCCGGACAGAGCCACACCTGCTTCAAGGCCGCCCCGATAAGCACACATGGCCCCTTCACCTGCCGAAACTGCAGCTACACCAGCCATGGAGCCGACAAACCACCCACCAAGAAAGACCCCAGCCACCTCCGATGCATACTACTGAACACCCGCCCCGCTCGCAAGCATGCCGTCGAGCTCTAGGACCTGCTTGACATAACATCCCCGGACGTCGCCTTCCTGACAGAGACCTGGTTTAACGACTCCTCCGCACCCGACATCGCCATAGCCATCCCAGACGGCTACAAGATCACCCGCATAGACCACACCAACGGAGTCGGAGGAGGAATCTCCATCATCCACAAAAACAGCATCAGCACTACCGAACACATGCATTTCCAGATCCACACAGACCCTAACCCGCACCCTCGTCTACCGACCCCCCGGACCCCACCCTCGGTTCAGCGACTCCATTGCTGACTTGATCAGCAAGCACGCCCGACCTTCAATGACTACATCCTCCTCGTAGACCTGAACTTTCACCTTGTGAACAACAACAACAGCAACTCCACAACCCTGATCAATAACCTTGCCAACCTCGGACTGGAGCAACTCGTCACAATGCCCACCCACTCCGCCGGCCACATGCTCGACCCAGTCTTCTCCTCAAGCCCGTACGTCTCCATCAACCACACCACCGAACTCCTCTGGACCGACACCCGCTGCATCCACTTCGCCTTCCAGAAACCCACCACACGCCACTGCACCCAACAGATCCCCTGCAGTTGCTGGAGCAAAATCACCGAAGACCAACTACATGCAAACCTCGCTACCAGGCCACCTACTGAACCCTTCAACACCGACAATGCTGCCCACAGCCTCAGACGCTGGATCGAGGACTTCACCAACACCCTCACCCTGCTGAAGACACCCCCCACTGAGACACCAGCAAGAGGGCCAGCTGGTTCACCCCAGAACTCCTAGCCTCCAAGCAAGCCTGCCGGAAACAAGAGAAGAAATGGCACAGTGAACTTGTGAATACCTAGGTCTCAGTATAAGATCGAACAAAAATCAAAGATGCAACCTGCATACCTTCTATCACCCACCGGGTAATAATAATTGGACCTTCATAGACCAGTTAATGGAGATCATCACAGCTAACTCTAACACTGATATAAATAACATATATCTAGGATACTTCAATCTTCATTGGAATGACAACAACGACAAACAGGTCAACGCTCTTAAAGACTTTTTATCAGAACTAAATCTCTCACAAGCATGCAGACAACCAACTCACTTGAAAGGAGCTACTTTGGACTGGGTAATTTAAAAAATAGATAATACGTCAATCCTCTCAATAGAGCCATGTGACTGGTCAGATCATCATGCCATAACCTTCATGATACCCACATGGAGGAAGATAAAAACAATACAACCTACGAGAAGCACAAGATGGATACGAGACGCAAACACAGAACTACTAATTGAAAGATGTGAGAAAGACTTAAACCTACCTCATAACCTGCAGAATGTGAATTCTCTAACTAATCAATACACTACTACAGTAACAAAAATAGTCGACGACATTATGCCACTAAAACAGAAAAGAGTAACAGAGAAGGTTAAACACCAGTGGTTCAATGGAACATTGAATGAAGACAGGCGAATATTGAGATTGGCAGAAAGGAAATGGAGACAACACCCATCATCCCCGGAACTGAAATCCCTCAGAAAAATCAGAAATGAATACAATAAAAAGATTCTTAACTCCAAGAAGGAATTCATTAGATCCGAATTAGACAACGCCAAAAACAGACCACGGAAATTATTTGAGATCTTAAAACAGCAATCAAATAAGCTGGCTAAAACTGCCCAAGAAATCACAAATATGCAACTAAGCTATGAAGAATTCTCAAACTTTTTCACCGACAAAGCTAACACCCTGGAAAGAGAACTCAAGAATGCAGCAGACAACATGGAAATATATACACCATCATTGGACATTAACACAGCGAAAACGGTTGATAATTTGATAAAAAACAAGGCACAATGGGACACTTTCAATTTATTGGATCAGAATAGCATCGCCAAAACACTATCAGACATCAAACCCAATAATCACTACAATGACCCACTACCCTCAAAATGTCTGAAGGAAATCCGCCATACATTGATTCCAATATGGACAGAAATTGTAAATGCCTCCCTATCCCAAGGAATCCTCCCAGAATGTCTAAAAGCAGGACAAGTAGTGCCGATCATCAAAAAACCTACGGCGAATCCAGCAGATCCAATTAATTACGGCCCAGTAACTAATATTCCTCTTCTTGCCAAGCTAATAGAGAAATGTGTATAAAATCAACTGAGCCAACACATCGACAATTTCTCATTATTGGATGAATGCCAATCAGGATTTAGAACTGGACACAGCATGGAAACGGCGATTCTACACATAGTCGATGATGCACTCCTAGCATTAGATCACAATCGACCTTGTCTGCTTATCCTACTTGACCTATCTTCGGCGTTTGACACGGTTAATCATGAAAAACTACTGAACAGACTCCGTGAAAGGATGGGAATATCTGGTAAGGTGCTGAGCTGGTTTCAATCCTTCCTACAGAATAGGACCCAAAGATTTCTGATCAACCAAACTTTGTCACCTTCAAGCCCTAACGCAATCGGAGTTCCACAAGGATCGACATTATCTCCATCATTGTTTAACCTGTATATCGAACACTTAACAGAGATTCTCCAAAATTCTCGAATATCCTACCACATTTACGCGGATGACACTCAGATATACATTAAGATCACATCCCTGGATGACTTCAATGTTATGAATGAGGCCCTAAAAATGACTCTTGAATGGCTAACCATTAATCATCTGAAGATAAACGCACACAAAACAGAATTCTTACTTATCTCGCCACAAAAGAATCAATCAGAAGTGAAGGAATGGTCCAAATTGATCACGGCACTAAATTGCACCCCCACCCAAGTTGACTCAGCACATTAGATGAAAACCTCAACATGAAAGCCCACATCAAAGCAATGGCAAAAAGCGCTCGTTTTCATCTGAACTACTTAAGAAAAATGAAACCATATTTAACTGACGCGGATTAAAAACAAGCTGTGCAATCACTGATCATTTCGAGGATCGAGTAGGGAAGCACAACGTTGACAGGGCTACCAAAAATATCCACGGCACCTTTAAAAGCATGCCTCAATGCAGCTGCTAGACTTATCACAGGATATAGGAAATTCGACCATATCACCCCTCACCTAAAAGCTTTAAACTGGCTACAGTACGAAGTCAGGATACAGCTAAAGATGGCGTGTATCACCTACAAAGCACTCCATCACAATACTCCCAGATACCTTGCCCAAAAAATTGAACTATCTGGAGGAAGCAGACCAGCCAGGAGTGCCAAGGAACTAGTGCTAAGACCACCCCTTTTCAGGAAGAAAAAAACCTATGATAGGGCATTCTCAGGAGCAGCCCCTAGAATATGGAACTCACTTCCCCCGAACATCAGAAAAATCCCAAACTTAGCAATGTTTAAGAGAGAAACCAAGTTATTTCTAATGAGTAAGTTCCTTCCATAATCACCTCTATAGGCGCTAATTCTTCAACTCAGAGACGTTTAAGATGTTGCACTGATTGGAGAACATGGAAGACAAAGGAAAAGACACGTGAAACAAACATTAGAGGAACTTTGAACATTCCAATTATATCTATTATCTCACCTACCTCAGAACACTGCTTCATTCTTTATGACCTTGTAATCGATGTCAAACCTTTATGATTGAATTATTGACTAAAACAGTCTAATGTAATCTTGTGCTTATAACTGTGAAGCACTCTGATACCCAAGGGTCTTGTTCGCGCTATAAAAAACTGTAAAATAAATAAATAAACAAACTCCGGACAGCCACGCAGCACACAAGGACGCGATCCGCAACCACCACCACCTCATCAGGGCGGCCAAGAGGACCTCTTTCAAAGACCGCCTCGACAACAACACACACAATAGCAAGGAGCTCTTCAACATTGTGAAGGAACTCTCCAACTCCAGCTCCAACACCAATGACATCCCGCCATCGCAAGCCCTATGCGACTCCCTCACCACCTTCTTCCACCACAAGATAGCAGACATCCACAACAGCTGCAACACCCAGACAGCCCCAACAGACAGCAACACAACAGACCCTCCGTACACCATCGACCACTACCCCCTGCTAGCCTGGGGAAGCGTGAGCATCGATGACACCATCAAGAACATGTGCTCACTCCACTCTAGCTTTTCGTCGCACCCATTCCCGCACCACGTCTTCAACAGAGCAAGCAGCCCCATTGCACCCCACCTGCGCAATGTCATCAATCTCTCCCTTGAGACCGCGACCTTCCCTGAGATCTGGAAACACGCTGAGATCAACTGGCCCATCTCTCTGCTCCCCTTCCCGGCCAAGGTCAATGAGAAAACCGTCAACAGACAGCTAACCTGATACCTTGAAGAAAACAGAATCCTGGACCCTTCCCAGTCAGGGTTCCGCAGCAACCACAGCACTGAGACTGCCCTCATCGCCGCCACCGAGGACATCAGGACCCTGCTGGACAACGGTGAGACAGCAGCACTCATCCTCCTAGACCTCTCTGCCGCCTTCGACACTGTCTGCCACCGCACACTACGCACATGCCTCCACGCCACAGGGATCCAAGACAAGGCTCTGGATTGGACCACCTCCTTTCTCTCCGGCATAACCCATTCTGTTCCAAAGGCTCTGAAATAATCTGTGGTGTACCCCAGGGATCCTGCCTCAGCCTGACGTTGTTCAACATTTACATGGCCCCGCTCGCATATGTAGCCCGACAGCATGACCTCAACATAATCTCCTACGCCGACGACACTCAGCTGATCCTCTCCTTCACCAAGGACCCCATCACAGCCAAAGCCAACCTCCACGAAGGAATGAAGGCCGTCGCCGACTGGATGAAGACCAGCCATCTGAAGCTAAACTCGGACAAGACGGAGGTCTCATCCTCGGCTCCAACCCTTCAGCCTGGGACGACTCCTGGTGGCCGACGGCACTGGGGGCAGCCCTGACACCCACCGATCACGCATGCAACCTGGGAATCATCCTCGACTCAACGCTTTCAATGACCAAGCAAGTCAACGCCGTCTCCTCCTCCTGCTTCAACACCCTCCGCATGCTCTGCAATATCTACAGATGAATCCCGATAGATACAAGAAAGACAGTCACACAGGCCCTCTTCTGCAGCAGACTCGACGTTGGAAATGACCTATACGCAGGAGCCCAGACCAAGCTCATCAAACGACTACAACGCATCCAAAATGCCTCGGCACGACTATTCCTCGATGTACCCGCCACGGCCACATCACCCCCTACCTGAGAAACCTGCACTGGCTCCCCGTCATCAAGAGGATATCCTTCAAGCTCCTCACCCTCGCACACAAGGCACAACAAAATGACGAGCCCAGCCTCCCTCAACAGATGGCTCTCCTTCTACATCGCCAACCGCCAACTACGCTCCGCCGACCTCTCACTCGCCACCGTCCCGCGCATCTGAAGAACAACCACCGGTGGGAGATCCTTCTCCCACCTCGCCGCCAAGACATGGAACACCCTCCCACTGAGCCTACGACAGACCCAAGACCTGCTGACCTCCAGGAGGATACTCAATCAATAAATTCTTTCTTTATTCGGATATTGAACATGAATATCCATAAAAGCACATTAAAAATACAAATATATACAGTCATATAATAATAAAAACAGATCAGTAAAAACCATACGTATGTTTACACAGTCCTCATTATCATTCTGCTATTGTATTACACAGTGTTAAGAATTGATTTGCGAAATCTAAAAACATTTTTATAAAAGGCAGAAACTGAAGCAACAGTTAAAACATTGTCTAATTTCTGGATGGCTAGAAAAGCTAGGCGACACTAATTAAACCCAATATCCTTAGTAACGGCATAATCCATCTTTTCCTTTGGGCAACATAATATTTACAAAATAGCAAAATGTGCATATCGGATCGTATGGACAATTCATCACAAGGACATTTATTTAGGTCCTTAGTCCAATCATTCATTTTGGGATAGCTTATTTTATTGCTTTTTTCTAGATTCATGGCGTCTTTCCAGATTACTTGATTAAAAACGCACTCCTCGAGAGGAGGAGCTACGCTAGCAAGCAAGATGGCCGCATAAGCTCCCGGCTCCGCCGACCTCCGCCAGCAGCTCGTATATCCTGCAAGTTATCCTGTTTTCACACCGAACTCCCGTGTACACGAGGAGTGACTGACTCTGAAGGTGCAATCCTGAACTTTTTAACTCATCGGGTGACGAAGATACGCCGTGTTTCATTCTCGGCCTAACTCAGCGTGGAAGCCGGAGCCTCGATTTCCAACCCATCCGGGCTGGAGTTGAACAACATCAGCTGTGGACTTTGGGCTTCGTCCGGTCACCCGAATGGAGACACACTTTATTTGTTTTTAACGGCGATTTGGTATCCTGTCTACACCGCAGACGCTGCAGCGTGATTCCTCGGTTGCTGCGGCCCTGCATTCGACGCCCGGAGACACCGTAAGCCTCCCATGGGTGACGGACGGGAGCCCTGATCAGCGGCGAAGGTGTAGAAATTGTGAGGTGAGGGCGCCCATTGTTGTTGTCTGCTCCGTATGTGCATGCTACCCCGGAGTAGTTGGCCTCCGGGGTTCATATCCTGCTCTGTCGCTTCGCGAGAGGAGATGGAGGGGACAGAAGGCACACCACCGCTACATGCCATAATGGCGGCCATTGGAGCGCTCCACTCACAGATCATCGCCAACTACCAGGTACTGTCGGCAACAGTGGACAATCTCTGCCGGAGACCGGACGGCGACTTTTCAGCATCATCTCAACCAGCTGTACTACCCATGGAACATTGTATGCTCAACTTTGAGGACCCTGTGCGGAAACCGGATTCCGTGTGCGCTGCTGATCCCTACAGGACAGATCGCGCGCCCGTGAACATTGTTAGCTTCCCCTGCTTGAGCCATATCCCGCTAAACATCGCTATGGACAACCTTGAGTGCCTCAACAAGGTCACCAGTGGCTATCGGAGAGTCTCATTATCCTTCCACGCTTTTCCTCGCTTGCCCTGTGGATATCGTGAACTTTTATCCTTTCTCCGATTCGCTCGTACTGACTTGAACTTTTACGAAAGCTCTGCTTCTCTCACTGTTGTTGTGGTCTGGGTTATAAGTGCTCTAGTGAAGAATCGTACCGGCCAGGGTTAACTTGTGTTTTTTAGGGTTCAGCAAAATAATTTAATTTAATTTGCTGCTGGGATTGTGACCTGTAATGTACGGGAGTCGGGTGATGTGTATCATACTTCCCCGGATTGATTGTATATTTCGCTGCATCCTATTTTGACCGTGTTCCGGGGTGGTCGCATCTGGTGGGGGGTAAGGGAGTCCGGGAGTGTGTGTTTATCTCTCCTCCTCCGCTTCTCTTCTCTTTTAGAGGTGTTTCTGGGCGACAGGCACACTGCTAGTGGGTTAGGCCGTAGCCATTGCAGGGGTGCAGGGTGGGGGAGGTTTGTTATTTTGCCTTTGTTTTGTTCTATGGCCCCCTTTTTCTTTCTTTCTCTCTCTTTTTAGGGTATTCTTCTGGGCGACAGACACGCTACTAGTGGTGTAGGCCGTAGCCATTGCAGGGGTGCAGGGTGGGGGATGAGTGGGGGGTTTGTTATTTTGCCTTTGTTTTGTTATATGGCCCCTTTTTTTCCTTCTTGCAGTGTCCGGTAGCAGTGCTTTCGGTTTCATCCTGAAGTATGCGAGTGGGCGGGGTCTGGGGTGGGCGGCTACGATGGGAGATCGGCTGTTAAGTTCTTCACCCTCATTGAACTTACTAGCGGTTGCGTCTTTACTGTTTCTTTAACTTGGTCCGCGACTACCTTCTTACACCTGCCCACCTTTCTCATACCTTCGAATGTGTGGCTCCGGATATCCTGTATCTTCTTCTTTATCTTGTCTCTGGGGGGGGGGTTAAATGTAAAATGAAACCTTATGAATATCTTTCGATCTGTAGTAGTTTCAATGCACCGTATATCCTTTACCGCTGCCGGACCTCAGGGTTGCCGGCTGAAGAGCTGTGTTATTGGAACTTCTGATACGTATCGCCTACATGTGGCGACCGGCCCTTGGGGTTGTAGGGCTACTTCTGTAATTTTTTGCTGAACGATATAATAAAGGTTTTCCCCCCAAAAAATGTTTTTTTTTAAAAACGCACTTCTCCGTGGTCCACACTATGCCATAGTAAAACTGGCTGAATTTTAATAACATCCTCTATATAGGGTAGTCCCAGCTCCATATGGCAAGTATGTGTGGACACACTCTCAGGGACTGTTAGAAGATGTCTCAGAAAGGAGCTTTCTGCTAGTTGTAAAGATTTAACATTAGCGTACCCCCATATACCAGCACCATAGGTTGCGATTGCAATGCTGGTTGTTCTATATATAATTAAAAGTTCACTAATCATTTTTTTGCCCATTTTTCTTGCAAAACTTTGTACAGCCATTATAGATTTTCAAAACAACAATTTCCGTGCATTTATTGTTGTGGTCCATTGGCCAGTTTGGTCAAACAGTATGCCCAAATAGGGAAAGGCTTGGGTAAATTCCAGGGGTTTAGAGTTTATAAACATGGTTTTCCTGTTCTTTGATGCCCCTGGACCACAATTCATACAATAAGTCTTTGAAGCATTGACACTCAGATCTAAGTTTGCCATAAAGTTTGCGAAGGATGTGATCTTCTGCTGCATGGCCAACGGGGTTTGAGCCATCAGAACCGCGTCGTCGCGTATAGTAGCGCAGGGATCGATCTTTTTGCCTATCAGCGGCATGTCCCTGCACTCCCTAAGTAGTACCTCTTTTAGTTCATTGAAATAAATTGTGAATAGAAAGGGGGCGAGTACGCACCCTTGCCGTACTCCTCTAGCAATTTGAAACGTTGTTGTACATTCCCCATTCCTACCATATTTAACTGTGGCCCGTGCTCCCCTATATAACTCTCTCAGAAAATGAATTATATTCACGTCCACATCAAGTTTCTCCAATATGAGCCACAACTTGCCTTGGGTAACGCAGTCGAATGCCAATGACAAGTCGACGGATGTTAAATATATGCAGTTTTTCCTTGCGCTTACATATTTATCTAAAAGAATATGCAAGTTAAGGCCCTGTTCAATAGGGCCCAGGTGTTTCCTGAAGCCATATTGGATATAATTTATTATGGAGTGTTCCTCGGCCCAATCCTGTAGTCTGTTCAGGATTACCCGCCCAAAGATCTTGATGGTAGAGTCTAACAGAGATATTGGGCGGTAACAAGCACAGCTTGAGCTATCTCCCTTTTTTAATATAGGTATTATGATTGACTCATACCAAGAGGGTAATAATCCACTCGAACAGGATGTGTTAAAAAGGCCATGGCAGGCATCAAGGCTAGTTTTGGGGGGAAGGCTCCTGGCCCTGACCGAGTTTCCGTTGACCTATACAAACATAATATGGCTTTATGGGGCCCAATCCTCACTAAACTGAGAAAAATCCTACTTTTAAGACTTTCGGTATTCACAGAAGGCATTTAGGAGTCCTAAAGTTAGGAGCCCTAACTTTACTACCACTAAATTGAGAAAAATCCTAATTTTAAGACTTTCAATATTCACAGAAGGCATTTAGGAGTCCTGACTTTACTACTACTAAACTGAGAAAAATCCTAATTTTAAGACGTTCGGTATTCACAGAAGGCATTTAGGAGTCCTAAAGTTAGGAGTCCTAGCTTTACTACTCCGAAACTGAGAAAAATCCTAACTTTAGGACTTTCGGTATTCACAGAAGGCATTTAGGAGTCCTAAAGTTAGGACTCCTAACTTCTGTGAATACCGAAATGAGTAAGTGTCATCTGTGAATACCAAAATGAGTAAGTGCCTTCTGTGAATACGAAAATGATAGTAAGTTTAGGATTTTGTCTTAAGTGAGTTCTGTGAATCGGGCCCTGAGTGTCTGAGTAGATCTGTGAGTGGGTGTATGAGTGCCTCAATGGGTCTGTGAGTGAGAGCATACATCTCTGAGAGGGTGAGTGAATGGGTGCACGCATGAGTGTCTGAGTGGATCAGTGACTCTGTTTATGAGTAGGTCTGTGAGTGGACGCATGAGCCTTGACTGGGTGAGTGAGTGAGTAGGTGTATGTATATATGACTAAGTTTGTGAGTGGGAGTATGAGTTTCTGGGTGTATGAGTGACTGACTGAATCCATAAGTCTCTGAGAGGGTCTGTGACTTAGTGTGGTTGTGACTTATGGGTATGTGAATGGGTGTATGAGTATCTGAGTAGATATGTAAATGAGTGTGTGAGTGACTCAGTGGGTGAGAGAGAACATATGTGAGTTTGTGAGGGGGTCTGTAAGTGGGTGGGTGAGTCTGAGTGGGTGTGTACTTGGGTGCGTAACTCTATGAGTGAGCCTGTAAGTGGGTGCATGAGTATCTAATTGGGTCTGGGAGTGGGTGCATGAGTGCCCAGGTGGGTCTGTGAGTAGCTGTAAGAGTTTTTAAGTAGGTAGGAGACTGAACACATAAGACTATGACTGAGTCTCAAAGTAGGTGCATAAGTCTCTGAGTGGGTCTGTACATGGGTGCGTCACTCTGAGTGAGTTTGTAAGTGGGGGCATAAGTACATGAATGGGAATGTGAGTGAGTGCATGAGTGTCTGAGTGGGTATGTGACTGGATATATAAGTGTGTGAGTGGGTATGTGAATGGGTGTCTAAGTGTCTGAGTGAGTTTGTGAGTGCATACATGAGTATGTGACATTAACCGGCAAGTATGTACAAATATATATATTTTTTAATATATTTTCACTAATGGTCACAATGACGTTGTGATAGTCGCGACGTCCCAACATGGTACACGGGGGCCGTGCTGGCAATTGCGTTGTATGCATGAATATCGCATGGTAACCATTCCCGAAATGATAAAATGGTGAAACCACTACATAATATCTGTGGCAAGAGATATATCTATAATTTTTTACTTACATTTCTCTAAAACTACTGGACAGATTTGCATTAAATGATAAGAAGCGAAATCTGCGTAACATCATCTACCTTTCTGCCAAATTTGGTGTAATACGGACACCGGTTTGGGCTGTAGGTTCCACAACACATTCCTAAGGGGAATTAACATTACAAACGCACATTTTTTTCACACCCCTATTTCTTGATCCCCGTTGCACTGATCATCCCCAAAACTTTCCATGACACACAAATCCTACTTTGACACTTTTTGGGGGAAAATTTCATGAAGGTTGGTCAAACTACGCCAAAGTTATAGGCAAGTCAAAAAATGCTTTTCCTATGGAAACTAGGTCCTAAGTATAACTACCTACTGATAGCCAGTATGTAGTTATAGTTAGTGGCCCGCTCATTTCAGCTGCTGTGTTGAACGTTTCGGGGTGATTTGTCAAGCGGGGCCAGAGAAAAAGGGGGTGGTTCCCAAAACGCATTTTCTCCATTTTAATTTCCATAGGAAACTTTAGACATGGCTACAGCCAGAACTGCTAAAACGGAATTTCACCAAATTTGGCAAAAAGTTAGCCCTTGGTTCAGAAAGCACTCTTCTTGTTAAATTGTGTAAATCTGTTCAGTAGTTCCTGAGATATGTAGACATTTCTCAGATATACAAATATTGATGCGAAGGATCTGCGAATCCTCCCGATCTTGAGCCTGCGATCTGATTGGCTACCAACAGGTCCAACCAGGAAGTGTTGACAGCCATCTTGAACCGAGTCACAGGGAAAAAGGTTAAAAAATATCAATAATAAAGAAAAGGGGGCAGAGCAGAAACAGCCTGACCCCCTAGGCTGCATTACAGCCTTCATGGAGAATATGCCCAGGCCCCCATTCCCTGGTTCAGCGTCAAACCAGGATGCTCAAAACCAATCACAAAGCTGCATTGCAGCATTGTGATTGGTCAGGGGAGCCTGGGTGCATACCAATCACAATGTTGTTCCTCGATGTGCAGGAGGAGAGCAAGAGCAGAGATGCAAGACCCAGCCGGAAGCAAGCTAAGTTTCTTAAAAAAAAAAAGGTTATATTTGTCCCAATGTGCGACCCCCAGTCCCACTCCATGTGACCCCACCACATAATCCCCCCGTGTGCCATGCTGGCCGCCACTGCATACAGGATTTAAAAAGCGAAATATTTTATATAAATTGAAACACACAAAATGATTCTTTAATTATATATGTTAAATAACCATCATTTCAGTGTGCATAGTCAGAAGTTATTCCTGCTGCTTAAGGCTCAAGACAAATGGTGTGTGGTTGGGGTTACAGTCATACTATCTGCTTTTCTTTTTGTTTTCTTAGAAGGTTTTGTGTGCACTGCACACCACTGTGAAGTTGCAGTAACCACTTAGAATAAGAAGGATGTGTGAAATAACATTTAGGAAATACAATGACAAAGTGGACCTATAGATATACAAGGATAATATGTGAACAACCACATGTAGTAAGGTATCACAAATATGTTTATTGATACTAATATGATTTTTTTTAAATAAAAATTATATTATTTTTAATTTTTTAGGGCAAAGTTTGAAAAAAATATATCATAACAGACAGTTAGTCAATGTGTGCAATATAAATATTCAATATTTAGCACATTGTTAAACCATGGTCCCTACTCTAGGCATGCAGACATGATAACACACTCCTACACTACCTATTTCTGCAGAGATATTCTATGAGAATAGTATGTACAATTTATATGCAGGTAGCGACACAACATGGACAATACAATGGAGTAATTACAATTCAATTCTCATCACATGGTTTCAATAATGAAGAATATTCATATTTGTCGTGGCTAAAGAAATTTAAGTCCTGCGCATGTTTCGGCGTTACGACTTCATCAGGTAGCCATGTATGTAAAGAAACCAAAAGGAAATACATTTAGAGCGAAAAATCTTTTAAGTCACATATTAAAGGTCCTACACAAAATTTCTGCTTCAATAGACAGTCTGATCTAATATATAAAAAGAGGAAATGACTGAAAACGTGATGGAAAAAATCAGAGAGAAAAGGTGATCTAAATATTAAAAAGTCCAAAGATGGACTGAATCATTAATTTATTAAGAATCCTTGAAATCACCAATTACTGTGTTTAATAGAAACAATTAAAAAAAAAGCAATGGGTGGAGCCCATAAGTTGAAAAAGCACCAAAACGAAAAGGAAATATACTTGCACAGACAGATTCCCTTGGTTTGTGCATGTAGCGCTCAAGTTACTGATAATGTGAGGCCACTTTGAAGCAAGCATGTGCTTGTGGTGCCCAATATGCTCCCAGAATAAGGACAGAGGTGAAAAGAAGATACATTTCAGATTTGATAGTAGATGATCAGTTCATCAGCCAGGAAAGAGTTTGGTGAGAGCAATCATACAATAAGTCGAGGCCTGATGATGAATTAGGGATGTCCTGAGACACCTTGAATGGTGAAGGCAGAAGCAGACCTCAGGCACCTGGCTAAAGTTCGAGCTCACCCAAGAAGCAGAGAGTAAAGCATTGCAAGCAATCGCACTTTATTGCAGTTTGCAAATCAGTGCCCGTTAAAACAATAGTCCAATCAAATAGCTGCTGTGAATGCTGAATGCAGTAAAAATATGCTCATAGCCGAAGGCCCCAAGGATTGTTGGATATCTTGCTTCACTTCACCAGTGTTACAAATTTTGTTTGTTTTTATTTAGAGATTTGCTAAAGGCATTTCATGCTTCTTTGGCTGCCTAAGATCACTTCACATAAGATGGGCGCAAGGTGCTCATAGAGGTGCACATTGATCATGGTGGCGGGTATCCATTATCTTGTACAAGACAGAAGCAAGAACAAAGGTAAGTCAATGTTATGGTGCAGTAGGCAAGGGTTTGTTGAGATGATGGAAAGGTCAGCAGGCAGGGGGAACCCAGTGGGCTCATTGTGTTGCCTAGCCAGGTTAGGGGCATCAGTGCTAGACTTCGGCTTCCACTGGTGCCTCCCATTTACATGGTCTCCAGTTTGCTAACTTAAGATGGATACTGTCATAGCTCTGCTACCTCTTGGTGCTAATTAACATTATCCACTCGGTTCCAGCATATCATGGATCAATCCGGCCACATCGGAGGACATGTCACACCAGGATCCCAAACCGTAAGGCATGCGAAAATCTAATTTGAGACAATATTACTAGAGCGCACAATATTTGCTCAGGCATAATAAAACTGTGACTGAAATTGCTGCAGCACGTGTGCTGAATGTGTTACTTGGTATTTTATTTAGAAGAGAACATAGGGCCATATGTATCAAGCAGAATTGCATTCGCAAACGCCGAAATTCGCAGAATTTTAGGTGTTTGCGAATGCAATTTGGACAAATGGAAAGTATCAAGGAAATCTGCTTTAAAAATAAGGAATCGCAAAATTTGCGATTCCTTATTTTGCGATTGCATTTAGGAATCGCAAATTTTGCGATTCCTTAAATGCAATGTAAGAAGCCAAAAAAATTCGCAAATTGGCCTTAAGGAATCGCAAATTACCACCAACCTCTAGTTGGTGGTAACTTGCAAATTCCTTTAAAAATGCATATTTTTGCATTTTTCAAAGTGCCACGTGACACACATACATGCCTTAGGGCATGTATGTGCGCCACATGTGCACCCATGCATATTTCAGGGGTGCAACAGGGTGTCCTCTGGACACCCCTGCACCCTTGAAATTATTCTCAATATGCAATTAGCAAATTGCGAATCGTAATTTGCGAATTATTTCCCATTCATTCCTATGGGCCTCCTGGCCGATAGAAATGAATGGGAAAGTATTCCTTAATTGCGATTCGCAATTTGCTATTCGCAATTAAGGAATTCTAAGGAATCGCAAAAAAAAAGTGATTTTGTACATACATACCCACTTGCGATTCTCAAATAGCGATTCCTTAAAAATCGCTATTTGAGAATCGCAAATGGGTATCTTGATACATATGGCCCATAGTCTCCCTTGGCCAGGAAATAGGATGAATCAGCGTACAGTGGAGTGTGCAAAATAATGCCCCATACAATATGGATAGGGCACTACATTGACCAAATTATACAGGACCCCCTGCCCCAACAGACACGGGCAGAAGGTCGTATGCTGCACCCATGGTCACAATTGAAATAGCAAGGGATGTCCAGTCCTCCAACACGTATTTAGCCATATCCTCAGAACAATCACAAGCTTCTATCCAGGTTACACGGGGACACTTTGCTGTGAAGAAACTCACTGCACTGCAACACAGACATAATGTGCGCCGAATGTACAAATTATTGGCAGGAGGTGAAGCTGAAGAGACAGGCTTGGAGCCAGAGAGTAATGGCCTGTGTCTGGTCTCCTTGACAACATAAGATAGCGTCCAAGTGAAGTCATCAATGACCTACAGACAGCTGAAGATCGGGGAGAGGGAAATGCTGTTGTTTTTGTGAAGCAGTGACTGATTGAATGGTCTATGCAGCTTCATGATAGACTAAAGAAAACTAATCGCACATGTTCGCTTATCTATGAAAGGCAATGACTTTTTCAGATCGTAATGTGCAGAAAGACAATCAAAGGTGATGTAAAGCTACTGCAGCACCTGCAGCACGTTGTCTTGACGATAAATGTGCTGACTAGCCCAACAAATCATCTGTTTTAGCTCCACGGTCCCTCGCAAAGTTGGAACGTGAGATGAATCTCAAAAAAGCCATTAAGTGTATATAGACAAGCAAGTTTAGGTAATATATGGTAACAAGTTAGTGTCTTTGGGGCAGATGTATCATCTTTACAGTTTGCGAGTCCTTGATAGTAAATTTTAACGATTCGCAATTAAGGACTCGCAAAATGCAATGTATGTAGGTTTAGCAATAATAATTAAGATTCCTACATATTCCTTAATTGCAAATCGCAAATTGCGATTCGCAATTAAGGAATACCTTCCCATTCAATGAATGGGATCACATTCGCAATTTGCGAGTACCCAATAGGTACTCGGAAATTGCGAATGCAATTTCAAGGGTGCAAGGGTGCCAGAAGGACACCCTGTTGTGCCCCTGAAATATGCATGTGTGCACATGTGGTGCACATACATGCCCTAAGGGTTGTGGCACACATAAATGACCTAAGGGCATGTTTGTGCGCCACATGGCACTTTGAAAAAAGTAAAAAAGTGAGTTTTTCAAGGAAATCGCAAACTACCACCAACTTGAAGTTGGTGGTTATTTGCGATTTCTTAAAGCAAAATCACACAACTTGCGTGCTTCCAGAATTGCATTTAAGGAATCGCAATTTGTGATTCCTCAAATGTATTCGCAAAATAGGGAATTGCAAAGTTTGCGATTCCCGATTTTGCCAGCGCCTTTTGGGAAGATACATCCCAAAAGGCTTTTACCTTTTGCAAGCGGGCCGATTCTGAGAATTGGCCCGTTAGCGAACAGATAGAGGGCTCATACATCTGGCCCTGTATATCATGGTCAAGGAGACGACATGAAGACTGATATATTTTAAGGTATCTCTGTTTTAATAGGATTTTATTGAATGAATTGTTTTATCTTGCTACATTATGCAGGCTATTTCAGCAAATGTATTTATATGCTTGAATGTGTTATGTGTTTAAAGACTTAAGGTCTACATAAACATTTCTTTGACTAACTGACTGACTGCATATTCCATTACAGGTTGAGGTAATGCATGATCTGAGAACTACCCAAAACTCCAGCAAACCTTCCTAGTTGTTTTTATTGGTGGCTAAAAGGTTCATCCAGAAATGCTGGAAATGTTAGCAAAAACCACAGTTGATGGACAGAATGCAGAACAATGTCATACATTCACCCCAGTACAGAGATCTGGGCCTAAATCCATCGTTTTTTTGCACTCCACACCACCCCAGTTCAGACATGGCCATATGCAAATCAGTCTGACCCTGTGCCTCATGGGAACAGTCCAGCCCGAACTGCCAGACCATGCCTTCCCTGGACGGGAAACAAGCTTCCGGGGACCGGTTTCTGGCATTCCAGCCGTCTTCAGCCCGGCTTGCTTGAATCTAGTGGTGTGGAGAACATGGGTCTCACGGCTGAGCATACCTATCCCACTCGGATGGACAAATGCAAAAACCACAGTTGATGGACAGAATGCAGAACAATGTCATACATTCACCCTAGTACAGAGATCTGGGCCTAAATCCATCGTTGTTTTGCACTCCACACCACCCCAGTTCAGACATGGCCATATGCAAATCAGTCTGACCCTGTGCCTCATGGGAACAGTCCAGCCTGAACTGCCAAGCCATGCCTTCCCTGGACCGGAAACAAGCTTCCGAGGACCGGTTTCTGACATTCCAGCCGTCTTCAGCCCGGCTTGCTTGAATCCAGTGGTGTGGAGAGCATGGGACTCACGTCTGAGCATACCCATCCCACTCGGGGTAACAAATGCAAAAACCACAGTTGATGGACAGAATGCAGAACAATGTCATACATTCACCCCAGCACAGAGATCTGGACCTAAATCCATCGTTTTTTTGCACTCCACACCACCCCAGTTCAGACATGGCCATATGCAGATCAGTCTGACCCTGTGCCTCATGGGAACAGTCCAGCCCGAACTGCCAAGCCATGCCTTCCCTGGACCGGAAACAGGCTTCCGAGGACGGTTTCTGGCATTCCAGCTGTCTTCAGCCCGGCTTGCTTGAATCCAGTGGTGTGGAGAGCATGGGACTCACGTCTGAGCATACCCATCCCACTCGGGGTGACAAATGCAAAAACCACAGTTGATGGGCAGAATGCAGAACAATGTCATACATTCACCCCAGTACAGAGATCTGGGCCTAAATCGGGCAGTTCGGGCTGGACTGTTCCCATGAGGTAAAGGGCCAGACTGATTTGCATATGGCCATGTCTGAACTGGGGTGCACAAAAACGATGGATTTAGGCCCAGATCTCTGTACTGGGGTGAATGTATGACATTGTTCTGCATTCTGTCCATCAACTGTGGTTTTTGCATTTGTCACCCCGAGTGGGATGAATATTCTCAGACGTGAGTCCCATGCTCTCCACACCACTGGATTCAAGCAAGCCGGGCTGAAGACGGCTGGAATGCCAGAAACCGGTCCTCGGAAGCTTGTTTCCAGTCCAGGGAAGGCATGGCTTGGAAGTTCGGGCTGGACTGTTCCCATGAGGCACAGGGTCGGACTGATTTGCATATGGCCATGTCTGAACTGGGGTGGTGTGGAGTGCAAAAAAACTATGGATTTAGGCCCAGATCTTTGTACTGGGGTGACTGTATGACATTGTTCTGCATTCTGTCCATCAACTGTGGTTTTTGCATTTGTCCCCCCGAGTGGGATGGGTATGCTCAGACGTGAATCCCATGCTCTCCACACCACTGGATTCAAGCAAGCCGGGCTGAAGACGGCTGGAATGCCAGAAACCGGTCCTCGGAAGCTTGTTTCCGGTCCAGGGAAGGCATGGCTTGGCAGTTCGGGCTGGACTGTTCCCATGAGGCACAGGGTCAGACTGATTTGCATATGGCCATGTGTGAACTGGGGTGGTGTGGAGTGCAATCAAACGATGGATTTAGGCCTAGATCTCTGTACTGGGGTGAATGTATGACATTGTTCTGCATTCTGTCCATCAACTGTTGTTTTTGGAAATGTTAGCAAGGCATTGCTTGGAAGCATCAGGGTGGAAAATTTGGTGAGAGATGAGAGAGACAAATTGTAACACATGACATGTGGATTCCATAGTTATTTACAATTTAATCTGTACCTTAGTCGGCTCAATGTTCAATTTTTAGTGTGTTGCGATTTACATGGGTCAATAATACTGATCCAGCATAAGCGGTATAAATATCTTTAAGTTTAACTTTCAAATCACTACTTTCTCATTTGTCCCTCTTACTGTACTAGCCCCATACAGCTAGCGGAATCACAGCATTACCCTTACCACAGAGGCGAATGGTCCTCTGATGGAATCTTCTCTGCCGATAGGAGGGGTGGGAATTAGGATTTTCAAAACCACAACGTCAGCCACCCAATGAGGACCATTAATTGGTTGCCAACTCACAAATTTGAAATAAGGTTCAAATAAACTACTGTCAGGACCATACGGTGAAAATAAAGTATTGCAATGGGGAGACCCCATCTCCTAAAGAAATGAAGTCTAACTAGAATGATACACAATAGAAGCTCTGCTACTGCAATACTGAATAAAAGAAGCAGAACTTGGTAGTCTGAAAAGATTAGCTGATTCTCCCTACAATGCATTTAGAGCAAAAGAAACATTTTGCACACCTCAAATACAGAACATCAAGACATAATAATAGACTCAGGCAAATTAGATAGTTTAGTTACTGTACTAATGTTCCAAAATCGATACAGGTAAGCAATATCTTAAGCATTTCTGTCAAACATATTAAGGCATGTAGTACTATACTACACATTTAGTCAGAGGTTCAAATCCAAAAAGGAAGGTTTAAAACAAACATCAGATACAAGGTTACAGATTCCTACCACCATTAAAGACAGAATGATAATTCGATACTCTTTAACAGCATCTAAAGATTTAAAACATAGGAGGAAATGAATTATTTTTAAAATCCCCCAAGGGCGAGTCCATGAGCATGGGCAAAAAGGAAATATAAAGCAAAAATCATTTAGTTTGGCAGGTCTGCTGCAAAAATACAGCAGCATCAGAAATAAGGCAGTCCAGGATATGGAAAAACTATGGCATTGCGACGGAAGAATAAAATCAAAAGCATGATGAGTTGTGTCCCATAGAAAGAAAAATAGCATTGCGTTGTCAAAGAGGAAAAAAGGTAGAGCATTTCCCCGTCTTTGGTGTTTCTATTTTATAGTCCTTATGACACCTCTGTTTTGTCACTCCACTAGTCAGTCCATCGTATGATTAGTTTACGTACATAGTCACCAAATACATTTTACTTACTCCTGCATTCTTTCCCAAGCACTATATGTGAATGACTTGGCTTTCCGAGCCTCACAGGTTTGTCAATGATAGGAAATATATAATGTAACAGACTATAGCACTGCATTGGAGTTGACTTTCCCACCGAGCCATCTCACAGTGAACTTCAAAAGAATGTCCTTTCTATGTAAGATGAAGTAAACTCAGAACAAATAATGCAACATTTACAGAAATGCCAATGAATTATTATGCTTGCTAAGGGAATATTGCAGCTCAAGAAAGAACATGTTTAAAGCTTAAAATGCATGCATTAGCTACAAATGAAAAAAACTTCATTGGAATCCAATATAATGCATCAAATCATCATTTCATAATAAGAGAAGAATACTAAATGTTTCACCATTGTATTGTTACACAAAATTGATTAGCTTAGCTATGGGCTACTGCCACAAAAGTTCAGCATCCATAAATGTAAATTATTCTTAAAAAACATTTTATTAAAAACTTTACCAACTGTTATGATCATTAAGGTCTCTACTATGGCATCTGTACGTTTAAATTTGCTATCTAATTTCATAGCACTATTGCTCCACAATCTGTTTAGAATATATTTTCAACGAAAGGCAATAGAACGGCTAGGCCTCATCATTAGATGCATTTGTTTTCATCAGTATGTGAATAATATAGCATAATTTCATGAGTAATCTAAAGCAGTTATAACTATTTAGCAATGTATTTTCTTTGGGGATGTGGAATAGTCTGAATTGTCACACTTATAGGAGTGTAATGGTTAGTAGCTATGTTGTTACTATATGCAGCAGCATGGCAAGGGCAATGTGTGGTGCACAGTATAGTGGCCTCCCGACAAGAGCCCTGGCACTTTTTTTTTTTTTACAAATTAAGCACTGGCTAGGTTGACTTATTGAGGTCAAGAGTGAAAACAATCGCATTAAGGGAATGCATGTATGTTTCACAGTGACCTCAAGAGCATTCAGGTAATGCATATATTTCCCAGTATTATGAGAATGCATCTTTCTTCAATTGCATAGGTGAGTGTGAATATGAATTTTTAAAAAGTCAATAGTGGGTGTGAGGAAGCCTTGAGGGTTGCAAGGGTAAAAGTGCGAAACAGAATTTTTCAAAAATTCTTTGAAGTGTGGCATTGAAGTTGACAAATAATGTATTCGGTATGAGAGGTGAGGACATGATCGACTTCTGTGCCATAGGGGGAGACCAACTCAGAGATTATTTAGTTTTTTTAATATGAACCCTATTGATAGGAGCAAATATGAATATTGATGGGCATATGCATGAAACCATGAATAATGAAAAAAGGGTGGAGGGGACTGGATACGTTCAACCTGAGAAAGCATTCAAAGCACTTGTCAGGTAAGTGAAGGGATGGGTATTATAGATTGAGTGATCAGAAATTAATTGGTCTAGAATTATTTCTTGTTGTCAAATTATCATGTTAAGATTGAGGTCAGTGAAATGATTATAGGGAAATTAAGGATTGTGAGTTACTGACTATATTAAATCTGTCGAAGCATGATCAAATCACTCTTGAATGGAAGTATATTATCACAGTGTGGAATTTAAATGTTGATGGTGAGGTGGTCTGTTATTTGGGTCTAGGACTGTTGTAATAAGAGATTTTGAGATGTGAAGGGCAGTAGGTGGGGCAACATCTTGTCAATCAATCAATCAATCAATCAAGAATTTGTAGAGCGCACTACTGACCCGTGAGGGTCTCAAAGCGATGGGGGAAAGAAAGGGGGGGTGCTACTGGTCGAACAGCCAGGTCTTGAGTAGCCTCCTGAAGTTCAGCAGGTCTTGGGTCTGTCGTAGGCTCAGTGGGAGGGTGTTCTAGGTTTTGGCAGAGAGGTGGGAGAAGGATCTGCCGCCGGTGGTTGTTCTTCGGATGCGAGGGACGGTGGCGAGGGTTAGGTCGGCGGAACGGAGCTGGCTGTTGGGGATGTAGAAGAAGAGTTGTCTGTTGAGGTAGGCTGGGACGGTCTTGTGGAGTGCCTTGTGTGCGTGGATAAGGAGCTTGAAGGAAATCTTCATCCATGCTTCCAAGCAGGGGTGGTTTCTTCACAAGGGCGGGGGAGCGTCACCCCCTACACACTGCGAGCTGCGCAGGAAAACATAACATGGCAATGAAGAGATTTGATTGCCATTTTTCTGCTGTGTGCACTGCAGTAGCCGGCAAACCCTGAACCAATAGACATACAGCACATGTCCTTTACTGTCACTTGGCAGCAGAGGACAGGAGCAGTGGCTGGCTGGCTGCTCCAAAGTGTGCATGTCACTTTGACGGGATGTCTTGTGCCAGCCAAAGTGATATTTGCACTTTGAGCTATCCAATCAGCTTTCTTAGACAGCTGGATGGATTCCAAGCACAGGTCTCTAGGGCCTGAAGGAGCATCTAGCTAGCCAGCTCCATTCAATCCTGTCACTGCTCTAGAAGTGTCTGGATTGGTTAGGGGAGCTTGACTTTCACAGAAGATTCAGAAGTGGAACACTGAGGATAACGTGCCGACGTGGAGAAGTACCTTTTATTTTATTTATTTATTTAACATGCCTTTCTAGTTATGTTTTTTCTACTTTTGAATGGAGGGGTTGTTTTATTTTAGGCTTTTGGAGGGAGGGGTTATGTTATTTTAGGCTTTTGGAGGGAGGGTTGTTTTACTTTGGGGTTTTGGAAGGAGGGGGTGCTTTATTGTGTTTATTGGGAAGTGGTGGGGCACTTCACTCGCCTCACCACTTTCAAAGGGTACCAGCCAACCCTGTTTCCAATGTGGTAGTGTGTATGTCAGATGATGACCTCAAGGCTTGTTTAGTTATCAGTGATTCTACTCTGATGTAAGCTCTTGGAATATCTAGTTGGAGGTTATCAGTTGTATGTTACTGGACTGTGCCCATGCATTCGATGAAGGTGTACTAAAGAAGAGATACTTAGTTCACATCATCAGAGCCTAATGAATACATCAGTTGCAAAACCCTTGTGAGCTTGCAAGTGGGAGCTAATTGGTGGATCAACCTTTAATACTTTGAAACTCATCCTCAACATGGAAGAGAGCAAAGTGTTCTTTCCTTGTCAAATCATCATGACTAGAACAACAACTTTCTCAAACTCAACACCGCAAGACATAAGTACTCATCTTTGGGAAAGGCAAGCATATCCTCTGGAACAACAAATGTTGGCCACCTGAGCTGGGGCCAACCCCCAACCCACCGAACATGCCCGCAACCTTGGCATCATCCTCAACTGCAGCTGTCCATGAAGAAGCAGGCCAGCGCCATCTCCTCTGCTTGCCTCCTCACCCTTCGAATGCTCAGGAAGGTCTTCAGATGGCCCCCACCCAACACCAGGCAAACAGTCATGCAAGCACTCGTCACCAGCAGATTAGACTATGGTAACTCCCTCTATCTAGGAATCACCACCCAACTCATGACTAAACTCTAGACTATCCAGAACACAGCAGCCAGACTGATCCTCGACCTCCCCAGATGAAAGCACATCACCCCTCACCTTAGGAAACTCCACTGGCTACCAGTCACTAAGAGATGCCAGGTCAAGCTGCTCACCCACGTTTACAAGGCATTACACAATGACGGACTGGCGTACCTCAACAATCGAATGAATTTCCACCAACCTACCAGGAAACTTTGCTCTGAATCCCTCTCCCTAGCACCCACCTGATGCATCAGCCAGATGAACAGTGGAGGCCGCTCCTTCTTCCACCTGGCGGCCAAGGCCTGGAATAACCTCCCCGGCACCTCAGAGCGTCACTTTCACTCCAGCAGTTCAGGAAGGACCTCAAGACCTTGATGTTTGACTAGTAGAACCTCTGGCAGCATGATCATGGTCCCCCAGAACCTCAAGACCCTCATGGGCGATGCAGCCGTGTTTTACAAATCTTGATTGATTGAGAAGCAGAAAATGAGGTCAAGATTACATTACAGTAGATGGTTTCATTGGCTCTACACAAAGTCTATTTGGCATACCTGTAACAAAGGCTACAAAGTCTGAAAATTAATGCTGGTCTTCCTCATAGGTACAAATGTGCTTCCGCTGATAAGTATGATGATAGTGATGTGCACTAATATGCATTGTGGGCCTCATTTACAAGAAACTGACGCATCACTGCGTTAAACCAGCAATGCGTTCGTTTTCTTGTGCCTGCAGGAGAAACCCTTGCGCCACCATGGATGCCCTGTATTTACAATACGGCACACAATGGCGCAGGGTTTTTTGGTGCACTGCTGGAACTGGTATGAAAATCACTGCAACTCCAGCAATGCGTCAAAATACAGAGGCGATATGACAATTTCTAGTGACACATCATCTACTATATGGGGACCAATATAATATAGCACGAAAAGGTAGAAAACTCACCTTGCGTTCCATCACATTGGTCGTGTATGTCATGCACACAAGTGAGCAGAGTGTACTTATGTGCACCACTATGTCCACTTGTATGCTTGACATGAGAGTAATGTTGCAAAATGTGACATTTACTGTCTTACCTACCTTATGAATACACTGTTGGGGGGACGTCATTAACTTCATAGGAACTCACTTCAGCGGGTCAACTACCCCTTTAACAGCCAATGCGTCATTCCTATGCCTGGGTTTTGCAGGTGTAGGGATTGGGATGCACCGTTAGCAGCGCATCTACAGGCTGCGTCGAAAAAAAAGTATTAAATACTACTTTGTCAGTTTCAAGGTAGGCGTTTCCGACGGAATGCCTACCTTGCATACATTTAAATCCCAGGTGGCGCAGACAATTTTTACGCAGGTGAAAACCGAAACAGCCTGTAAAAGTGTACGCATCTGCATCCATGTAAATATGGAGCAGATGCAGTGCCGCCTTTGTGTAAAATAAAAGTGACGCAATGGGGTCGCAGAGCGACGGATGAAGCTTGTAAATAAGCCACCGTGTGTGTAGCAATTGGTAGTTGTGCTGTCCAGATTTCTGTATTTGAAAACTGCTTGATAGCAGTAAGATTATTGCACAGCTAGTTGGTGATTTTATTTTGGTCCTTATTATATTGTTGAATCAGAGTACTGATTTTTTCCACCTGTGTTTGCATTTAAAATGGACCTAGTATGTATGTATGAATGTGTTTAGATGCCCTCATAAAGGAACCTTCTAGGACAGGACAAAGAAGAAGTGATGTTATTATGGAATATTGGAATGGTTTATTTATTTAATTTATTATTTGTACATAGCACCAGTTTTACGGGAGTGCTATCATTCTGCTTTACAATTAACAAGAAAATTAGACAATGGCTTCACAAACAAAGATAGCCTTTAACCTCTACAAGAATAAACATGAGGAACAAACTTGGAAGACAATAGAGGGAGGAGAAAAGGTTAGACATGAAGGAGCCAGCATTAATGACAGGTGGAGAGAAGTAAAAATAATTGCCAAAACTAATAGCTCTCAGTAACAAAAGGCCGTGCGTTTTGACTTTGCCGTTGCTTTCTAAAATTGTGCACTTATTTATCATGATGCAAGTGCACGCATGGCTGATAATCTTGCAATAGTTTTTCTATTAAAGAAAACCCCTTCCAAGATGGCTATGTTGCATATGCAATTTTGGAAAAGGTGATGGACAGAGTTTCTGAATGATGCAGAATACTCCTACCCAGTCAAGAGATCAGGGCTTGATCCATCGCCGTTTTTTAGCTCACTGCACCATCCCAGCTTCAGAACCTGGCTATATGCAAATTAGTCTGTTCCTGTCCCAGTGCATGATGGGAACAGGGCAAACCAAACTACCAAGCCAATTCTTATACTGCAAGTGCACGCATGGCTGATAATCTTGCAATAGTTTTTCTATTAAAGAAAACCCCTTCCAAGATGGCTATGTTGCATATGCATGTATCAAAGTTCACATGAACGGATACATTATCACTCATGTGTGTGCATGTATCATGAAGTAAGGTGGCTATTTTGTTATTATTAAATTAGCGTTCTAACATTGTGAGCTGCTATATTAGAACTGTATATAAAAAGTAAAAACTAAGTGCAAGCAAGTGCAAAAAAGGAAGCAAATGACTGGGTAGCACGTTACAGCTGATGGGTCCTCATAAAATATAAATGAACAAATGAGAGAAGGCACTCCTCTGTCTAAAGCATAGGTTTTATGAGCAGGTGAACATGACTGGCTAGCTGCTAGCTAGAAGACTAGGGGCCAGATGTATCAAACGTTTTACCATTCGCAAACGGGCCAATTCGCAGAATTGGCCCATATTCGAACAGTAAAAATTCTTTTGGGATGTATCATCTCAAAAAGCATTCGCAAAATAGGGAATCGCAATTTTTGTGATTACCTGTTTTTGTGAATGCATATAAGGAATCGAAAATTTGCGATTCCTTAAATGCAATGCAGGAAGCAAAAAACAAATTGTGATCTGGCTTTAAGGAATCTTAAATTACCACCAACTTCAAGTTGGTGGTAATTTTTGAATTCCAAGAAAAAATTAATTTTTTGCATTTTTCTAGGTGCCATATGGCATACATACATGCCCTTAAGGCATGTATGTGTGCCACATGTGCACACATGCATATTTCAGGGGTGCAACAGGGTGTCCCTTTGGCCCCCTTGAAATTGCATGCGCAATTTGCGAGTACCAATTGGGTATTCGCAAATTGCTCATGCAATTTCCATTCATTCCTAGGGGCCTCTAGGCATAGGAATGAATGGAAAGTGAATCGCAAATAAAGAATGGGTAGAAATCGCAATTGTATTTGCAAAACCTCCATACATTGCAATTTGCGAATCCATAATAGCGAATCGGTAACATTTGCTATTAAGGACTCTCAGATTCCAGAGCTACAGGGACAAGGGGGCCTGTCCTTCCTGATCAAAGGGTTAAGTTACAGGCTTCTAGGGATTTCTATTTCAATCTGTATCAGCGAGACACTGCTACAAAAGCTGAGAGAAAGGCCTTTATGCAGTGTATTCAACTACCCAAACTATCCAAAACAAATATAGACATGCTGGAAGAACTGATTACTGACCAGGAGGTACCTCAAACCATACAGGACCTCCATCCTAACAAAGCTCCAGTGTCTGATGACCTAAATAACCGTTCTTGTAAACATTTTAAGCCTAGTTCCTCAACTGGCGAAGCTGTTCATTTCCTTCTCAACATCTCACACTGTGTCTCCCTCTATGGCATCAGCTATCATCCTTTTAATACGCAATCCAGGCCAACCTGCCCACAAATGTGGAGCTTACTGACCTATAGACCTACTCAACTCAGATGACAACATTTTTAGTAAAGTTTTGACCAAAAGACTCCAGCCACATTTTCCAGAACAATCTGGCTTTATCCCGCACAGACAAACCACAGATGATATTAGACAAGCTCATCACCTTATACAATAATCTAATAGCGGGGCATCGCTATAGCGATCCTGTCCCTCAACACCCAAAAGTCTTTTGACAGGGTCAGCTGGCCCTTCCTTCCTGGGGTATTGGAAAGAACTGGACTGGAACTGAGAATGCTCACCTGGGTGCTAGCTAGCTACCAATTGACAACTGTACGAGTCCTGGTCAACGAGGAACACTCAGAAGAATTCCTCTATTAAGGGTGGACTGTCCTGTGCTGCTGGCTCTCCCCTCTCTTATTTGCATCGGCCGTGGATCCTTTGGCAGCCACTGTTAGACAACATGTGGATATTTGAGGGATGCCATTCAGGGGAGCCCAACTCACTATATGCAAGGCTGACATCCTCCGCCCACTATCTGACCTGGTATATTCAATACCCCACATTACGAAGAAACTGGATGTATTTGTAAGGGTGTCAGGATTTAAGTTAAACCTAGATAAATCAGAAATGCTCAGTGTAGTCCTCACCCCAGATTTTAAACTCACACTCGCTGGTATGCTTCCATTTCTCTGGGCTGCCCACAATAAACTACAGTATCTTGCTATAGGCATTACACCACGGTACAGTCAGCTTTATGCACAAACTATCTGTAGCTTCTCCAGTCCATCAAAGAGGACCTATTTAGATGGAAAAATCTATAAATGTAGAGACCGGGTGGCAATGATAACACATCCCTCCCAAGCTGGTTTTTCTTTTTTTAGTGCCCCATGTCAAACTCCCTGAAAGTTAGGTGAAAATGCTCCAACAAGTGACAGACCTCTTTATTTTAAGCAGGAGGCAAGCCAGGATTTCGAGGATGTTTTTACAGGCTACTTGAAAGTGAGGGGGACTAGCTCTCCCAGGCATTTTTTATATTTGCAACGGCCCAACTGGAAGTTTTTTGAGCTGTCTATCCATGAACCAGAATGCCATTGAACTCACAAGGATGCAGCAGTTTTAGGTCATGCCCCCTGGGCTAAACCATAGCTTCCTTGCCATGCCAGTTGCTAAGTATTTTTTTAGCCAACATATTAAAGCCAACTAAGGAGACATGGGATTTTCTGACAAGAGGGCACTGCCTGACTACCTTTCCCTCCCCTTTACTCCTCTACAGGCCAATGTAGACTTCTACCTGGGGCTCATAACCAGGATCTTCCCTCAGTTGCATGATGGTAGTTGCAAAATGCTGCAATATCTTTTTTCAGGTCCCCTTGGTAAAGATTTTACCCAATAAAGCAATAATATAATATACGCAAGTTAGACTGCATGATATGCTTCCAAGTATGGTACTAGGCCCTGTACCCTATACATTTTTCAGTGGCCCCCATAGCTCTCACCCCTGGGGAGATCCTGTTTACAACTTACTCTAGCACCAAGGGACTCATATCAAATATCTATGCTCTTCTCATTGATGTTGGCATAAACAATAGTTGGCCATACATGACATGATGGATGAAGTTAGTAGGAAACCCATCTCTACGTCACAGTGGCAGAAACTCTGGAATGATATTCCCATACTAGGTCGAAGTGCTCAGAATAGGGAGACTATGTATAAACTAATGACACACTGACACATGTTATGTTAGTAGTTTTTTTAAGCGCTTGATTACCCAGAGGTGTTTTGGTGCTAGTGGCATGCTACACTATCCCACACTCTCCCTACTTTATTTTAATATGCTTCTGTCTTTTTAAATTTACCTTTTTAGAATGGAGTTTTGAAGGTTTGAATTAAGGATTTCCTTTTGGTTGTTGTTTGTTGTTTGATGACAGTTAGATGGTTTTCTGTTGTTTCTTTAAAAAAAGAACATTTTAGATTTGTTAAGTAAGGAAAATAATTAAATTCTTTCTCTTTTTAAAGAAACAAAACAACAATGCTCTTCTTGTTAGCTAAATACATTGCATTTATAAGTGATCATTGTCTGTTTTAATTCATAAAATGTCGTACATTTTTCATTTTTTGATAGCATTTGTTGGTCTTTGCTTAAAAAACTTTCTTACCAAAGGGTTGAATGCAGTTTGCAAATTAAAGATGTTATAAATTCATTTACCTTATGTTTTGGTCTTTTTCATTCTTGCTTTGTCTTTTGAGATGGAAATAGATGAGTAGATTATTGGGATCCCGCATAATAGATTGTGAAATACGATTTTAGATACTGTTTTTGAATTTGGTTTGTGGCATGACATACAATGGTTTCTTGAAAACCATTTCTTTTTGTGTGTATGCTTTTTTAAAAGTGATATTTACCTTTTTAAAATTCTGAGATGGTTTTTTTCGAAGGATGAAGGTTGATATTTCTAACGCAGTTGAAAGATCTAAATAATGAGAAAATAAACGATGTACATTTTAAGTTTTAGGTACCTAGAAATGTTTTGGGGAAAATATCATTTTAAAACAATACATTTGGATATACTTTGGAAAACAAATTTAAACATGTGTTTTACATATTGAAGAAATAACATTGCTGTTAAAAAATGCTTTTACATTTATCAGTTGGTTAAGTTTGCTATTATTTACACAAATCTATAATTTAAATTATGCTATAAAATTCACCTTTTGTTTGATCCTGGATCTTTGTTCTTTTTTGCCTTGAGTTGAGAATCACTCTTTTAAAGATGTTTTTTGTGCTTCTCTTTTAATGTGTTTTCTGTGAAAAAAAAAAGTTGTCGTTTGTTTGATTTTAAACATGGGTTTTTCTTTTGGATTTACTTTTATGTGAAAACATGTAATTTAATTTACCGATAAAAAAGTGTGTCTTTGGTGCGTGTAATAGCGTTTGTTCCTCCATTTTGTTTTCACTCTCAAGGTGTTGGATAATGAAAACAGGTGTAGGACTTATTTTTCCTGTTCCTTATCTAAAGTGGCGGATTTGTGTTTAATATGTCGTGAGTTTTTCCGAAATGTTTGTTTACTTTACATATATTATTTTATTGTGAATATATGTTAGTGATTTTTTTTAATTTGTTTTCTTCATTTTACATGATTTGAGTATTTATTTTTAATACTCGAGTATTAATTTTAACACTCGAGTATTCATTTTGGATAATGTATTTTCTTTTTTTTCGTACAGTTTATTTCCACAAATTAAATTACTTACCCACCCAAATCCCCTATTTTCCCTGCATCCCGTGCCAGGTTTTATTTTACAAATATATATATATATATATATATATATATATATATATATATATATATATATATATATATATATATTCGCTAAAAAAAACATAGGTTTTAGGCCTTATATAGTTAGGAATTAACATATAAAAAACCATTGAAATTCCTCCTATATAGTTAGCTGGACATTTTATTGATATAAAACCAATGAAATTCGACATATAGTTAGGTGCAATAACTATATATTTTGCGCATCCGCAATCCAATGCTGATGATGTCACATATTACATCATTCATGACATGGTCAGTGACATCACTGATGACATCACTGATGACATCATCCAGTGTCTGTGTGTTTTTGTAAAGTTTAAATATGTTTTACATATTGAATAATGAGAGGATGTATAAGAGTATGGATGAAGGATTTGATTGTATAAGTGAGTATTCACTTGAATATATAAGTGAGTAAGTATGTGTTTGTATATCTGTGAAAATGTAAGCTGTTCTGTGTTTAACTGTATAGATGAAGAAATCAAAGTGTGATTGATTCTTTAGAGGACTGAGTAGGTGTGTGAGTAACTCCATGGATGAGTGGCAGTGTGTGAGTGTCTGCATAGGTGTATGAGTGCATATGATAGTGTTGCAATGATGAGTGACAGTATGTACGAATGACCTTATGGGTGAATGAATGAATGTGCATGTAGACGTAGGAATCAGTTAGTGGGTATGTAGTAAATGGTATTGGTGTGTCAATAGTTTCAAAAATGATACTCTGTATTTTACACTTTGTGTATTAGAGTGTAAGGAGGTGCATTGTATTATCACATGAAGTATATTATCAGTGGTGTAATTATTGATGTTAAATGAGCTGTCATCAGTGATGTCATCAGGGATGTCACTGACCATGTCATGAATGATGTAATATGTGACATCATCAGCATTGGATTGCGGATGCGCGAAATATATAGTTATTGCACCTAACTATATGTCGAATTTCATTGGTTTTATATCAATAAAATGTCCAGCTAACTATATAGGAGGAATTTCAATGGTTTTTTATATGTTAATTCCTAACTATATAAGGCCTAAAACCTATGGTTTTTTTAGTGAATTTCATTGTTTTTTTAAAGGCTAATTCCTAACTATATATAGTGTATAACCTTTGGTTTTTTCAGTGAATTTCATTGGTTTTTTAAATGCTAATATATATATATATATAGGAGGAATTTCAATGGTTTTTTTATATGTTAATTCCTAACTATATAAGGCCTAAAACCTATGTTTTTTTTAGTGAATATATATATATATATCACCACAAACTCCAACTGTTGCATCCTTTCCTTCACGGGATGCACACAGAGAGCACAGACCACCAAGCAAATTTTAAATGCCTTTTAGTTTATTTGCATAGTAAGCAACAAACAAACGCTGGCAGCCATAAATATTTATTTGCTCAAGTTTTTCATTGTTTATGTTCATTTAATCAATTGGTAACGTTTTGTGACAGCACTGTGAAAGGAAATATGGAGTCTGCAAGATGTACAATTACTGTTATGACCATATAAGAGACTAATGCAGACAAAATGCCATGATAATCCACTGTGCACTTATAAGCAGTTTCATCTACATAACATTTGTTACAGGGTGGGTTTGGAAATGTTACAATGAGTAATGACTTTGTTAGTCCCTATGTGGTACATTGCTACCTATTCTCCTTGACTTGCTATCCTCATTTCCCAAAGTCCATTCTCTCAAATCGTCCAAGATTTTTATAAGTATCTTCAGATAGCCCCTCCCTTTACATTCCACCTTGTCGGCTGTCATACATCAGTTCATATTGCGACTCCATTCCTCATTGGTAGAGAAACCCAAGTGTCGCCTCCAGGGCTGCAGCCACGACCTCGAATGGCAGTGATCATAGGCAGTACAAGACCATCCCAAGTCTGCACCATTGCATCGCTTCAGATGCCCATGCTAAAGACTATAGTGCACAATTGAAACATCGGGGCTCTACTCCTCCCCCAACTGCCTTGCAGCAGTAGACCAAAAGACCCACGGCGTCCTTGGGCCCGATGTGTATCTCCTCCTTCATCGGACTAAAGTTGAGGGTCCTTGCCTGTCAGGGGAGCGCTCCTTATAAGCTCCTTATGGTGCTTTAATTGTTCAACCTGATCGCGTTCTTGGAAACTGGGAACTGTCACCACTAATGTCCAGGATCTGCTTCAGCAGTGTAGAGGAGACAGCAGTCGCTGAGGTTTCAGACCCAGTCTCTCTTTCAAAAGTCAGATATGATGAACAATTAGGTAAGTGCCTTAGATGAGAAGAGTCTCTGGTAATGGACTTCCAAGTCACCATGTGTCACTTGGTAAACATCACTTGAAAAGGCTCTGCATCAAATACAGCATCAGATTTTAATCTCTGCCTTTGTCGTGTGACCACTGAATTTTTTTTCCTAAAGACAATGTTTTTTTCATGTCGTCTTGTGTCAGCATGCACTTGAATCTATTGTTTGCTAGCCAAGAACTTCTCATGAGTCTCTTATTGGTCCATTGAGGCACCTTGATGTTCATTGCTCTCCCGAACATCAATGTCTCAGGACTTTCACCTACGGTCGAGTGGTGTGTTGAACGATAAGCTTTCAAGGTAGAATTTAACACAGTTTTCAAATCAAGCTTTTCAAGAGTAGCACGCTGCGCTGCTTACATTAGCGTACTCATAAAATGCTCAGCATGTCTGTTGGCTTGCAGCCACAGAGATGGGGTCTTCTGGTGCTTTATATTCAAATGCTCCAAGAAATCTTTGAACTCTCGACTATTGAAAGGCTGGCCATTGTCAGACTTTACTATGGCTAGAACACCCCATGTCACAAAGATGCTATCTAGTCTTTCAATGACTCGTTCTTGAGTAGTGGATGAAAGATCTTCAATTAATGGAAATTGTTAGTATTCGTCCATAATCCCCAGCAGGTGATGTTCATTGTCGAGTGGACCAAAAAAGTTAATGTCTATTCTCTCTCCCATGCTTGCTTTGGGAGTTCTGACATGTTCATTGTGTGGTTGAGTAGCTTTGTAGAAAGGCAGCTGCACTGATGCCTGGCCTTTAATTCCTTTTAAACCCTGTCATCAAGATAAGAAAACCGGACTCGGTCTCAGAGACCTCGTTTTGTGTCAACGATTCCACGATGTCCTTCAATGGCCACTTCAACTATTTTCTGTTGCAGACTCTCCGGAATCAGAATTCTCAAGCCTCGTAGCATAACTTCTTCCTGAGTTATGGACAGTTTTGTTAGCTTATGATTGATATATTTAAGTTAAATAATTTTTGCAGTATAAGAATCACAAACATGTTTTTTTAAATAGTTACTACACTCACAAAATCATTAAACAAATTTGGTAATAGTTCTCCTCATTCTGAGATGAGCCAGCGTCTTTTACCACTGCAGCCTGGTGCCCGTGGAAGATTTCAGACTGGGATGGAAGCGACTGGTACTCATAAAAGTGTAGTGATTGCTTGCTCAAGTTGCCACACATGAACTCTTCTTGTGGCCCAGCTCTCTCTATAGATACACCTGGGGGCACAATGATGACTCCCATCTGCAGCTAGTATAGAGAGGTGTGAGAGCCACTCCCACTTGCAAACCCAGATGGAATGATGCAAAGTAAGAGAAGATCCAATATCAACAATCCTCAGATAGACACCATCTGATCTGAACACAAAAGTCCCCACACAACCTAAATATTTACCAAAGAAACATACCTTTGCCATTACAAGCTACCCATATAGATTAAATCTGCCAGTGATTAACACATGCATCGGGACACCAGCACATTAGGTCTAAAACATTGGCGTAGCTTTAAATCTCAGCTCTATTTAATACAGCAGTTTTGCTTTATCCCTTGAAAAGTGTAATTATGCATCTGCTTGGATGCTTTTCCAATACTCAAATATATAAATTCATACACCTACTAAAAGTAGTAGTTATACAGTTTACTATAATTCTTGACTTTTTTGTGTGGTCCAAACATCAGAAATTTAGTTTAACTAGAATCTAGAGCAGGGGTCTTCAAACTGTGGGGTGCGACCCCCAGGGGGGCCGTGGAGCGAGGCACAGGGGTCGCGCCTTCACAGTAATACTTCTTCCCAGGCCCAAGAACTTCAGCCCCCCTTCTCCCTCGTCGTGTCTCTCAGCCTGGCTGCTGCTGCAGTGTAACTCGTGCTGTGGGCTGGGCTGGGCAGTGTCTTGAGTCATCTCCAACACGCCCGAGTTTTTAACAGGTCTTTAAAGACCATTTGCATATTTACATGTCTTTGTAAACTGATTACAGAGGCTTAGTTTTTTTCCTGGTTTCAGTACCCCCTGGGCCCCCCCTGTGCCTGTTCCTTACATTTGTATTTTACAATTACTGCTGTAGTGTGAAAATGTATTTAATGAAAAGGAATATAAAGTAGGGTTTGCGAAAAGAAAAATGCCTGCCTGTTTTGTTTAAAGAGCCTGCAAAGATCTCCTCTTGACACTAAATAGACTTTTAAATACAAAAGTATCTATGCATTAGTTATGTGACTTTTCTGTCTTTTTTTCTGTTTGTCAGTCAGGGATCATTGAGGCAGCCCTAGAACACAATTAAAAGTGCTTTCCATTTATATTTGTTGTTCGAAGTATGCACAGATAAGTGCTTAAAATACAGCTTTAGGTGTCTGCTTATTTTTATACTGACTGGGCCATCAAAATAATCTGCTGGCAACCCTAACCATAGGACTGTAAGTTTGTTGCAGAATCAGCACATTATTTATTTCCTCCACCCTCGATCCCCGATTAATGCCGTAGTAGTTTAACTTAGATCTTAAGCCCTACGCCGCCGTCAAGAACATGCTGAGTTACTTCAAGTGTATGGAAATGCACCCTGCATTCAGACAACTCGCTCCTCATTCTCGCCCTTCACTTTCACACTCACCGTGCACTCACACTGATCACCATCCACTCACACCATTCACCCTGCACTCACAGTGATCACAATGCACTCACACTGATCACCATGCACTCACACCATTCACCTCACTCACAGTGACCACTCTGCACTCACAATGCACTTGCGCTGTTCACCCTATACCTCACCCTGCAGTCACACAAGTACACTACTCATCCTGCACTCATGTGACACTTCACTGACCTGTCCTCCTCCCTGTTCAATATATGACACTCACTCAAACAAGCCCATCAGTAACCATACATTCATTTGTCCCATTCTTAACTTGCATCCGCACCCAAATTCATGCACCACCTCACTCACCCTGCAGTCACTCCTCTTACCCTACTCTCACACTTTTGCATCGCTCACCGTGCATTCACATAGGCACTCTTGTCACACACACTGTGCAGAGGGTTAATGTGCCTGCTACAAAAAAAGATGTACCATGCAGATCACACAAATGAGTGTGATTAAACTATGAGTAGTGCTATAAAAAATGAAATGTTTGTCAGAAAGGTGCTATAGAGAGATGAGGTACATTGTTAAAGTGAGAGGTTGAATGGGGAGAGTTCAGATGTTGTAAAAAGGGGTGAAAGAAAATGGCCTGCAAAGTGTGAGAAGGATCCAGGATTAGGAGAGAGGGATGGAAGGGAGGGGGTGAGAGGAAAGCTGCTTGGGCAAACTGCTTAACTCTGCACAAAACTGCCAGGTTTTTAAGGGACCCCTGCCTCTCCTGGCCAGGGCCAGGTGAGCTTCTAATGTGGCAGCACGTATTCATGCGGAGTGGAAGGCCCTTCTCAAAGGGTGACTAGAAATCTTTCTGATATTAATTGCTATATTTTGGTTATATACGGGTACTGAAGGGGTGAAATCTTTCCTCAGTGTTACTGCGTGTAAAAAATGTCAAAATAATGAAGCAATGCTATCCCAAAATACGCAGCATTACATAACATCAATTAAATTTTCTTCCCACACAATTTAGTCAAGCCTGTCGCGTAATTTGGTCCTCACTTGCCTCATAATTCTAGTAGCCCTACCTACAGGTTTAGAAATTTTTGTCGGGAGGTGGTCCTTACGCCTCAAAATGTTGACAGGGGGGGTCTCGGCATCCAAAAGTTTGAAGACCTCTGCTCTAGAGTAAAAACACTCACCACATTTCTCAAGTAGGTTCCGTAGTCCATCCACTGATTTTTAGGCCTATAGAGTGTCACTGTAAAACAAAGGGTTGCAATCTTCAACCTACCTCAGGTGCAGGCATTTCTCGGACATGCCCTGTCTCTACCATGTTTTGGTTGTTGTACAGAGAAAACAAAACTGGTGCCAATGCAGAGCCTTGGCAGAAGCCATTATGAACAGGGAACGGTTTAGTAGTTTCTCCTAGTTTCCAGCATATGATAGCAACAGTCTCATCATTTAGCAGGCCGGATGGAATGCCCAAGGCATTTAACAAAATCCATAGCAGATGCCTAGAGATGCTATCAAAGGCAGCCAAAGGTCCACAAACACTGCATATAATGGTTCCCTCCTGATCACAACATATTTCCCTAAAAGTAAGGTATTTTCTTTTTCAAAATAAAGAAAATGCTCCCCTCGCAATGGAGGTCATCACAATAGGAAGAATGTGCAAGATGTTGCCATCACAACTTACTTCTCCAACACCAACATAGGCCACTGGGCTTCACCATTGACTGAAGTTTCTCTTTACTCAAGTCCCCTATCATGTTGATGTTGGGTCATTTGCTGTTAACTTAAGAAACCAGGTTCTGTTGTCTGAACAGGTACATCCTGAGCCTGTGATTCTGAAATGCATTGCCTGAGATATTTCTTCAGTCTTACCAACAAAGTTGCAAATTGAGTTGGTAGTTTTTTAATATGCTCAAAAATATTAATTATCCTTAAATCTGTGGAGAAAGGTTTTAATAGGTCAGGGAAAATAGCTGCTGGTTTAGGGCCTGGCACTATTATAGTATTGTGCATATTCAATACATACAAAACCTGCATACCACACCTACTTGTCGGAAGTCAGTGTCTGGTCAATTTTACAAGTTTCAGAAAAGCACCCAAGAAATGCTTGCATAAACCCGCCCCTTTGGGATAAGCCGTGACCCTCCCACTCTCTAAATCCTTACCATAACGCTTTTGAGGTCGGCTCAACTTCAAAATATTTTGCTTAGGGGCCTTCAGAGCAAATAATTTTGAAGACCTCTGCCCCAGGAAGAGGAGTCATACAATGCATTGGGTAGGCTGGGACATCTTAAGGATTTTAGGGGCCCTGAGACAAATATATTTTGGGAGCCCTTGATTGTAACAGCTTTGAATTCATAATCCAATTTCATCTCTCTTTGGCTAGGTCACTGACACCGAACAGGCAGACTGATCCGAATTCTAAATCGTTTTTTCATCTAATATTCAGGGATAGTGATGTGCGTTTTCAATATTGTAGTATAGGAACAGCACGCTAATATTATTGCAAATAATCTCTGTGACCTACTGCCATTCCTCTTAAGTGAGGTCCTGTGTTGATCTAAAAGGACCTTTTTTATGGATGTTGCATGGTGTTGAAAAACATAAACACAACAGGGCTTATTTACAAGCCCGTTGCGCAACCGGTGCGTCACTTTTCCATGGATGTTCCATGGTTCCATTGATGTTGCTGGGGGTGTTCCCACACAACACTCCTGGAACCTGACATATTTCCAGAATTACATGAAATCGTACACCTGAAAATGCATCTGAATGCTATGCCTCCCCAGGGGAGGCGTAGAGAGGCGCAACATCTCCTCGTTTTTTTCCTCTTTCTATGCGTGCTGCATTCTGCAGCACAAATAGAATGAGGATTTCACCTCTTGTGATTGTTTATGTGCAGGAAGGTATCCCTTCCTGCACATAGACAATCTTTTTAAAAAATTACATTTTGTAACCTCTATGTGGGCTAATGCAGCACACATAGAAGTTGCAAAACACTATTTCAGATTGTTTATATGCTGGAGGGGACACCTTCGGGCAAATACACAAATATTCCCCTTGACGCAGGCATCCTTGTACCATGGTGCAAGGGTGCCTGCGTCGGCGCATGGCAGCTAATAGTGTGCCAGCGCAGGGGAGAGCAAAGGGATCCGTCATATCATTCTAGATGTTGCATCCCTGTGCTTCAGAATGAGCACTGCGCAGCGCAGCCAAATGGCTTGTGGCACCGCTCTATGTTAATTCTTTGTAAATAAGGCCCAAAATTTCTATGCTAGATGTCTCTAACAGACTCCCACACATTACCCGTATTAAAAATGCATTGCAAGAAAATGCTATTTAAAACAATATGTTTAAAAATTATTCAAGGGCATCTGGGCAGGGCTGTGTGGCGAACAGAGACAGATCTATCAGGGCCCCCCAGAAAGGCTGACGCCTTGGGCAGGAGCCCACTTTGCCCATACCTTAACAAGTCACTGGGGGTAGGGTGTTGTAGTGCAATGCTGTAGGCTTCAAAAAACAGAACCAAAGACAGAAGTCCCACACAAATGCCATAACCATGGCGGGAGGGAGGGGCAGGAGCACGTTTGGCCACTTCCGCTGTACGTAGCGTGCTGGCAGAGAAGCGTGCCACTACAGAAAGGAAATCAGCCAGGGTACTTTGACAAGGGAGATGTAGCTATCTTTTGCTATTAATAATTAAAATATTCACTGACAATAAATGTATAACGTTGAAATTGCCAAAAAAAACAAAATCCAGGCAGACAATATACACAAGGGGATTTACTGCTGAGAGCCATCCCATGCCAGGGCATGCATTATTTATGAAGTGCCTTATGTTAAGCACCTGTCACTGCTGAGTCATCGCTCTCCTCTATGATCTCAGTGAATCCCTCCAATGCCACCCGCCTTCCCAGTGCTCGCGCTCTTCGGTCCATAACGACGTCTGAGAACCAGATTTAAACGTAATTCATGTCCTTGGGTCGTTCAGTGATCGTATTTCTTTTGCATCAATAAGGCTGAATCAATCGAATGAGAAGAGAAATTACACACAAAGGTGGACAGATGCAGTCATAAAATGGAAATCTCTTTTTTTGGATTAATCATCTATACACTGGTCCTATTTATGTGCAAGAAATATCGACAGCTTTTTAGTGTTTCCGCTGCTTGGATCATTAATGTTTAAAGGCAGTTTTTTTTTTTTTACTGTTGATTACAGAAGTCGCAATGGTCAAACAGAAACACATCTTGGCAGCAGCGAACGCAAAACGAGCCCCTTCCCCCGCAGAATGTTATGAGGGTCCGAGTCTCCCTATATTTTACAGACATTCCTTGTCATTGGACTCAATAGGGGCCAATTTGAAGGGTAAGGAGCCCTTGGCGGGTTGCCCCCTCCCCCCGTGCCTCAGGGGCATGTGTTACCCCACTCTATCCGGGTTTGTATATCATGCTTTTATTCAAGGCCATCTTTAGTCTCACCATTACAGCATCAAGATTGGTAATGATTTCATCTGCAACAGAGGATGAAAGGTCAAATCGGCCTGTGACGGGAAACATCCTTTACAACAAAACTTTTAGAACGCAGGTTTTACAACAAAAACCATTACAACGCATTGCGCTGGGGGGCGCTCTAGGATAGGGAATAGATTTAATTTACTATCCAACACCTTCCCTAGTGTCCACTGGGACTGGAGTTGGAATAGTAAATGAAACTATTCACTATCCAGCACCCCAAAGCGCTATGCGTTGTAAAGGTTTGCGTTGTAAAACTGGCGTTGTAACAGCATGCGTGGTAAAAGCATGCGTTGTAACGTCATACATCGGCCTGTGACCTTTGGGTTTATGCAGATGTGACAGTGGATCTCTGATCATCAGAGTCATCCACTAGAAACACACAACCGTTCAATGATGTTTTCAAGGTCCGTCGCTACCAATGCACGCTAGTCTTATTGTTGGTAATCCAGCGCCTCCTATCTTTTACCTATTTTCCAAAAAAGAAAGCATGTTTGTTGGATCTGGTCCTTTCTGCATGGTCATCCTCAAACTTTTTGCCTTCACCCTCCACTTTTTGCTGAATTCATTTATCTTGCTCTTACGACTCTGTGCACTTTACTACTGCTAAGCAGTGCTAAAGTGCTTGTGCTCCCGGCTTAAAACATGGTAACATTGGTTTATAACCAATTGGCATACTTCATTTACTTGTAAGCGCCTAGTAAAGTGGCACTACATGTGCCCAGGGACTTTTAAATAAATGCTATTAGTGGGTCTGCAGCACTGATTGTACCACCCATTTAAGTAGCCCTTCAAACATGTTTCAGGCCTGCCATTCCAAAGCCCGTGTGTGCAGTTTTAACTGCCATTTCGACCTGGCAAAATGAACCTTTTGCTAGGCCCAAACCTTCCTTTTTAATACATTTAAGTCACTCCTAGGGTTGGCCCAGGATAGCCCATAGGGCAAGGTGAAATGTATGTGAAGAGCAAGACATGTACTTTTAAGTTTTACTTAAAAAATGCATAAATTCGTTTTTTCACTATTTCAAGGCCTAGCTCTCCCATAGGATAACATTTGGAGCTCATTTATTACATTTTAATGTGAAACAATTCTGAAAATGCTACTTTTTGGAAATAGAACCGACATGAAGTTAGGCGAAGCCCAGCAAGGCCTTGCCACGCAGCTGCCAGCCTCATTGGAATCTACGACGAGTGACGCCAAGCCCCGCAAAGCCTCACCACACAGCTGCCAGCTCATCAGAACCAATGCAAAGTGACGCAAAGCCTCGCTGCACAGTTTCCTCAGAACTGACACTGGACAACACGGGGTCTTGCAAACCAATGCCGCACAGACCGTGCACCAGGGTTTACGATATTGCAGTCAGAGGACCTTGGTGGGTCCCTGAAGCTGGCCCGTGCTCCATCATGGTTGGCCTGAACTAGAGACTTTGTCCTGGTCTAGTGCGACCAGTTAACAGCAGTTGGTGCTTTGTGCTTTTATGCACTATTTCCACTAAAATCTATAAAATTGCATATCTCCAGTTCTACTGATCGATTTTTGTGATTTGGTCTTGTTTTAGTCATTACATTATGCTCTATTTTTCTAACCTGGTATAGGATCTTTTTATGTGGTGTTATCACTGTTTTACTGCTGGAATTGTTGCTCAAATACTTTATACATTGACTCTAATTTAAGCCTGACTACTCTGTGCTAAGCTACCAGAGGGTTGAGCAGAGGTTAATTTGGGGTTTGCTTGTGCCTTACCCTGACTAGGATGGTGGTTGCTGCTTGACTAGGGCTCCCTCCCCAGTCAACCAGTAACCCAATTTCTAACAATGTCTAAAAACTATTAGGGTCTAGGAGATTCAGTGTGATACATTAAATTAGTCAGCCTGCCTGGCAACGTGATACCAACACCATGGCAGCAATACAACGAAGTGATGCCACCACAACCAAACTTCACTTACCAGACCCAATGACCACATGCCAAAATATCCTTGTTAAAGTATTACAGCCTCAACAACGCTTGCCTCTCCTCAAACAACCTTGAACTACATGGCCAACAGAATATTTTACTGACCATACCCTTTACCTATATTTTACTGACCATGAATGACTTTACAGTTTGGCAATAAATTGTGCTCTCAAAACCACACCTCACTTCATACATTAACCACATATATCACTGAACATAAACATTTGTCAGTACATAACACAACTTCAAGAAAACAACACAAAACAAAAATCCTTTGAGGTGGCAAATTACTTTCCCTACAGCATGCACCAACTCAAGAGCATGGATACATAGCAATTTCATACTACATGTGCACATAGGTACCAGGTACACCAGGCTTCTCCATAGAGTAGCTTGTGAGCTACTGGTTTCTCTGCATCTACTTTTAAGTAGGTCTGAATGCATTATATACAATATGTTTACCAAAATCGAGTGTATGTATTTAAGACAAAAACGAGAGTATTTCTAGAACTCAAAAGCTGATTTTTGGATAAAAGAGGTTGATTTTCCAAAAGGATATTTAAAACTAATATTCCACTCATAAATCTTAAAGCATTGGGGAAAATTATTAGTAGCTTGTGCTGATTTTTATTCATCATAAGTAGTTCCTATTGCAGAAAAGGTTTGAGTCCCCTGAAGTACACTATGAAGATTGAAGCTAACCTTACATAATTAGCCAGTATACTAAAATACCCCTGGCGAATGCTCAGAACCATTCAATAAAGGGCACCCAGATTTCTAAGAGTGCTACAAGACCATACAAATAACAGTAATGCTGTACATGAACGCTCATAACACAACAATAGCATTACATTTATCTTCTGTCATAGCTGATTTGTTTTGAGTTGATTGTCTACCAAATCAAAACACTTTTTAAGAACAGTTAAGATGCTAACCTGCAGAGGGAATATTCAAAATTTAAGATTTTTCCAGTTTTGTAAAGAACAAACCTAACTCCAAGACAACGAAGTGCTGTCTGGAGAGGGAACTACATTGAGGGGGGTAGAGGAAGTCAGACCGGGGTCATGCAGACGTAGTGGGGATAGAATATCAGTTGGGAGTTTGTGGATGTAGAATGAGGAGACATGGAGTAGGTAAATTAAATTTGGGAGCCTGGAGAAGCAGTTCTTCATATAGATGTATGCCTGTGGAGTTCATAAAGTGTTATAAGCTTTTTTACAAGAGTACTTTTATTACTTCCTTTAGCCTGAAAGCAATGATCTTTTATTCTTCGGGAGTGCACACAGTATAGGATTGACCCATCAGTAATCCAGCCTTACACTATGACATACCAAACTCTTTTTTCATTTGATAGCAACTGTTGTTCTGGGTTACACTTATGAGAATTGAGGAAAGCCACAAAAAGGAATGCACTTTTCCCAGTCCTGTAAGGTAGAAGACCAGTATCTTCTTCACATCTAAGTATTTATGGAAATATTACCAAAACAGCTAAATCAGCTGTACATGCATGACACAACTAGACCAACTGGAAAAAAAGAGAAACAATATCCCTTTCTGGATTGTTTAGTGAAGGGAAAGCATGTACTTGTAATAAGGTGAACAGGATATCTGTCATGCTTGTGATAGAGTACCACTCTGCCAAACTCTACATCAGGTCCTATGTACACAGGACCATTGCAGGCTGGAGATGGAGCACAAAATATTTGTGGTTCAAGCTGCTAAAAATGCTTAAGCGTCAAGGCAAATGTCTGGCAACAGCAACAGTCATGTACAATGCAGCAGCTGTAGCACGAGTGTCTCCACCGTCTCCATAATCTGGCAGTGGGGCTAGTATGTGGACTGAGTGAATATACCTCCCTGGTATGTTGGGTTACTCTCTCCACTGGCTTCTGATAAGATAGTTCAGTTTAATGCCCTCTAATAGTTCAGAAAATATGTCTAAAATTTTGATTTTTTAGGTAAAAGCATTAAACTTGGCATTAGTGTTGTTTATATGCAAATTGTAAGCATTGTAGGTTCATTCATTAATTCCTGAATGAATCAAAGAATTTCACTTTTTATTTATGAAAATATTAGCAGTCATTTCTCTATCGGAAACACACAGTTTGCATAAGAGCCACCACTTTATTTTATTCTTGTGCTAAAATACTGATATAAGGAATTCACTGCCTTGTAAAGTTCTATTTTTTTTTTAAATACCCAAAAGGGACTATATTTTGTCACTGATTGCCGATCGTGATGCTTGCACAAAAGAGAATAGTAATGTTATGTTAATATTAATGTTAATGAAACTTCTAAAGCGTGCGTATACCCTGAGGTGTCTTGGCGCTGAACTGGAGTGTAAGCCCTGTAGGAATATAATAGGAGGGGTCAATTTGAAAACAACCAGGTTTTAAAAAAAATTCTGAAAGAAAAGAGAGAGTTAGCCTCTTTCATGTCAACAGGGAGAGTATTCCGTAATTTGGCCGCACAGTAGGCCATGCTCTGACCTCCCCAGCTCGCAGTTCGGATCCTTGGTACCAACATTAGTCTGGTATTTGTAGACCTTAACTGTCTGCCTGGGTGAAACCATGAGAAAAGGTGTTTCAAAGGCACCTGTCCTGTCTGTCCCATTCAATGCTTTATAGGCAAGGCACAGTACCTTAAACTTGAAACGTTGCACCACAGGCAACCAGTGGAGCTTCTGAATCTCTTCTTTGATTGATTGGTACTTGAGTATGTTCAATAGGAGCCTGGCTTCAGCATTCTGCACCATCTGAAGTTTCCTTAAGTGCTGTCTCTGTAATCCAAGGTATAAGCCGTTACAGTAATCTAACTTTGACAGCATCAAGGTGGTCACAACTGTTTTCCTAAGATCATAGGGAATGTAAGGCATAACCTTCTTGAGTTTTTTAACAGATAAAATGAGGCTGAGACTGTGGCATTAGTTTGTTGTGCGTAGGTATTTTTATTATCTATCAATACTCCAAGATTTTCGGCCTTCTCTACTGGATTAGGGGTCTGTCCAAATTCGGCTGGCCACTACAGTCCATCCTATTTTGGTTGAAGATTACCGAAGGTCACCACTTCAGTTTTATCAGAATCGAGTTTTAGACAGTGTCTTCCCATCCAGAGGCCGATTTCCCTCATACAGTGCTGAAACTGCAGTGCCGGAGATAATGTGTTTTGAATGCCGCGACAACAATCTGCGTATCATCGTCATAAGATGTCAAAATAAAGCCAAACTGCGGTATTAACGGTGCAAGTTCTAAAACGTAGACATTGACCAACGAAAGACTTAACGACGAGCCCTGAGGACCCCCACACGGCAATACGTAGGGAGTTGCCTGATACTGATCAAGTGACACTGTCTGCTTTCTATTCTTCAAGAACGATGATATTAGCGCAATGGCATGGCCCCTAACCCCTATATGTTCAAGGCGTAGAAGCAATGTATCATGGTGCACGGTATCGAAGGCCGAGGAGAATCAGCACAGCGGCGCTGCCCTTGTCATCACTGTTCTTATCTCCTTGATGGCCTTGATAAGAGCTGTCTCAGTGCTATACCCTGGACTGAGTGAGTTGGCTGTTCATTATTTTCTCGACTATTTTTGTGGGGAAAGGGAGCCTAGCAATAAGGCGATAGTTGCTGGTTATGGAATTATCCGGATTGGCTTTTTTTAATAACGGAAGGATGACTGCATCTTTCCAGACTGCTGGGAAAGACCCTGATAAAAACATATTGTTAAAAATGTTTGTTAAAATTGGGCTTACCTCCCCTGCCATATTTTTCAGAACTGCCGAGGGCAAGGGTCTGAAGGTGATCCCGACTTAATTTCCTGAATAGTTTTCCCACCAACTCACTAGATACTTGTGAGAAGGTCAGCAGCTCATTATTTTGGGTCTCATTGGTAGAAGGCCCTTCAACTGCCTTATTGGGGAAAGCAGTGAAGATGTATTTGTCATTGACTTTAATCCTGAATGCACAGGCAATGTCATCACATAAAGATTGGCTGCTCACTGATGATGAGCTATTGGGTAGGGTTGTTCACTACCTGAAATAGCTGTTTTGCTGAATTTTTCGATGTTTCTATCTGTTCGGTAAAGAAGGTCCTGTTCTCTGTAGCTAGTAGGATTTTGTAGTTGGCTAATGCATGTTTATAACTCTTTTTTTCCTCTGCCTCTTAATTCACTCTCCAACGCTTTTCCAGTCTGTGACGTTTTTGTTTCTCCAGTCGCAGAGCTTCCGTGAACCAGGGAGCTGAGGGTTGGGTACGATTCCCAGTGTTTCTACCATTTGGCACCGTCGCCGTAAAGGCATTGGTCAGCCAATCTGTGTATTCCTCTACTGCCTGATCCACCAGTTTGCTCAAAGTCAGTGGTGTCTGATTAAGTTGGAGTTCAACCATATTAATATCTATCTTATTTCATGCTTTAAAAGATTTTCCCTGTGCTTTAACAGTACTGGCTTCTGGTGTGATTTGGCAGGGGTATTCAAATAGGACCAGAGAGTGGTCTGACCAAGCGATAGGAAGGATATTTTTTACTATCATTTCCGGGACCGAAGAAAATATGCCATCTAGGGTGTGCCCTGCCTGGTGTGTGGATTTATGTACCAACTGAGTGAGCCCCAACATGCCTAGAGTTTCAGTAAAAATTACTGTGTCTTTGTCTGACAACAACTCAAGGTGTAGGCTAAAATCCCCCAAGATTGTAAACCTCTTGGTAGTAAGAGGAGGTTCTAAAAGTGAGTCTAGATCAGCAAGGAAATTAGTTCTTGACCTCGGAGGGCGATACACAAGAGTCCACCTAAAGGTATTTTTTGGGTTTGATTCTATCGAGAAATTCAGCCCTTCATAATTGGGATTGAGCACTGGAGAAAAAGTGGCTCTAAGATGTTCACGGTAAATGACAGCAGGTCCGCCCCCTCGCTTTGTGGGTCTATCAAGTCTAAATGAGATAAAGCCCTGGAAGTCAGTGAACTTAAAGTCAGGGTCAGATGATGGATCTGCCCATGTTTCTGTAGGGAATAACACATCCAAGTTATATTGCAGGATAGCGTGTGCAATTTCCACTTTGTGTTTTGCAAAAGACCTTACATTAATCAGACCACAGCGTCTCTCTATTCCTCTGAGAGTCTGTAATGGTTTAGGTTTTGGCTTTATAATAGCTGGCAAGCCAGATTCTATCGTAGGTTGGTCAGGAAGTACAAAACCACAAGAACATGTAAACTGGTGAGGCCCGGATCCTTTGTCCAATAAACATCTGGTGCAGCCTTGGTTTGAGCCAAGCTTATTAAGTTTATACATCTCTGCGCTAGTATACTGCACAACATCAGAATCTAAAGGGCCAGGGATTATGGCCTCAGGCCCGGTCCAGGCTCGGACGGGCGCAAAACGGGCTTGCCTTTGGCACACCGCCGGCACTCCCGCTGAGCGCATCCGCTGCGCGTCTTTTCCATGTGCTTTTAAATATCGTGGTGGCGGAAAGACTAGACCGCTCACCACCGGAAGTAAGAATTCCTATCTGGCTCAGCCCACCGGAACTGTCTAAAGATCACCGTGCCTCCGAGCAAACAGCACACAGCTGCGGTGGACCGGGGGGTGAGCTAAAGTGCAAGTGCAAAAAGGTACGCTTCAAGGAAAGGTACAATATGTATGCCCCCAATGTGCAAAAGCGTAACAAATAAAGGTAGTAGCAGCGAAGAAATGGCAATTTAAAAGCAAGATAAAAAAAACAGTGCCCTCAAGATACTAGCAGGGCTTACTCAGTCTGCTGCGCGTCCTTCCATGTGCGTTTAAATATCGTGGTGGCGGAAAGACTAGACCGCTCACCACCAGAAGTAAGAATTCTTGTCCAGCTCAGCCCGCCGGAACTGTCTAAAGATCACTGTGCCCTCCGAAGCAAACAGCACACAGCTGCAGCGGACCAGGGCGTGATCTAAAGTACAAGTGCAAAAAGGTACGCTTCAAGGAAAGGGACAATATTTGTTATAAATATGCCCCCCCCCAGAGTGTGAAAAATCGCACCAAATAAAGGTAGTAGCAGCGAAGAAGTGGTAATTTAAAAGCAGGGTAACACAAGATAAAAAAAATAGCACCCTCAAGACACTAGCAGGGCTTACTCAGGATGAAAGGATAGATTATTCATATTTTTTGCACATTTATAACACTTGTAGTATGTAAGTAGTAAAACGTTTGGTTTTGTTACAGTTTTAGCAAAACTCCAAGACTCCAGGTTCATGAAAGTGGAATTACTGGGACCGCTACATTAATGAACTGCACTGCTGTGTGAAGGTCGGCCACGTGTGACATTTTTCCTCGGGCACTGGTCCTTGAAGAATATATGATTATACCACGATTTCAATTACCACGCATGGCTTTACCACGCGAATTTTACATCGCAAGTGGCTTTACCACGCTGGTATTTACAACGTAGGATTTTACTTCGCGTAGAAACGTCTTACCTGCACGTCTTTCTCTACGAGCCCTTACTTCTATCCTCCATGGAAACAAGCGTCAAAACACGTATACCAAAATAAAAAAAGGACTGCTTTTTTGACGTACACAGCACGTCTTTGGGGGAGGCTCTTTCCTTTTTCTTCTAAAATTATGTTCGTTTTTTTTAAAGTAACCTGCTTGTTATTTTTTTTGGGGGGGAGACCCCCCCAGCCCCCCTCGGAGCCCCCCCCCCCCTCTGCCCCCCCAAGCCCTCTCAGATCGACTTGAAGGAATACCACGTCTCCCCCCCAGCCTGTGGTAAAGACGTCATGGAAGGCACCCTCGTTGTAAAGCTGTTTGCGTGGTAAGTGTCACGTGGTCAACGTTAGTACGTGTAATGCCTTCGTGGTAAATGATGTTTCCCGTCCTTGAAGAGGTCCTTTGCTATGGATGAGGCTGTCAGCAGGAGGCAAATCTTGGGTGTAACATGGTTCTCAGTCCAGGTCACAGTATTCCTAGTTCACACTATGAAACATGCCACGTCCATGCTGTGAGAATCAGACAAGCCGAGCACGCAGCTAGGGCTGCCAAGGTATTACACTCTGTTGGACTTGGCCCTTCTGGCAAGTTAACCCCTAAACTTTTTGCTTTGGTATGTGACTTGGTGTTAGTTATTTCTGGCTTCTGCGCACTTTAACCCTGTGTCCCAGTGTAAAGTTCGTGCGTGTGGTGAGGTTGGCCTGCCCTCTCATAGGAATGCATGGGGAATGTGAGTGTCCATGGTAGTTCCTGATGCGTGGGGAGTGCAGGGTCGAGTTTGGCATGTGCGAACTCGTGAGATTGAATGCTGCGCGATGATGTGTGCGGCGTTACTGTGTCTAGTGTGGAAGTGCCACTTCTAGAAGTTGATTAAGGTAAAAGGTGTCTACAAGACACGGCCGAAGGTCTAACTGCCGATCGTGAGACTCATACCACGGTTTTGGCTCTTTCAATTGCGGCTACAATTGGAACCTAAATTTCAGTAATACTGAGTGACTAGTATTACCATTTCAGGGGGCTTTCTTTTTGAAAAAAACAATAGTCCTGATGATGGTCTCATAGATGACAACAAGGAAGACTGAAACGTCGACCAATAACATCATCTCCACAGCCTTTGTGCACTGGAAGAAACCTTTTTGCATTTATGAACTGGTTTTTCCTCATCAATTAACGGAGTTGATGCCTTGTTATGAATTGATCTGTGAATTCATATGTACAGTCTTTCATGACTTTTATACCTTGATTAATTTCTATACATCCCCATGATTTGTTCAAATACAAGGTTTTTTTTGGGAATATAATGAGTTTGTTGTGAGCTTTTTAAGTTCATATTCTCCTCCTTTTGCTCTCATTGAATGTATGATTCTGAACAATATTGAAATACATTGGTTATCCTACGGATACAGTCAGGTTCAATTGATTCACGAATCCTGGAAGTATTCTTTCCCTTGTAGACACCTTTTACCTTGATCATTTACCTTGCCCAAGCCTACAAGGTTTTATTGGGTCTCCCCAAATATACTTATATACTTCTAGAAGTTGGCATGTCTGTGTAATAAAGGTGAAGGGACTGTCTGGCTTGTGATTAGCTGGAGCTGGCTGGTCAGCCTGGCTCCAGGTGTCAGGATGGGTCTGCCCCGGTGGTGAATAGGGAGATTTACATCCAGATGGGTGGGAGGAGTGCACCTGGGACCTGAATAGGGCTGGGCCTTCCCTACACAATGCTGGCTCCACCCCCTGTGGTGCGACTGATGTCCCTAGCCTGTTCAGTGAATGAGGAGAGGGGCTGAGCACAACAGAGTGCTCCAGAACCAGCTGCGTCTGGTTTTTCCCCCACCCTGCACCCTAAGACAAAGGATTTATGTGTATAAAAAGGGGTTGTGACACCATGCAAAATGTTCTTTCCTGATCCTAACTTGAGGGGGGCCTGCTGCTGTTGCGGGGCGCCAGGAGGACGGCCACTGGGGACTGCCTCCCTGCCTGCAGGGCCTTGTGAGCTGGCCCCTGGGCCCAGCCTTTGCCCCCACTGCCTTTCTAAAGTACTTTTCCTGGACTTTACCTCCAAAAGCGCCTGGGGAGCGCTACATCCTGGGTGCTGGGAGCGCTACTACTTTTAACTGCAGCCCGGAGCTGCGATCGCCTTTCCGAGGGATTCCCCGGTGTGGGGATCCCCCTGCCTTTGATGATCGGCGCGGATGTATGACGTTACAACGCATACCATTACAACTACCTACCATTACAACGCGACCATTACAACGCATACCATTACAACGCATAGCGCTTAGAGGTGCTGGATAGTGGTAAGTATAATTTACTATTCCAACTCCAGTCCCCGTGGACACTAGGGAAGGTGTTGGATAGTAAATTAAACTTATTCCCTATCCTAGAGCGCCCCCCAGCGCAATGCGTTGTAATGGTATGCGTTGTAAAAGTTGCGTTGTAATGGTAGGTAGTTGTAAAAGTTGCGTTGTAACAGGTGTATACCGATCGGCGCGGGTGCCCAACCCGCTCATTGCCATGTTTCTCTTTATTTAGTATAGCCTTAGCTGGTGCCCACCCCGCCAGGGACTTTTGTCTTTAAACGGGAGCCTATCCCTTATTTTGCCAAGGGAATCACCGCCGCTGCCCGGGGGCTTCATTATGAGGGCGGCGCCGCCATTGGCTCACGCGCCCCAGAGCCTGGAGGCTCGTCACCAGGGCCGAGCTGCCATTGGCTAAGGCGCCCCAGAGCCGGGAGGCTCGTCTCCAGGGCCACGCTGCCATTGGCTGCCCCAGAAGCCATGAAGGAAGCAGACGGGGGCCCACCCCGTGCTTCTGCGCCACTGAAGGGAACCCGGCGTCACCCATCGGGGTTCCCAGGAGTGAGGGAGAACCCGGTAGGAACATCTTGTTTCAACAACAGGAGCAAAAACCCATCAACCGTGTTGGGATTGGGGTGTGAAGAGATAAGAACATATGGTATCCCAACTGGTATTATTCAAGGGCAATTAATAAGGATATGTGTATAACATTATCCAAAAGGAAATAAGGAGACTCTATATGATTATAGCATGTGCTCATGGCATCATTTATATAAACATTTAGGGAGAGAAGTAAAGAAAAACTATTTGCAGTTGTGACAGCACTGCAGTACATAAATAATATAATTGGGAACAACCCAAATTGCATGTGGTGCTCATGGTATGTGAGTGAAAACCAAGGTAGCGACGCAGGTGACAATGTGATCAGCGTGGGCGGCGCAAGGTGACTAGTGCAAGAATTTACAGTGAGTATTGGCACAATGTGGTTCCAGGTAACTTCAAGAGTTTGTTTCTATTTTATGTTCAATGTGTTGTTCGTGGACCACTTTGTGTGTCGCGTCTATGATCGCACTGAAAGGTCGACGGCGTTTCGATCCACATTAATCGGGATCATCATCAGGACTGGGCTGGGTCGAAGGCAGTGCTGGGCAGTGGGTGGCTAGTACGGATCATCGTGGTCCGGTGCGTATAACTTCAGCGAGCAAGGCACAATATCGGGGGCGGCGGTAACTCAGCTGGAAGGGGAGCCGGGGTCCGTGGCAGGATGGAAGGATGTAGGGTCATCAAGGACTGCGGAAGAGATCATGCATCACGAGGGGGCCTTGGAAGGAGGAAAGCCTTATGAAAATGATCCGGCAGAGATCGGATAGTGGGGACTGAATCAAGGGCTGCGGGAAGAATCACGCATCACAAAGGGTCCGGGAAGGAGGGAAGCCTTTTGAAACCGATCCGGCAGTGATCGGAGTGTGGAGACTGGATCTCTGAATCGGGCAGCTTCTGTGAATTGGAAGGGAGGTCGGCGTTTCCTGACATCGGCGGAAGCGGAGAGATCAGAGAGCCCCCACGGAGTCCGGGAGGCTCTCCCAGAACCCGCCTGCAGCCCTGCAGAACCGCCGCAGGAAGGAGCAGGGAAGCCCAGCTGAGACGCCGCCTCCCAACAGCCGGTGAGTGCGGGCGTCTCGACGGGTCGCTCCTCTGCTAAAGGGGGCATTTGTTCAGAGCCCACGAGGCTCCAACGATGGGGGCATTTTGCTGTCAGAGCCCACAAGGGCTCCGGGGGCCATTGTTTCACGAGTCCCCAGAGCGGGACTCCCACGCCAGGGTCGTTGTCGATTTCCGAGTCCCCGTAGGGGGGACTCCAACGTCGGGAGCATTTGGTTATTTCGAGCCCAAGAGACTCCGACGTTTCGGGGGCATTTCGGAGGGTAGAGCGGCCCCGGTTGGCAGCGGGCCGCTCCCCCAGTGTGGCTGCGTTTGTCTTGAGACCACGTGGCTCCTGAGGGCCCAGTTGTTTATTCATAGAGCCTGCAAGGCTCCCACGTTGTTTTGGGCACTACTGCTTATTTTGAGAGCCCCAGAAGAGAACCAGGAGGCACGCTGGCGCCAGGCTCAGTTCCCCAGCTGCCCAGTACTTAGTGGGCAGCTGCTACATTTATGCCCTGAGAACTGTTGCGCATTCTTCTTTGGCTGTAGATAATCCCCTGTAAATTTCGCCCGTGCCAGTGGCACAGTGTAAATGTGTGTGTTTATTATCTAATGTGTTTGGTATAATACAAAGGCTATTTTCATATATAACCTTTGTGGTAGGCCTTGAGTGTTGTTGCTAGGTGCGCGCGCAAACGCTTTACACATTGCCTCTGGGATAAGCCTGACTGTTCGTGCCAAGCTATCAAGGGGGTGAGCAGGGTTTATCTTTGGCGGGTGACTTCCTTGCCCTGACTAGAGTGGTGGTTTCTGCCTGGCTTTGGCGCAAGCATTAGCCAACCAGAAATCCCCATTTCTAACACACTCATATACTCCACAGCCAATAGTCTCCCGCCTTTCTAGTAGTACCAATACCACAGTGGTAGTAACAGCAGTGACACATCCCATAATTATCTCAGCAGCCCGTCTGTGTTCCATCCTCTGAGAAGACTGCTCTGGAAGAGCAGCACTGCAGAGTCTGAGGAGCCAAGAGATACTGCTCTTAGGTCAGCCTGGACCTTTCCCCATGCAAGTGTGGTGACAGCTACTGAGCTAGAGGTATACAATTTGAAATTAAAAAACAAGTGTATTTTTAACCTTTGGTGCTGTTTCTTTTTTTTGCACATTAGATTTCATAACTGCACTGATTACCCTTTATTAAGTCGGCTAGTGAACCACCACCTTCTGCAACAATGACAATTTTATTAGTGACTAAATAGGCAGGTCAGTTGCCTTGTGACTCCTATATAAGCCGTTACCATTGTTATAAAGGAAGAAACATTATGGTCTATTAAACCATGTACATGAATAGTTGTACAGTGAATATCCTGAACTGAATTATTTCAGTGTGCTCTCATGTGTAATGCCCATGGAAAGGAGGAACAATGAAAAAAGTATTTGCTCTGGGTCACACAGTTTGGTCAAGATGGGATTGAAGCCAGGTTTCCTTACAACACATTGTGCAATTCTGTCACTCCATGGGCCTATCCTTCTTTTCCCATTATACTATGACTATAATTTTATAAGTGACCCAAGAGAAAAGTCAGCTGTCTTGACCCTCTTGATAAGGACTTTATTGTTTGTGTAGACTGTGCTAAATGATGGTCTTATAAACCATATAAAAGAGAAGTTTAAGTACAGTGTGCAACCTGAACTGAAATATTACACGGCGCTTCTGAATGTGATGATCGTGAAAAGGAAGAGGCACAGACTAGGGTCACAAAATGTGGTCAAGCCGGGAAGCCAGAATTAAAACCTGGTTCTTTGGATCAGAACTAGCTTTTTGCCTAAGGCTCCCACAAAATCTTCTGGTTGGCTTGATGAAGTGCTTTTTATTGCCTACTGATTGTATGAGATGAAAATATGAAGAAAAGTTTTAAGTTAGAGGAAGTTGATAATGTGTTCAACTCACAAGGAAGGTCAGCTACAGGCTGGGAAAATATATTTGCTCTGACAGGTCCCTACTGTTGCTTAGGTTGGGGTGGGAATAGTTACTCTGACACCTCCAAAGTCCAACACTTTCCCTACGGTTGCTTATGGTGGAATGGGATAGTAAATATGATCCCCTCCACAGTCCAACACTTGACCTACTTTGTAGCTCATTACTCCTACGACCGGATAGATTGGCTGTAGTTGCAAGTATAAAAGTGTATATGCTTCACTGCACACATTTGTAAAGAACGACATACACTGAAAGGCTCTTTGTTTATGTGGTGGTTGTGACTGTGATGTTTTAGTTTGATGAACACACTTTTTAAACTTTTATTTTAAAAATGTAAGTAAGACAGAGTTTTCAAACCTAATCCATTTTGTTACTTCAGACTAAAAGACAGGTTACCAGACAAAGAAATTTAAAACACAGGGAGAGAAATGAACTCAAGTTTCCATAATTAACCTGCTTTCGTTTTGTGAAATATTTACAAAATATAATTTACTTTGATACATTACTAACTTACTTTGGCATTAGAGTGTCTTAACAGTTTGAGGTAGTTGAAGCAGATTCTCAAAATGCATCAGTTCTACAAACTGCTCTCTTCACACGTCTCCTACAGTCCTTAGCATCAAGATGACTCCTTTGGTGAAGTTGTGTTTAAGGTATATGTAAATACTAAAACCAACAATAACAAAAATAACAATTGTGCTACTGCTACTACTACCACCACTACTACTAATATTATTAATAATAAAGGTAATAATAATAACACCACCAAGAATGATGTGGATGTTGTGAGATGTCATTACCTAAAAAGGTGGGCCAAAACCAAGCTCACAGAACATAACTGTGAAAGTTCTTCAGAAGAAGGAGGATGCCACACCTAAGCATTCTGCAGCCTTTGGTGAAGCAAATTTGAAACATAACAAAAATGGAAATCCTTCATGTTGTCAGTGGATATGAGAAATGGTCAGAATCCCACCCAGGTAGGTGAATGCACACACAAGAATTTGAACATTTGTGAGCAAAATATGTCTGAAGACCCTCGCGTGGACTAATTAAGCCATATATGTAGAGTGCACAATGTGGCATTGCGAGATCCCAGAGGCCTTAATGCAAGCATTGAAATACCCTCCTCAAACATTGGCTGTATAGTAAAAACAGTTATTATTGGGGTGCAGGAGTCCCCTTACTCCACAGCCCCCAGTACCACTGCACCTGAAGCACAATTGGTAGCTACATACCTGAGTGCACACTCTAGACATCTAAGACTGGTAGCAGAACTTTCATTTTAAAAGCAGCAACCCCAGTCGAAGTTCAGTTTCTGTATTTAGCATGGAGCTCACGGTCCTTGATTATAATTAGGGCTCAGAGTTTTCAGTTTTTACTGATTTTTACAGATAAATACAGACAGAAAACAATGTGTTTCCTGTCTGTATTTACTTTTCAAAGAGGAAAATTTCTGAAAATTGTGCTTCTTGTGAGAGGCTCTCCATGCTGTCTTTCATGAACTCCAGGTAAAACGGGGAGCAGGTAGACAGCATGGAAGTTGCAAAACAGGATGACCTTTCCTTAAATACAGGATTATGGTAATGTATATTAGCGGGATAACTCTAATACAGTGATACTCAAAGTACGGCCCGGGGGCTGCTTGCGACCTTCTTGACTTTTACATGCACCCCTCCTCCACCCCGGTGAACAGCAGCACCAGCTGCTGTTTAGTTGCTAGGCACTAATATTAAGATTTTTTTTTTTATAAACGAGCAAGCATTTATTAACTTGCAAATAAAGGCTTACCCGTTTATTTAACATTTTGTAGACCTCTTACACAATCTCTGACCAACCCAGACCTCCTACCACCACCCTGCTGGCATCAGTGAGACTCTCGGTCACACCACAGACCGTACTTTTTGGCCCCATGGCAAATGTTTGTATGAACCCATGCTCTAATATGTACCTGTGTGTTAGATTTGGGGGTCTCTAGTTGGCACAGGTAGGTACTTGTGACAAATAATGACTCTTGCCTCTAGTCAGGGTAAAGGGGTACACTCCGAAAATAACACCTGCTCACCCCCTTGGTAGCTTGGCACGAACAGACAGGCTTATCTCAGAGGCAATGTGTAAAGCATTTGTGACAACATACAATTACCAAGTGACAACACTACAGATGGACACCACACAGGATTTATATCATAAATAAGTATTCTTTATATAGATTTACCACAAGACCATAATCAACAAAAATCCACAATACTGTACTGAAAATGGTAGTTTTAGCTTAGTTCTGCTCAGTTCTTAAAATGCGACACTTTGAGTCAATGTACCTTACGATGCGTTACGCTTCCACAACAAAAGTGTTGCAGCGATGGAAATGCAGCAAAGTTCCGGTGCAAAGAAATAAAGACGTGAAGATCTTCCAGATGCGGCATGCTTCTCCGATGATGCGAGAAGTCTCGATTCGATGCGTCAGCTGCAGCGGCGACACCCTTGTTCCGCGATGCGACAACAACACTCTTCTCCGACGTTGCGAGACGCTTCCGCACAATGCGACAACTACAGCGGCGACATTCAAGATGCGACGGCAGCAAGCTTCTCAGTGGATGCGAGGCGCTTTTCTTGATGCGGTGCAATACGACAGCTACAGCGGCGGCATCCACAATGCGACGGCAGCAGCAGCGACGCCGATACGCTTCCTCTTAGTTGCGAGATGCTTCTCTCGATGCGGTGCAATACTAAAGCTACAGCGGCAACATCCAAGATGCGACGGCAGCAGCAGAGACGGCAACACACTTCCTCTTGGTTGCGAGACGCTTCTTTCGATGTGGTGCAATACGACCGCTACAGCTACAACATCCACGAAGTGAGGGCAGGCGATGGCGACACGCTTCTTCCTATTGAGTCGCGTTTCCCCCTCCTTTGCGAATTGCAGTCCCTCAGAAGGCCCCAAAACAGCAGCAGGCACTTCCAAAGAACTCTGGGAAGCTGGGGGTTGAAGACTGTTGTCCCTGAGACTTCAGCAGGAGGCAAGCTCTTTTCCAAGCCCTTGGTGATCCTTACAAGCTGATAAAAGTACAAAAAGTCCCTTTCTCCTCTCTTTGGCAGTTAGGCAACCACTGCAGGCCAATCCCTCAAGCAGCACTTCAGCTTAGGGATAGTCTCTCCTCCGTTTCTTCAGGTTCCTCTCCTCAGCAAAGGTTTCTTCTTGTTTGTCCAAAAGTGATCTAAATTCTTGGGTTCAGGGTCCCAATACTTATACCCCCAAATCCTTTGTCCTCTGAGGGCAGAGAGGCCTTTGCCGAGTCCAAACCAGTTCTGGAGCACTCTGTTTACATGACTCCTTCTTTCCTTTCACAGTGCAGGGCAGGAACATCAGACGCCCCACAAAAGGTGGAGCCAGCATTGTGGAGGAAATGCACAGCCCTGGAGCACTCTGTTGACATGATTCCTTCTCTCCTTTCACAGTGCAAGGCATAGACATCAGACACACCACAGGAGGTGGTGCCAGTATTATGGGGAGAAGGCACAGTCCTATTCAGGTCCCAGGTGCAACTCCCTCTCCCTATCTAGATGCAGATCTCTCTATTTACCGCTGGGATGACTCATCCTGTCTCCTGGAATCCATCAGCCATGTCACTCAAACTCCAGACAAGAAATACACAACCTAGCAGAGGCAGGTTTGGATAGTTAGACAAGAAAATACCTACTTTCTAAAAGTGGTATTTTCAAACACAGAATGTTAAAACTAACTTCACTAAAATATGTATTTCATCATTCTAAGCTCAGGCATACTAAACTCGAATAATCACCATGTTCCCTGAGTCAGTTAGGATTATAAAATGTAATAATCTAACTTCCCATTCTGGCCTAGGGAGAACAGGTCGCCTTGCAACAGGGAAAAACGAAAATGGCTGTAATTCACTATTAGGACATGCCACACACCAGGGCATTTCCTACCCTATACTTACAATGCACCCTGCCCTTGGGCCTACCATAGAGGTGTCCGTTATGAAGCAAAGGGAAAGGTTAGGGCCTGGCAAGTGGGTGCACTTGCTCAGTCTGCAGGGCAGTACCAGACTGCACACAGGCTCTGCAATGACATACCTTAGACACATTTTGCAAGGCTGCTTCTGTGGGTGGCACAACCACTGCTGCAAGCCCACCAGCAGCATTTGGATTTACAAGCCCTGGACACACTCAGTGCACTGTACTAGGGTCTGACAAGTAAACCAAACAATCCAATCTTGGAATCACTAATGCATACATCAATTTAAAATAGGGAGAGCGTATGCACTTTAGCATTGATCAGCAGTGGTAAAGTGTACAGAGTCATACCACCAACAAAAACAGGTCAGACAAAATGGAGGAGGAAGGCAAAAAGTTCAGGGATGACCCTGCAAAAAGGGCCAAGTCCAACACTGTGAGTGTAGTGTTTTGTTATATGTGGCTGCCTAATTTGCTAAAACGAGATGAGCATCCACATACGAGTGCCGTCTAAGAGCTAAATAAACGTGGAATGTACCATTTTATGACTCCATTTATTTCCAAAACGCAAAATAAATATGTATAAATACTAAAAAGACGGCCAAAAATAAATACGGATAAATACAGACAGAAATGTTAAAAAATAAATACCATAAAACAAGGAGCCCTATTATGATCCCACTGCAGGCATACCTCAGCTTTCTGGCCTGACTGAGGGTACATTGTTGAGCCTCCGCTCCTCGAGCTCCGAACTGCAAGCAAATGACGTTACAGGGCGTTCAGACTACCGCACCCTTACTCGGGACACGGGAGGGAATATCAGTGCTACATGTAAAGTTGATGTCGCAGTTTCTACAGTAAACGTTCTGACAGTTTGCACTTCGTGTCCTTCTGTGATGTCACTACCTGATTGAGCTGGCAAAGGCTAAACAAGGATTGAAGCTCCGCAAAAAAGAAACAGATCATCGTTAGGAACAACCTATTGTGAGAAAAGGGCACGTCTCTTAGAATTGGATGTTCATGTCATGAGAACATTCAGTAAGTTCACGTTTTGCACTTGCTGCATTTACTTTCCTTCATCTGATATTTTTCATAAAACGTTTGGCGGTGCCTCGCGAAAGGCCAGTGTATCTAATCAGCTCTGTCACAAGTACACCACAGGTTGAACTGTTGACATTTAAAACATATTTGTAAATGTTTTACGGACCATTATTGTCTTGGTACAATTTAAATATACATTTCTGAATAGCTGTTTTTTTTGCCGTTACTTATTGTTCTATAATGCTGTCAGTAGCTGCTTCTCCCTTAATATTGGTGTTTGATTTGAATGTGCATTGGGCCATAGATTAACTCCTGTCCATTGTCCTTTGTTGTTTTCTGACATTCAAAAGACATGAGTTAAAATAAGTAATGCGCCAGGCTGCAGTAAGCATGATTAATGGAGTAATCAGCCTCTACGCAGGTGTATGGGGCTGCGGGCTTGTCAGGCACGCACAGCAGCCTCTGAGGAAATTGCAAACTTGTGAATCCGCGAGGATGATGATTGCAAACATCTCGTGCTGTAAGGCCGCTCTCTCAGGGGGCCCTCGTCTCGAGCATGTCTTTTGTATACAAGCCGTGCTGAGTCGGTAAAAAAAGTTTTGTTCCTGCAATCTATGCTACTTTAATTCGCACCGACACTTTTCCAGTATCTGTGACTAGCACTTATTAGGCCATTAGTGCGTATGAATCCCACATGAGGCGTCACGGACTGCAAGCGGGCAGTGGACTGTTACCACCCTTACTTCAAAGTTATGTTATGTCATGTATGTTATTTTATGCCATGTCATGTCATGGTAAGCCATGTCATGTCATGCCTTGCAAAGTTATGTTATTTTATGCTGTTATGTTTTGTGTTAGTTATTTGTTATGTTATGTTAAGGTGACTTGTACCGCGCATGGCTGCCCCAGCAACAGGGCGTCCCAGCGCTAGCAGAGCAGGGAGATTATTGCTAGATGGATGTAAAAAGCCAGGTTTTTATCAGCCTCCTGAATGTCCAGTGATCGTAGGTGCTGCGGGCAACCAGAGGGATGGAGTTCCACAGGGCAGGGGCCAGAGCTTTGAAGGAGCGACCCCCGGCTCTGCTACGGCGAACTCGTGGAACGCATAGCAGATGTTGGTCGGCAGAGCGTAAAGCACGCCTGGGGACATAGGAGGAGCAGAGCTCCTGCAGGATTTGGGGACCCTGATCGTGCAGAGTCTTATGAATAGTGCAGAGGGTTTTGAACTGGATTCTTTGCCTGATGGGCAACCAGTGAAGCCGGTGGAGAAGATTAGAGGAACTGCAGTGTCTACGTGCAGCAAAGAGAGTTTGTGCCGCGGCATTTTGTAGTTGTTGACGTCTGGCCGTGTGTGTTTTATTAACGCCCAGTAGAAGACCATTTCAATAGTCTAGGCGAGACAGAACCACAGACTGCACTATCAGTTGGCGGATAGGGGTGTCAACAAACCGCAGGATCGGGTTGAGGCCGCGGAGGAGGCCAAAACATGTACCTGCCACTTTTTTTGCGTAGGGCTCAAAGGTGAGTGCAGTGTCAATCAGAACCCCCAAATCGTTAACAGTGTTTTTTGGTTGTGGGGGGGAGCCCAAGTACACTGGCCACCACTGGTTGTCCCATTTGTGAGTGTGAGTGTGTTATCTTATGATTTATGGTATATGTATTGTTATGTTATGTATTGATGTGTTGTTATATTATGTTGTGATGTGTTGTTATGTTAAGTTGTGGTGTGTTGCAATGTTATATTAAAGTATTTTCATGTAGGGCAGGCTAGGCTGAAGATATCTGTCCCTATGTGCCTTCAATTCCGATCTCTTCTATGAACAGCTTTGGCTGTAGATCATTTAAAAGTATCCAAAGAATGCTAAATGAAAGGTAAAAACAGGATTCAAAACTAAAACTATGGAATTTTGCTTACAGTGTTCGTCATTGTTATTAGAAATAGCATGATGGTGGCAGGTGGAGCATCGGCATCTACATCTTAACCGAATTATCAGACTTAAAGTCATGCCTATCACCCTTGACAGCAATTGTACGCACATTTTGGGGAAACATCCTTTATGACGCAACGTTTACCACGCAGTGCCTTTACAACGCAGGTTTTTCAATGCAAGTCATTACAACTACTTGCGCTGGGGGGCGCTCAAGGATAGGTAATAGTTTAATTTACTATCCAACACCTTCCGTACTATCCACGGGGACTGGAGTTGGAATAGTAAATTAAACTATTCACTATCCAGCACCCCTCTACGCAAATCGTTGTAACAACTTGCTTTGAAAAACCTGCGTTGTAAAGGCATGCCTGGTAAAAGCATGCGTTGTAACAACGTACATCCCACATTTTGGGTTGATGGTGACATGCTTGCCTTCCATTTGTTTCCCTAATCATACACACCAGTGACAATTGGTCCAGAGTGGTTCATTCTGCCTTCACTTATATTTAGGTGCAGGGGTAGGAAGCCTTCTACATGACTCATGTCTTCCTTACGACTTTGGAACTGGTGAAGCTTGGAATTGGCCACACCCCGCCATTTAATTGTAGACTATGGGGAAGGATACTCAGGTAATGACACTGATCCAATCAGCATTACAGTTTGAAGGCCCCAGGCATGGCTTCTGAACTTTAGAGTTTGACAGAAGCCTGCAGACCTGCCCTTCCCCACCTCCCCAACCCCCAAACATTGAGTAATAAGAGGACCCCAGGAATGTCCCAGGCCACTAAACATGGCCTACATTAAAAGCTGTGGTAGGAGTTCACCTACCATATCCCTTGCCTTAACTTACTATCCACATAGAGGTAAGCAAGAGACTCTAACTGTGGAAACTGCCCCGCAACCCACCTGCATTGAGGTGCCAGTACCTACAAGAATAGATCTTGCCCCTTGTCTGCAAGATGTCTTGTGAGGGAATAAGTTGGCCTTGCTGCTCCTCATACAGTATCTGTGGAGTGTGTGAATGAAGTTTGCAGCCCTGACAGAGCTTTACCTGCTATGTGTGAGAAAAGCTTGCACTGGTGCCTATACTTTACAATGTTTGTGAGTGTGTGAACAGTGCCTAATTTGAGCCAGTGGTTGCAGGTGAGACCCACTGGAACTTATTTTTTGGGACCAGTATTTATTTTTCCTCAACAGACTTTGACCCAGAGCAAGAGAGCGAACCCACAAAATGGGTTAAAGAATGAGAAAGAGAATCAAGAAGGTGAGCAGGGGTGGAAAATATTCTATAAGCTTGATATAAAGGGGAAGTCCGATGGAGGCCTAGTTACAGGGGATGTGTTTGGGGTGTGACCTCCCTCCCAAATAAATGCATTCTTGGCTTTAGAGTTGGGTCTGGGGGCCCGGAGTTGGGTGTCCCATGCTTTTGTTGATTGATTGACTAAAAGTTTTTTAGATGTTATTTGTTTTTTTTTATCAGGAACTTAGGCAGGGGCCCACCTACTGAAAATCAAGATTTAACCTGTTCCTCAAGGAAATAGTGTATCCCAAACCTTGGTCGTCCCTCTACCATTCAGCATAGGGTTTTTTAGTTGGCATATTTACAATTCACCCCCGCCCCTGAATCTCACATCTCACTGACGAAGGGGCTTATTTAGGTTTTGGCAGACGGGTTACTCCTTCACAATGGTGATGGATATTCCTTCTGCCGAAAAAGAAATCCCATAGTATCCTATGGTATTTATATTTTGGTGGATGGGATATCTGTCACCGTTATGACAGAGTAACCCGTCTGCCGAAATCTAACTAAGTACCTAAGCTACGCCCCTGAGTCTGATGTGGATGTACAAGGCATGAGGTTGAATCAAGACTATGTAGCCATGGTATAAGGCAGCCAGTGGCGTCACACAGGCCCTCGCAGCACCTGCGGTGCAGTCTGGCCCTGGCTGCAGGGGCCCCCCTCACCATAGTTCTCTGGCCCACAGTTCCTGATTAAATTCACAGTGGGTTCCCCCCCCCCCATGTACCTTGCCCCTCAAGTTTCGTTATGCCACTGACGTCAGCCAGACATTTGATAGTGCGGGTAGCGGGCTTCTGAGTGAAACTTTGGGCACCAGCACTTATTCTGTTACAAATGACGCAAATTAAGCAATGTGCGCGTATGGGAATGTGTAGCCTGCAGAGCTGTTACCTTTGCTGCATCTATTTTGTGAGTCAAAAAGTGAAAAACCATATTGTTTTGTCTGCCTTATATTTGTGTTGTGTGTGAAGAAATGTTGCACTGCTGCTGACAGGGCTGTATATGATCTGTGTTAGTAAAGTGGGCACTTATGCTAAACATTCTGTAGTCGGTGCCTGTTTTGCATGTGAGTGAAGGGTAGTTGGACTTTAAACTAAATAGGCTAATTCCCAGTTGGCTAAAGCATCCAGGCCTTATCTCCTACTGGCTTAGGACTGCATCACGTATTTTATTAGCATAACTAATAATAAACGTATTGCTAGATCAAGCATTATATTTCACCCGATACACTACAGCACCTACTTCCCAAAGTCTCTGATGTAAATAAAGAATTGTCTCAGTCAGGGGCGGCTTGTCCATATTGGCAAACTAGGTGGAAACCAGGGTGCCAATTTTGAGGAAACATCTCATTTAAATTGCACTTAGTCCCCTACAGCGCAATTTGCTGTCGGTGAGTTTAGGCTCTCCCCTGCCTGCTATCAGTGCCCAGGTAGAGACGGGTAATGACTCTGTTAGTTACTGGTAATCTTCATTACTTCGAGTCATAGTCTTTCTTGCCACAGTCCTTACTAATTGAACTATTCTATAGCTCGTGCACAGTGTTCCACCCATACTACAGAAAAAGAAGCTAGCCTCACAGTCCTCAGGAAGGAAAGCACCATGTGACTATATAGGTAGGGCTGACCCTCAATTCCTCTTGTAAGTGACAAGCAACCGAAAAATAAAAAACATCAATTTCCAGGGTGTGATTCTGATGGCGGTGTTTGTACTGCTGACAGGCCGTTGGTGGAGGTCCGACCGCCGACAGCCCTTTGGTCTGACCACCGTATTCTGATACTGGTTGTCAGACCCTAAGCTGTCGGACGCAAGACCGCCAGCTCCACCAGGATCATAGATCCCAATGGTGCAGCAGTCGGAGCAGTGTCCCTGAATTGCAGTGGTGCCTCCATTCAACCTACGTGTACCATGTGCCATGCATGACATGGTGCATAGCACACAGTGAACAGACATGCAGGATGTGCTGCACGGTGGAGGCATGTGCTGCGGCCCTTTCCCAGGGCTGCAGCATGCACCCCTGTGGTACTGACACCTTTCTGACCGACAGCGCAGGAGTCAGATAGGAATACGTCAGTCGGACCACTGCATGTTTGTCAGGTGGTGTCCCGACCGCCACTATGGTGGCTGGCAGTCGACCGCCTTTTATCAGAATGATGCCCTATGACTTGGAGTAATGAAAGATTACAGGTAAGTAACTGAGTTATTACCATCCTTGTTCATCTTCCCCACCACAGTCCTTAATACTTAAGAGTATACCAAAACCATAGGAATGAAAAAAATGGACGACTAGAGCTAATAATGTGCGACATCTAGGGCCAGATGTAGGTAAATTAGATTTACCGATTTTTAATTACCGAATTTTACCGATTCGGTAATAAAAAATCGGTAAATCTAAAGTGTGGATATGTAGGTATATCCAGATGTTGAAATACCGAATCTTTAACAATCGGTATTTACCGATTCTGTAAATACAGAATCGGTAATGCCCATTCATTCCTATGGGCTTCAAAGCCCATAGGAATGAATGGGCATTACCGATTCGGTATTTACCGAATCAGTAAATACCGATTCACACAAGGGTGCAGGGGGTGTCACTTTGACACCCTCTGGCACCCCCAAAACAGGCACGGGTGCCATGTGGCAGGCATACCTGCCCTAAGGGCAGGTCTGCCTGTCACATGGCATAGGTCTGCATGCACACATGTGCATGCACACCTGAATCGGTATTTTACCATCAAATTGGATTTGATGGTAAAATACCGATTCGTTAAGGCTCCTGGGACTCTGAAGAGTCCCACCTACATCGGAGAATTACCGAATCGGTAAAAATACCGATTCAGTATTTTACAGAATCGGTAAATTTACCGATTCTGTAAAATTGTGCCCCTACATACCATTTCAGGTATACCGGTTGGTAACGGCCGAAAATACCGATTTTCAGCCGTTACCGACCGACCTACATCGGGCCCCAAGTGTTTTATTGCCCAAATGAAACATAAAGCATTCTGTTCATACACATTATTCCACTGCTGAAAGATTTGCAGAACCAAAGGAAGTTGATAACAATTCCTCCATTCTGAATTTATAGTAAGAAGTAAAGCTATGGGGAAACTACCATGTTGCAGCTGCACATATGTCTTTCAAAGAAGCTCCTTTAAAAGAATTCCAAGAAGAAGAAACTTCTCTGGCGGAGTAATGAAAGATTACAGGTAAGTAACGGAGTTATTACCATCCTTGTTCATCTTCCCCATAACAGTCCTTAATACTTGAGAGTATAATGAGCTTCCAAGAAAGAGAAACTTTTGTGGAGCATCCCTGAATAACAGCAGAATGAGAGAGAACTGGTTTCTGGTAAGCCAAGGATATTACTGTCTTTACCAACCGTCTCAGGTTGGAAACCCTTGGGCGCTGACATTTATTACCCACACCAAAAGACACAAATATAAAGTCTACCTTCCAAAAAAGAAGATATCCTTTCTAAATAAATCTTCAGGGCTCTAACAAGGTCCAAAGAATGCCATGGAACTTGTTCTGAAGAAGGAAAAGATAAAAGGAAGGAAAAACAAGGTTCTTGAGAGACATGAAAAGAATGAGATATGTTAGGCAGAAAAGTAGGGTCTGGCCGGAGGACCACTTCATCTGGAAAACAATTGGGGAAAGGTTCATGATAAATGAGATCCCCTTTTTCCCTAATCGACGACCTGAGGAAATTAAAAGAAAAAAACCTTTCAAAATGAGAGACTTCAGAGAAACTGAAGGAAGAGTTTCATAGGGAGCTCCTTGCACAAAAGATAAAACCAGAGGGAGGTCCTAAGGCCGAACTTGACTGCGAATCACTGGTATTTTTTCAAATTAAGGCTACTTAACAGCCTTGAGGCCAGAGTATCAAACAGAAAAAGTGAAGGATCACTAATGGCTTTAATAGATGCCCACTCTCTCTAATAGTGGCCCACTGGCTTCTCAATGTTGAAACCGGAAATTACAAAAGAAAACCATCCAGCAGGAACTCTAAAATGTTATCTCCCCCACATTATAGTGAAAGCAAACCCCTTGATGAACATCGGAGAAATTACCCCAATGGTGCTCATAGAAGTTTAGAGTATTGGATCTCCTTGAATTCTCACAATCTCATAAGAAAAACCTAACAATTCCAACCTCCTCCTCCCAATCTCCAGACCCTCTGCGACAAAGCAAGCTCTCTGACAGGGTCAGGAATTGGAGTGGATACAGAATCTGAGGTCAGTGAAAACTCATTGCATCCAGCCCCCCCCCCCCCCCCCCCCCCCCCCGGAATCCTGACAAGTGAGGAAAGTGCAAAGGTCGGGCAGAAAGGCATTTTCTGGAAATGCAAACAGGTCGAGCTACGGAATACCCAACTGATCTGTTATTTCCTGAAATGTCAGAGTCGATAGAGAGGAGACAGAAGAGGGGAAAGACTTGCTCAACATGTTCACAAGCCCAGTTTCCCTTCTGGGAAGACATATTTCTATCAAAGACATTAGGTACGCTTCGGCCCAGGATCCAATCTCCCCCGACAGGGAGGACAGTGTAGCGTCTTGTGTATTATAGAGTGTGGAATTTTTGTGTTCCTAAACGGACTCCATAGTCTAGTGACGTAAGTGTTTGGGTGTGGTTAATAACATTAATGATGCAGTACGTGTTAGTTAACAGTTACACTCTAGAGAATAAAGATGTGTAATATCCAGCTCCGTGTGTGCCGTGATTCATTTACATTCTACGGGGATTGGGAAGACGCCACAACTGGAGATGAGGGGGGATGTGTAAACCCCACAGCCCGAAGAGTCCAGAGTGCTCTCCCAGAGAGTTTGCCTAGGTCCAGGAAACTGCTTGTGCGTGACACGTGCACCTCAGTTGGAGTGAGGAATCGATGGTTGGCATATGTAGAGTCAAAGTCTGGGGCGGATCCTCCTCAAGAGCGGAGGAGCACCTCCCCACCTGCTGCAAGCGCAGCAGGCAAACACATATAAACAAAATGCCATTTCAAAGCAATTTTACTTATTTGCCATCACACTGGCTTGCTCTGTGTACAGCGAGATGGTGGGCTGAATCCTACAAATGCAGGATTACAGCTCTGGTCTACAGTGCGTATGATGGATTGGCTGGCATTCTACAGATGTCCTGTCAGACATGCGCAGCGTAGACCCAGCAATCCAAAGGCTGTGAAACAGCCTGGGGATTGCTGGCACAAGCCCCCAGCCTCAAAATGAGCACTGGATGAGCCTGCTACCACCAATTTTGGAGCTGCTTTCACAGCATGAAAGCATCTCCAGGATTGGTTGGAGTTCCGTTTCACAAGCTAGAAGGAAATCCTTCCTTTTCCTGCTCATGGGTGGGGGAAGTGCTGCAGCAAGCATGCTCCAGTTCCAGATCCGAGTTTTTGATGAATAGCGCCTTCGCGCCTTACCACTTTTTATTGAAGGCAGCAGCCACTGGTCAAAGTGCAACTCCAGTCAGTGTGAAACCTTTGAAGAAAGTTAAGGTCTCATGGAAAATGTCATTTATCATCAATCAATCAGGGAATAGCAAGTGCGCTAGTCACCTGTGAGGGTCTCAAGGTGCTGAGGGGGGTGCTCTGCAGATCTGTTTAGCCGAAGAGCCAAGTCTCAAGGGTTTTCCTGAAGGTGTTCATAAAGGGGACCCGTCTGATGTCTGCCGGTAGCTCATTCCAGGTCTTAGCTGCAATGTGAGAGAAGGATTTTCATCCTTCTCTGGCTCTGTGGATGCGCGGGGTTTCGGCCAGTGCGAGGTTGGAAGATCGGAGGTTTCTTTTGGGTAGGTGGAAGTTGATTCTGACGTTGAGGTATTTGGGTCCGTTGTTGCGTAGGCATTTGTAGGCGTGAGTGAGGATTTTGAAAGTGACTCGTTTCTCCATGGGGAGCCAGTGGAGACTTCGTAGGTGATGACTGATGTTTTCTTGTCGGGGGATTCCGAGGACGAGTCTGGCAGCGGTGTTCTGTATTGTCTGGAGTTTGCGGAGTAGGAACTTGTTGATGCCGGCGTAGAGTGCATTTTCATAGTCCAGTCCGCTGATGATGAGTGTGTGGTTGACTGTCTTCCTTGACTCAGGGGATCCACTTGAACGTCTTGCGGAGGATGCAGAGGGTGTTGAGACAGCTTGAGGTGACGGCGTTGACCTGTCGGTTAATGGTGAATGATGAGTCAAGTACGATGCTGAGGTTCTTGGCGATGTCTGAGGGGTAGGTGGGCTACCGAGTGCGGTCGGCCACCAGGTGATGTCCCATGTAGAAGGGGTGGTACAGAGGACGATGACTTCTGTCTTCTCAGCGTTGAGCTTCAGGCAGCTGATGCTCATCCAGACTGTGATGTCTTGTATTCCTTTCTGGAAGCTGAGTTTGGCAGTGTTGGGGTCTTTTGTGAGGGAGAGGATGACTTGGGTGTCGTCGGTGTAAGATACGATGTTGAGGCTGTGTGGTCGGATGATGGCTGCCAGGGGTGCCATGTAGATATTGAAGAGGGTGGGGCTCAAGGATGAACCTTGTGGGACTCTGCAGGTGATTTTCATGGGGTCGGAGAGGAAGGGTGGAAGTCTGATCCTTTGGTTTTTCCGGTGAGGAATGATCGGATCCAGTCGGGGGCGGTTCCTTTTATGCCTGCGTCGTGTAGTCTGGCGACTAGTGTGCGGTGGGAGACGGTGTCGAAGGCCGGTGATAGGTCGAGTAGGATGAGGGCTGTGAAGTGGCCTTGGTCCTGGAGGGTGTGGATGTCATATGTGGTGGCAAGAAGGGCGGTGTCTGTGCTGTGGTTGCCTCGGAATCCAGATTGGGACAGGGCGAGGATGGCGTTCTATTCAATGAATCATGTCAGTATCCTGTTGACTGTTTTCTCTGCAACTTTGGCTGCAAACGGGAGGAGCGAGTTGGGACGATAGTTCTTGAGGTCGGTGGGGTCAGCTGTGGGCTACTTGAGCAGAGGTCTGACTTCTGCGCATTTTCAGTCATCTGGGAAGGTGCCTGTTTTGAAGGTGTGTTGATGGAGCGTTGTAGTTCGGGTGCGATGGCGGCTGCGGTTCTGTCAATCAATCAATCACTCAAAGCATTTATATAGCGCACTACTCACCCAGAGGGTCTCAAGGCGCTAGGAGAGGGGGGTCCGCTACTGCTCGAACAGCCAGGTCTTGAGTTGCTTCCTGAAGGCGAGGTGGTCCTGGGCCAGGCCGAGGTGGGTCGGGAGGGAGTTCCATGTCTTGGCGGCAAGGTAGGAGAAGGACCGCCCCCCTGTGGTGGCTCTTCGGATGCGGGGGGCGGCGGCGAGGACGTGGCCGGTCGATCGAAGCTGGCGTTTGGGAGCGTAGAAGTTGAGGTGGCAGTTGAGGTATCCTGGGCCTTGGTTGTGTAGGGCTTTGTGTGCATGGGTGAGGAGTCGGAAGGTGATTCTCTTGTTGACCGGGAGCCAGTGCAGGTCTCTCAGGTGTCCGGAGATGTGGCTGCGACGGGGGATGTCCAGGATGAGTCGTGCTGAGGCGTTCTGGATCCGCTGGAGTCTCTTCTGGAGTTTGGCGGTGGTTCCGGCGTAGAGGGAGTTGCCGTAGTCCAGACGGCTGGTGACGAGGGCCTGGGTGACCGTCTTCCTGGTCTCGGTGGGGATCCACCGGAAGATCTTATGTAGCATGCGCAGGATATTGAAGCACAACGAGGAGACGGCGTTGACTTGTCTGGTCATGGAGAGGGAGGAGTCCAGGATGAAGCCCAGGTTGCGTGCGGGGTCTGTTGGTTTGGGTGCGCTGCCTAGGGCGGGGGGCCACCAGGAGTCGTCCCAGGCGGAGGGTGAGGATCCCAGGATGAGGACTTCCGTCTTGTTCGAGTTCAGTTTCAGGCGGCTGTTCTTCATCCATTCGGCTACCTCTTTCATCCCTTCGTGAAGGTTGGCTCTGGCGGTGGCGGGGTCGTTGGCGAGGGAAAGAATCAGCTGGGTGTCGTCGGCGTAGGAGATGATGTTGAGGTGAGGCAGATGTGAGGGGGCAGGGGTCGGTGGGGGCCCCTGAATGGATGCTTTTCATGGTCGAGGTAGTGTCTTTGGCTGTGATCAGTGTCCAGTTGGAGATGGTGGGCTGGCTGGTGTTTCTGGGGGGGCCGCCAGTGGCGCCTGGTGGATGGTCGATGAATTTGTCATAGAGGTTTTTGATCTTGAGGTAGAAATAGGTTCCAAGCTTGTTACAGAGGTCTTGGAATGGGGTGATGTCTGTGGCTTCACTGCGTCGGTTAGTGAATTCTTGAATGACACTGAAAAGTTCCTTGGAGTTGGTGGATTTGGCCAGGATATTGTTGTGGACGAAGTTCCTCTTGGTGACTCTGATCTGGTTGTGGTAGTCCTTCATGGCGTCCTTGTAGGTGGTGTGGTTTTCGGTTGTCCTGGTGTTTCTCCAGTTCTTCTCCAGCCGTCTGCAGGTGTGTTTGGCTTCTTGGAGAGCGGTGGTGAACCAGGTGCTTTCCTGCGGTGTTGTCTGTCGGGGTTGCGGGCGAGCTCATCTGCGCAGTCGGAGATCCAGGTGTGGAGTTCTCTGGCTGCGTCGTTTACTTCGGGGGCCAAGGTGTGGTTGTCCATCGGTAACCTTGCTCCAGTTCCTTCGTTGTGGGCGTGGGGCTGGTTTGGTTGCCTTGAGTTTGTTGATGGCGAAGTGTACGCAGTGGTGGTCGGTCCATGGCTCCTGCTTTGTGTGGCTGAATTGGACGCTGTTTCTTGCCGCGAAGATGTGGTCGAAGGTGTGTCCTGCTCTGTGGGTTGGTATGTTGATGAGTTGTTTAAGTCTGATGCAGGCGAGGTTGTCACGAAGGATAGTGAAGTTGGGGTTGCTGGGGTTGTCGAGGTGGAAGTTCAGGTCTCCAATGAGTATATAGTTCGTTGAGGTGATAGCGTGGGGTGCGATGAAATCAGTGATGGTGGTGGCGAAGGGTGTTCTTGGGCCTGGGGGTCGGTAGATGAGGGTTCCTTGGAGTGTGGCTTTGGGGGTGGTCTGGATCTGGAAGTGCAGGTGTTCGGCAGAGAGGAAGGTTTCACTGGAGGTAATGAGCCAGAGGGTGCTCTTGTGGGCGATAGCGAGGCCCCCTCCTGGGTGGTTGGGGCGGTCTTTCCTCTGAATCTTGTATCTGTCTGGGATGGGGGTGCTGATGTCGGGGGCGGAGGATGCGTTGGTACAGGTCTCTGTGAAGAAGGCGATGTCGGGCGAGAGAGAGTCGAGTAGGTTCCATATTTCCATTGCGTGTTTGTGTACGGAGCGTTCATTGAGGAGGATGCATTTTAGGTTGTCACTGGTGCTGGAGTCGGCGGTGTTGGAGGCCGGGGAGGCATGAGGGTCTGGCAGCAGTGGAGCCAGGAGAACTGGCCGTGGGTTGTGTTCGGCGAGGCCTGTTGGCATTCTCTAAGTCTTCCAGGGTTGAGTGTGAAGAGGGCGGGGGTGTCGTAGCAATGGGTAGTGGGAAGTCCAGGGTTCCTGGCGCTGGCTGCCGTCGGGTCACGGACGGACGCAGACGGGCTTGCCTTTGACACAACAGCGGCACGCCCCCAGAGCTACCGCGCAGCGGCCACTGTTAAGTAGGGGAGGTGGGAGGGAGGAGAGGCTGGGAGGTGGGAGTGGGTGAATTTCGGGGGGGAAATCCCAGGGGGAATTTGAAGGGGGAGGGGCCACAGGGGTAGCAGCGACAAAAGGTGAAAGGAGCAGGCACGCATGGGAAAATAAAAACAGTGGTGGAATTAGAGCAAGACACAGATAGGCACAATAACAGTGGCACAACAGGGAAAAATTAGAAGAAAAAAGGATTAGAAAGGTTATGGTGGTTGCAGGCAGTCTGTTACTAGTTGGAGAGGGCAGCAGGCGCAGGAGCGGACAGCAGCCTCGAACCTCCCAAGTAGGAGGTCGGTGTCTGGAGGCAAGAGACGGCACAGCAGAGCTGCGGGGAGAGTGGACCTAGACCAAGGATCGGAGGTCTTACTCAACAGTCAGAAAATTGCTAATACGACTGAGATAAGAAGTGCAACGGCACAACTTTACACAGAGCCATCATTCATACAGTACGATACCGCTAAAGGCAATGACTACCAGGTACAGAAAGAGCAACAATCAGCGACAACCAGATGCACAAGAATGCTGTGAGAAGAAGCAGAAAAATGCAAAGGGAGACTAAAGGTGGAGAAAACCAGGTACAATGTAAAAGGTTGAGAGTGGTGAAGAACAAGAGCAAGAGACAAAACCGCTACTCGCCGTCAAAGAAGATGGTGCCTCGCCAACTGTGGCGGGGCACGACGGTCCAAGCACTAGTCAGCGGGCTGATGCTCGCAGCTGTGACACCGGGCCAGAAGACGATGAACGTTAAGTGTGGCCTGAACAGCGTATGATCCTGGCAGCACCTGCATTAAACAGCACAAAGTATTATGCCACCATTTTCTCAAAAGCTCCGTCTTCATTTGATACAGACAAAAAGCAGAGTCTTGGCACTCAAATGACTACTAGGATTGAAACCTTCGACAATTTCATTGATGTGCTACAAATAACTGATGACATCAAATATCTTAATAACATAGCAGGAAAAGGAGTTAAAGAAGTGATAAAGGAAATGTCACAGGTGGACAGAGTATCTTGTGCGAGAATCAAGAGGGAGAGAGAGGACCAGATAGCTAGTCCAAATCCCCGGTTTATATGTAAGCAAATCAAAAGGAGACTAGCTAAAGAGGGGGTTAGTCTGACATTAATTTTGTTATTGTCATAGCGACTCAGTATTATTGCGCCAGTTGGCGTTGGCACCTGTTGGGTGTCTTTAGAAAGCCCTCACCCACCAACCTAGTTGGTGGCATGCTTCATCATCGGGCCCACCCAGTGACACCTAGCGTGTCCCGGGTGTGCTTCGACGCCTGATTACAGCGGAGCAGGTATGTCACTGTGTGTGCGGTGTGAGGTGTTCAGAAAAGTGAGATTAAAACGGCTTGGCGGATGGTCCCTGGGGTGAGGAAACTTTATTAAAAGGGCCTCCGTCAGCGGTTAAAAATAAGGCTGAAGGACGTTAGAGGCGGGTTACGACCTCCTACGTCCTAAGTGTGTCAACATGTTTCAGCCAGTGCCTTATATTAATCTGGCTTTCTTCAGGACAGTAAAAATATGTGTAGGTTAAAATTAGGGGAAGTGTAGTGTAGTCTATGTGTCTACACGCCCTAAAGTGTATATAACTGTGAGAGGGGGGATTCCCTTCTCAAGATCACCTGTACATTTAACATTGAGAGACAGGGACAAGACAGACATGGGAGAAAAAGAGTCACTAGAAGATATTGAACATATTTTATGACAGCCGGCTTAATAGCGAATTAGTGCAGGCTATGAGCGGCTCAAGTGTAATGATACTGGTGGTATCATTATTGTGGAATCGCACTGGAACTTCGAGAGTGAAGTGATTAAAACAGCGGTATAAATACTGCAGTAGTGTATAGTGAAGCATTGTGGCGCAAGGACCATGTCTTACGCTTTTAGAGGCTTGCTTGTGCTCCAAGGTTATTGAGGCGGCAAGGGGTGGCCCTGGTAGGGAGAAAGAGGACCACTGGGGTAAGGAGACCTGTGGGAGAAAGGGTAGCGCTTACCTATGGTAGAGTTGTTCAGCATACTCACAGGATTTCTGGTCAGCACCAGCGTGGGACCTGTTGTGCCTCCTTCGCATAACCGGTAGTGAATTGCTGTGGTGGCCGGTTTTTTATACTACTTTGAGTATGAGGGCACTTTCTATCTACAAACCAATGGAACCTCCATGGGCAGTGTTTTCGCGCCGAGTGTAGCTGGACTATACGTCCACCACTTCGAAAGCACCCACATCAATGTAGAAGCCAACCCGTTCAAGGACCACATACTGAAATGGCATCGATATATCGATGATATATTGGTCATCTGGGACGGCTCAAAACCTGAACTGGACAACTTCCTACAATGGCTCAACAACAGAGACCCATACCTTAAGTTCACCTGCACAGCCAGTAATAAGCAACTCCCTTTCCTAGACCTGGAAATAGCAGCAACAAGCGGAACTTTGACAACCACAACTTACCACAAACCCACGGCCAGGAACTCATTGCTGCACTTCAACAGCTTCCACCCACGGCCTCTAAAAGAAAACTTACCGTTTGGCCAGTTCCTCCGCATCAGAAGGAACTGCTCGGACATACGCGACTACAAGTCACAATCAGCGGACCTGGCCAAAAAACTAGAATACCGTGGTTACCCAAAGGCGATCATCAAAAAAACTCAGAAGAGGGCAAGAAACCAGAACCGTGACGCATTACTAGAAGACGTCACCAAAGAAACTGACACACAACCGACAACATGTGTGACTACTTTTAACACTGCCTCCAACGAAGTGGCCAAAATCATAAAGAAGCACTGGAGAATCATCAACTCCGGACAAAGGAATTGGGAACCCCCAAGGTTTGCCTACAAAAGGTGCCACAACCTCCGAGACCAACTCGTCAGAACCAGACCTAAACCACCACCTAAACCCGAGAACACCATCCTCAATGCATGGGGTATGCCAAAAGTTACTGGACATTACCCATGCAATGACTGCAGTGTCTGTCACCTGACATCTCACACGAAGACCCTTGACCTGGAACCTAACAAGACATGGTCCCAAAGGAGCCACACAAACTGCAACTCACAGAATGTGATCTACTTACTAACCTGCAGATGTGGGCTCCGATATGTGGGCATGACCACACGCAAAGTGAGGACCAGGATAACGGAGCACCGCAGCACAATGCGCTGCAAAACAAACATAAGCAAACTGACAAACCACTTCATCACCCAGTGCCACACCCCGAATGACTTCACCTGGACAGTCATCGAGCAAATACCAGTCAGCCCAATTAACAATGACAAAAAATTGCTAAACAAAGAACAAAGATGGATATACCGTCTGTCCACGGCTACTGAAGGGTTAAATGATGCCATCCCCTGGAACTCCCTGACTCTGTGAGCCAACCTGTACCTAAGCCTACCCTGTTGTCTAGCTTGACTAATCAGACGCACCCTTTCATTGGGCATTTTGCCTTTATTGCCATCCCTGGGAACAACCATGTGCCCCCAGCTCATTTTCCATGCCCCCTGTTATTTACCCATTTAAACAGTGTCTAGCTTGACTAATCAGACGCACCCTAGCAGGGCGCTACCACCACTCATTGGGCCTTTATTTCCATCCCTGGGAACAACCATGTGCCCCCAGCTCATTTTCCATGCCCCCTGTCATTTACCAATTTTAACAGTGGGACCCCCTGGCACTAGGGCAACACCTTGTGTCCCTAGCGCCACCAACTCAGCCACCGTATCTGCCCCTATAGCCACTTGGCACCGGGCACTAGGGCACAACCATGTGTCCCTAGCGCCATCTACCCAGCCCCTGGGTCCAATGCAATAGTCACTTGTGCGCGGGCGCTAACAGAAACCCATCCGCGCAGGACTCGCGCCACGGCGCATGCGCGGACCACTTCCCGGCCGCGCATGCGCTAACCACTTCCCGGCCGCGCATGCGCTAACCGCTTCCCGGCCGCGCATGCGCACGGCTACACATCACTCCCACGCATGCGCTAAGCCTGCAGCACTACACCGCGCACCGGCGCGAAACGAAGGGCACTCACCTGAGCATGATTTCGACCCGAAAAGCGAGTCTCTCTCATTACTCTCTCCTCCAGGTGCCACTAATTATGCAGTTAACGTCAGTATAAAGAACCGGCCACCACAGCCATTCACTACCGGTTATGCGAAGGAGGCACAACAGGTCCCACGCTGGTGCTGACCAGAAATCCTGTGAGTATGCTGAACAACTCTACCATAGGTAAGCGCTACCCTTTCTCCCACAGGTCTCCTTACCCCAGTGGTCCTCTTTCTCCCTACCAGGGCCACCCCTTGCCGCCTCAATAACCTTGGAGCACAAGCAAGCCTCTAAAAGCGTAAGACATGGTCCTTGCGCCACAATGCTTCACTATACACTACTGCAGTATTTATACCGCTGTTTTAATCACTTCACTCTCGAAGTTCCAGTGCGATTCCACAATAATGATACCACCAGTATCATTACACTTGAGCCGCTCATAGCCTGCACTAATTCGCTATTAAGCCGGCTGTCATAAAATATGTTCAATATCTTCTAGTGACTCTTTTTCTCCCATGTCTGTCTTGTCCCTGTCTCTCAATGTTAAATGTACAGGTGATCTTGAGAAGGGAATCCCCCCTCTCACAGTTATATACACTTTAGGGCGTGTAGACACATAGACTACACTACACTTCCCCTAATTTTAACCTACACATATTTTTACTGTCCTGAAGAAAGCCAGATTAATATAAGGCACTGGCTGAAACATGTTGACACACTTAGGACGTAGGAGGTCGTAACCCGCCTCTAACGTCCTTCAGCCTTATTTTTAACCGCTGACGGAGGCCCTTTTAATAAAGTTTCCTCACCCCAGGGACCATTCGCCAAGCCGTTTTAATCTCACTTTTCTGAACACCTCACACCGCACACACAGTGACATACCTGCTCCGCTGTAATCAGGCGTCGAAGCACACCCGGGACACGCTAGGTGTCACTGGGTGGGCCCGATGATGAAGCATGCCACCAACTAGGTTGGTGGGTGAGGGCTTTGTAAAGACACACAACAGGTGCCAACGCCAACTGGCGCAATAATACTGAGTCGCTATGACAATAACAAAATTAATGTCAGACTAACCCCCTCTTTAGCTAGTCTCCTTTTGATTTGCTTACGGACAGAGTATCTTACCAGGGTGTCAATGTGGCCTAGAACCTCAATTTCAATCTGATGCTGAACGTTGACTATGAAAGTTACATCTTTAATCATAAGCAACAGAAAGATGGTGAAGTGATAGATGAATTTGTTGAAAGACTTCAAATGTTCATCAAACATTGTAAGTTCAACAAATTCAATGTTGAAGAAGCCATTAGTCTCATAGTCATAGATGACTGCCTGTCCAGTTCCTTCAGATGCCGAATGCTGAGAGAAGCGCTCAGTCTGGATCGTGTGCTTATGGCGGCCAGAGCTGAAGAACGTGCTGACAAACAAGCAGCTGACATGGATCCCCGAGGAGCCCTGAGTGAAGGCCGCAAATAGATGTCTCTGAAGAAGAAGATTAAGCTGTGTTTTCAATGTGGATTTACCTTTCCACATGAAGGTAAATGTCCTGCCATTGGGCAGGTATGTAAAGGCTGCAGTAAAGAGAACTATTTTGTAACAATTTGCAAAGTGAGATAAAAAGTGAATGAGTCATGTCGTGAAGACAAAATGGCTGCCAGTGCATCACATCGTGAGGACAAGATAGCTGCCAGAAGGTTTGAAAAGCATCACAGTCATGCCCACTGAAGGAAACGTTAACATCATTTGAGGCAAGTAGAAACTGAAAGAGGCAGATTGTCATCTAATTCCTTGTTGAAAGGTTCTTTGACATCACTGTCATGTGACAGTGAAGAAGAGAGTATGTGGTGTCAATGCTGACTACTGTAAGTAGTGCGCATGTAGGTCTGATTTTGCACAAGAAAGAATACAAGTCTGAAAAGAATTGACAAGTGAAATCACAACATTTATTTGGACATTGTCCCACAATAAAATTGAAGGTTAATGGATGCTATGTACCAATTATCATAGACAGTGGTGCCTTGATAGATATCGTGCCAGCTAGAAAGTCCATGAACTGTCTCCGGTGACCTGTCTCAAACTATCGAAAACGAAAGACTATACTAGGCCAGCCCCGACACCACTGCAAAGTCAAGGTTCATTTGTGGCAACTATGAAACAAAAAGATGAAGGTACAAGTCCCAATCCATGTCCTTCAGTGCACTTCATCAAGTGCATGTTTGCTCAGCTTCAGCACTGCTGCTGACATGGGACTAATTTCTGTGAATTATAATATCAATGCTCATCACAACATAGTGAATCAGTTTCCATCTTTGTTTCATGGATTAGTGTGGGACGAATGGGCAGATACTTAACCCCTTCACTGCGGCGGCAATTCCGCCACAGTGCTAGGGGGTGGGGGGGTCGCACGGCTCACCTGCGCTTGTGATGAAACCGCTCCGTCACGCGCCTCGGGTGAGCTGTGCTAGGGTCGGAATGGTTCCGTCACGAACGCGCCCGGTCAATAGAACGTGCCGCACAGGCGCAAAATTAGCGCCGCGCGTCGAGCGGGCCGTGACGGAACCGTTCCGTCACTAGCACAGCTCACCCGAGGCGCGTGACGGAACGGTTCCGTCATATGCGCCGAAGGGGTTAAGCGAGGAGGCTTGATATGCTTCTCAATTTTGGCGTGCTTTATTAGAGGACGGGGTAGTTATGTTGAGTCCTGATTTCTTCCTCTTGGTTACGTCTTCTCTTTTGTTTCTTTTTTTCAGGGTTGTCTTTTCCATGAGGGTATCCCCAGGAGACTCAGAAAGAGAAGAAAACTGCGGTAAGTATCTCTGGTTTTATGGACAGGAGATAGGACAGTATCCTTTACCACACCCGGAGTGAGGGGGAGAGACGTTATTCAGGAGTGAAAAGGGAAGGAGTCTCTGGGTTTGGACAGAATATTTATCGTGTGGCAATAGATCCTTTTTTGCCTTTCACACACTCTCCACCTCTTTTCCCCTCCCTCCTCAAAGTGAACTGGGAAGCACCCCAATGTAATGAGGGAAAAGGAAGGAATATAAATTGAACACAAGAAATAATCAACAAAAGAATGACCCGCCTTTGCTTGGCACCTTTTATCCTTTAAAATGTTTCAATATCAATGATCTGTCTTGTAACGTCTCTTAATCGGGATACTACCCCATCTTGATAAGCTAATGATGATAATGTGTATCCAGGGATTTTACCAATTTGCCCCAGGATGACACATCAAAAAAAAGAAAATTGTTCTTATATAAACAATTTTTGGCACGTCACACCGTGCTCTCCTTAGGTCTCGGGTCTTAGACTTGCAGTCCGTCCTCCTGACCCTCTCTTTACATCTCCCTCCCGACCCCGTCCGGTGCACTCACCACCAATGCCGCAACACTTCTGATTTGCGGCAGCAAAGAGGCCTCTCCTGGGCATGTCCATCACTCCTCACTTCAAACCTCTGGAGTCTCTGGCCAACCTCTGAGTCCACGGTCTTGGCATCCTCATTCGGTTTCTCTGCTCCTGTAAACAGTGTTCCTCTGGAACTGTTCTCTCAATCGTCTTCTGGCTTCCCCAAGCTCCACTTTTCATCTTCAGGTTCGCCTCATCCGATCTGCGCGACGTCCTTTTCTTTCGGATATTGAGCTTCTGGTTAGTCAGTTGATCGGATGGGTCCTCCTTCTTCCTGCATGTGAGAGTCAGTCGAAAGTAGTTTAACCCTTTGTTCTCTTTTCTTCCAGGAGGACAGGGTCGATAGAGGTAAGTGAAAGGGTTCTCTGGGTTGTATAATTCTCTCTTCCTCACATATAGGAAAGCTTACGGCAACAAAAGTGCAGCTAGACTTTAATGAGGACATTTGTGCTGTTGCTCACAACACCAACTAATTGAACACTGCCGATATGATTACTCAGTTGAATGGTGTTAATGTCTTTTGCGCCTTAGTCTGAAAAAAGGCTATCATCAGCCCAAGCAGGAAATAAACTATATGTACATTACTACCTTTTAACTCACATTGGTTTGTTCAGATACAAAAGATTGAGTTTCGGAGTCTCTTCAGTAACTGAACGTTTTCAAGATGTCATTCTTCTCATTATACAGCCTGTGAAGCAAGTTTTCAATTACACAGTGATGATATACTATTATGTTGTGCCACGCTAAAGGAACATGATAGATCCCTTACACAAGAGTGCAGTCTACTTGCTGATGCAGGTCTTATGTTGTATGATCAAAGAGTGAATTTCACAAACACATGGCCACATTTTCTCAGAAAGGGGAATTACCCCAGATCCAGCCAAGGTTCAGGCTTTGTCATCTACCTCCCCTCCACAAGATGTAATCATGCTGCATTCCTTTCTTGGTAACAAGATGTAATCATGCTGCATTCCTCTCTTGGTATTGCCAGCTACTGTTCCAGGTACATCAGTAAGTTTGCCACTGTGAGTGCCGCATCGAGACAGTTAGCGAAACTAAATGTTTTATTTCAGTGGTCACAGGAGTGTGATCAAAGTTTCAAGACGATTAAGCACGCAATTGAAAATGCTAGTGAGATGGCTTACTTTGGTCAGAAATTGCATACAAAGATTGTTGTGGATGTCAGCCCAGTGGGCTTGTGTACGATTCTTGCCCAACAAAGGGGACATGCAAACCCACTAAGGCATATTGTAGCTTATGCTAACTGATGTTTGTCACAGACTGATTGAGCTTACTCGCAGCCTGAGAAAGAAAGCCTAGCTGTTTTGTTGCTTTGGGAACACTTTCAAGTGTTTCTGTATGGGAAACATTTTACGCTTGTTAATGATCACCAAAATTGCTTACTATCTTTGGCAATTCAAAGGCCAAGATGCCTCCTCGCATTGAGAGGTGGAAGATGAACTGCAAGAGTATGACTACACCAATGTGCACAGGCCAGGAAAAGATCAAAACCCTGCTGACTACTTTTCTTGAGTGCCCATGCAGTGCCAGGCTACTAGTTCCAAATACGCCGAGTCCTGCGTTAACTTTATTGTGAGATCCAGCACTCCTGCAGCTGTGTCCCTGGAGCAAATAAGTGCTGCTACCAATGCAGAAAGGAATATGGTCATCCTGAAAGACATTATTATGCATTAATCCCGGAGAACACATGTTCAAACTCTTCATAATGACTATGAATGCGTAAAATTCAAGAATGTACAAGATGAACTGTCTGTTACACAAGAAGGGATTATTCTGCGAGAATTGTTGCTTGTGAAAGTCTATGACAGCAAGTCATTGAAGTGGCACACGAGGGACATCGTGGAATTGTCACCAACAAAGCGAGCGCTAACAGACTGTGTTTGGTTCCCTCATCTTGCTGAGTGAGTTCAGAGAGAGCTCCAGGCTTGTCATTTGTTTAACTGTTTATCTCCTAAAACAACACAGCATCAATTGAACATGTCAGATCTTGCAAAAAGGTCTGGGAGAGAATTGCAGTTGACTTCTTTGGACAACTTGAAAATGGCCATTACCTCATGGTAATTATAGATAAGTACTCCCGGTTTCCTCTGGTGGAAGACCTTTCGTCATCCATTCATGATCAAGTAAATGAAAGACTAGAAGCCATATTTGCAACCTGGGTGTTCTGTCCACTCAGAAATCTGACAATGGCCTACCATTTGATGGTTAGGAATTGAAAGATGTTCTTACTCATTTGAATACCAAGCATCAGAAAAGCAAATTTTTATGGCCACAGGCTAATCAGGTTGTAGAACGTTTTATGAGAACTCTTAAGGCTGTCCAGCATGCTGTGCTTGAGGGACTTGGGATCAAGTTCATTCTTCATTCTACTCTTTGCGCCTACAGATATACCTCCCACTCTGATGTTTGGGAGACCCATATGTACCAAGCTGCCCTAGTGGACCACTGAAAGAATAACTGATGCTCTGGAAGTTCGACTCACTGATTAATCTCACAAGCCCAGAATGAAGACTCATGCAGATAAGCGTTGATGTACTTGGGACTTTACGTTTCAGAAAAGAGACCGAGTCCTTGTCAAACATAGGTGAAAATGCTAATCTGATGCTCCATTCAAAGCTGATCGATTGCAAGTTTTGCAAGTTGTGACTAGTAAGAGACACATGATGAATGCTCACCGTCTCGGAAAGTCCATTACGAGGGATTCCTCACATTTCAAGCACCTGCCTCAGAGTTTGTCGGTTCCAGACATCTGGAGTGAGACTTTGTCAACAGAGGGCCTGGAGAGCAGCAGGACATCCTCAGTGACTATTTCTCCAGTCCCTCCTGTGTCTCCTCAGCCTCACACAATATCTGGACGAGTGGTGGAGCGCCTCAACAACTCATTGAGGAACTATGATATATATGTGTTTTGTTTTGTTGTTTTAATTAACAATGAGGGAAATTTAGTGTCTTGTGTATTATAGAGCATGGGACCTTCATGTTCCCTAATGGACACCGTAGTCTAGTGATGTAAGTGTTTGGCTGTGGTTAATAAAATTCATGGCACAGTACGTGTCAGTTAACGGTTACACTCTAGCAAATAAAGATATGTAATACTGAGGAGCTCCGTGTGTTGCATGCTTCATTTTCATGCTACTGGGCTAGGGTTAGGATGCTACAGACACTTGGGGAGACCTGGTGCCTTCCAGATGACCTACATGCGTCCTGGACACCTGATTGCCAGTTCTGATCTGTACTTAACAATTCCAGATCCAAGTGGTATAGAAATTGTTCAGTAGAAGGATAAATAAGGATGTGAAAGTAGGCATCCATAGGATCTAGTGAAGCCAGAAACATACCCGGAGAAACAAGATAGTTTGCAAACTCACGATCTTGAACCGTTGATAATGAATAGAAAGGTTCACTTGCTTCAGATTGAGGACCTGACACAAGTTTTCAGAACTCTTTTGGATTTTGGACAAGGAACATCAGAGAATAGCATCCCTAATCATATTCGTCTGCAAGAACTGGAACGATAACCTCCTTTGCTAGAAGATCTTCATTTCATTTTTCAGGGCTTGCAGTTTGTCCTATCTCCATGGAGTTGGGGTACTGATGAAGAAATCATCTGGCGGAGATGAGAATTTAATTTAGTACCCTTCTTTCACCAACTGGAGGGCCCAAGAGTTTGAAACTTCCTTTACCTAAGTTGAGAAAAAAGCTTGACTTCTGCCACCTACCGATCGTGGATAATCATACTTTTGGTAAGGCTGGGGTGACTGCGGGTTCCTGCCAGGTTTTATCCTGGAATGAAGTACCATAGACACGAACCCTGCCCCAAAAGAGCTGCCAGCTGCCATGCTTCCCTACTTAGTGATTTTTCAATAGCTTTAGAACCCGAAACCTCTCCCTCTACATGGAGGCTTTACGGGCAACAGCAACTTGTGGATCTCCGACAAATATTTTTACAATTTCCTCCAATTGAAAACCAAAGAGCTTGGTCCCATGAAATGGAAAGTGAGACAAGAGAGCTTTTTGGGAATTTTCTATCTTTGAGGTCCACATCCAAATGTGGCATCCTATGGAGATAGGGGAACGTGAGGCTGCTGCCGCCGCTGATAATTAAACAACGATTAGGTGAGAGAGGAATCTTACTTATTGGTCCATCATCGATAACTTAGAGGTGCCATCACCTCGATCCTGTAATTCATCTGCCAAACTCTGAAAGTCATGTAATAAGGACTTCACAACATAAGTGACAAAAGCCCAGGCTCTGATTGCAAGATTCAGGGCAGAATAGGCTCTTTTATTTGCTGCCTCCTCCGTTTCATCCACTTGGGCCAGGGGTGAAGCATCCTCAGAAATGATGGAGCCACTGGAGGCCAACCCTGCCATCAAGGAGCCGACCTCTTTTCCTGAAGCGGGAGAGGGCATCCGCTGAAGGTTGTTTGGTGTTCCCTTCGCTGCGGGTTTAACAGCAAAGCAAAACACTGCGCTTATATGGCATTTTCGGTACAAAAGGGGGTGGTGATGGACGGAGCATCTGAATCAACCAAACACTCACACCCAGTCAAAAGATCTGGGTTTAATCCATCACCGTTCTTTAGCCCACTCTGCCACCCCAGTTCAGACATGGCTATATGCAAATCAGTCTGACCCTGTGCCTCATGGGAACAGTCCAGCCCGAACTGCCAAGCCATGTCTTCCCTGGACCGGAAACAAGCTTCCGAGGACCGGTTTCTGGCATTCCAGCCGTCTTCAGCCTGGCTTGCTTGAATCCAGTGGCAAAGTGAGCAAGGGACTCACGTCTGAGCATACCCTGCCACACTTATGGCGGCCAAAAGCGGTACAAAAGGGGGTGGTGATGGACGGAGCATCTGAATCAATCAAACACTCACACCCAGTCAAAAGATCTGGGTTTAATCCATCACCGTTCTTTAGCCCACTCTGCCACCCCAGTTCAGACATGGCTATAAGCAAATCAGTCTGACCCTGTGCCTCATGGGAACAGTCCAGCCCGAACTGCCAAGCCATGTCTTCCCTGGACCGGAAACAAGCTTCAGAGGACCGGTTTCTGGCATTCCAGCCGTCTTCAGCCCGGCTTGCTTGAATCCAGTGGCAAAGTGAGCAAGGGACTCACGTCTAAGCATACCCTGCCACACTTATGGCGGCCAAAAGTGGTACAAAAGGGGGTGGTGATGGACAGAGCATCTGAATCAATCAAACACTCACACCCAGTCAAAAGATCTGGGTTTAATCCATCACCGTTCTTTAGCCCACTCTGCCACCCCAGTTCAGACATGGCTATATGCAAATCAGTCTGACCCTGTGCCTCATGGGAACAGTCCAGCCCGAACTGCCAAGCCATGTCTTCCCTGGACCGGAAACAAGCTTCCGAGGACCGGTTTCTGGCATTCCAGCCGTCTTCAGCCCGGCTTGCTTGAATCCAGTGGCAAAGTGACCAAGGGACTCATGTCTGAGCATACCCTGCCACACTTATGGCAGCCAAAAGCGGTACAAAAGGGGGTGGTGATGGACGGAGCATCTGAATCAAACACTCACACCCAGTCAAAAGATCTGGGTTTAATCCATCACCTATATGGCATTTTCAGCGCTCCTTGCTCCCTGATGCTGGCTACGACTGGGTAATTCAGAGGCAAATTGTTAATTAAGGAGACCTAATAGGAGTTCATATATGGCGGACAAAATACGGAGGCAAGGAAACGGTAAAGAGACAAAATATCGACTACAAAATATCGAATGGACATAATATCGAGTATCGAGTATAATATCGAGTACAAAATATAGGCTGGACAGAATATCGAATGGACAGAATATAGACATCAAAAATATCGTTTTGAAGGTAAGTAATGTAATATCGAATTTTAAAATATATATAGTCAAAATATCGAAGTACATAATATAGGTCAATAAAAATATCGAACATTTAATAATATCGAATTTTTTATAGTGTATTTTATGTGTTAAAAGTGTTTATTTATGGTATAATGTAATTTAAATAATGAATTTAATGTTATTTAAATTTTGCGTAATTTAATTCTGTAGTGGGTTGTGGGTTCACAGGGGAATAGGGTGGGAAGTAATTTAATTATAATTAATTAAATATATAAATTTATTTATTGGTATTTGTTTATAGTTAATTGTTAATTAATTTTAATTTTTTAATTAAATACATTTTAATTGCCAATTAATTTTATTTAATTGATTAAATGATAATTATGTTAATTTAACTAATTTAATTTCTGTAGCGGGTTGTGGGTTTATAGGCGAGTAGGCTGGGAAGTAATTTAATTATACTTAATTAATTATGTTAATTTATGTAGTAGTATTTATGTATAATTAATTGTTAAATAATTGTTTTTTGGTAATTAATAAAATTTTAATTGCAAATTAATTTTATTTAATTGATTAATTGATATTTATGTTAATTTAACTAATTTATTTTCTGTAGCCGGTTGTGGGTTTATAGGGGAATAGGGTGGGAAGTAATTTAATTATAATTAATTAAATATGTTAATTTATGTAGTGTTATTTATTTATAATTAATTGTTAAATTATTTTCATTTGGTAATTAATTAAATTTTAATTGAGAATTAATTTTATTAAATTGATTAATTGATAATTATGTTAATTTTACACATTTATTTTCTGTAGTGGGTTGTGGGTTTATAGGGGAATAGGGTGGGAAGTACTTTAATTATAACTAATTACATATGTTAATTTTTATTTGGTATTTATTAGATTTTAATTGTTAAGTACATTTTTAATTACTAATTAATTAATTGTTAATTTGTAATTAATTAGTATTAATAGATAACTAATTGTAATGATTACATTAAATTAGTATTTGTAATTGATTAATTATTATATTATAATAATTTGGTAATTAATTTTAATTATTTTTTTATAGATATTAATATATATATATATATATTTTTAAATAATATATGAAGTATCTACTTTCCCTACTGTTGCACTAACTGGAGTGGGAATAGTAATTTTTACCCCTAGGCTATCCAACGCTTTCCCTACTGTTTCACTCTCTGGAGTGGGAATAGTAATTTTTACCCCTATGCTATCCAACGCTTTCCCTACTGTTGCACACTCTGGAGTGGGAATAGTAATTTTTACCCCTACGCTATCCAAAGCTTTCCCTACTGTTGCACTTTCTGGAGTGGGAATAGTAATTTTTACCCCTACGCTATCCAACGCTTTCCCTACTTTTGCACTCTCTGGAGTGGGAATAGTAATTTTTACCTCTACGCTATCCAACGCTTTCCCTACTGTTGCACTCTCTGGAATGGGAATAGTAATTTTTACCCCTACGCTATCCAAAGCTTTCCCTACTGTTTCACTCTCTGGAGTGGGAATAGTAATTTTTACCCCTATGCTATCCAACGCTTTCCCTACTGTTGCACACTCTGGAGTGGGAATAGTAATTTTTACCCCTACGCTATCCAAAGCTTTCCCTACTGTTGCACTTTCTGGAGTGGGAATAGTAATTTTTACCCCTACGCTATCCAACGCTTTCCCTACTTTTGCACTCTCTGGAGTGGGAATAGTAATTTTTACCTCTACGCTATCCAACGCTTTCCCTACTGTTGCACTCTCTGGAATGGGAATAGTAATTTTTACCCCTACGCTATCCAAAGCTTTCCCTACTGTTTCACTCTCTGGAGTGGGAATAGTAATTTTTACCCCTACGCTATCCAACGCTTTCCCTACTGTTGCACTCTCTGGAGTGGGAATAGTAATTTTTACCCCTACGCTATCTAACGCTTTCCTTACTGTTGCACTCTCTGGAGTGGGAATAGTAATTTTTACACCTACGCTATCCAACGCTTTCCCTACTGTTGCACTCTCTGGAGTGGGAATAGTAATTTTTACCCCTACGCTATCCAACCCTTTCCCTACTGTTGCACTCTCTGGAGTGGTAATAGTAATTTTTACCCCTACGCTATCCAATCCTTTCCCTACTGTTGCACTCTCTGGAGTGGTAATAGTAATTTTTACCCCTACGCTATCCAACCCTTTCTCTACTGTTGCACTCTCTGGAGTGGGAATATTAATTTGTACCCCTACACTATCCAACACTTTCCCTACTGTTGCACTCTCTGGAGTGGGAATAGTAATTTTTACCTCTACGCTATCCAACGCCTTATCTAATGTTGCACTCTCTGGAGTGGGAATAGTAATTTTTACACTTCCGCTATCCTACGGTAATAATATTGGATATTTTTTAATCATATTATGTTACTATATATATATATGTTTTAACACTATGATTGTAATTTTTTTAACTTTAATTAATTATTTAATTATTATAAAGTAATGTAAGTATTTTTAAGTATATTTTATTAATTAATTTTTAATATTAATTTAACATTGTTTTTAATAAAGTCGATATTTTTACAAACTATTTTTGTAAACTATATTTTTTACTCGATATTTTTGTACTTACCTGTTTGTAGATACAAAGTCGATATTCTGTCTGTCGATATTTTTTCGCCGATATTTTTGCTAGTCCATATTATGTCCCTCGATATTATGTCAGTGATCCAAGGAAACATATCTCTGCCTGAAGAAACAAAATCCATGGGATCATGATATCTCAGAACCAGTTAGAGAACGCTGTTTCTTCATCTCCGCTCTAGACTGCTGCTTTCCTGAAGCTCTCTGGAGAAAGTGACTAACGGGGCAGGATCTGGAGGGATTGAGCCTTCCTTTGACTTTGGCATTTGATCTTGTCTCTAACTGCCACTCAAGGTGACTCTCATTGTTAAGCAAGTAAATGAGTCCATCTCTCCCCATATGCAACCAGCACATCTGCGATACAGGCAAAAATAATGTTGGCCAAATTAGCCAAATCTTTAAAGACAGTGAAGCACTCTAACAGGAAAAGCAAATACTCACTGGGGGGGGGGATTTAATGGGTACACAGAGAGCTCCTGTAGGATCTGACAAGGCTGCAGCTGCTGCACTTGCATCACCACTCGGTGGAAGAGGGCTGGAAAATATTGGCTAATATGATAAGCAACCCCCCTGTCTTTGTTACTGAGGCTGGTTATTGATGCTTGAGATAGTGTGGGGAATGTAGCAGAGACAGAGCCCGGGAACACCAGAGATAGCTCAGTTGCATTAACTTGCTCAGTGGATGAAATACAAATGGTGCAAGTACAGGCAAAGCAGCAGGAACAATTAGAGCGGGTCGCTGAGTGTGTAGGGTGGCTCAAGGAATGCTGTGCAATGAGTTTGAGCTTTTAATGTCTTCAGACTCTTCCCAATGGATTTTCAGATCCTCCAACTCTGGAGATGGATATCATTGGGGAGAGGCAAAAGTCCCAATTTCAGAGGTGGGCTTTTAATAAGCAATATCTCCAAGAGGAGGGCTGGGTTAGAGTACGGAAGGATGATATACGAGAATTTTTCATTTAAAATCATGGGTCGGCTCCACCTAATATAGTTTGGGACACATTAAATGCCTATTTGTGGGAGCAGCTGATATCTAAAGATGAGGAAGCTAACAGGAATGCTAAAGAACAATAATTGGCCTTGGAAAAACTTGTGAAAGAAGCATGTGATAAACTCTCCTGGCAGTATACTGAATAAAATAGATGAGGGCTCAAGAAAAGTAAACATGCGTTGAGCGATTACTAAGATGGCAAGTGGTATGCAGACGGCACGGTTTATATGCAGAAGATCAATGAAGAAAGAAATTATGCCAGGAAGTTCATTGCTTGGCAATCCAGAGAAAAAGCAGCAAAAAATGTCATACATGTCTCAAAATGTACGGTAACAGGGCTATGTAGGGCTATGTAGTAAGGAAAAGGGTAAAATAAATGAAATATTTCTGGAACATTATAGTTGGACCTACAGTCAAGTTCAGGTAGTTGACAAGGATGCACTGGAGGAATTCTTGGAGGCTAGAAATGCTCACACTATTGGAGGATGATAATCAAACGATTAGCCCTTTTTCCAAGGAAGAGCTGGTAGATGTTGTCCGTAATTTGTGCAATTGGAAGGTTTGTGGTCCTGATGGTTTTCCATGAGTTCTATAATAATTTTTTTGATTTTGAACTGGAATATATGCTTTCAGTAGCTAACTTTATCCTAGATTGAGGCTCAATTCAACCTTCTTTTAATTCAGGTAATGTGGTCAGCTTTTTAAAAAAAGGGAAGGATGCCTAGTATCCAAATTCATATCTGCCAGTAACAGTATTGAATTCAGATTATAAGCTAATTATGAAACTAACTGTTGGCAAATAGATTTAATGGGATAGCCTCTAAACTGAAACATCAGGATAAAAATGGCTTTATCGCAGGGCTACAGTTATGGACTAACCCGCACTATCTAGCTAAAGCGCTTGACTATCTTTCGCCAATCAAAGCCCTGTGGCGATCTTGCTTCTGGATGCCCAAAAGGCTTTCGATCTCGTGATCTTGGAGACTCTTTTTAACATCTTGGAGAGATTTGAGATACCTTCACAGGTCACAAAATTGAGAGCACAGAGGCAAAGATTATTGTTAATGCATCAGAGGCAGGAAGGGTGCAAGTATTCCGAGGAACTAGAAATGGCTGTCCCCTGTCTCCGGTTATCTTCGCCATTGTTTATCAAACCATTGTCTATTGCAATATGGAAAGATGTTGAAATTCACCCACCTATACCCCAGATGGATAAAATAAAGCTCTAGGCAGTCAATATAATGTTGTTGTTGGACACTAGGAAGAGTACGCAGGGAACTGTGTTGGAGGTCTTTACTATGTTCCAGAGGCTTGGGGGCTACAGAATCAATAAAATAAACATTGAGTTATTTTATGCAATAGTGGGGTGTAGATTGTTCTCCGCGATATCGGTGCCTGTGCACATAATCAACCTAAGAGTTATCTGGGTATTAGGTAGATGCTTAAAAGAACATATGTAATAAATATTTCAGAATCTGGAGTAAGTGTGGTGAATTCAATTGGCTCCAAGAGCTTCGTTGTTGTTTTTAGGTTATGAGTCCACTTTCAAGCACATTTCCATATACCAAAGACTGCTTTTTGTTTCACTGTTGGTCCCACAGCTCTGCTGTTGCAAAGGTGGAAAACAAAATAATCCCCTCAATTGGAGACTGGGTCGGGAAAATGAAGCAGTTAGAGCAAAGGAACTATTGTATGCTACTCAATGTGAAGGGATTGTAAGGTTTAACAAAATATGGGCCCAATTTCTGGTGGATTAATGTTTCATTATATGCAAGGTTTGTTAGGTAATTTTTGTGCACACCTTGCTTGGAAGAATTTGGAATTGGAATTGTATGAAATCATATAAAATGTTATGTAATGGTATGAGACTGTACAAAATTGTATGAATTCAATTATTGGGTATTTCTTTTTGTTGGTGTATTGCAACTTTGACTTAACCTAGATCTCATAACAAAAAACATTTATAAAAAAGAAAAAAAGAGTCGACCTTGACAGAGGAAGGAAATTTGTCTGCAAAGATCTGAAGATGATAATTCTTAGAAAGAAAGTGCAGAAAACCAACCTTTCAACATCTGACAATTATCTATTTATAAGTCCCCGAATGGCGTTATGAATGGGAAGAGACTCAGGATCATTCTTACGATATAGTGAGAAAAGAATTACCCTCCTCCACCTGTGCTCCAGTCACATGAAAGCAGAGACTTTCTCTGGCGTGAGCTAGAATTTCCTTTAGGTCAGACCCCTGGATATATCTGCCTTTGACCGCCTCATCTCCAGACTGGCCCATGTCAGGATCTGCAGAAGAGAAAGGTTTGGCAACCTTGGATAATGTAGTGCCTTCCTGAGCAGCTAATGCAGCTTCCACTGCCTTGTTAAACATCCCCTGAAGAATCTCTTAATCATGAGAAGCACCCCCAAAGGTTTGAGGTGGAGTAGGAGGAGAACCTTTCTCCCTGGAGGAAACTTCAGAAGGTCTCCGTTTGGATGCGCACTTTCCCTCCATGATGAAACACACTGCCTAGAGGGAAAACACACATTCAAAAAGACTCCTCGTAAGCCCTTCCCACATTAAACCATTGCCTAGCAATGGTGACTCCCACAGTAAATGCTGCCCTCAGCAACCTCTAAGATCAACAAGGCTGCCGGGAGATAGTGGGAGAGAGCACTTGACTGAGCTTAAAAACACTTTGAGAGGCTGCCCCCTAATTGCTCAGTGGAGGGCGCAGCATGCCGCACTGAAATGCGCTGAACTAAAAAAACAGATTCCTGTCATTTCAGTCCCTAAAGCAGGTTGCAACAAATATATATGAACTAAAAATGTTAAATGAAATTAAATATTACAGGCCTTGAAGTCGGGTGAAGATTGTCGCCAAACCACAGAAGAAAGTACATGAAGTATTGAGGGTCCGCCCCACCTATATCAAATTATGGTTTACTTCCTGTGGACTGTGGTGGGTGGGACTACTCTCTTTTTAGGTTTCGCCTGCACAGAGATTGCTTGTGAAATCTCTTGTATTTAATATATCTTAAAAGGGGGCTGTTAGCAATTCTCTTTTTCCAAATTAGTGTGTTCATTCGTTTTTCTGTGTAACTTTTTTTGTTGGTAACTTCACCTGGCTGCAAGCATTTACGATCTATCTACTAAAACTGTTCACGCTGTTTAAGCTCCATTCACTGTCAAGATAAGATCTCTTCCCACAGAAAACACAGATAGCTTCTAACAGTATGCTGGTATGCTTGCTTTTTATTGCTTCGTTGTGTAAAACATATGCTTTAGCCTTAGAACATTTGTGGCTTTTACTATTCATGCCTCAGTACCTTTCTTTGCAATGTAATAATGTAGTCATTATCGGTCTCATTTTTTCAACTTAATCCATTTGGTCATTGTGATCAAATTCTCAATGTTGTAATAAACATTGCACATTAAAAATAAAGTTAATATGCAAGAGCTAATCTATATTTTATTACTAAACAGGGAGCCATAAGTAAAGTTTCCTTATAGACAACAAGGGCATGATTTGAATTGGCGCAGCAGGTGCAGTAGCACCAGGCACAAAAGTTGTCAGAACTCCTCTAAACACATACTATTGCAATATTTGACTACTAAACAAGCAGTCACAATTGCAGTTACCTTAAAGTTAAAAGGGACTTGATTTGAATGGTGCAGCAGGTGCACTGGCACCAGGACCAAAAACTCCAGGTACGCTACTTAACACCTAAAATTGGTATATTTAAGTACTGAACAGGCAGTCACAAGTGCAGTTACTTTACAGGCAATAGTGTCATGATTTGACTGATGCAGCAGGTGCAGTGGCATTGGGGCCAAAGTTGTCATAACTCCTCTAAACAACAAATATTGAAATATTTTACTACTAAACAGTCAGTCACAAGTGCAGTTACCTTGCAGACAACAGGGTCATGATTTGAATGGTGCCGCAGGTGCAGTAGCACCGGGCCCAAAAGTCGTCACAACTTCTCTAAACACCGAATATTGTTATATTTTACAGCTATACGTTTCGTCACAATTACATTTACCTAGCAGTTGAAAGGGGCTGGATGTTATTGGTGCAGCAGGTGCCGTGGCACCATGGTCAAAAGTTACCATAACTCCACTAAACACCAAATATTGCTATATTTTACTACTAAACAGGCAATCACAAGTGAAATTATCTTGCAGGCAACAGTGTAATTATTTGAATGCTGCAGCAGGTACAGTGTGCCCTGTCACAAACGTTATCCGAACTCCTCTAAACTAACATTGATATATTTTACAACTAAACAGGCAGTCACAAGTGCAGTTATCTAGCAAGCACTAGGTTCATTATTTCCATAGTGCAGCTGGTGCAGTGGAGCCGGTACCAAAAGCTCCACGCACACCACTAAACACCTAATATTGCTATATTTTATTCATAAACAGGCAACTACAAGTGCAGTTACCTTGCAGACAGCAGGGACATGATTTGAATTGTGCAGCAGATGCAGAAGCACCAGGCCAAAATGTTGTCAGAACTCCTCTAAACACATAATATTGCTATATTTGACTACTAAACAGTCAAAATTGCAGTTAGCTTTCAGTTAAAATGGACTTGATTTAAATGATGCAGCAGGTGCAGTGGCATTGGGGCCAAAAGCTCTAGGGACCCACAAAACCCAGAATATTGCTAAGGTTTACTACTAAACAAGACAGTCACAAGTGCAGTTACCCTACAGGCAATAGGGTCATGATTTGAATGGTGTAGCAGGTGCAGTGGAACCAGGCCCAACATTTATCATGACCTCTTCGAAGCACCTAATATTGCTATTTTTTTATATTATACAGGCAGACACAATTGCAGTTATCTTGCAGGTGATCCAGCGAGCTCCCAACCTGCGGACATCTATCACTTAATTAATATTTTGTTATGAGATTATATGAGAGGATTACGTCCGAGGAAGTCTTTCTTTTTTACGAGTCCTTGCTCCATCACAGGCACTAGTGTCTTCATCTGAATGATGCAGCAGGTACAGTGGCACTGGGGCCAAAAGCTCTAGGGACCCCTGTAAATGCAGAATATTGCTAAACTTTACTACCAACCAGGCAGTCACAAGTGCATTTATCTAGCAGGCAATAGGGCCATGCTTTGAATGGTATTACAGGTGAGGTGGCACAGGGGCCTAAAGTTGTCAGAACTCCCCTAAACACCAAATATCGCTATACTTAACTACTAAATAAGGAGTCACAAGTGTAGTTACCCTGCCGGCACTAGGGTCATGATTTCATTGGTGCACCAGGTGCAGTGACACAGGGCCCAAAGCTCTACAAACACTTCTAAACACCAAATATTGCAATATTTCTCTACTAACCAGGCAGTTACAAGTGCAGTTACTTTACAGGCAATAGGGTCATGTTTTGAATGGTGCAGCAGGTGCAGTGGCACCGGAGCCAAAAGTTGTCATAACACCTCTAAACACCAAATATTGCTATATTTAACTTCTAAACAGGCATTCACAAGTGCAGTTACTTTACAGGCAATAGGGTCATGATTTGAATGGTTCAGCAGGGGCAGTGACACTGGGGGCAAAAGTTGTCATAACTCATCTAAACATCAAATATTGCTGTATTTTAGTACTAAACAGGCAGTCACAAATGCCGTTATCTTGCAGGCAGTAGGGGCATGATTTAAATGGTGCAGCAGGTGCAGTGATAAAAGGGCCCAAAACTTGTCAGAATCTTTTAAACACATAATACTGCTATTACATCAATTAATTCTATTATTTCCCTCTTTCATTTCATTTTCAATATTATGTTATTACTTACCTACACTACAACCCAAGTAAAAGCTGAATATATTGCCTTTTGTTCATAAACAAGTTATAACACTTTAACAGACTTTCTGTAACTTATATTGTACAACTACTGAGCAAGCTGCAACTACAACAAAAAACAGCTTATTATTAATCACATAGGCGAAACCTAATGCATTTACCAATGCTTGCTTGTAGTATGGGTGAAACACTGTGCACACCCTCAGAATAGCTCAGTTAGTAAGGCCTGCAGCAAGGGAGACAGACGAGGATGGTAATCTATTATTGCAAAACTGTTCTCGCCTTTCATCCTACCAGTGCAGCTGCTGCCTTGTGTTAGTGCTACCGTGATTCATACTACATTTGCTGTGCGTGGGGGAAGCCTATAGTGTTTCTGTCTGTGCTGCCCCAAACATTTATTCTGTTAGCCTTTTTTTCACTTTGTTCCTCCAAGTACAGTTGAAAGATTATAGTTCACCATGATCTTTAAATTTGATACTAAGAACAATTTAGTAGTTTATTTCACTTATGCAACACAATTCCAAATCATTTAGGAGAGGTGGGAGGGATTGGATATAAACATTTAAAGACTTCTGTCATTGGTGGTTGAGTTTTAGGATGTATGTGTTTTAATGGAAATGTTGATATGCTTTTGACCCAGGATTCGAGAGCGATTTCCGTCCTCTGGGAGCTAGACTATTGTTGCCCTGGCAGCTGGAAGTGTCTAAGAAAGTGTTTGTCTGCTGCTGGTGGTGCCCAGGTGTCCAGGGCTGCTTCTATCCCTGGAGTGGAACCAAGGGAGCTCATCGGGAATCATATTACAAGCCCTAGGGAAAACATGCACAGCAGCTTTTATTGTCAGGCACTCTGACAACAAGCATTGGCAAAGCCAAGAGAGGTTGCATTAACAGGTTAAGCTGTTGACTTTAACAATGCCTGTGGTCACAGGCATGTGAACACATGCTTTGAGACGCATACACACTCATGGGCAGCAATTTTGGAATAGATTTCCTATTGAAGGAAATCCCTCCAAAGGTGGTGGCCGATGCCCAGAAAAAGACTTGTGGTGCACGCGCCCCGCATGCGTCGGGTCACGTCTGCCCACATGCATTGTGTCACAGGTGCATGAGTCATCATATATATATGTTTTTTACGTGCTTACGCTGTCACAGCACGTAGCAGCAATTTTTAATTTACCCTTCTAACATGGCAATTGGACATGTTAGGACTGAAACGAAAAAAAGCCAAAAAGATGTGAGCCCGAAATGAAAAAAACAAACAAAGATGCCCAGAAGCAATTTGCAGCTGCCAAGCCCACATAAAATAAACATAAATATATAAAATAAATAAATAAATATAACGAGATAAACATGCAAGAGTGAGATAAAGGGACAGGAAAAATAAGATGTAGTAGAAATGGCATGGAAAGAAATCAAGACTTTGCAGCCTTGGCATACAGCACCCAGACATTTGATAGTGCCAGCTGCAGGCCTCTGAGTGAAACTTTGGGCACCATCACTTACTCTTTTACAAATTATCAGCCTGATTCATGTACGGGCCGTTTTGCGTGTCCCTAATAGCGATTCATAGCGAATCGCTATTGAGGACACGCAAAACGGCATTCATGTATTTTCATGGGAAAAAATAGCGACTCGCACGCGGGCGCAAATGCCGTTAGCGACCTACAAAAAACGCAGAAAAATCGCAATTTCCGCCCACCAGCGATCGGGATTGCGACACGCAATCCCGATCGCACGGGATAGCGACTCGCAATCCCGTGCGATCGGGATTGCGTGTCGCATTATCGCGGGATCCGGAAATACGGGATTACGCATTCCGAGCACCGTGATGACATCACAACCAGGAAGCTGCCAAATCGCACCTCCAAACACCACAGTGACGCAGTCATCCGACTCGAGACGACGGAAAGCAGCCGCCTAACCGCCGATAGCGACTCCCGACCCGGCAGAAATTGCGCCCGCCATGGCTGAAGAACCACTGCCCGGCCCCAGCAACAGCGCTAGCCGAAAGCGCAAGCTGAAATTCTCCGAGTCGGAGTTGGAGAGCCTCATTGAAGGGGTGGTGGCCCACCACGCCCAGCTGTTTGGTGCAAACTCAAGGAGGGTCCCCGAGCAGGAGAAGAGGAGGATCTGGGTGGGGATTGCCTCCAGCGTGAACGCAGTTGGCGTAGCGGCAAGGTCGGTCGAAGAGATCAAGAAGCGCTGGTACGATCTCCGAGGAGAGGGTGGCGGCGCGTCTCGGAGAGGCATCAGGCACCGGAGGTGGTGGACCGACTGTCCCACCCAACACCCCCCTGGAGGACCAGGTTGAGGACACTCTGGAGAGGGAGGCGTGTGTTGGTGTGATCTCCCTGGACTCCTCCCGCCCAACCCACAACACCCAAGGTAAGTGGCATGCGACTGCGACCCTGTCCCTTATGACCGTCCCTGCCCAAATAGGCTCACTCATTGGCCCTTAATCATGCCTATGTTGTGCATCAGGAAATGCCCTGAGGCATAGTGGGAGACGTAGTATGTCCACAATGTAGTTGTACCACTATGCGGCCTGAAAGGTGCCTAAGCGCACATATCCACAGCCATCCAGGGAATGTCACCCAGCATGCATGTAACATCTGCACGTCTGACAGTCACATGCACCTAATGAGTATCCACTTACCCTCACAGGTGCAGACGATAGCAGCGACAGTGAGAGGCTGGTGATCGTCGAGGAGGCCCAGGAGGATGTATCCCTACCCGCCACCCTGCCACCATCCCCTGCCGCTGCGGCAACACCAGCAGCCAGGCCCACCACCTTACCTGCAGCTAAATCCGCAGGACCACCGCCAGCCAAGGTCAGGCCCCCCACCAATGTGCCTACAGTGCCTGCCGCACCTGCGACGCCAGCTGCCACAACACCTGCAGCGCGTCCTCCAAGATCTGGCCCAGCCACATCCGTAGCACAGCGGCAAAAGAGCAGGAGGGGCAAAGGGCATCTCCATGCCTGCATGTCCGTGGAGCGGCGAATGCTCCGTCTCCACCAGAGGCAGTCGCAGCAGCAAGGAGCCATCCAGCTCCAGCTGCAGAAGATTGGCCGCAATGTGGCAGGAGTGGGCCAGCGTGTGGACCGCATGACGGCGGCCATTGAGCGCATGGCAGTGGCTATCGAGGCCAACACAGCTGCGCTGGGGAAGCAGCGCAGTGCTGCTCGCAGGCGCCAACACCATCTGGTGAGCCAGATGGCAACCTACAGTCGCTCCAATTATGTGGCAGCAAATGCCACCTCCCAGCTCTCCCGACGCTCAATGACCCAGCAGCACCAGCTGGTCCAGTGCTGCGAAGAGGTCACCCGAGTGCTGGAGCACCTCACCACCGCCGTGGTCCCACTGCTCCAACCTGTGGTACCGGCCGTCGTTGGGGGAGACGATGGGAGTGAGGCTGCCTCCAGTGTGAGCAGCAATTCTGCCACGCAGGCCCCCCCACCTAGGCGCAGCACCAGGGCAACGCCTGGTCCATCTGGCCTGGATGAGGATGAGGAGCCGCAAAGGCGGCTGGGAAATGTGCGCAGGAAGCAGCATTGACATTGAGTCAGGGACACAGCCACAGGCTGAGGATAAGCCTGCCAAGCAAAATAACAAGCAGTATGCTGGAATACTGTTTTTTTTTTGTAAATAGTTCATTCCATGTCCCTTTTCTGTTGTGAATCAAAGAAATACATTTATTTTGAAGCATACATTTGCCTTGTGTTATCATTATATTTAGCATGCATTTGTGATATGTGGGGTGGGGGAAGGGGGTGGGCTAGAAATAGTTGTCTGTGATTTGGTTGCGACGTCTGTGGCTTTCAGCTGGGTTCTCCCCGCATGCATGGTGCGCATTTGCTGGTGGCCGGTCGTCCCCCTCGGATTCACTGCCTGAGATGTCAACTGGTATCCGCCGCTTGGTAGCAATGTTATGAAGCATAGCACAGACAGCCACAATGCGGCAGCACGCTGCAGGACTGTAATACATGGCCCCACCTGTCTTGTGCAGTATACGGAACCTGCTCTTGAGCAGGCCAAATGTCCTTTCAATACAGTTCCTTGTCCGGATGTGCGCAACATTGTAGCGCCGTTGCTGAGGTGTGGCAGGGTTGAGGTAAGGGGTCAGGAGGTATTCCCGTAGGGCGTAGCCACTGTCACCTGAATGAGAGGAGCAGATGTTGATTGCCTGTGCAGCGCAGTTACTTCATAGCAATGTGACATTGTCGACAAAGTGTACTTACCAAGTAGGTGTCCTTCCCCAAACTCTCCCCTGATCAGTCGTGTGTGGAGTCCGCTGTGCCTGAAGATGAAGGAGTCATGGGTACTCCCTGGGTACTGGGCCACAATGTCAGTGATGATGCTCTTGGCATTGCAGACCATCTGTATGTTGAGGGAGTGGTAGCACTTTCTGTTGCGGTACATATACTCCGTGCCAGCTGGTGGGCAGATGGCGACGTGGGTACAGTCTATGCAGCCGAGGACTAACCCTGGGCGAAGAACTACGCTCCGTTCGCGGAGTTTGCGGAGTTTCGGCAACTCCGCGCTCCGCGGAAAACGCGAAGTTGTTGAATACTCCGCAAACTGCTGCGTAGCGTAGTTCTCGCGCGCTCAATAGCATTTTCGCGTGCGCGAGGATGCTTGTCGGTAAGATCGAGTTGCCGAACACGCAGAAACTGCAATCTGGCACAGAATAGCTCGCGAACACGTTAGTAGTGACCGGAAATAAGGGGAACGCGAGCGGGCGGGACAAACCTCATGGGTAACTTCGCGCGCTACACATCCCGAGCATGCAGGCAATCAATCAATCAATCAATCAGGATATTTGTATAGCGCGCTACTCACCCAGAGGGTCTCAAGGCGCTTGGGGGAGGGGGGTCCGCTACTGCTCGAACAGCCATGTCTTGAGTTGATTACTGAAGCAGAGGTGGTCTTGGGTCAGGCGGAGGTGGATGGGGAGGGAGTTCCAAGTCTTGGCTGCCAGGTAGGAGAAGGATCTTCCTCCCATGGTGGATCTTCGGATGCGTGACAAGGCGAGGGCGTGGCTGGTCGATCGTAGCTGGCGGGTGGGAGTGTAGAAGGTCAGGCGGTTGTTGAGGTACCTGGGGCCCAGGTCGTTGAGGGCCTTGTGTGCGTGGTTGAGGAGTTGGAACGTGATTCTCTTGCTGACGGGGAGCCAGTGAAGGTCTCTCAGGTGTCCAGAGATGTGGCTGTGTTGGGGGATGTCCAAGATGAGTCGTGCGGAGGCGTTCTGGATGCGTTGGAGTCTTTTCTGGAGTTTGGCTGTGGTTCCGGTATAGAGGGTGTTCCGAAGTCCAGTAGGCTGGTAACGAGTGCCTGTGTGACCATCTTCCTTGGTTTCGGTGGGGAGCCATTGGAAGATCTTTCGGAGCATGCGTAGGATGTTGAAGCATGATGATGAGACGGCGTTGACTTGTCTGGTCATCGAGAGGGAGGAGACCAGGATGAAGCCCAGGTTGCGTGCGTGGTCCGTTGGTTTCGGTGCGCTGCCCAGGGCAGGGCGCCACCAGGAGTCGTCCCAGGCGGAGGGTGATGATCCAAGGATGAGGACTTCCGTTCCGTCTTGTCTGGGTTCAGTTTCAGGCGGCTGTTCCTCATCCACACGGCTACGTCTTTCATCCCTTCGTGTAGGTTGGTTCTGGCGGTGGCTGGGTCATTGGTGAGGGAGAGGATCAGCTGGGTGTCGTCGGCGTAGGAGATGATGTTGAGGTTGTGTTGGCGTACGATGGCTGCGAGGGGGCTCATGTAGACGTTGAAGAGGGTGGGGCTGAGTGATGATCCTTGTGGTACGCCGCTGATGACTTCGGTGGCCTTGGATCTGTACGGGGGAGACTGACTCTCTGGGTTCTTCCGGTGAGGAACGAGATGATCCACTCCAGTGCCTTCTCTTGGATTCCGATGTTGCTGAGGCGCTGCACTAGGGTGCGGTGGCAGACAGTATCGAATGCTGCGGAGAGGTCCAGGAGGATGAGGGCCGCTGTTTCCCCGTTGTCCAACAGGGCTCGGATGTCGTCAGTGGTTGCTATGAGGGCAGTCTCAGTGCTGTGGTGGGCGTGGATGCTGGACTGCGAGTGGTCGAGGGATCCGTTCGTCTCGAGGAAGGCAGCAAGCTGTCTGTTGACGGTCTTCTCGATGACTTTGGCAGGAAAGGGGAGGAGCGAGATGGGGCGGTAGTTCTTGAGGTCGGCGGGGTCCGCTGATGGTTTCTTCAGGAGGGCGCTGAGTTCTGCATGCTTCCAGCTCTCCGGGAAGGTGGCGGTGCTGAAGGAGCAGTTGATGATGTCCCGGAGTTGGGGTGCGATGACGGAGTCGGCCTTGTTGAAGACGTGGTGGGGGCATGGGTCGGTTGGTGATCCGGAGTGGATGGTGTTCATCGTGTGGATGGTGTCATCGGTGCTGACCAGGGTCCAGTCGCGGAGGGTGGTCGTGGGGGGTGTCGGTTCGGTGGTCTTGCGAGGGAGTGATGTCGTTGTTTCCGGCGCTGGGGTTGGAGAGCTCTTTGACGATGCTGAAGAGTTCCTTACTGTTGTGTGCGTTGTTGTCGAGACGGTCCTTGAATGCTGTCTTCTTGGTGGTGTGGATCAGCTGGTGGTGTTAGCGGGTGGCGTGCTTGAGGGCGGTCATGTTGTCTGTAGTTAGGTTTTTTCGCCAGGCTTTCTCGAGGGTATGGCAGTTCTTGGAGTTCTTGAGGTCGTCGTTGAACCAGGAGGCTTTCTTGCTGCCGGGCCTGCTGGGATGGTTTTTCAGAAGTGCAAGGTCGTCAGCGCAGTTGGTGATCCACTGTGTGAGGTTGTTGGCTGTTTGGTTGGGGTCCGTTGAGCTGGCGGGAGGGTTCTGGCTCAGTGAAGTGGTGAACTGGTCGGTGGTGATCTTGTTCCAGCTCCTGCGGGGAACCTGTTGCGGGTGGTGGTGAGTCGTGGTCTTTCTGAAGCTGAAGTGGACGCAGTTGTGGTCTGTCCAGTGGAGTCCGGTGGAGTGGCTGAAGGAGATGTACTTGCTGGAGGAGAAGACTGGGTCAAGCGTGTGTCCGGCGTAGTGGGTGGGGGTGTTCCCCAGTTGCTTGAGTCCGTGGTTGGTGAGGTTGTCCAGCAGGGTGGTGGTGTTGTTGTCGTTGTTGTTCTCCAGGTGGAAGTTGAGGTCCCCTAGGAGGATGTAGTCAGCGGAGGCGAGGGCGTGCGGGCTGATGAAGTCTGCGATGTCTTCGCTGAATTGTGTGCGAGGTCCTGGGGGTCTGTAGATGAGGGTGCCTCTGAGTGTGGTCTTGGGGTCAGTGTGTATCTGGAAGTGAAGATGTTCGGCGGCTGTGAGGGTGTCGTCTGAGTTGGTCGTGACTCGTGATGCGGATGGTGTTCTTGTGGACGATGGCGATGCCTCCTCCTGTCTGGTTGACGCGGTCTCTCTGGGTGATCTTGTATCCGTCCGGGATGGCGACGGCGATGTCGGGCGCTGAGGAGGCATTCATCCATGTTTCCGTGAGGAAGGCGACGTCTGGAGATATGGTGTCGAGCAGGTTCCAGAGTTCCACGGCGCTCCCGAAGACAAAAAACGGCTCGCGAACGGGTCAAGCAAGCTACTACGCATGTTCGCGGAGTTATGCGTAGTTCGCGGAGTGCAAGTGCATCTTCGCGTAGCTCCGCGGAGTGCGGCTACGCGAACTACGCCCAGGCTTACCGAGGACATGGGGAAAATGGGCAACATTATAAAATTGTAGTTTAGTGAGGTCCAATTCCTGTTGGCTCGTGGGAAATGTGATGTACCGGTGGAGCTGGCTGAGCATGGCGTCAACAAAAGTGTGGAGGCAGCGTGACATGGTGGGCTGGGATATCCCCCCAGCAGCGGCTACTATGCCCTGGAAACTGCCGGAGGCCAGGAGGTGCAGGCTGCACAATACCTGCACATGTGTGGGCACAGAATTGTTTCGCCTTGTTGGGTGCTGCATGATGGGGTCGAGTTCTTGTATCAGCCAGGTGATCATTTCCCCATTCAGCCTGTATTTAGCATAAATCTGTTCTCTGGTTTGGCCCAGCAAGGTGACCCGCAGCCGGTAAATCCTTGCCTGCCTCATGCGTCTCCTCCGTGCTGCTCGCTGTAGCCTTCGCCGCCTCACCACCATGTACATCCCTGGCATTGTGGAAAGCCTAATGCTGCTGCTGAATGTCCTTATGTGTGATTGGTCAGGCCTGGCCCTGTTGGTGATAGGTCAACGGTTTTTTGAAAATTTTTTCTATGCCTTTCATGGTTACCACCTGCTTTGAGTTGTCCTTATTTTGCGCCGTGCAAATAGCGATTTTTGGCTTTTTCGCACATTGCGATTGTTCTTGAATGCCGATGGCGATTTTCTATTGCGAATTCGCTATTTTTTCGCAGATTCCGTGGTGTGTCGCTAATTCCGAATCGCTAATGCTCTGCAGCAGGGATTCTGAGATTATTTTAGCGACTTCGCAAATATGTGTTAGCGAATTCGCTATTTTGTTGTTGAATGCCGATTACGGAAATTGCGCCCGCATTTGCGTTTTCGCAGCGATTGCGGGCGCAATTTCACTTCATGAATCAGGCTGTAAGAAACGTGTGGTTGTAGATATGTGCAGCCTCCACAGCTGTTACCTCAGCTGCATCTGTTCTGTGGGTGAAAGAGAGAAACACGTGGATTGCTTTTGCTAGCTTTATATTTGTGCTGTGTGTGAAGAAAGGTTGCACTGCTGCTGACTGGGCTGTATATGATCTGTGCAAATAAAGCGTTCACGTCCGCCAATCATCCTGTACCTGTTTTGTAAGAACAGGGTATTTCGCCGTTAACCTAAACATGCTAATGCCCAGTTGCCATCTGCATGGAGCATGGAGGCATCCAGGCCTTGTCTCTTGCTGCCGTAGGACTGCATCTTATATTTATTTAGCATAGCTAATATTAAAGGCATTGCTAGATCAAACTCTACATTATACCTAAAACACTTCAGCACCCACCCCCCAAAGTCACTGATGTAAAGAAAGAATAGTCTCACAGTTGGGGCGGCTGGTCCATAATGGCAAAGTAGGTGGAAACCAGGGCGCCAATTGTGAGGAAATATCTCATTTCAATTGCACGGAGTCCCCAACAATGTCAGTTGCTGTCAGCTAGTGTAGGCCCTCCCATCCCATGCTCTCAGTGCCCAGATAGAGATGATACCTTGATATTAAATGCAAGAACAATTTAGTAGTTTATGTCACTATTGGAACCCCATTCTAAATCATACAGAAAAAGTTAAAGGAATTGGACATAAACATTTAAAGTTGTCTATCATTGGCTTTAGAGTTTCAGAATGTATGTGTTTTTAGTGAAAGGGTTGATTTGCTTTAGCGCCAGGATTCGAGTGTGATTTCTGTCCCTTGGGAGCTAGACTGCTGTTGCCTTGGTAGCTGGGAGTGTCTGAGAAAGTGTTTTGTCTGCTGCTCCTGAAGCCCAGGTGTTGAGGACAGCTTCTGTCCCTGAGGTGGGACCTCAGTAGCTATCCAGGAATCATACGTGATTCTCTAGGAAAAATATGCACAGCAGTATTTTTTGTTTGGTACTTTAACAACAAGCATTGGCGAAGCCAATAGAGTGCTGCATTAAAAGGCCAAACTGTTGGCTTTTACAATGCTTGTTTGTCACTGACATGTGAATGCATGTTTCAAGACGCATGAACATGCATGAGTCAAGATGCATGCACATACATGGCCGGCATTCTTGTAATAGGTTTTCTATTGACGGAACCCCCTTCCAAGATGGTTGCCGAAGCACAAACATGACTTGTGGCGCGTGTGCCTGCATGTGTCATGACACATCTGCCTTCATGCATTATGACACAGGTGCCCATGAGTCATGATTCATGTGTTGTGACAAATGTTTGCACAAACATCACAACCCATAGTTGCAATTTTTAATTTACAGTTTTAACATGGAAGATGGACTTGTAAGAATTAAAATTCAAAAAAGTCAAAAAGGAGAGAATGCGAAGCACAAAAAGTAAAGCGAGAGGCCAAGCAGCAACTTGCAGCTGCTGAGCCCAGGGTATAATAAACAAAACAAGCATTGGCATAGCCAATAGGTTTCGCCTTTGGGACCTTATAATTTTTTAGTTTGCTTTACATTATCATGGGTGAAAGCTTTAACACATTTAGTAGGCATATTATAGAACTGCATTGAGAAGTACATATTTAAAGTGCTTTTTGTACAACTAAACTGCAGGCTACATATTAACAATACTAACAATAGGGTAGCAAATTAAACTGACAGAGAATTGAACAGAAGTATTGGGATGGTATAAACACAGGGGAACAGCAGCTGTTATATTATGTAGCTACTAAAGGTGGTGTAGTGCCACTGGGCCCATTTATGGCGTGGTATATGTTTTACCTGCAATTTTGCATGTTTTAATACTTTTTCTGATGGGTGTTGCAGCAGACACCTGTTGAAATGAAGCCCCTGTATGGCTATAGTGTCGCTGCCAGGAGTGCTGGGGCTTCTTGTTTGCCTTGGTAAGGTGGATATTGCGAGGGGGGTGGGGGTGGGGGAGGTGGGTATGTTGCTTATTAAAACACGGTGTTTAATAATGTGCAAATATGTAGCTACTAAAGGTGGTGTAGTGCCACTGGGCCGATTTATGAACTTCCCTATGACATGGTATATGTTTTACCTGCAAATTTGCATGTTTTAATACCTTTTGCTAATGAGTGTTCTTGCAGACACCTGTTGAAATTAAGCCCCTGAATGGCTATAGTGGCGCTGCCAAGAGTGCTTGGGTTTTTTGTTTGTTTTAGTAAGGTTACACAAGGGCGGGTAGTTATTTTGAAAACTAAACTTAAGCAATCTGCTGAGCGAGAGCTGATGCAAACAGAAATGTGGAGGTGGGGTATGTCCCTTGCCCGGGGTGGAGGGGACGCGCCTTCTAATGAAAGCGGCAAGGAAACCTGAGCCAAAACAGATGGCCCCTGCTCGCTGCTGCTGGCTCCCAAGAGCAAAACACTTTGGGAGTAAACATTTCCCAAAAATCTAGGACATCCACATGCCTTTGGCCAATTGCATGCTAAAGCCAAACGCAAATGCCAATAGTGTGTGGGCACCACGTGCACAAGCTTCTACAAAAGCTGAAGTGATTCCAGGAGGCCGATTTCTTAGGGCAATGCACGAGAGCTAGGCTCCACCTAAAAATGAGAACAAGATGAAGGAATGGAGGGGAGCAGCAGGCAGTTGGGGTTGGGAGTGAAAAACTGAAAACGCATCAAAGGTCAGGAAACAGATACACTTCCATGGATTGCTCAGTAACAAAAAAATGCAAATGAACCTAGGGTGTGGGACCGATAGCGGGTTTGGAAGAGGGATGGGAAGCATCGAGGAGCAGGCAAGTAAAAATAAGAGAGCACAGGTGTGTGGGGAATAAATGGCAAGCCACATCTGCAACCCAAGGTAGCGTTTAGTAACAACTAAATAAACAGTACAGTCAAGTATGCCTTCGAAGGGTACAATTTATCCAATCATAGCGTTTTGAGACTGAAATGCTCCTGGGTGGGGCAACACATGAACAGGCAGATAAGCCATTGAATAAATAGCAGAGAGCTGAGATGAACAACACAGTTACCCAATCTTGCGCAAAGAGCACACCAAAAGCCCACTCTCAGCATGTGATATGTAATGGAAACAATAGGTCATCCTTAGTCATGCAGCTAAAGCTGTCAGTAGCCAATACCTATAAATGGATTTCACACAGCGGAAGCTGCAGGACAGAAGGTGTGGAAGTAGCACTCACGTGTTTTGTGAAAAAGATATATCTTCAATATTTTATCATAGCACAGCATAAGAGGCAATTTCACACGATGTTGCTCTAAAGTTCATTGAAGTCGGTGCCCTTCTGACTGCTACACTTAGCACACCATGCAGGGGATGGCTTTTATGTGTGCAACTACCCTGGGCTGCTCTCAAGCTAATTTTGTTACACACCTATGCATGTGTCGTATACCTTATTTATATTTGCCCATCCACTCAATAGTAACCTAATATTGCATGTGTGTCTGGCCGTGAAAGAAAAAACTGTGAATCAACAGTCATTCTGCATTCCTTTCGGTTGTATGTCATTGTTATCTCAGTTGAACTATCGACTTCCAAAAATAATACATCCTGTAGATAAACTATTACTAACTATTTCGTCATGGGAAGGATATATTTACTATTATTAACTCCAAATTCACGTACCCAGACGATACCGTTGTGTTTTAACTGTAATATTGCAATAGAATCATGGCCCTTGTCTCGTTTTCTTCTGTTCTCGTTTCATCATACATAAATTGCGTCAGCTTCTGTCCTTGCACTACATTTTGCGGCCACCGGATTGGAAGCGCTTTTCTGAATGCATTTCATTGTAATACGGGGCCTCATTTATGAGAAGTGATGCATCGCTGCGTGAAAACAGCGATGCGTCACTTTTCATTGCGCCCTCCTTGTGACACCAATGATGCGTCATATTTACAGTATGACGCATCATGTCGCAAGGAGTTACAGATACGTCAGTATTTCTGACGTATCTGTAGGCGCAAAAGTGACGCATTGATGGAGTGTGCCACAAAAGTGACGCAACTCCAGCAATGTGTCCTTTCACATGGGGCAAGCCCCATGTGGCAGGGCTTGCGTCAGCCTTACGCCTGCTGTGAGGCAGGCGTAAGATTTTGACACATTTGAGTCCTAGAAATGGCGCAGTGAAATCTCATAGATTTCACTGCGTCACTTCCATGACCCTTTCTTGCGTCAATACGCCCCCCTTGCATACATTATACCTGGCGCAGGTATAATGTGGTGCAGGGGTTTACAAAGTGACGCATCTACCTAGATGCGTCACTCTGTAAATATGGCGCAACAAGGCGCATTTTTTACGGCACTGGTGCGTCACAAAAAGTGACGCACCAGCTGCGTAAAAGTGACGTACAGCCTCATAAATGAGGCCCACAGTATTTTTCTAACTGCAGCTCTAATAAAGGGAATTAAAGTTTCAATGTAAATCGTTTCGTTTGTGGAATTATACCTCTCACAATTTAATTTCACACTATCACACTTTCCCCTACCACACGCACCCGCAAAAACGACTTTACAGAGAATACTATCTATTTCCTAAAGGTACTGCTCGAGCAAAGGTACAGGCAATGAGGTACCGCAACCATTTAAGTCACCAAATGTTTCGCATCACCGCGTTTAAGCATTTTCCCGATGGTGTGGGATGGCGATTGCCATTGGAAAATAGTGAGCACTTACTAACCTTTGTGGCTATTCACACATCTTTACCATGATTTTTCCTACACAATCTGAGCACCTATACTTGATGCCAAAAATGGCTGATGTAAGTGTGCAAATTGGGTGTGAAAACAAGTGGAGATAAAAAACATTTCACGGTCTAATTCACGTTTGCTTCACAGCTTCTACGGCAGACGATCCACAGAAGAAAGTCTTGGGCAATAGAACCAATCACCATAATCTACACATTGCATAGGCTCCCACGAGTATCCCTGTTTCTTTTAGTGAATTCCGCAAACAATCGGAAATTATATGGAACAGGCTGCCTTTCAAGCTGTACGTGCACAGGCCTTTGTTTACCTTCTTTGTATTGTTTTATGAAAGCTTCGTGACACACAATGCACATTTTCAAGCTATACAAACACTATGCAAACATTGTCCATGCGTGGAAGTTAAAGGCCCATGTTGATAAACGGAGTCAGATTCTGAAAGAGGAGATTATGACAGGTCTTTGAATAACTATTTTCTTACACACAGCAGCCTTTCCATGCAGACTTCTAATCACAGGTGTTGAAGGAAGAGCAGGAGGTACGAACAAAGGACAGTATGGATTTTGCATAAGTAATATAAAGTACTACATACTATGTCAAAACAGGGGCGGCTCTGGGCTTATGGTGGCCCTGGGCAGGAAGCTTAGGTAGGGGGCCCCGGAAGAGGGGGTCCGGGTGGGGCGGAGCCCCCCAGAGCACAGGAAGGTGTTTTAATAAAACGTCCAGAAAAGGCATTAGATGACCAGTACCTGCAGCTGCTCCTACTCTTCCGAATTAGTCTCAGAACGATAAAATTTAGGAGGAGGAGGGTATTGTGACACATGACGTAGCCAGCAGTGGGTAGGGAAAAAAAGAAGCCAATCAGGAACCAGGAGGAATGCAGGCGAGGAGGCCAGTGAAGAGGGGGGGGGGTCAGGGTGTTTGGAAGTAGAACAGAGCTGGAGGCTGCCAAATCCCTGCCAGGGGCCACCATGCAAATATGTATCCATCCTCAGAGGATCAATATATTAAGGATATATATTGGTTTGGTGGCCCCTGGGGTTTGGCGGCCCTGTGCAGGTGCACTGCTTTCACATGCCTAAGGCCGCCCCTGGTCAAAACCATTTCCAACCTAGTAGAACCTGCGGTACAAAGGTGGAAATTCCGGGCACCTCAGATCAGCCATTGATGAGAAGGTCACAGTTCACATATGAACCATTTGACAATGGGAAGGCAGCTGACCGCAATTATATCCATACCGCATTGTATGTTCAGCGGTAAAATGGAAAAAAAACGTCACAATTGAACCACAACCGTTTACAAAATAAAAGTTGGCAGTGTTGACTTTGTTTTGCAGAACTGGTTTCTGTGCATCAAGAAAGAAAAAACAATGACATCAAAAGCATCATTCACAAACATCAGTGCAACATTCATACCCATAGAGCAATATGGGGAGGTACACGCTTCACAACTGAACACAGGCATTGTGATTGGGCTGATGCATAGGTCAGTTTTGTACTGAAGAGTCCCCGCCTGAATAGGCAGGAGGCGGGATGCACAAATATCCTACATTTTTAGGTCTCATCTACAGACACAAATGATGTCCTGTGGATAATATTAAAAACTTACAGTGGACTTAGAGCCAGACCATTTCTTACCATTCATTGGCTTTCTTGTACTTCTTATTTGCTTATGTCTTCTTTACCAGCTTCCCTTCCTCTTCTTGTTATGACCCTCTCCATTCATTGGCTTTCTTGTACTTCTTATTTGCTTGTGACTTCTTCATTGGCCTTCCTTCATCTTCTTGTAATGACCCTCCTCCTGGAGCACAGCTTCTTCATCATACTTTTATTTGGATGGTTTATATCCTTCCACTGCTTGCATTCAAAGAGCTACATTTCTTGTTTTCCTTTACACTCTTCATGAGAGTGCATGTGTTTTCTTGCTGTCTCCTCCAATCACCCATCTGGCAGTGTGCGCTCTATGGGGGATATTCTCAAAAACACGTGATAACTGTCGCAAAATTTGCTTAACGCAACTTCCACATCGCAGTCTATCGCAGGAAAACATTGCTGTGTTAACGTTGTATTCTCTACCCGGCCGCACCATGCGATAGTGTCAGGATAATGCGCCAAATGACCACGTTGAACGAACGCAACGCCTAAAAAACGTGAAACACGAACATGAAAAAAGTTGCGATGTGGCCAATCGCGTTACAAAAATCAGCGATAACCAGCAAAAGGCCTGCAATTCCCACGCGTCATGGAGGAAAATGCACTATAAAGGAAAAACAAAAAAAAAGGCCCCATAAATATAAACTGTGTAGCACCATGGATGCACCCAGAACAAGTGCAGAGGACAATGCGAACCCCACAAGCCCCACAGATGACCAGCAAGGAACCTCGGTGTCGGGGAAGGCCAAGGAGAAGAAGAAGAGGAAGACGTAGTTCAGTCCGCAGGAAAACAGGATCATCGTTACGGAGGTGGTAGAACACTACCAACAACTGTTCGGTACTGCAAACGTGTCATTGGCAACAAAGACGCAACTATGGCAGACTAACTTGGACCATGTGAATGCAGTTGCAGCATTGAGGAGGACAATGGAAGAGGTCAAGAGGTGCTGGAATGATGTGAAGGCCAAAACCAAGAAGAAACTCGATGCCAACATGAAAGCAGCAACACTCATTGGAGGTGGTTGTCCAGCGGCACACCAGGAGCTGGATGACATGGAGAAAATGGTGGCCACAGTCTTCAGTCGGGACATGGTGCCAGGAGTTGGGGATCCAGACACTGCTCAACATGACCTGACACAACATCAACAGGGTGAGTACCGACCAGGGTTTGGGGGAACGGGGGGAGATGAGCACAATGGCACACACACATGCACATGTAAGTAGAGCACCCTGCACACCAACAATGCCTCTGGATAATGTCCCTGATCCCCATGGCACACTGCAGCAAACACACAAACACCAAGTAGGCCCCCTTCCCCGATATCCCCAAAGGGGTCCCACACCACACATCACCAATCTCACCACCAACACATGCGATACCCAGCAAAGATGCCCATTTGTGAGCCACACTGACAATGCAAGTGACACTACATGACGATCAGCATGGCTGCAGGCCAATCATCATGACATTGTGCACACCACAACACTGAGGTGGCTGAGTATGGACCACATCCGGAAAGGAGCAGGTCACACCCTGACACATCCCCGTGCACAAACAACTCCTAACGTCAAAAACACATCTGCGGACAAACCATACCCAAGAGTCACAACTCGACCAAACAGCCCTAAACAACCCAGTACAGTACATCTCAGCACTGTAGAGGCATTGAAGGCAAAGGCACACCACCTGAAATGGATAAGGGGCCACAAAATTAGAACTGCAGGGGCGACTCACCCACAATGGTGCAAACACACGTAGGAATAAGAGCAGCACATCAACATTGACAACAATGTGGTACAAATTGCAGTACAAACAGTACACAGCACACAACTGATGCCGCATGGGTGTACAAAACGGCCAATCACTCCTGGAATAACAGGAAATTGTGAGATGACAAGGTACGAGTACAACCTCACATCCGTGATGTTGTACAAATGTCCACTGTCCAGCATCAAATAGGTAACTCACCACAAATAGTCCCAATGTACATTCTCATGCAATCTGTATGTAAACTTCGCCAATGTGTCAACATACATGTAACACACTGTGAAACTGCATCTCCCCTTTACATTGCCTCCTGCAGAGCAGACCCTATATCACGTCAGTGATGATGGAGACGACCACCAGGACATCGACCTGGACAAACTCCAACGGTTCATGGGCACCCTCTTCCCCTCACCTCCAGTAGCAGGTCAGCCCAGCATCATTGAGGTGAGCCAACCCCCTGCACAGACCACACCGCAGGAAACACCCACCACCACCTCTGGCTCCCAGCACCTCACCAAAAAACACATGGCGTTCCAACAGAGGGGGCTGGCTGAACAGGTGAGGCTGGGGTTCCAACTCATGGCAGCCAAACTGGATGCCATATGTGGGTGTCTAAGTCCCACCAGGGACCACTTGCACTCTCTGACGGTCACCCATAGTCCAACCCATTCACTTCAACAATCCATGGCTGGCATCACTGGAGTCATGACTCGTAGGCGACAACTGTCCGGTCAGAGTGTCTATGGCGTGGTCATCCGTGATTTGGGAAACATGAGGAGGGTCATGGAGAACATGGAGCGGATGTAGGTGCAAAGAATGGCTACCACGGCTGCACACAAGAAAGCTGTAGATGGGATCTTCCATGCCCTGCAGATTCTCATCATGGGAGTGATGCCACAAGACATTGCACAGATGAATGCTGCTGCTACTTTTACATTCACATCTCCGACCCCTGATGTGTCAGTGTCACACAGTGCTGCAGACCAAACACCACCACCCACATGTGAGGCACATGAAATGTCAGAGGATGAAGATGAGGATGAATCTGCCTCGTGGTAAGTAGGAGGCAGTAGCATTCATCTCCGCCATATGGCTTCTCACTGCTTGGTTCTGCACTCTGCATCGTGCCCTGGAATAACACCTTACACTGTCCCCCAATACACCCCAATACACCCAGCCACACTAACCTTGCACCTCGACAGGGACTGCCACATTTCGTTTGCAAAACAATGACACAGCAATCAGCCTGCGGACTGGTCTCCTTCCCGTCCCAGTAATTTGTCAATCCCTATAGGACTCTGGCTGGCCCTCCACAAGACAACATTGTAAAGTGTTATCTGCATGGCCCAGTACGAAGACAGCTTCAACACTCCACTGTACGTTAATAATACCTTCCAATACACACAGATGTGTCATGTAGATGATTAATCAAGTGTGAAAGCATGAATGAATGTAGGGGCAGTAATTCCCCCGTACGTCCATGTTGCACATGTTGTGGGACTTGAGTCACAGGGTGCATCCCTGCATCATGATTGTACATATCTGACACCAAAAGAAGCCCTGTTGTCAATTGTCGGTCATAAATGACAGCCTATATGCAATTAAGTGGGACACATGTGAGACGCTGATGTGTGGGATTCCGTACTTTTCCAGACACACAGAAATGGCGTTTCGAATACATGACACCCCACACAGTCTTTCTGTACAGGGCTGACACCCCCAACACCTATTCCAAGTTTTCAAAATTGTTAGCACTACATGTTGCGCTTACACTTGTCAGAGTGATGTACCTGTACACAGGAGTGACATGCACTCAGGGAATGTGTGTTTGAAACAATTTATTTGCACATGCTGTGCCTGTGTTCATTTTGTACTGCCCCATGTCTCCTAAGGACTGTGACAATGTGACGTGCTCATGTGAAGATATTGTCAATGATGGTGTTCCTACGGGTTATTCCCGCTCCGGCTAAAGTGAGGTGTGGTCCACATGCCTCATCTTCCTCATCCTCGTCCGGTGCATCTGGCTCTTGTAGCCATGGGGCATTGGGGTGTACACATATGTTGTGCAACACACAACATGCAACAATCATCTTACACACAATGTCTAGGCTGTACAGGAGCCTTCCACCTGTGAAGTCCAGTCACCTGAAATGTGACTTCAACATGCCAAATGTGTGTTTCACGATGCCCCTGGTGCGTTTGTGGGCTGCATTGTACTGCCTCTGGGCCTGTGTGTTCGGTGCTTGGAGGGATGCCATCATCTGAGGGCAGAGTGCATATCCTTGGTCACCTGTGACAGTGCAGAGAGACATGAGTCAATAGTTGGTTCAGCATAATGTGTTGGCAGACTGACTGGTTCATTAGTGTGTGATATGTGTGTCTTAGTGATTCCTGTTTGACATGTACTGCGTGAGGCAAATGAGTGGCATCAATGTGTATTACGTAGCCTTACTGCTGCTCCTCCCTCCACCGAGCCTACTACAGTGTGCAGCACGGTTGCATCACTTGCACTCCTACGGCACACCATTCTCATGCCTGTCTCTGCATGTCCACAAGCCTGACTACAACACTGTGATGTTGTGCATTGAAGGTTGGTGGCCATGTGTGTGTAGGCCTATGGTAAGGACAGGGTAGAAACAGATGTAGAGTTCCTGGCTGGCTGAACTCGCGAGGGGTTGAGGATGGACCTTTGGCTTATGCTGCAGTAATAGCAACACACATAACAGTTGGCATGTATGATCCCGGACCCCGAGCGGGCTTCCACTCCTTCATTGACCCCTTAAGCAGAGCCCGCACTCCGGGGGCCTGGTACATTGCAACATTGTCCATTGCATGACCGGTGGCGCTGACACCACAACAGAGACACATGCATTAGTTACTGCCTTGGCAAGACCATAACTTAACCACACCCAGATGCCCGGAGTCCCTCATGCATACATAATGCCACACGGACACACTTAGATAGTTTGCGGAACTGGCTACGGGCACGTGCTCCCGGCCCCTTTTATTGCCAGGGTCACATGTACAGTGACGCCTGTGCTGGATGGGAGTAGGGTGAGTGTAAGTCAGCCCTCATGAAGTTGTTGCCGCTGGCAACAACTTGAACAGTGATCACTATTTAAGCGGAATCTGAAAACACCAACATAACACAAACAACTGCGAAGATTCATGGTGGTAGCCGGAGCAAGTACAGAGGTCACCCAATATGCAATCAGAAGGGTCCCGCAGTCGAAGTGCATTGATGTTGGGGCACCAAAGCAGAGTGTGCTCATGACAAGTGATTGTCTAAGGTTGTGTGCCTTTGAGATATTCCTGCTGCAGATAAAGTGGGGTATGTTACACCTGCCTCATCTTCCCCATCGTCATCCCAGGGCTTCCCCACTGCCTGAGGTGACATTGCTGCATGAGCTGTCACAGCACAAAACTCAATCAGAAAAGGCCCATGAGTTGTGGTGCACTGAGTCAGTGGCACATGAAGAGCTGAGCAGGGTATCAAGCTGATGATGGCATCCAGACAGGTGTGAGCAACTCTGGTAGTCTGGCTGTGGGACTCTTTCAACTCTGGCAGTTGTTGGTTGCAGGTGGTCGTGGCGGTGGGGGCCTGTACCTCCTGCGGTGATGCGTTGTCTGGGCAGGTCAGGACTCGATTTAATGTGTGAGCCCTGTTGGACCGCAGTTAAGACCGGTGTCAGCGGTCAGCGCAGGCCCACAGACACATGGCGTTGAGGACCCCAGGCCATCGACCCAGATGCCATCCAATATTCAATCAGACAGGGTCCATGATTTGAGCTGCACAGAGTTAGTGGACCTCGGATGCAGTGCTGCTGGCACAGGCACACCCGCAAGTGATGGTGACTTGAAGGTCCACTGAGATTGGGCCACGAGAGCTGAGCGGGCCCTTGTCGATGTCCAAGGTGAATGTCGCAGAGTGTTTCGGGAGACAGTGAAAGCTGTTCTTTCAGGGCATGATGCAGAGGGCAGTACCAAGCAGAAACAGGCAATATGGAGGAGATGAATACTACAGACTCATTCTCAACACCATGTCAGTATCAGCTACATGATGATGAAGACAACCCCCAGGCCATAAACTCAGGTGCCACCAAAGTCCAACCAGAGAGTGTCCATGACTTTCAGGGCACAGAGTCAGTGGCACGAGAACTGGAAGGGGATGAAGTCTGCGATGATGCCTGTACAATGATGTGAACTCTGCAATGGACAAATCAAGACTCAGTTCCAAATGTGTGACCTACAGGACCACAGTGTAGGCCGGAGGCAGCGGTCAGCATGGGCTTACAGCCACGTGTCCTTGGCTTGCGATGCACAGAGTCAGTGGCACCAGAGCAGTTGTTGGTAGTGTTCGATCACCTCTGTAACGAGGTTCCCTTTTTCCTCCGGACTGAACCACATCTTCCTCTAATGCCTCTTCTTGCGTACAATGATATGAACTCTGCCATACAGAAATCAAGACTCAGTTTCAAATGTGTGACCTACTCACCGCAGTGTAGGCCGAAGGCAGTCGTCAGCAAGGGACCACAGACAGGTGTCGTTTGGATGCTATGCACAGAGTTGGTGGCACCACATCGAATGGAGTATTGTGATATAAACTCAGCCATTGTATAATCAGGACTTAGTTCCAAATGTGCGACCTACTTAACCGCTGTGTAGGCCGGTGGAGTACGTTAACGAGAAAGGAGTGCTGCGGGCCTGTCTCGGGGAGGTCAGCGATGGTCTGAGGAGGCTGCCAAGGTAGCGGGACTCAGGCTTGGAGCTTGCACCGGTATGTGGTGGGCCCTCTTTGACACACGCCGGTGTCGGAAGGTGAGCGGTGTGGCCTGGTTGCGCAGGAGCAGCCAAGACTGGACGGCGGACCTGACGCCTGGTTTGAAGCAAGCGCACATGGTCACAGGCACCGCGGATCACTGCTTCGGCCTCGTGGTGTTCTGGGAGGCGCCACCCTGGCAGACACGTTGACCATTCCGGAAGAGAACCATGCCCGGAGCTACGGGCTTTTTATTCACACCCCTATGCTGGCCTGGCATACGCTGGGCCTGCCCACTCCGCTCACACTTACGGGGGAGACATAATGAGCTACTTTCTACGCTCTTCCCCACTGCTATGGTTGTATCCACTGTTCACTACACTCCAAAAAACAGCAGTATATGTCGACATGGGCATGTCTGTGGTCTGCATACTGCAGTCTGGCCAGCGCATCCACGCCACACTTGGCGTTGTGTACATTCTCATTCATAGGTCACTTGCTTCCATTGCACATGCATAGTTCCCACCTCTCCCCACATTCTGCTATTGTGTGGCTGAGGTGCCATGCCGTTGATGGCTCGTGTACATGGCTTGTCCAGGTCACCACGGTAAGTTGTGATGTCGTGTCTGGTAGGTGGGCATGTTGTTTGGCATGTTGTGTAAGTTTGTAACATGTGCATTCCCAGAGTTGTGAGTTGCATGATTGTGGAGTTGAGATGTGTGGTGTGTTCATTTGGTACTTACCAACGAGTTCTGCATTCCCATAGGTGCCAGCCTCAAAGCGCTGGTTGATGATGGACTGTTGGAATCATGCACACTGCCTGGGTAGTAGGCGACAACATTGGTGAAGAGTCCCCGGTGGTCCACTAATGCCTGCACATTGATGGAATGCGTGTGCTTCCTATTGCGGTAATTGTGTGCATTGCCAGCAGGGGGCACGAGGAGTACATATGTGCAGTCGATTGTCCCCAGCACTTGCGGGAAGGCAGCTATGGTGTAGAAGTCTTGCTTGGTTTCCAGCTGTTTCTGCGCAGTGTGTGGGAAGTGAAGGTACTGGGGTACCAAGCTGATGATGGCATCCAAGAGAGTGTGAGGAACTTGTATAGGGCTAGCAGTGAGACTCCTCCGACTCTGGCAGTTGTTGGTTGGAAGGTCCCAGAGGCCAACATGTGCAGCACAGTCAGCAGCTTTGTCTATGGAGGGATGTTGGTTGTCCGCTGTGTTGGTACCGTCAGTCTGTGGGCAATGATGTTCAGGATGTGTAGGATGGTTGTCCTTTTGAGGCTCTGTGGTGGTCCGGGGAAGATTTGGGGTGGTGGCGGGCCTAGGGGTGGTGGCGCTAGGTTTTGTGGCCTCTTGGGGCTCTGAGCTGCATGATGAGTAGCTCCATGCCATCTGTTGTTCTTCAGGTGTGGCTCTGGGCTGGGCTCCCTTTATGGCGCGGGGTGTTGTCCTACTTAACACCGGTGTTAAATCCCTGCTACTAACGCGCCTTATCGCATGTTTTGTGAACTAATCGCCGATCTGGCTGGTTGTTGAGAATGTTGCGAAGTGGTGTTGTTTCTGCTCTTTTTCCACGGCAATGCCTACTCTGCATCTCATTAGCGTTAGTTGCAGGTGTCATCTGTGGCGATGTTTTTTGCGACTGCTTTCGCCGGAAAACCGGTGATTTCAGCTGTTAGCACCGGCTTGTGAATAGTGCGATGTATCGCCACTTTGGCGGCGATAAAGTGCAGCTACCTCGGCGATAGGTCCTTGAGAATATACCCAGTGTTGCTTCCACCTCACCACACCGTAAGCCCATCTTATTTTTTCTAACCAGATTTTTTCACTTTTTTGTCTTCCATTCCCCTTCCTCCCCTTCCACTTTTGTTTGCTCCCACCCATACCCTGCATTGACTTCTCCAAACCATTGAGCTCCTCTGTTGGTTCCTTAACCCTGCTGTTATTTTCTTTAATTATTTTGGGGTCTGGCAGCGGCCATTTGGCCTTTAGGTCACTCCGTTTAGAAAAAAATCCGCCCCAAGATGCTGCGTGTCCTCTTGGAATGGTAGATTAAAAAATAAATAAGCTTGTATCTGGGTCATTCCATATGTTCATGTATGTGTGGGGATGAATGCACCAATTGGCATTGATGAACAGCTCAAACATCCACTTCATCAGTTCCTTCAGTAGCTGAGCAGCAGTAGCAGCTGCTAACGGACTCGGTGGTGGGCAGGAGGGTGGGAAGCATAAGGGGGGAGGGGGGGCGGGAACAAAAAGAAAATAAGCCACTTACCTTACTACGGCTGTCCCTCCCTCTGTCCTCTTCTTCCTGGCTGCAGTCAGCTGCAGGAAGCAGCAGGGACTTCCCAGGCCCCCCTGAGCCAATCACAATGCTGCAATGCCGCGTTGTGATTGGTCTGAGAACTGTGGCTCGCGCACATATCGGGACTTGGAGGCTTTGCATGATCCTCACCAGGCTGTGTAATGCAGTCTGGTGGGGAACATGCAAAGTGCGCAGAACTGTTTGCCCAGCCCAAGAGGGCCTGCCAAGAAGTTGTGCACACTCAAGAAGTGCAAACCACTCCTCTCCCCACTTTGCCCAGCCCCACCTGACCCGAAAACCACTGACTCTAATAGGAAACTAAAATGATAATAACAATAGTTATTATCATTTTAGTTTCCCTATTGACTAGTGGGGTGACGCTTCTCCACCTCAGAGGAGGAGCCGCCACTGCTGAGCAGATCTGACTGGCATGCTTGATTGCAATATCCGAAAGCTCAGGTCCTAGCCCCATGGAAATTACTAAAAAGTATATATTCCTTGATTCTGCAATTATTCCCTCCACATTGTAACTGGTTCTGGCTACACTAATAACAATGTTGTGGTCTTAATTGTATTCTCATGCCTTAAAATATGATCATAGATGTAGAGGCATATGCAAGATAAATACCATTTTTGGATCTAATTCTAGTTCAATGGTATAGGAATAGGATTTGAAAACACATTAACTGGGGTATGGCAAAGCGAGCTGCTAGTCTTACCTCTGTTTAACCAAGTTATGTATATTCCCTTTGTGTTGTTTAGATGTATATTTGTTTTTTTGGTATTCTTTGCCAGCCTAGGTATATTTTTTCTCCCCCTGAATGATAGCCATGTAACCAAAAGGACTGTTAATACTTCTTTTGTGCTCAGCAATAATTTATCTGCAAAATGAGCTACGGTGTATATTAGACCCCATTAAGAGGGCTGCTGGGTCCAACCGTAGGGTTTGAGGCCTTATACTCCCAATGTTGGGCCCAACCTACTATGGATCTGAAGCAACTGGCCAAGTGCACATTGAGCATTAGGCTCTCAATGGTAGCGTGGGCTGAGCACTCCAAAGATTCTCGTGGGGGGGTGGAGGGGAGGTAGATACAGCAGTAGATACAGCGGTGAATACAGGCTCACTACTCAAAATACGGTCAATAGCAGCAATAAATGATTGTCCAGTCAAAATCTAGCTCTTATCAATGAAGGAGTATTTAAATTTATATACCAACATGAAGTAAAATACAGTGTTCACCAAAAATATACACAGTCCCTTGAAGTACGGGCTCTATTGTTTCAAAAAGTGGGTTCTTGAGTCCCACTCCCTAGCAGTAGTGGTTATTCCTTGTGAGAAGTTGCCTGGTATGCTGTCTACTGTTTGAAGTGGGCACCTTGTACCAGTCCACACAACCCTTATGGTGATTTAAGAGGTTAAGGATAACCTTAGAAAGCTATCCAAGTGGTAGCTGTGGAGAGCAGCCTTTAGGCTTAGTCTTGAATGAATGTTAAGCAGCTTGTTTTACCAGAATGCAAACTTATAGTAGTGGTTAAATGAAAGGAGAATCATACAGTAGTTATAAAAAATATGTATTTATTAATATAACACTATCTAGTACGACACAGTATCTCCTACAGGGAGATAATCACAAAGCACACAATACTGTAGCACAGAAATTAAAGTAAACAGCACAAGTACACAGTGGGCCCCGGGGGGGGCCAAACCATATACTAAAATAGTGGTATAAGACCCTTGACTCAAGTCAAGACAGTGTCTAGAAGTTTAGAATCGCTGGGACCCCAAGGAACCACCCAAGGTGAGTAAGTAGGGACCCCACGGAGGACGGGTGCATTGACTTTTTAGAGTTTAAGGACCTTTCCAAGTGGACTTCGAAGAAACCCTGTGGAAGTTAGGAGGTTGGAGAGCCACCCCAACAGTGGATACTGAGGTACCCAAGTTACCTATCTCAAGGAAGCTGGGTGCATAGGTTTGGAGTGGCGTTGGAAACCGATGTCGAACCCAGTGGAGGACTTGGAGTGACCAGGGGCTTGGCAGACGAATGGCCACCGATGTCTTGTGCTGCAGGTGCAATGATGGAGTTCTTGACTTTGCAGCCATGGGGACCAGGAGATGTTGAGGATGACCAGGAGCCAGACATAAGCTGCCCCACAAAGGATGTTGAGTACTGAGGAGTCAGTGCCCGTCGGGAGCACCAACAAGCCTTGGCAACGGCAACCCGCGCAGAAGGTCAAGGATGGTTACGATTAAAACCAGTAAGGTCCGGGAGACTCGTCAAATACAGAGGAGTCAGGGCAGGCCTTGAGCAACCAGGGGAGCCAAAGAAAAGCAAAGTTGACCCTCAAGTGGACCCACAGGCCGGAGGTACAGGTGTCGTGAGGGGACCTCGAGCGATTTCACAAAGCAGATGCTCACGGAGCACTCGGTGCGAGGAGGCCGGAGTTCTTTGTAGGAAAAAATGCCAGAGGTTGGGGCTATTTGGAGCCTAGTGCACTTGTTTGGGAAACACCAACAAGCATATGCACTTGCAAATGCACACGGTGCACAGAGGTTTGGATATTGCAGCCCCCACATGGGATTCAGACCTCAAACTTGGTGAGAGGGCAGCTCAGACTTCGAGGGACTTTGAAATGCACCTCCTGTGTTGCTGAAGCTTCCAGAATCCATAGGAGCTCAGGGTCAGCAGACCAGATAGTATTGTTGTGGTGCCTGCGAATGCAGGGGAGTGACTCTTTTACTCCAAAGGGGATATCTTTGGTTGTCCTTGATGCTCCACAGGTCCTACACAGATCATGTATGGTGTACGGGCACAGACGATGCTTCAGACTGAGAGGGAGATGAAGTCAGACACAAACGAAGCCCAGAGTGTCCAGATGGTCGAAGTATAGTGGCTTCTGGTTCAGAATCTTGTCCACGTTGAATCTAGGGTCCTATAGCCAGGTAAGCCATTTTGTACCCACAGGAGAGGGTTGGACAGACTCAGGGGACCCTCCTAGGGTAGGATCTGGACAGTGGGGAGGTTACTCCCATGTCCTTTGTCCAGTTCACGCCAGAGCAGGAGCCAACGGCTCCCAGGACTGGATTGAACTGGACTAAGCACAGGGATACCAAATGTGCCCCTCATGCAGACTTTAGGTCGTGACAAGCGCACCCACCCAGCCCTAATACACTACATCCTGTCTGGGAGGTGGTCACACCTCCCTGTGGCAGGATGCCTGTTGTTCTGCCTTCCCCTGCTCGAGCTTGGCTCAACAGCAGGAGGGCAGAAATGTGTGTCTGGTCGGCAGCAACCATTTTGTGCTGCCCAGGACTAGAAGGCTTTAACCTGTAGTCCTGGTCACATGGAGATGTCTTGCAGGACTTCCCCCTTCTCGCACAGCACGACTGGCTGCTTGACAGTTGACAGTATTGGGGGCTCGGGTTCCCCATTTCATAGTCCATTCCCAGTCACCAAATGTTATTTAGAAACGTAGTCTTTGAAGTATGTGTTGGGAGTCTGCTTCCGTTTGAAGAGCCCTCTTCTCTGCCCTACCCTTCCTTCAGAAAGCAGTCTGCCACAGCAGAGGCGACTCCAAATCTGATAGCCCCACAATACAGGTCAATGGAGTGACTAGAGCTTCACACCTGAATGTCAGCCACAGTGAAATGTGTATCACAACTTTACCCAAGGGCCTTAGCCCTACTCTTTGTGATTCACTTAACAGTCCCATCTCTTTCCTGAGATGTGCCCAGGCTCCTCTCCTGTGGCCTCTCTCGGAATCAAAGGGCACTATTTGAAGTATACTGAAGAGCCTAGCTCACAGGAATGCAGCAATCATTTAATCTGTGTGGGGTGATTCGTTTACCTTCCCAACCTCCTCCAGTCAGCCCTAGGTCTCCAAAAATGGAACCCAGGCACACATGCATCCAGCACATGCATATAACATGCGCACACACACACTGCACAGCACTGCATCTTCCATGTATTGTACCATTCACATCAGGCACATAAACACCTAGCCATGCATATAACTCACATCCACTGTACTGCACTACCTGCCAACCTGATGTAGGCCAATGGTGAGTTAAGCACACAGCAGCAACAATTTACATGAGTGAACCTGTAGGCCTCACTCCAGTGACACTAGTAAAAAGCCCTGGTCACTTCTACTAATCACTACATGGTATGCTGCCAGCTCAGCACTTGTGCTGTTTAACTCCTGGCAAAGGCAGTAGCCTTTCATCACTATGAGAGTAGCGCGTTGGGCTTCCCTCCCCATCCAAAGGAACACAATCCATGAGACCAACCTTTTTTGTGGTCCAGACATCATTGCAGTTGGGCGCCTTCAGAGCAAGGGTACACATCTATCACTATCCAAGGGTCTTTTCTGTTCTAAAATACACCTCTCATGGATCAGAACTTCTCGAACCAACTCCTAACTTGTAGTGGTTGGGTGGCCAAATCAGTAAAACTGGTGGTAAAGTCCATCATCTTTCACGTGACGTAATCTGGCTCTGTGCTACTCTACAAAATGTATAAGTTAAGATAAAGTTATTAGGACAAATTACACCACAATTACATAAATCCAAAAAGGAGGGCCAGGGATTTGATTTTTTAAAGTTGTAATGCAAAAAGTACAAAGAAAAATAAATTGGGCACCGCTAAAAGTCGAGGGTTCGGAAGTTCAACATTTATCTCAATTCTATCTTGTCAGACTTCCTGGGGTAGTGTCAACTTACGAGACTCCCAGTAGCTCAGAAACAGCATATAACGGCCAGGAAACACTCTAGCAGAAGCAACCAACAAGGGGTACAGTTCAGTTACTATTTCAACTGATCCACTGATCACTCCAGGGAAAAGGTTCCTTGCAGCTCTTTTAATGCCCCTGTAGCCAGACAGATTAACCATCTGACCCTTGAAGTCTACCTCTTAGTCATGGGAAGACGTAGGACGAGTCCACCAGGCCTCCTAACAGTTTAGTGACAGCAGGCCCAGTCCTTTAAGGTCAAGAAAATGTTCTTGAGAAGGCGTGAGAGAGATGTTATTTTTGTTCAATTTACTAGCAAGTAGACACTCCTTGATCAATAGGCAAAAAATTCCCAAGGGCAAACCTCACCTCTTTTGCAGCGCATCCTGAATGACTCTTTGAAAACAGTCCCACCGTCCACTATATGCAGTAATATTCCACATGGCAAAATCTGTCAGACCCTGGAGAGAGCTTGTGGCATTCTTAGGGGTGTGTGTAAGGTAATGAGCAGTCCTTTCCCCTTCAACCACTCTAAGCTCGGCCTGGGACTGACTCCCTCCATCACTAAACCAAAAGCCAAGAAGCTAAAATGTGTTTTGGGATCTAAAGACCCTGTCCTAAATGCCTCCTATGTCTATAGGAAATACATTTACAGGTCTTCTCTGTCCCTTTTAAGTTAGTGAAGTTCCAAGACACTCCTAAACTGTCCTGCTTCGTTTAAGCTGGGTGACATTCATCCACTTGAACCATTCTGCCAAGCCATCAGCATTGTCTTTGCTTAAGAGCAGCATTTTACACCTCATCAAAGCAGTACTGACAGGTCAGCTGCAGACAGGTCAATGCTAATTATCCCGAAGGGGCTGTAGGCAGGGATGATATAACTTTACTTTTCCTCTATTTCCAAAAATCCAACCTCACATTAACTTGGATTTTAAATCAAAATAAATAATCAACGGTTGAACTGTCTATGTTGCATATTCCAAACCCAGTACACAGAATTAACCTACTAACTGTACTTTAACTTTTTCTTCATTGAACCAGCTAGAGCCCTAACAATGAAAATAGGTGTTAGGGGCTAGTAATTACATTTTTACATGTTTCACTATAAATACCATGCATCGTACCTTGCGGGCTACAAGACCCACTTAGGGATGATTTAATATTAAAAAATTGTATTTCTCTGCTGTCAAAGTATATTTTGACCGGTCTCTCTGCAGGTTTAAATGCTGCTGGGAGTCTACACATATATGACTGAAACCCTGTTTTCCATGTCAGCCCAGTGTATAGCACAATAGGTGCTGCATTCCACTGGTGACATTTCACTTTCCATGATACTGTGATGTCACTGGAAAGTTACATTGGCCAGTGGAGAATAAACCAATTTTGCAATTTTTTAGATGTAAGAAACACATGCACTGGCAACTGGATAACAGTATCACAGTGCCCAGACATAAGAAAAAACCAGCAGCAGCATTCCACAAATAATCTGCATGACCACGCAAAAAGAGGCATCTTCTCACAGTCTTTATATGGACTTTGTTTTTTCTTTACCCGATGAACATCTTCTCTTTCCATCGAATGCAATTTTGAATTCTGCTTTGATTTGGTTTTTAGCAGTTTGCATTTGTATTTTAGGTCTCTGACCTTTTCACAGGCAGAGAAAATAGTGATGAAGTAGGCTAAAAAATATTTAATCTATTATCATATCGTCCGAGGTACAAAATCAACCCAACCTCACATGTTACCATTGGTGCTGCTTGACTTTATGTAAGATATTGCTTACTTACATTCATGGTGAATATACAGCCTTCCTGACCCATACAGTGGATCTTAGTCTTTGAGAAATGTTTAGTTCCTTGAAAGTGCCTTGAGTCTTGTGGCATTTGGTTTCTCTCTACAACATCACCAACATCTCTTCTAACCTCAAAGTATAGAGATTTTGGTGTGTAAGAGCTTTTAGACTTTCACCACAGCCTACTAAAAACCCTTTTGCAGCAAATATGATTAAGTTAATTGCTGACATCTGTGTAAATTAAACCCCTTCTGAGACAGGCGCACAGCATTGAGCCAGGTTGCCTACAAACCCGAGAGAGGAACTGATGTTCTAGTGAGATTAGGGGCAGTCGGCATTCTTTATTCTGTTGGATCTCTGCTACCCCTCCAACACTATGGATTGTTAAATATTAAAAGGAGCGGTGCCACACGTATTTATTACACAAGCGCGGTTTTGCACAGCTCTTAATTTTTGGCATGTGTAGTTCGTGGAGTTTCTTGCTTTTTTCTAGCACAGATAGATTTGCTCATGGAAGCATTTAGTGGAATTAGTAACCTGTAAGCATTTTGTAAGTGAGTGCTTCCCTTGCTTGACTTTTCCTCACTTGAGGCTCAACACAAATTACATTCACATTAAAAAGTGCTTGATAAAATACCAATTCTAAGGCAAAACTTAGGGCCCGATTCACAGAATGAACTTAAGACTCAATCCAAAACTTACTACTTTTGGTATTCACAGAATGAACTTACTACTTTTGGCATTCACAGAATGCACTTACTACTTTTGGTATTCACAGAATGAACTTACTCATTTCGGTATTCACAGAAGTTAGGACTCCTAACTTTAGGACTCCTAAATGCCTTCTGTGAATACCGAAAGTCTTAAAATTAGGATTTTTCTCAATTTAGTAGTAGTAAAGTTAGGACTCCTAACTTTAGGACGCCTAAATGCATTCTGTGAATACCAAAAGTCTTAAAATTAGGATTTTTCTCAATTTAGTAGTAGTAAAGTTAGGACTGCTAACTTTAGGACGCGTAAATGCCTTCTGTGAATACCGAAAGTCTTAAAATTACGATTTTTCTCAATTTAGTAGTAGTAAAGTTAGGACTACTAACTTTAGGACGCCTAAATGCCGTCTGTGAATACCGAAAGTCTTAAAATTAGGATTTTTCTCAATTTAGTAGTAGTAAAGTTAGGTCTACTAACTTTAGGACGCCTAAATGCCTTCTGTGAATACCGAAAGTCTTAAAATTAGGATTTTTCTCAATTTAGTAGTAGTAAAGTTAGGACTACTAACTTTAGGATGCCTAAATGCCTTCTGTGAATACCGAAAGTCTTAAAATTAGGATTTTTCTCAATTTAGTAGTAGTAAAGTTAGGAGTCCAGACTAAAGAGGCATGCTTAAGTATGAGTAGCAGATCTCAGAAATACAATGCACCAGTCCTCAAGACACTTCATTGGATAATATCAAATATAGAAGTACGTTACAAATCTTCTGTATGGTTGAAATGGCCATATGCAATAACATATTTATGACTAGCAGCCCGCCCCAGCGTTGCCTGGGGCAGCAAGGGGCAGCATTTGAGGCTTGTGTGCACTCCCGGCCCGGCCCCCGCCCCCGCCCGGCCTCCTCCCAGCCTGGCCCGGCCCCCTCCCGCCCCGGCCCTCTCCCGCCCGTGTCCCGGAGAGCCTGATCCTTACTTTAGCCGCCGGTCCCGATCCAGGCGCCACGCCCGCACAGGCCGCCACTTCGCCCAGCAGCAAGCAGGGCCGCGGCAGCGCTCCCAGCAGGTCGCGATCTTCACCGCCATTTCAGGAAGTGTTCAGGAAGTGTTGGGAGCGCAAATGATGTCATCACGCAGACGTCGGGGCCGGCGCTACTTGCAAGGGACTACTTTATTTTTATTTCTAAATTTTTTAAACAACGTATATTTTTTATTTTTAATAGCCTATGTCCTTCTGCTTGCCCTGAGGTTTTCAAAGATGTCTTGGGTGTTTTGATTGTTGGTGTACTTTTCGAGTTTACCTGGCTCAAAGGACACAGTTCTCTCTTTATAATAGTAGTATAGATAAAACGTATTACGGTTTGCGGACCGGCAAGATGCTTCTTTGGTGCCTGTTTAAACAGGGGAGTCACTCCTTGACCCCAAGGGAGAGTCTTCCGCCTTTTAGTCGAAATACCAGGATATATGGTTTTTTTTTAAACACAATTTTTTATTGGCACGAACTCAAAAGAATACATCATTTCAGCAAATGAATATTTGTCATGTAGGTTATTATAGTGTCCATACATAGAGTATTGTCTCTGTGGCAAATCGTTACGGGCATCCGAGACAGAACCCGCACCCCCTCCCCTCTACCAAACCGTTCCCATCCCCAACTATTCCTCACTCTTGCCACCCTCAATACATTCCTCCCCCCCCCCCCCAGGCGTGCCGTAGTGTATCCCCATCGGGGTGGCAATGGACCTAAAACCGTGGTCGTATCCCTCAACTGGGCCAATGAATAGTACGTGATATAAAATGTCTCACTTTATAGGAAGGGGTAGCAGATTGTTTCCTGACCAAAAGTAGGGGCCTGCGATCGCCTCGCCACTATCTAGTGGGTATGACCCAGGACAAGCCAAGTGGAATATACTGCAATACATAATATTAGGACATGCATATCTGACACCATCTGCAGCCTTGCACCAGACAGAAGCTTCTCCAACTATGTCCCCACCCCCCTCCCTTAATGTGTCCCACCCCCCCCTTCTCAGGCGCGCCGAACATGCCCTCGCTGTAATGCAACCGGGACCACAATCCTGACCAGCTCTCCCGCCAATAGACCAATGGATCCCCAGGGATATGAAATAACTCTATGTACGGGGAGGGGCAGCGGCCTGACAGTCAGCTCAGGTGAGGAGCCTGCTAACACTCTGACAGATTATAGTGGGCGCTCCCCAGGGCCATCAGCTGGGTCTTCTTCATCCTCAGTCGCCGGGAGTGTTAGTTCCATAACCAGTCTTTCCCAGGATCTCGCCCTCTCCAGCGCTTGTAGGCTACCTGTTCTGAGAGCTATTTGGAGTCGGACCGCCCCCCTCACACCCAGCCCACCTACCAAATTCAGCTTTCCATTTTTCAAAGTCGGGCCTTTACTCGCTTTCCACTGGGAGGTTATGGATCTCTTAGCTAGGAGGAAACCCAGGTCTATAAATTTACTGGTGATTTTATTCTTTGAAGTGTGGGGAAACCAATGGAGAATGCAATGTGTCACGGAGGGTTGCAGTTTCCTTTCTGTGACCTCCCTCAGCAATGTCGTCACCTCCTGCCAAAAGGGTTCCGGCACAGGACAAGCCCACAACATATGCTTGAAATCAGCATCATCCATTGCACACCGGGGGTAGGACGCTGACTGGGTCTGGAAATATTTATGTAAGCGGGCTGGTGTGAGGTATGCCCTTTGTAGGATGTATAGGCATTTATATAGCGCACTACTTACCCGGCGGGTCCCAAGGCGCTTCGACCGCTGCAAAACCCTTCCTGGCTTCCCTGAGAGATGGTCCCTTAATGGGTATCTCCAGGGTGAGACCAGGCATCCCCGGCGGTCTGGTGGGGCCGTTAGTGAAGATGAGGCAAGCTTATGCCCAGAGTTGCCGAGTGTGATCGCTAATCAGAGTGGGCACCGAGGCGAGAGAATTATCGCGTCCGCTGACCCTGGTCCAGAAACCTGCCGCGCCGGGAATCGAACCCTGGTCCCGGGCCGTCCTCTGCTCTCGGGTCTGCCGCCTCTAACCAGTGAGCCACACTACTTCAGGATGTGAAAATGCACCAACTGGAACCGCGCATTGCGCGTACTTTTCCAAGCCCTCTCCACAATTCCATTCCACGCCTCATCTGGTATGTCTTGTCCTATACCCGTTTCCCATTTTGTTTTTAAAGCCGTCAAGGGGACCAGGGCTTCTAGGGTCATGCGCCTGTAGAGGCAGGTTACTGTCTTGATTGTGCCTGCCGCAACCACAACATATTGATATCCCATGGACGTGGGTGGCTCCACCATACCTGTTTTCCAGTGTTTCCGCACCGCTGTCGTGAGCGCCGCATGCAATGAAAAGTCTCCCCCAGGTAACTAAAAGCGGTCCCGGAGGACATCAAATGGCATAAGGGTGCCGTCTTCATATAGGTCGCCCAGGGTCGCCAATCCCTGCTGGTCCCAGACCTCCAGCCTCTGCCAGGATCCTCCGTGCGGTAGCGCCCGGCAGATCCATAGTGGTATATCAGGCGCGTAAGGGGTCGATATAGCCCCCCTTTGCAGGTACCTATTCCAGCATTTTTGGGCTGTGTTAAACTCCTGAGTAAGGTGCATATCCCCAATCGGAGGGGGCAAGACAATGCGGGACAGCACCAGCAACGGATCCGTTAACTCACCCGAGTCTTCTTCCCCCCTAGTAGCCCTAGCTACCCACTGCATGAGCCATTGCAGCTGCTCTGCATTGTAATACGTCTCATAGTCGGGGACCGCCAACCCCCCCTCCGCCCGGGGTCTCATGAGTGTATCGAGCGCCACCCTGCGCCTGCCTGCTCCCCACAGGAAGGAGCTGACCATCGACTTAAGCCTCCGAAAATAACCAGCCGGAATCCATATCGGGAGGGTCCTAAAGAAGTATAACAGCCGCGGAAGGGTCACCATCTTAAGTAATGCCACGCGCCCCGCCACCGATAATGGAAGGGTGCTCCAGAACTCGAAGTTAGCTTTGGTTCCCCTGATCGCCTTCCACACGTTGCCTTCTAGAAGGTCAGCCTGCTCATGGTAAATCACTGTGCCCAAGTACGGAAGCCGCCTCTCCTCTCAGGTCACCCCTTCAGTGGTCTGAGGGCAAGCTCTGCCTCCACACGCCGGGAATAGACACAACTTTGCCCAGTTGACTTTCAACCCCGCCACCATGCTTAGGGCCCGCAGTAAAGACTTCGCTCCCCTCAGGGCCGCACCCGTATCTGCCAAAAACATTAAGAGGTCATCTGCATAAAGTGCAGTATGGTGAACCTGGCCATAAACGTCTAAGCCCTGGTATGCCTGTCCCGATTGTGCATGCGCCGCAAGGGGCTCCACCACCAAGGCGAACAGCAATAAGGAGAGAGGGCACCCCTGACGCGTACACCGTTCCACCTTACAGGACTCAAATATCACTCCTCCCGTCCGAAATCTGGCCGTGGAATCCGTGTACAACAAAGCCTTTCATCTCACGAAGTCAGGACCCAGGCCCATTTGTCGCATTACGTGAAACAGGTAGTTCCACTCCAAACTATCGAAAGCTTCTTCGATATCTATAGCAAATATTGCTGCTGTATCCACCTCATAGGAATCTGCCTACAAAATATGCAGAAGCCTCCGGATATTAAGTGCTGTGTTGCGAGCAGGTATGAACCCAAATTGATCGGCATGTATCTGCGTGATCATGTGGGGAAGCAGTCGAGTCGCAAGAATTTTGCTCAGAATTTTGTAGTCCAAGTTGAGCATAGATAACGGTCGGTAGTCTGTTCTATCCCAGGGCTGTTTGCCTAGTTTCAATAGCGGAATAATGATCGCCTCCCTGGTGGTTTCCGGCAACCTACCCAACTTCTTGGACTTCGTTATATAGCCCCGCAAGACGAGGAGCAAGTAGATCCATATAGGTAAGGTAAAATTCCACTGGGAGGCCATCGGACCCCGGCGTTTTATTTCGGGCCATACTTTTGATGGCTAACCTTACCTCTCGCACCTCAATGTTCCGACCCAGCAGTTTTGCATCTTTGTCCCCTAGTTCCGGCAAGTTCAGCCCCCCCCGGTGAAAGTCTGCAAATCCTCCATAGATGGAAGCACTTGGCTACGGTATAACTCTGTGTAGTAGTAAAACAATAGTTAATTAATCCCTTGCTGGTCATATCGGGCCCTTCCCATCTGGTCTCTCAGCTGCAGTATAACCGAGCCGCGCCGAGCTGGATTAGTCAGCCAGGCCAAAAGAGCCCCTGATTTATCCTGCGACGCGTTCGCCTGTGTAATATAATTTTTATAATCGAAGCAACGCAGACGTTTCACATTCGCTGCAACTGCTTCTTTTACCTCCAACAATTCATCCTGCTTATCCGGATGCTCAGGGCGCTCCCTCTCTAAAGCGCGCTAGCGCTCATCATCCCTTTGAATGTCCTGCAAGAGGACCTTCCGGATCCCAGCCATCGCCGAAATACACCTTCCTCATACAACCGTTTTACAGGCGTCCCATTCCACATTCACTGACCCTGCCGTCCCTTCGTTAAGCTGAAAATAATCTTCAAAGGCCAAAGCTATGGTAGTAGGGAAGACCTGATCTTCAAGCGCCTCGGGACGTAATCGCCATGTGGGAATTCTAGGGCGCGGCCGCGACCATCCCAGTTGAGCCAAAAATGGATTATGGTCTGAGATAGTGCGAGTGAGATATTCGCTACGGCAAATTTCTCCGTGCACATCCTGGGAACAGAGAAATGCGTCCAGCCGGACATGCAAGTCATGAAGGAGTAGTCTTTAACCAATGGATGCTGGACTCTCCAGGTGTCTATCAATCCTCAAGTCCGGTGCCAGGTAGATCTCGCCACTGCCAGCTTGTGCGCTGGCGCATTCGGAAGAGGGGGATGAGAGCGATCTGGGTCAATATCCGTTATGCAATTAAAATCTCCCGCAAGAAGCAGGGGCCCCACCAGCACTGACGCCAGTTTGTGGGATAGGGGAGAGAAGAAGGCGGGTTGTTCCACGTTAGGTGCATATAGACATCCCAGTGTTAAGTCTCTACCATCTAATTTTCCCTGAACCACTACATACCTGCCTTCAGGATCTGTCAATTGTGAAGTGCATTGGAAGGGAACCCCTGCCTTTATCCAAATTAAGACCCCCCTCGCATATGCGGAGAATGTAGTATAATAGACTTGACCCCTACAACGGCGCTGTAGAGCACTGCCCTCTTTCGCAAGGAGGTGGGTTTCCTGAAGGAAGGTGATATGGATGCCCCTACGTATTAAAAATGAGTGTATCTTATGGCGTTTATTCATGATATGCATACCCCGTACGTTCCATGTGAGACAAGTGTATCCTAATGCGGGTACCATTGTTGAGAGTGATGCTGGTAATGATCCACTCCACCTACCCCCCCGACAAGCACGGGTCCCCCCAACCAAACCCCACAATTAAAACAGCCCAAACTCCCCTTCCCTAGGACAGGCATCCAACACGGCATCCCCATCTAAACAAAGCAAAAAACTAAGCAATCTATACAGTGTCGGCTGCCTGGAACATCAACTGAATAATACCAGATTTCCTCCCAACCTCCTCCCCTTTTCCCAGGTTGTCAACTCCCTAATCAGGTCCCCCTCTAGGTGCAGGCATTGTTCTCATGCATTCCCGCCTCCACTTAGGTGCAAGGACCGGAGGACCAATAGGCAGCCCAATTACTCCGTAGAGTCAGACACAGTGTCCATGCATCTTTATCAGCCAAATACCCCATCCGCCGTTTGTGGGGTAACATCAGGCAGGTCAGTCTCTGGAAGTCCGTGGGTGCTGCTAGAACTAGGGCTCATTCCTCCACTCTTCGTGCGCTCTGAATTATTGCTGGCCGGGCTAAGTTCTCCATGACTGATGGCCGCCACCGCTAAAACTGCCTTGTCCCGTTCATAGCACCAATCCGTGCGGCGTGAGGAAAAAGTGCCTACCTCCATCAGCAGTGACGCAGAGTCGGGTCGGGAACAGCATTGCGTAGGGAAGGTGTAGTTGCCTTAACTTTCGCTTCACCGTTAGGAAAGAGGATCTTTGGCGCTGGACGTCTCTGGTGTATTCAGGGAAGATCATTATTTTGCTGTTACCAATACGCAGATTTTGCAGCTCTCTGGCTGACTGCAGGATATGTTCACGGTCCCGGTAATGCAGTCTCATCACCATCGGGCGCGCCGGGGCCTCTCCAGCGCGTAAAAGGGGGAAAGCCCCCTCCGGTGCTACTTCGGTTTTAACCATGTCTCTAGGAATTGAACAGGGTCGGATCCCTCTTCTCATTCCGGCACTCCTACTATGCGGAGATTGTTGCGTCTGGAGCGCCCTTCACTGTCTTCTGCTTGCACCTCCAGTACCCGCACCCTCTGCACCACTTCCTTCAGTGTTTTCTGTAATGCAGCAATCGTGTCGGGGATGTCCTTCATGGTTGTCTCATTGGTTGCCACTCTCTCCCTGAGTTTGCGATGATCATCCTTTAACAAGGACAGGTCCGACCCAATGGAGTCCATTCTCTTCTCCAGAGCCTCCCTCGAGGCCATGATGGCCTGCATAATGTCACCCAAAGGGGGGTTCCGCTGCTGCGTAGTAACTCCACTCCCAGTTGCAGAATCCTCGCCTTCCATGGCGTGCCCCAGGTCATCCAGCCGAAGGACCTCAAACCCCTTCTTCTTAGTCACTCTGCCCATCTTGCGTATGCTAGTGGGTGCCCAGCCGCTCGTCGTCTGCTGTGCTCACTACTCCACGGGGGGACAGTCCCTGATTTCTCGCCAATCCCGGCCAGTTCCACACCAGGCACTCTGTCAGGTCTTCTCCATCAGCAGGCAGTGAAATGGTTCACAATAGTTCTGCCCCCTCAGCTCCGCACCCCAGGCCCGGGCTCGGTCCCGTGTAGTGTTGGCATGCGGTTCCTCACTTCTGCCAACAGAGTCAGCCTCCCTAGTGTGCGTCGCACTCCCTCAGGCCAATACACCCCCGTGGTCCAGAGTCTCTCAGCTCCATCGCCTCACCTTGGCTCGGGCTCGGTCCCCTGCAGTGTTGGCACGCGGCTCTTCACTTCTGCCAGCAGAGTCAGCCTCCATAGGGTGCATCGCACTCCCTCAGGCTATCACACCCCCGTGGTCCAGAGTCTCTCAGCCCTCTCACCTCACCTTGGCTCCGACCCCGTAACAACAGGCCGCAGGGCTATGGCTTGCCTCGTCCGTCCGGTCGGCCTCACAGGATATGCACTCAGGCAGCTGGCGATCTCAGCAAGCAGTCTTCATTCTCCCCTAGTGATGGGGGGGTCACCAGTGTACACGACCCAGCAGCAGGGTGTTCGCTCCTCAGGAGTTAATCCGCCTGCCCTCCAGCTCCGCTGAAATGGAGACCAAAAGCCCACTCGGGCATTCGGGCGCCGCCATCTTAGAGTCAGGCACCACGCTGACCTGCCGCCCATGTATCTCGCCAGTCCCACTAGTAAAAGCAGCGCTACCCACCTCTATAAGCTTGTAGGGCCGGCCCGCTCCTGCTCAGCTAGCACCAGTCTCCACCGTGGGCCACTCGCTGCAGTCAGCACTCTGCAATCAGGCAGTTCGGCCGGCGACTCCGGCCGCCATTTTTTGGTCCTGCTGCTCCAGCCGCTCCGAGCAGGTGAAAAAGGGTTCTCGTGCGTAGTCTGTGGGGCACATAGCGCTTCCCGCTTCTCCCCCTACGCACCCCAGACCTTCCTATACAGATGTCAGGGTCGGGGCCCGAATTCAGAGCCAAGATAAGTGCGGGAGACGGGCGGCCACAGAGGAACTCCGGAGTCCTGCTACCGCCTACATCGGCGTCCAAGCCACGCCCCTCCAGGATATATGTTGCAGAGTTTCATCCAGGGTAATTTAAAGCCCTAAGGACTGGGTTCCTATACTAAGTTTAGAGGTTGGACTTACTCTATGGTCCCACCTATGGGAGGCCCCAGGGTGGGGGTGGTTACACCCCTTTCCCTCTGTCCAGTTTCGTGCCAGAGCAGGGGCTGAGTGCCCCTGCAACCTGTTTGAACTGGGATATGCACCGGGACACCAAGTGTGCCTCCAGCACTTATCTGAAAAGCATTCTCTGAATGCACCCACCCAGCCCCAATACACTAAAGCATGTCTGGGAGGTGGTTACACCTCCCTGTGACAGGAAACCTATTGTCCAGGCATCCCCTGCTGGAGTCTCATCCAGCAGTAGGAGGTCAGACTTGTGTCTGTGGCTGCAGCATCCATTTTGTGATGCCAGGGCTCTTTTAAACGATTACCGGTTAAGTAAGTATGTACATGTCTTCTCCCTTTAGAAGGGTGGAATTCTACCCCCGCCACTAGGAATGGCGGGGGGGGGAGGATTACAAAGTGTTTGACACCAAACACGACATGTTTCCATGTAGCCATTCCAAAGTTAGCATTAACAGCGAGGTTTTAATGCACTTAAGAGTATATGGTCTGGCTGCATCACAGAACAGCTACAGAGAAGTGATTCCGAAAGCTGCAGAGGGGTCCTGCTTAAGCATGTGCACCCTCTCACACAAAACCAAGCACTCTTCTTCCAGGATTCTTGAGGCCTGCCATAGGAGTGACTTATAGGTTTGTATGTGTCAGTGATATGAGGTATATATAGGTAACCCATATCTCAGTAAGGGGTGCATGCACCACCTTACCCAGGATGCAGTAGCAGACCTGTGGTACCATTTTGGAAGGCTTCCCAGGGGTGGCATAAAACATGCCTCAGCCCCTGGTAGGCCTCTGGGGTACCTATGCCCTTCGTTCCTAAGGTACCATGTACTAGGGACTCACAAGGGTAACCCAGTAACCAATTGCGATTCTCCTATTAACATGACCAGAGAATCTGGATTTCATTAAAGACACGGAGGCTGACATTATGCATTTATCCTTTAATAGCAACTCACACAGCCGCACTACATCACAAAGGATAAAGTTCTAGAGTCATAACAAAGGATGTATCTAGGAGATGATCTGCCTCTTTTAAAAGAATCGCAGCAGGAAGAACTTCAAAAGGAACTGAGAGATCCGGTAACGGGAAACAACTTCATGAGATGAAACATCAAGGAAGAAACTTCGGCAAGTAAAAGGCCAGCCGGTTAAACGGAGTTGCCTGAAAGAAAGAAATGAGTAAGAACCAAGAGCCTGAAGAGCAAATTCATCACATGGTCATAGCAAAGATTAAAACCAATTGAAGCAATTCATAAAATCATGCACAAATACAATATATCAAAGATGTAGATGTAATAAGTTGACACCCCACAAGTTGTGAAAGGGAGGAGGGAGGGATAATGTCAGCCTCCGTGTCTTTAATGAAATCCAGATTCTCTGGTCATGTTAATAGGAGAATCGCAATTTCATTACAAGACCGGAGGCTACATTATGCATGTTCGTAGCCCCGAAGGACCACCTCAGACATATGCTCGATAGGCTTACAGTAATGACGAGCAAAGGTATTAGCATTTGATCAGTCAGCAGCTTTTAGAATATCATCCAACTTACCACCTGACCAGAAGGACTTACTGGCCATAGCTCCTCTGACAGAATGTGCTTGAAACTTAGAGAGGTCGACACCAGCGAGCTTTATGGTAGACTTAACCCATCTAGCAATGGAGGTGGAAGAAACAGGTTTGAAAGGTTTCACAAAGGAAACTGAGAGTTGATTTGCGCCATTGGGGCGCAGGAGAGACATCCTAGCGTCATATTCTTTCATGCAAGCAACCACACAAAGTTTAGGAAAGGTGTCAAAACGAGGATAGAAGATAAAATCTGACATCGTTTTGGTTCTTCTAAGTAATTCGAACTTGACACCAAACATATCATAACATCTATTTGAAATGTCTAAGCTTCTGATGTCAGAAACCCTCCTACAGGAAATTAAGCACAAGAGTGTAGCAAGCTTAAAGGAGAGAAGCTTCCTATTAAGGGAAGAATTATCTGGCCAGGAACAAAAAAGGTCTAAAATGCACTTGACATCCCAAAGGGTCTGGTATTTAGGTCTAGGGGGTCTCCTTAGTCTTATACTCTTGAGGACCCTACAAATGATAGGATTTTTACCTACCGATTTACCGTTGATAGGAGCGTGACCAGCGGAGATTGCGGATCTGAAGCAGTTAATAGAGCGATAGGAAAGGCCTCTGTCAAATTGTTCGACCAGAAAATTAACGATATTCACGACAGGAGTCTCCACGGGATCCAGACTCCTTTCCAGGCACCAATGAAACCATTTTTTCCAAATGCTGTTGTATCTAAGGTGTGTCCCAGGTGCCCAAGATTCTCCGAGAAGAGAGAGAGCTGTCGACGAAAGTCCAGACAGCTCGTTAGATTGCCTGACACTTTCCAGGCAAGAAGGTTCAAATTCCCCTCGAGAATAAGACGGTGATCTTCCCCGTCTGCGTTTGAGACCAGGCCTGGAGAGGCTGGGATCAGAAAGGGGATGTCGCATGCTAGTTCCAGGGCTGTCGGGAACCAGGCTTGGGACGGCCAAAAGGGAGTTATCAGGATCAGGGAGCATTGATCCGATCTGACCTTCTGAAGGACTCTCTGAATCATGGCGAAAGGAGGAAAGGCATAACCCAGGAAGTGGGACCAGGGTTGGAGAAACGCGTTCACAGCAAGAGCGCCCGGGTCTGGCATCCAACTGAAGTAGTTGGGAAGTTGGAAGGTAAGCCTGCTGGCGAATAGATCCACGTCCATGGGACCCCAAAAGTGGGAGAGGGAATTGAAGACGTTCACATCGAGTTTCCAGTCCGAGAAGTCTATAAGGAATCTCGAATTCCAGTCTGCTGAAATGTTCGATTTCCCGGGAAGATATTCCGCCCTGAGGGAGATTTTGTGTTCCAGACAGAACATCCAAAGTCTCCTTGCAAGATTGGAGAGATCCGCAGATCTCGTCCCTCCAAGGCGATTGATATAGGCCACAGCGGAAACGTTGTCCATCTTCAGAACAACGGACCTCCCTTGGATGGAGTGTTTGAAGCTCATAAGAGCGTATAAGCCAGCCGTTAATTCCAGAAAATTTATGTGTTGGGAGGATTCCGATAGGGTCCAAACCCCACCGGTGTCCTGGTCCCCCAAACGAGCACCCCAGCCATGAAGACTGGCGTCTGATTCTAGGACAAAATCCGGGGATGAGCCGAAGATAGCTTTGCCGTTCCAGGCGTCTAAGTTCTCCAGCCACCAAAAGAGCTCTGTTCTCGCATCCGGATCCAGAGAGACAAGGTCCCCATACCACAGCCCTGAATTGAGAGCATTCCTCTTTATTCTCTGAAGTGCACGGTAGTTCAGAGGGCCGGGAAAAATAGCCTGGATGGAAGAAGAAAGGAGCCCAAGAAGTCTGGCTAGTTCGCGGAGAGTTAAAGACTCTTGTTTCAGAACGGACCTGATCTCCTTCCGGATCTTGGCAATCTTCTTGGCCGGAAGAAGGAGGAGACATTTTGTGGTGTCTAGAGTGAAGCCGAGGAATTCTATGGTTCTGCAGGGAGAGAGTATGGATTTGTCTCTGTTGATGATGAACCCTAGGCTCTCTAACAGGTTCATGGAGGTTTCTAGATCTCTTAGGAGGTCTGAATGGGATTGGGACATGATAAGAATATCGTCCAAGTAAATGATGAGGCGGATACCTCTCTCTCTTAGAATTGTAACGACACACTTCATGATCTTGGTAAAGCACCAAGGGGCAGAAGAGAGGCCGAAGGGAAGAGCTTGGAACTGGTAGAGATGTTCCTTCCAAGCAAATTGAAGGAAGGGTTGATGTTCCTTGTACATGGGAATCGTGAAGTAAGCGTCCTTCAAGTCTAACTTGGCCATCCAGTCCCCTTCCAGAAGGAGATCCCTCAGGAGGTGGATACCCTCCATTTTGAAATGGCGATAAACTAGGAATTTGTTGACTTCTCGAAGGTTTATTACGGGTCTCCAACCCTTGTCCTTTTTCTGAACGAGAAACAGTGTGCTTATGAATCTGGCATCGGACCAGGGAACCTCCACTATTGCGTCCTTTTTGAGCATGGAAGCGATTTCTTCCTCCACGATCACTATTGCGTCCTTTTTGAGCATGGAAGCGATTTCTTCCTCCACGATCTTTTCTTGATCTTCTGAGAGGACAAAGGGGCGGGGTAAGTGTGACTGGACGGGAATCTGTAAGAAATCTATCCTGAAACCCATGACGGTCTCTAAAACCCATGGGTCTTGGGTAATTGAATCCCAAACATGATAAAACTGTTTTAGCCTGCCCCCTACTATGGGAGGGGTAGAAGAAGGAGTAGTACTTACTTGTAGAGTTGGAGGTGTTGGGAGTACCTCGACCTCTTGAGCCGCGGTTTCTCGGGCCTCTTCCTCTCTGGGGAAAGAAGGGTTCTCTAGGGGGGTAGAAGCCCCTGCCTGTTCCTCTGAAGGATGAATAGGGTCGTTGGTTGCCTCGGCCGGAAGAGCGACCCCTTCTACCGGCCTGGCCAAAAAGGTTGTTGTTGAACACCCGCCTCAGGTTACTTTGGGCTCTGTCGAGGGCGGTGAAGGTGGAAACGTATTTGCCAATTTCTTTGATAATGTCCTCTCCGAAGAGGAGGCCCCTGGGGTTCTGGGAGGGCTCTTTTTCAGCCATATCACCTAATTTAGGGTCAATCTTGTTCAAAATGGACCTTCTTCGTTCAATATTTAAGCTCGAGTTGGCATTACCAAGGAGGACGATGGCCCTCTGGCTCCATCCTCGGACGAGATCAGTATTTAAGGGTGTGGAGGAGAGGTGGGATTGCTCGGCCATATCGAGGATCCTAACAAGGGGTCCCAAGACGTCCAGGAGGCGGTCTTGGCAGCCTTTAAGGGCTCTTTCCAATCCTTTTCTGGGGTCTCGCCCTAATTTAAACAAGAATTTGATAAGACTAGGATCTAGGTTGGGGGTTTGACAAACCCTCTCATCGATGGTAGGTCTGGGGGATTCAGACCTCATAGTATTCCTGGTGTTTCTGTCTAAAAGGTTTCTCAACCAACGAGAAACGAATTTAGAAACATGATCCTGCGGGAACCATTTAGAACTGTTGGGGTGAGAGATGTTCAGGGGAGAGAACATCTCCTCTCCGACAGGATTGAGAATAATATTCTTAGAGGAGGGTTCCGGGTCAGGTTGGGAGTTAAAGTCATGGTGGACCTCATCCAGGTCGAAGACGAATTCGTCTGAAAGGTCTTTGGAGGCATTATCATCAAAGGAGGATGAGGAGGAGTCAAGACCAACATTCTTCCTTTTTTCGTTAGCACTATCCCAAAGTGTGTCGCGAGGGACACCATACACATTTGTGCCGCCATGGGCACCGATCAGGGTAGTGTCCCGAGGGACATCAGGTTCAAGTGGGGCGCGATGGCCACCCATCCAAAGCGAGGTGCTAAGACCTCCTGTACTGTGAGAGGCGCTAGGGCCCGCAGTGCTTTCGCAATGTTTGGTCTTTTTGGGTCTCTTACCGTGTAGGGGAGGATCCTGAGGATCACACGGTCTTTTGGAGAGCATAACTTCTTTAAGAGAAGACATCATACATGCTTTAATTTCCTGCTGAAGGAATTTTTTGAGGGAGTTGTCAAGGGGGGCCGGTGAACTAGCCGTGGCGCCGTCGGAATCCATGTCAGACATGGTGTAGTAGGGTCAGAAGAGGGTATTAGCAGGTAGAGTAAGCAACTTCTCCTCTTTATCTTTTCCTTCCTCTATCACCTCTTCTTTTTTTTTTTTTTTTTTAGGTATTGTTTTTTTTTTTTTTTTTTGGTTTGTAAGGGGTAAATCTATTTATAAGGGACGTGTAAATCTAATCAGGGAATATATCACAGGGTAAAGGGGGGGGGTTTAAGCATGAAAGGGCAGTTACAGCATGTAAGGGCAGTTAATCCGGTTTAAGTACTGTTAATCCGGCTTTAGTATGGATTAAAAGAGCCTTGGGGGATGTTTATAGCGTTTGTAGCACTAGCGCAATGTGTGGAAGTCTCTCCGGCGGCTGGAGCGGAGCAACTGGCAAAATTGCCGAGGAGTGCTCGAGCTCAGCCGCCGGGGAGAGGAAAGTCGCTTGGGAGGAAAGGCACGCAACGCGGGCGTTGCTAAGGTGCCTTCCTCCAAGCGGCGCTTGCTCCGGGAAACCGGAGAAAAGGAAGCAAAGCAGTCGGGACGGCGAAAGCGCCGAGAAAGCAGTTGGAAAGGCGAAGTCTCAGACGGGTGAGAGGCGGGCAGCGAAGGGGACGCTGCGGGGTCAGACAGGAGAAGGGTGTGAAGCGAAGGACGACCATAAATTGGAAGTCCATGGAGGGGGGGGGGTGGGGGAGGTAGAACCAGCGCCACCCGGGTGATAACAAGTACGTCCCTGGAAGGGGCAGGGCGCAATAGGATTAAAAACTACATAACAATTCAACAATTAAAATTAGCAAAACGACATTAGCGTACCCCCTCAACACAATATGAAAAAGGCATTAGATAAAGATATAAGCCCAATATAGCTTAAACAATACAAGAAAATTGCCATAAAATAGCGTATCAAGTAAAGATATGAGAGAGAAAGAAAGTAGTACCATTTTGGAAGGCTTCCCAGGGGTGGCATAAAACATGCCTCAGCCCCTGGTAGGCCTCTGGGGTACCTATGCCCTTCGTACCTAAGGTACCATGTACTAGAGACTCACAAGGGTAACCCAGTAACCAATCTGGAGTGTACCTAGTGTACATGCAATCAATTTAGAGAGGTAGCAGCTAGGCTGGGTCCCAAATTAGCAGGGATCCCAGTCAAACTAAGTCAAAAACCATCAAAACACCATAAACAAATGGGGGAAACCATGCAGTAAGATTCCACCTTCCTACAGGGCCATCCTACAAAAAGCCAGTCCAGGTCCTAGCAGTGAATGGAACAAGAACTGTGCTTCTACTGCCTATTGACGGAAAAAGGGAGAAAAGACTTATCTCAATTGGCCTAATCAAACCACACTATGTAATGTAAAGCACATTTCTATAGCGCTCCTATCACTCCAGGGAGTATCTTGGCGCTTAACCAACCCAGGTGGACGGGTAGGGGGCAAGATGATGAGTGACCTATTACATCACACTATTAGATCAAGGCTCTGTAGGTGACATCAGTTAAAGAGAAGACCCAAGTTTTTAATGCTTTCCTGAAGTGGGTCTCCTGGGATAATGCTCTTAGGGAGGGTGGTAACTGATTCCAGGCCTTAGCGCCCAGAAAGAAGAGAGATCTGCCACCTCTTGTAGTCAGCTTAAAGCGAGGGATAGTAAGCAAGTTCTGGCTAGCAGATCTCAGACAGCGGGTGGGGTGATATTTCTTAAACCCGTTGCAGAGGTATTTAGGTCCTTGCTGTTGGAACGCCCTGAACGTGATGACAAGTATCTTAAATAAGATCCTTTTACTAATAGGCAGCCAATGTAGCGCCTATGTAGCCGATCCTTAGTAGTAGGCCACGTGGACTCCAAAGTAGCAGACGCCATCCTCTCGCTACAATTCAAGAGGTCCAAACGGAAAGTCTCATCACGTTCAAAGTGTCCCCTGTATGGAATGAAGGACTATGCCACAATGCTTTGGAACTAGTTCTCCTTAAACCTGAGATTCAAATTCAGAATCAAAATGAAACACAAATTGCTATTCGACCAAAGACAGATGTCTACATCAACATGCCTCAACAAGAGCAAGCTATGATTTCTACAAATTCTGGTGCAATACCAACAATTGATCAAACTGCTTCGGGCTACTTCATAAACTTTGAAAAGTTTTCTCAACCCAAGTGAACCTGAAATGATGCCAGCCCAAAAATCACACAAGCAGCAAGTTAAAGACTTTCTGAACTTTCTTAAAAAGACTTACCTGATATCACCATGTATAGAACAATGGGTAATATTAGGAATACTTTTCTTTCTTTTCTGGGTAGGCTTGGTAATAGTTTTTAGCATGCTTGTTAATGGCAAATATCTTTGACAAAGCTCTGAAGCCCAAAAGCTGAATTAAATTTCGAAACTACATCAATCATCCCATCATGGATAAAGAGACTTGTCATCAGTGAACATTACAGCAGTTCCAATACTGGATGGTATAGTTTGGGACAATGTTGATTTTGATTTATTTTGGCCGACAGAAATTTTCAAAATTCCTCTTTTATTTAAAATATTTTTGAGTGATATCATTACCTTAAGTACATTTTCCGATGATTAGGACTTTAAAACTGTAAATAATATGTTGTGTGATTTAGAAAAATCTGCTGCATTTTCTAGTAGTGAAACATTGAAAGACACATCAGATTTCAAAACTATGTATTGTTTTCAACATGGTGGTTATCACTTTTTGCATAAATCTGTTAACCCTAGAAATGTTTCACATACCACCAGTGGTAACATTGTCCAACACCGCCAAAAGGCAGTTCAAAAAGATTTACACAAAAGTTTCCATATTTCTCAGGGTTTAATATGTCTGACCCAGCATCATATTATTATAAGGTTGCACCAACATGAGCACAGAAAAATATGTTCACAAACATCCAACAGATTTACTATTCATCCTTTATTGCCCAGTTGTCTGAACAAGGTTACGACTTATGGAAAGACACTATAGACATGAAATCAGTCTGGGGTACTAGAGAATGGCTAGTTCAGGGAACGGAATCTTTATGTAGAGCATGCCTTATTGCTCAACAGATCATGTTTTTGAATGAGACAGTGCAACAGACGTCTTGCCTTGGACTAGCCAAGAACAAATACTTGAACACACCTCGGTTACCAATACCACCACACACCAAGGGTAACGAAACAATACAAAAAGGGATTACATTAGATGACATCATACAATACAATAGATCAGACCCCGATTGAAACAGATGGTTGATTTGGCCCACAGACACCAATAGTTGTCAGGCAAGATTCACGGGTAAAACGGGTAAATCCATAGGCCAGATCCACGCTATGTACAGAGAGAACACCCAGGGGTAGTGATATCCTACAGTGTTGGGCAGTTGGGCCTTGATTGGCTAAAAACCTTAACACTCACAGAGGTGAAACAACACTTATCCTTTCTATTACAAGATGTGGATCTTAGGGATTTTCTACTAGATCACAGGAATCCATGTCAGAAACATTTCATATATGCTGGCATTTATGCTGCCTACAATGAAATATGGAAAATATCACAACAAGAGGCTGTGGAGAGACTACAGGAAGTAGACCGTATAAATCTAGAAAAATCTCTAGCAGTGGTAGACAATGGGTTAACTACATTGACCTCCAGGATATATTCCTTAGGCAACATTGCATCTTCTGAGATAGACATACTAGGACAAGATTTGGCCTTATTACAACACGGGCAATCTCAATTACGTTTTATCATGTTGTTAAGCTGTACGCTGCAATCTTTGCGTGCAGGCTACCTGCCATGGCATTTTATCAACAGCATGTCTCTGTTTTCTAAATACAATCTAACGGATAAAAAGATTGAAATGACACAAAGGGGAGCAAAATATACAATGCTGTGTATCGAAAAACTGGATAGATTACCCTTTACAGTGGCAGAATCACTGTCCACGGAATGCCTAATCCATGGCCACATAACTCTACCAGTCACTACTTTTCAGTTTCAGTATTGCCTTGAACAAAACCAGGTAGGCAGATATGGAAAAATGGTTAGGGAATATATTAAGGAATCATTGGAATTACCATACAGAATTTGATGCCAGAGTGGGGATCGAGAAGTGTTTCTAAGCAGTACAAACTGTGAGAACCCTCTAAGTGGATCACTCATATGTCAGGATATAATGCTGCACGGGGCTTGTAATGGTTCTGTAGCAAACTTGTCCTGTTATCTGAGGGGGACCCCAGCTGCAGTGATTACTCCAGCATTCAAACTACTTTCAAATGGGAGTTATTTGATGCTGAACGATCAACGCTGCTGCGGTATGCTTCTGGGCAGCGCATATCTGGTAACCGTGAACTCCGGGGTTACTTGCTCTATCCAAGTATTGTTTCCACCGACACATACAGTCAGTGAGGCACTGTTATGGCCTTCACTGAATGTTTCTTTAGTACGGTTTGATACTCTAACCAGAATGAAAGACATGCTTTTACAGAAGTCTGTGCCCTCAACCTCTGCTTGAGACACTTTTGATCTCTAGATTGCAAGGTCTTCAGCAGAGATAAAGGCGCTAAACCATACAAACTGCCCTTTCCTTTTTGTAGAAAGGGTAAATGTGAGAAGTTGGCCTGGTATATGATATCCACTATTCTAGTGGGCACCTTGCACCAGTCAAATCGACCCTTATTGATGGTAGGTTATAAAGTCAACCTTATAGAAAGCTATCCTTAGTGGTAGCTGTGTAGAGCAGCCTTCAGGCTAAGACTTGGAGACAAGTTAAGCAAGTTGTTTTACGATTTATAATTTCTTGAGTACCAAATGAAAGCACACCACACAAGGTATATATCAAACATATCTGTATTTATTCTAAACACAGCCCCTCTGCACTCTTTATGAGGTCAGAGGTAAAAGTACAATACAAGGAACTTAATTAGCATGCAATAAGTTGCACAGTATACGTTTTGCCACAGGGACCTCACAAACCATATACTAAAATAGTGGTATAAGAACCACGTGAGGAATAGAAAGCAGGCCTAGGGCGTGGGGAATCGCTGGGGCTTCTAGGAACAACCAAGGGTTAGGATGTAGGAGGCCTACGGGAAATGCGTGCAGTGTCTTAACACAGCCACGGCTTACCATTGACTTTCTATGGAGAATGAACAAGTTACAATTTTAAAGCTTAAGGGTACAAGGAGGTGAACTGCGATAGAACCCTTTTAGACTAGGACACTTGGAGAGTCAATACCCACTGGAGCACCAGAGTACTCGTGTTACCTCACCCAGGGAAGCCGGGTGCATAGATGTCTTTTCATGTCGAGTTTCGTCATCGATTCCAATGGAGAGCTGCGAAGAAGTGCTGCACGCGACTAGAGGAAAAGTGTCCAGTGGATCCAAGGGTGGATCAGAGATGTGAAGAACCTGAAAGCAGAGGAGACAGAGTCCGGGCCACTAGCCAATGATCGGGCGGCGATAGGAAGATGCCACCGGATGTCGGGTGATTTCAGGTGAAAAGGTGAAGTTTGTGTCTTCAGCCACGAGGCCCAGGAGGCTTTGACGACCACCAGGAGCTGGGTTTGAGCTGCCCATAAAGGATCTAGTCGACTGCTGTGTCAGTATCCGGATTGGACCCAACAAGCCTTGGCAAATGCAATCCACGCAAGATGTCGAGATTGGCTTCGGTGCAGACCAGCAAGGTCTGGGGAACTTCTCTTTTGGAGAGATGTTGGAGCAAGCCTGGAGCAACCAGGAAAGGAAAGTAATTCAAGGATTGGTCTTCTTGGGGCTCACTAGCCAACGGACTAGGAACTGCAAAGACTCATCAAGCTGAAATGCACAAAGCGGGCCCACGGTACTCTCGTGGAGTGTGGGCCTCTGAGCTTTGGTGTAAAAAGTGCTCGGGCTGGGGCTTCAAGCACCCCATTGCATAACTTCAGGATACCTCGGGAAGCTGATGCAGGTAGCAAAATGTAGAATGTCTAGGAGTTCCAGTCCCACGTCTCTCGTGTCTGCCACGGGTCTCAGCTTTGCTGGGAGCGAAGGTCGGGTCAGAGATGTCTGGAAGTCTGTGTCCTGTGTCACAGCCTCTTCAGGTTCCGGTGGGAGCCTAAAAAATGCAGACCGGCAGAGATGTAGTTGGTGCCTGTTTAAACAGGATGGTCACTCCTTGACCGCAAGGGAGCTTTCTTCCGTCTTCCAGTCGAAATGGAATGTCGAAGGTACAGGATATATGTTGCAGAGTTTCGTCCAGGGTAATCTAAAGTCCTAGGGACTGGTGTTCTATACTTATAGTAAGTTTAGGGGTTGGACTAACTCTAAGGTCCCTCCTATGGGTGGATCTGGGGAGGGGGTGGTTACACCCCTTTCCCTTTGTCCAGTTTTGTGCCAGAGCTGAGGCTGAGCACCCCAGCAACCGGTTTGAACTGGGAAATGCATGGAGTACCTTGTGTGCCCGAGGCAGTGTCTGAAAAGCATTCACTAAATGCAACTCACCCTGCCCCAAAATACTAAAGTCTGTCTGGGGAGGTGCCAGCACCTCCCTGGACAGGAAACCTATTGTCCAAGCCTCTCCTGCCGGGGTTTCATCCAGCACAGGAGGGCAGACTCGTGTCTGTGGCAGCAGCATCCATTTTTTGATGCTGGGGATCTGTTTAACTGAAACGGGGTTAACCAGTAACTACCTGCCTTCTCCCTCTAGAAGGGTGAAATGCTACCCCCGCCGCCAGAACTGGTGGGGGGTAGTATTCCAAAGTATTTGACACCTTACACAGCATGTTTTGATAAAGTCAAACCAAAGTTAGCATTAACCGTGAGGATTATAATGCACTTAAGAGTATATGGTATGGCTATATCATAGAACAGCTATAAGGAGATGGTTCCGAAAGCTGCAGTGGGGCTCAGCTCCTGCTAGGGTACCCTCTCACACAAAACCAAGCACTCTGTCTCCAAGATTGTTAAGGCCTGTCGTAGGAGTGACTATAGGTTCATATGTGTCTATCCATACTAATATAATACAGAAAGAGCCCAAACCTTTGAGGCGGGTAATCTCAGGAACCACAGCACAAATCACAACACCCAATACAGCGTTGGAAAGGGCAGTTGCAGCAGAAGGACATAGGCTAGGCAGACGCCCACCATATACATTTAAAAGGTAAAAGAACCGTGCCAGCAAAGTAGTCCCTTGTGGGCGTGTCTGAGATAAGCTGTGGGCATGTGCTGGGGGGCGTGACAAACGCTGGGGGCGTGTGGTACATTCCGCCCTTCATGCCATGTCTCATATCCTGTGCTAATCACACCCTGCTCCCTTTAAATACCCCTGCACCCCATAATCATAACCCACCCTTACTCCTTAAAATACCCCAACACCCTTAAACACTAACCCATCTTAACCCTATAAATATACCCTTTACCCCAAAACCCAAACCTATCCCTAAACCCTAAAAATACCCCTGTACCTCAAAACCCAAACCTAGCCCTGAACCCTATAAACACCCCTGTACCTCAAAACCCAAACCTACCCCTGAACCCTAAAAATACCACTGTACACCAAAACCCAAACCTAGCCCTGAACCCTAAAAACTACCACTGTACCCCAAAACCCAAACCTACCCCTGAACCCTAAAATACCCCTGTACCCCAAAACCCAAACCTAGCCCTGAACCCTTAAAATACCCCTGTACCCCAAAACCCAAACCTACCCCATAACCCTAAAAATACCCCTGTACCCCAAAACCCAAACCTAGCCCTGAACCCTAAAAATAACTCTGTACCCCAAAACCCAAACCTAGCCCTGAACCATAAAAATACCCCTGTACCCCAAAACCCAAACTTAGCCCTGAACCCTTAAAATACCCCTGTACCCCAAAACCCAAACCTACCCCTGAACCCTAAAAATACCCCTATACCCCAAAACCCATACCTATCCCTAAACCCTAAAACTACTCCTGTACCCCATAACCCAAAACTATATCTGAACCCTTAAAATACCCAAACACCCCAAAACATATACCTCAGTACCCCAAAACATATACCCCAATATCCATACTTACCTTATCCAAACATTTAAAAAAACATGCTTTTACCGCGTGGTAAAAGCATGTAAAATGTAATGCCATGCGTTATAATGGCATTGCGGAGTCATGGTACTTTTGTAATGAAAGTATGCGGAGTGATAGTATGCGGAAAGAAAGTTGCGGAATAATGGGTGTTTACCCTCCCCCGGTAAATACAATGGTGGCACGGCGACCCACATCTCCAGCAACATACTCATTTTTGTTCACCACCCATTTGAAAAATGCACAGGTCTCTCTCATTGATGGCCAGCATCGACATACACTTTTAGACACACCTCCCGCCACAAGTTCTAGAATTGCGATCTTTAGAGCTGGGGAGCTACGTTCAAATCTCGGCATCAGCTCAACATCCTGTGATTCTAGGCAAATCACTTTGTCTCCCCGTGCCTACCACAAATGAATGTGTTCTTCTGTAATGTAAATTGTGCTAATGCCATGTTGTTGAGTTTGCGCTATATAATATTGCAAGGAAAAATAAAGTAGGGAAACTTGAGGTCACACACTACTGAACGCGCACTCTTAAGTACATCAGCAGTACACTGTGAATCGGAGCATTTCACAGGCCTGTCACAGATAAGAAATTCTATAAAAACGAAATCCTACAAAACAATATACTACTGGCCGGCAGCAATTCATACCCGGACAAAGTCGGGACGGGCTGCTAGTATGTATATATAGATGTAGGTATACTATATCTAAGTAAGGGTGATTACACCACCTTACCCAGGCTGTAAGTACAGACCTGTGGTATCAGTTTGGAAGGCTAACCAGGGGTGACACAATACATGCTGCCGCCCCTGGTAGGCCTAGGGTGCACCTATGCCCTTTGTACCTATGGTACACTATACAGGGGCTCACAAGGGTGACCCAGTAACCAATCTGGTATGCACCTAAAGTACATGGTGTACATTATATAGAGAAAGCAGATAGACTGTGGCCCTGAATAGCAGGGTCCCAATCCAACTAAGTCGAACACCAGCAAAACAACAGGCAAAAAGTGGGGGTAACCATATAGTCAGATATCCACCTTCCTACAGTAAATCCTATTTTTAACATGTCTGATACAACTGGCATTGTCCACCTATTTAAGAGCATAGGTTCTAGACTACTAGGCACCTTTCAGATGGAACTTGGAGTTATCCCAAACTTCATACACTCAGTATTCGGAAGCATCTTTGGAGGACTTCCGCTAATCCTGTTTCTAATAGCAGATATCCTGATTCTCTTCTATCTGTTACGCAATGCACGTCCAAGTCACCAAGGAGATGGAAAAAGCTCTCCTGGGGCATAAATACCATGACCCCATGGCACAACATCTAGGCACGCTTTGCTGAAGAGAACTAAGTGCATCTTGTTTCTTGTCATTTCAACCAGTCTTGATGGACTGCATCTTACCTGTCCTCCGATGCCTGTTATGCGAAGAAGAATGCATGTTAGACCTTTGTTTGACACTCCCATCATGTGTGCAACCAGACGTGAATGCTTTACTGGACCCGATAATGGCCCATGTTCTGCAATGTCCCCAGCGTATTCCTATGTTGATGGCGGCATTCCTTGAGCCACCGCAGGTAGTAACTACAACTGTTGGTATGGACACTGGCTCCTCCACTGACATCCAGGCTTTGGACAGCGCACAGGCTGCCCCAGCACTGGCTGCAGACAGAGTGGAACATCATCTGTGCTCAATTGACGTACTCAGCGAGGTGCTACAGGGGCCGTCTACTGCGGAAGCAAGTAAAGAAAATGTTGCAGCTACCAGCCAGGACAAATAAACAATTGACTCATTTTTCAGCTTGTCATGTGCTGGAAGAAATACGCCCTTTTTTAAACAAGCTTAAAATTTGGACCGCGAAAACGAAATTGACATTCCTTTCATTTATTGGGCATAAGTGGTTTTCTAATGCTTATAGTGATTCGGACTATAACTATGGACACTTCTAGAGCTATACTTTGCAAACATTTTCTTTTAACAATTTTACGTTTTTTAAAAATGTTTTAGATTTTTTTAACATTTTAGGTGAAACAAATGTTTTATGAACTTTGAGCATACCTATATCTAGTTAGGCTAGTAGTACGGTAATAAGTTACATATGTCGTCCAGTCGAAAGAGGAGTGGGTGTTATATTCCATATAGGTACCTTATATAGGTGCAGGTAACATCACAACCTTTCACCTATATTCTCAGGGCCACTCGTCACATACTGCATGAGGACCCATCATTTTGTGTTATGCCAGGGCCTCTCTATACACTTTTAGGTTACCCAAGTGGCAATATCTACATTTTCATACCATGCAGACACTACAATGCATTTCTCGCATCTCAGATTCTCAGACTATCGAAACAGCTACTTCCTTTATCATATCAGGACTGCATAATGCAAATGATCTCTGTAATTGATATAATGGGACCTTCAAAGGCTCCAGAACAGCAGCAACAACATCCACGTGTGAACAAACAAGACAGATTCTTTCTTAAAATAAAAGCTCTATACTAGCTCCCTGAACGTTGATGTAAGTGGGAAATCCTGTACTACACTAACCAGGATGCAAAGAGGTAATGGCACTGGAATGTGAGGCAGTGTGCTCCTACCCAGCTTACTACAGTAGCTTCCTGATGCTAGCAGGTCAAATTGCCAGCTACTATGCATTACACATAAAACAATAAATGCAAATGGGTCAATATTCCTGAGGGTACATTTAAAAGGTAATCCTAGCTATGGACTCTGTGGTCAAGGCTAGCCCCTCTACTAATCAAACCACCCTACTGTTATATTCCATATAGATACCTTATATAGGCACAGGTAGCATCAAACCTATTGACCTATATACTTCCTTACATTGCATACATAATGGTTCTTAGGCACTGACCTTTTACTTAGATACTTCCCTGCATTCAGAACGCGGGTTTTCCCTAGTTCGAATTCATGCATTATGCATGAGGTTTCTTGGAAGCACAGCAGGGCTACCATCTCCTGTATATTATCTCAGTATAAAGTTCAGGCCCGACGTCAACCTCTAGGCTGACACAGTAACACAGCAAGGTAGGACCCCTGGGGAGACCTATAGGTATATACATCATGTCTTGCTTTGGAAAGGGAGAGGAGACCGACTTCCCGGCTGACATACTGACCAGAGACGTTGACATTCCTGCATGCAGACACTCCAGCTTGCAGTGGTCTAACATCCCTTGCATGGTGTCCAACTCGAGACCAGGACGGGGTCCCATATTCTCTGATTCTCAGTTAATGGGGTTGACTAGCTCCTAGAAGGATTCTTGGCATAACACCTACACGGATGCTAGGTACATTTAGGTACATCTAGTTAGGGAGGTATCGTACGAGTATGCACTTATTATCATGTATTTTATGTACTTGTATATATTCTTGATTACTGCTAAATGGTAGAACTGTATCATCCCTTTACTTTCATAGTACTGCCATTCATATATCTCTGCTACGGTCTAATGGTTATTACAGCTCTTCTATTCTACACTAGAATACCAACTGTTCAATAAATTCTTATTGACAAACGCCCAGTATCTCTGAAACAAACTAGTGAGCACGAGTGACTAAGCGAATGTAGTATATTGTTTCCATGATCCTGGGGGATCAGGGTTGTCATGTTCTGAGGTTGCCAAGAACTATTCTCTCCCCGCTAAGAGGCAATTCTAGTGGCACTGTGAGCTAGCTGATACAGACAGGCTAACGTATCCGTTGACGGTGCACGGAATCAGTCCGCCACCAATCCCACAGTTTATGTTATCCAAACGCGCCGATCATGTGTAGGTAATATAGCAACTACACGACACTACAAGAAGACAACTATCTGCGGTTTCCTTCCCTGTTCAAGTGTGATGCACTCTGGGAGATGTGCCCTGGTCCACTTCACCAGAAGATGATGAAGTCTAAAAAATCATATCAAGGACAGGAGCATTGGCCTTCATGAAATGAAGCCCTCTGGAAACATGTTTCAAATGTCATGCACCACACTTGAAACAAAGCCATTCAGCTGGGGGATGCAGCACGGCGTGTGACACACACTGCTGAACAAAATGTCCGCGACAGAACGCTGCCTAGTGTGGACACGACTGCGTTCCAGATTAGTCTCTTTACTGGTTATTCTGTAATCCGTGCAGGTGGCTGAACACACTCGGCCTCGCATTAAAGCACAAAGGCAGCCTGTTCCACCTCTTTCAGCATCACTGGGAACCTGTTAATGCCGTGGGTTTCCATAAGCCCACTTTAAACCGGTGTGAAAATATGCTTAGTAATCAGACCGCTGTGGAATGCCAGAAAAAAACTACAATAACTTTAAAAAACTCATAATTAATGTTTTTGAGTCATTAAGTGATCAGCGGCAAACCCGAGGCGTGCCTTGTGTACGTTTCCTCAGCAGCAGCTGCAGCATTTCTTAAAATGCAGTCAACAGGCCCCATTATAGGTAATTTCTATATTTCTTGAAGATCAGAAACTAGTGAAGACATGCATTGACTCTGGCCCTGTGTTTGCTTCTAAACCACTTCACATCTTCCTATTTGTTTTAGGAACTCATTCTATGGATATCCCTGTCTGTAGAAGCCCTGCCACCCAGCACGTTTTAGCTAATAGTAGGTTTCTCTAGATTTACATTCCCCAGGCAATAGGCTTATTATGTAATATTCACCGAAGTCCCGAGACACCTTATTTTCGCACGGGCTTTCCTAGTTTTCGTTTTGTAGTAAAACAAAAGTAAAAAAAACACAATTTGGAAAAAATAAATACAAAATGTAACTCACTTTAACACGAATGGGATGCTAATGAGTAAATGAACAGAAAAAAACAATGCTTATTAGCCAATGATTTTTAAAACATTTCGTTTGTATTGCATCTTTGTAGCATTTTCTTTTGTAATGAATGTTTGTAGCATTATCTTTTGCACAGAATCTTTGTCCACGAGCAAGAAAACACACATGAGCATTATCGGCAGCATTATTTTTTAATAAAAGCTGAGAGAACCGTGCAATAGCGATGACCTTTTCCCAATATCATTATATTATTCTTTATTTACAAATGAGTGTCATTTCTGTACATTGTACAATGTCATGACACTATATGGCCTGCGTTCTAGATCTATTGAAAAGGTGACAAACAGGAGCATGAGGGGGAGATGGGAGAGAGGATGCCACCAGCGGGAGCTCCTCCCCCTTCAGACTGTGTCAGTTTCATTTTCCTGCACCTCGCCCTTAGCACTGCGCTTCTTTCTGTCTACCTTAGTCTCTAATAAATCTCTCCCTGTGTAATCTGAATGAACTCACCCCAGATTGTTACAATTTCTATCGAGCTCCTCCTACACATATATATATATCACTTTTTCAAATTCAATGGATGCATCGTGTACATCCATAATTATGTCTTCTTAGGGGGTGTAGGGGATGACCAGTGCACGGGTATCTCCCCCATGGCACTTGGTAATATGATGTTTATCAGAACTTTCAAATATCTCTTCTCTTTATAGTTTTGACTGATACTGATCTGGACTCATTTTGGATTTTTCTGCACTCTACTACCCGCTGCCCTCACCATCCCCGAATACAGGCACACAGCCAGCTAATGTCAAGGAAAGCACCCTGGTCCATCTTTCACTGTAGAAGCCTGCCCATATTTCTCCAGCCCTTTAAATCCAATCTATCCCAGCCATAGCATCTTCCAGGTAGATAGTGGCGTTGAACTAACCTCGTTTTAGTACTCTAGCTACTTTACTAAGATTAGGATAGTTTAGGACCAACCTTCCTCGTCATGTGGCCTATTCCTTCTTCCTATTCGCCCTTTTAGCTTTGTCAAGGGCCACAGATAACAGCACCCTATGAGCATCCCTTAAAGTCCGAGAGCAGGAAACTGACCTGCAGGTGGAATTCCCCTGCAAGTTCTTCCTGCACATGAGTTGTCCTGTACATGGCTGCTGTGTGTGTCACTAAGATAGACTGTATTATTGTTTTTTCAGGGTCTCAAAACTTCTGAACACTTTTCCTAATATCAGATTCACTATTACTAAAACCCCTTTTGTTTTCCTAAACTCCGAATCTCACTGACTCGCACTGCTTTTCAAAGTGGAGTCTATAAAATTACCCTTCGTTACACTACACCCTTTCTGTTATACAACTCCAAACTTTCAGTTTAGCTCATGCGACTGAGGGGAGTTGTCCTTCCCATTTCTCCCAGTGTACTATCTCTTTAACCTGACGCAGTGTCATCCTCCTTCATTTATTACTAGACACTGGGATGGCAAATATTGTTTTAATAGATGGAAGCTCTGTTCTCTGTACCAGTTGTATACAAGCTGCATATTGCCATGTACTCTGCTTCTACTTTTCAGAGACGTCTGTGCACTTCTTTTTTCTGGCTCTTATTTTCCACAGGTCAAAGCATAAACTCGCTTGCTCTAATCTAAACAAGTCTTTCTACACTCTTCACCTCCATCTCCCTCATCCTTTATCATAGTTACAAATCAGATTGCTTTCCTTTTCCTTTACCAGTCCTGTGCTCCTCAAATTGGCAAATGTGCGACCACTTCTGAGCAATTTAAATATAACGGACCTACACCTCTGTTTTTCCAGAGTTGTTATCCCACACACTTGACTAACTCCTTGTGAGAAATTGGGTGGGTGTTAGTTAATTGGGGTGTGAGCCCTAGTCAAGCAGTAAACACAGTCTTTGTCAGGGTGAAGCACAAACCAATCCCAAATTAACTTGTGCTTAACCCTCTGGTAACTTGGCACAAAGTAGTCAGGCTTAATTTGGAGGCAATGTGTACAGTATTTGTGCAACACTTCAAACAGCAATGAAGTGAAAAACACCACACAAAAAGGATCCCAAACCAAGTTAGAAAAATAAGCACAGTCTAAATAACACAAGACCAAAATGACAAAAATATAATCAGTATGACCAGAGTTATACATTTTAAAGATTGTAGTGAAAATAGCACCAGAAAGCACAAAGAACCAACTTTGATATCTGGTCGTGCTGACTTGGTCAAAGCCACACTTTCAGGCCGACTACGATGAAGCGCAGGTTGGATACAGCCACCAGGTTAGGCTTGCTGAAGTTTACCTTCTGTAGTCCATGCCAAAAGTCCCTTTCGCAGTGTAAGGAGCAGCGAGAGCAAGGAGAGCATAGCAGGACTCTGTCGGCGTAGTGCGAAGAGCAGGCCAGGTGACATAATTGGGGGTTGCTGGACCTTTACATTGGCAATTCTGTGAGCAGTCTATAGTGTAGTGCGATAGGTCAGGCTGACACAACTGTGGATTAAATTGCAGTGTGAGCAGCGAGGTCTCAATGTGAAAGGGACTTTTTGTGAAGAGCCCAAAAGCTTGAATTCAGCCTTCTAAGGCACACCAAGGGTCCACTCACTTCAGCTGGGTCCAGGGGCTAGTACCAGATGTTGTAGAGCCTTTTATGTCTCTGAGGGTCAAATCAAGATGCCAGCAGACTAGACCTTGGAGTCAATCTGGTGTGCTGGGTGCAACGGGGAAGTGGCAGGTGTCGTTCTCTTCTCACCCAGGAAAGTAGGCAGAAGGCAAAGGTCAGCACAGAAGGGCAGCAGTTACTTCACAGCAGCAGTCCAACAGAGTGGTAGTCCTTTCACCTGCACAGTAGACCTTCTTCATGGCATAGTATTGGAGTTCTGGACTTTTTGGTTCCGTCCAGAGGTGTCAGGGATAACACCCGAAGACCCCGGAGTTCTACCTGTCTCGGTGCACAAATAAACAGAAACACAGGCTTCTCGATGGTGGCGTCAAAGACCAAAGGTTTATTACTGCAGGGACACAGAAGTCACAGAAACTACACACGGGCAGAATCTAGGAGCCTGTTCGATTTGTACAAAGAGGGTTGCTCCTTATATACTGAATATTGGGCTTCGGGCAAATTCTTTACATGTTAGTACATTCCCAAACCTCTGTGTCCTAAACAATAAATATTTAGCGTTGCACAGGTATCGTCGACAATATCTGATGTCACAACATTACGAACGAGGGGTTCCCACTGTTCCATCATAATCCCATGTCAACTTCTCATTCAGGAGCCGGACCGCCTCATCGTAAATTTCGTTACCGCCCCCTAATAAAGGCCCAGAAGGAAAGGAGCAGAGCCAGGTGTAGAAGATAGAAAAGCAGGATAAGAGATGTTTGTGGGTCGTAAATGGGCAAGGCTACCAGCTTCGGCCGCCTAATCATGATCAGGCCAACGAACACGAGAACCAGTATAGCAGGACTGGCCTCAGGCAGAGGAGGCAGTTTCTGTCGAGTCATGCAGCCATGGCGTGTTCTGTTCTAAGGTGCACATGTTACTCGTGAGGTGAATCTCCGGCTAAAGCCTACGTGTCCTTAATCAAAATGAAGTGATCAGAGGTCATTGCGTGTCCATTGTCTATGTGAGGGCAAGAAACACAAAATGGCTGCCATAATCTAAGATGGATGCCATGGGTAGATCAGAAATGTGTTTGTAACAGAAATACTCTTGCTCGTAGCATAGCGAAAACACCGGGATATGCTAAATGGACCATTTGCGGTTCACTGGTACCAAAATTATGTATTTACGACAATGTTGAAAACACGGGTTCAAATCGTCACGGAACCTCAGAATCCACAGGTCCACAACTGTAATGAAGAGTTGTTATCTGAGGTCCGGTATTTATACACAGTTGTGCCTTTGAAGTAGGGCGAAGCATCTTAAGGCATTCCTTTGAAATGCACAAATGCCTTGCCTTCCTGGCTTCAGACTAACAGTGGGGGATATGCAGCCCTTTTTGTAGAGACAGGACACAGCCTATTGAAATGTAAATGGGGCTGGGCCGAGGTCCTCCCTCCCATCCTGCCAGTGTTGGTCCATCCAGTCACACTTAACCTCCCATTGTTTATGGCTATCTGGAAGGAATACACAAAGCCCAACCGTCACCCACACCCAGTCATGTGACCTAGAGACAGGTTGCAGGCACTAAAAGGCTAAGGCAAGAGAATGGCAGCTTTCTAAAAAGCGGCATTTCAAGACTGTACTTTAAAATCCACTTTACCTTAAGTTAGGATTTGAAATTACAATTCCAGAGACACCAAACATGAAGGGGCTAACTGCTCCCGTTTGGAAATGACACTTATAAAATGTAATAAGGTAACTCCAATGTTATGCAATGGGAGAGGTAGGGATTGCAGTACTGAAAAAACAAATTTAAGGGGTTTTCACTACCAGGACATCTAAAAAAGTAGTATGCCTCCTACATTTAAAATATGTTGCACCCTGCACTCTGAGCTGTCCAGGGCCTAACCTAGGGGTGACTTATCTATACTAATATAATAAAGAGAGAGCCCAAACCTTTGAGGCGGATAATCTCAGGAACCACAGCACCAATCACAACACCCAATACAGCGTTGGAAAGGGCAGTTGCAGCAGAAGGACATAGGCTATGCAGACGCCCACCATATACATTTAAAAGGTAAAAGAACTGTGCCAGCAAAGTAGTCCCTTGTGGGCATGTCTGCGTTGTGCTGTGGGCGTGTGCTCGGTGTGTGACAAACGCTGGGGGCGTGTTGTTCGTTCCGCCCTTCATGCCATGTCTCATATCGTGTGCTGTGGGCATGTGCTGGGGTGTGGGCGTGTGCGGGGCGCGGGATTACGGAAAAAAAAGCGAGCGTTGTGCCCAGTATTTCATTGTTTTTTCTTCCCAGGTTCTGTACATTCCAGCTCCGGGTGTGTTTGCCCCGCGCTCCCAGTGACGTGCACCTGCTTTATTGTATGGAGGTCAGGCATGGCGCTATTCCCAAGGGCCGTAAGGAGCGCAAACAGGGGCCATTGTGCAGGAAATGTAATCTCGCCTTATCTTCCGGTGACGCCTGAAGCGCACACTGGAGATTTTCCTCCACTATATTTCTACTATTGGCCATAGGCCCCCAGAACGGAAGGAAACCTTTAAAGAAGTCTCCAGCTTCCTGACCAGCGGTATCTTCCTTGCGGAAGACACCTCTTGCTACTCTGGTCTTGTGATAATCAGAAGAAGCAGTGTATGTTGGAGGCAACAATCGAGCAATATAACACGAACCTGAAAAGTCAGCAGGCAACCATGTATACGCTCTGTCCTGACAGATGAAGTAGGTACCCCTAGCAGTAAGAAAGGCAGGGGAAGAGTTAGACGGAAACACGTAGGTCTCAACGCACTCACTCTTCCCTAGCTGAGCTCTCGGATTCCTCCCATTTCCCTGCAAACAGACTTGACCTCGGTGAGGTACGACCCAGACTGGAGTGGAGCTTTTACGCTTGCTTTCTCCCAAACTAAGGCGATACTCTGTAGAGTTCCAACTCAAATATACCCGTAATTCATCTCTAGGGTACGATGGAGTATTATTGACGTCTTTAATCATGTCAATAATTCCCTGGACTAAAGCTTTGTTGACAGAGTTGTATTTAGTGGAACGTGGTGGACGCGGAGGATAGGTCTCGAGGGCATAGGCAAAAATGGTCTGAAAGGCCTGAAATGATCCATTATAGCTAAAAGGCAAAACTAGATAGGGAATGCCTTTATCCATAGTGTGGGGTATCAAGCCACACACCCAGCAGTCTGTAGTGTTAACTACCAGTTGGTGTTGATGCAAGAGCTGTACGAAAGTGTTATTAATGAATTCTGAGCGTCGAGCTTGCTCGTGTTCAGGAAATGAGTGAAAAGAATGCATAGAAGAAACAGTAGAAGTAGCAGGATCAAGGGGAGGTACTGTCGTTACTGGCATAAAAATTAAATTCACACCAAAGACGATTCCACCCACCAACGTTATCAAAACAATCAAAAATGTAATGGCACATTGCATTAGAAAACCTTTGCTGTGAAGAATTTTGTAAAGTCTGTTTCTGCGAACATAAATTACATTCTCTCGTTGCAGCTCAGGAAGCTCCATCTTCTACAATCCGCTCGCGACCACTGATGATGTGTACGTAGATGAAAATGCCTCTATCAGCCCTGGGAGTTCCCAGAACTAACAGAAAGATCGACCTAGTGTCTGACCCCCGCAGATTCAACTAGGCACACAGCCACGACCCTACGGCTACCCAGACGGCAAGGCAATTTTTAAAACAACAAAACAATAGCAAACTTCCTGGCTGGAGGCAAAGTGTCAAAATTCAAATGTGTAAAATAGGCAGTTTCCTGCTTTATTTGTTCATATTGCGAGACCGTAAATTGTATCTCAGTTTTGCAGGAGCTGTTTGATCTGGAAACAGTGTATTTTCAGCAGGGGTTGCAATGTTCAAGTTCGCAGATGGCAAAGTTTCTTCTGATGCAGAGGACAAATGTTCAGAATTCAAAGGAGCAGTTTCAGGAGGAGAGCCAGAGTTCGATGTGTCAGTTATTAGTTCGGCATCGCTGAAAGGGATAAACTTGGGTATTTGTTCAAACTCAGACGCACCAATTCCCTTCTTCACCCAGTTATCATAAGGAAGTGGCAAGGGCACACGTTTGACGTGTGTCGTGTGTATCCAATTCTTTCGTCCGGCCACACGAATAGCAGTTCTCGTTGCTAGCAGAACCTGGTATGGGCCGACGAATCTGGGTTGAAGATTTTTCGTCCTTGCAAAGTTGCGAACGACGACTTGATCTCCAGGTTTCAGCTGATGACCTGGACTCTCCGGTGGCTTTGGCAATGCATCGAAAACCTGTTGGTGAATAAGACTCAATTTAGCAGTCAAGTCGTAAAGGTAATCAATCAACATTGGATATTCCAGAGAACAGAATTCTTTTGGCCTTGGCACTCCCCAAACATTAGCGGGACGACCAAAAACTATTTCGTATGGACTAAGCCCTACTCTAGAATGTACAGTCGCTCTCGTAGATAACAAAGCCAAGGGTAGTGAATCTGGCCAGGACAAACCCGTGGATGCTTGTATTTTAGCAAGTTTTAGTTTGAGGGTGCCATTGTAACCCTCAACTAAACCAGCAGACTGGGGATGGTTCGCACTGTGAAACTTCTGTTTGATCCCTAAACCGCACACACACTCTGCATAACTTTCCCTACGAACTCACTTCCGTTATCTGACCATACAATCCGTGGCATACCGTACCTAGGGAAGTATTCCTTGAGAAGAATTTTGGCAGTTGACAGGGCAGTGTTGTCCTTCAGTGGATATGCTTCGATCCATCTGGAGAAAGCACAAACTACCACTAGGACGTACTTTAGGTTGTTGCAACGATCCATGTGAATGAAGTCTAACTGTATCACTTCAAAGGGGCAGGAAGGAGGAGCGAAGTGACCAGCAGGTGTGGGGACTCCCTTGCCAGGATTATGCATCAGGCATACCATACAATTTTTCACCACTCTCTCTGCACACTTACTAATCCCATCATTCTTCCAGACTGGAGCCAACATCTTACAAATCCCTTTAGAACTGATGTGCGCTGCTCCATGCGCCATCGTTACTACTGCAAGCACATACGCATCAGGCAACATCCAACGCTGTTGTTCCGACAAATCAATCCAACATCCACTCGAGTCCAATTTACCCATACTCTCTTTCCATGCAAGCTTTTCTTCCTCAGTCGCCTCTTTCTGAATTTCTTTCACACTTTCCACTGTGTCCTCACACATTCCAGACTCCGAAATCCATCTTGCAGATGTTGCAACATACATTCTACTCATCATATTTCTAGCTGTCTGTTTAGCGGTTTCATCAGCAAAAGCATTTCCACGACCAACATCATCCGTGATTGCTTTATGAGCACTGCATTTCACAATCGCAACTTCAGTTGGCAAGGTTAGGGATTCCAACAAGTCGTTAACTAGCTGACCATGTTGAATCTTAGTCCCATGGGACGTAATGAAACCTCTTTCTTTCCACAAACGGCCAAAACTATGGGCCACGCCAAACGCGTACTGACTATCTGTGAACACATACACTCTCTTTCCCTTAGCTAAAACACACGCTCTCGTTAGTGCTATCAATTCTGCAGCTTGGGCAGAATTCTGACTCACTCTCGCAGTCTCCACAATCGTACTCAAAGTCGTTACTGCGTAAGCGGCAGTCACATCACCATTCTCCAATTTAAAGCACGACCCATCAACATATAACGTGCCATCTGAATCTGACAACGGAGTGTCTTTTAAATCAATTCGTCCTTTTGTCTCCTCCTCGGTTCTGAAACAGCAATCATGGGGTTCAGAATCACTCGACTCCTGTTTAGTCGGCAACAATGTTGCTGGATTCAATACATTGCATCTTTTGATCTGAATATGACTCGCTAACAGTGTCAGCTCATAGCCTGATAATCTAGCACTGGTAAGGTGTTGCGTCTTGGTTCGGTTCATGAGTGTGTCCACAGCATGAGGAACCATGACCACTAGCATGTTGTTCATCACCTAACCAGCAGATTGTCGAATGGAAGCTGCAGCTGCCGCTGTAGCTCTCAAACAACTAGGCAACGCTCTAGCTACCGGATCTAATGTTGATGAAAAATACGCACAAGGGCGTTGTTTATCACCAAATTTCTGTGTCAGAACACTCAACGCGCAACCTTCTCCTTCATGAACATAGAGCGTGAATGGTTTACTGTAATCGGGTGTACCCAACACTGGAGCTGAACACAAGGCATTTCGTAACTCAGAAAAACTCTCCTGACATTCAGCAGACCATGGCACCAGACTCGGAACATTTTTCCCAGTCAAAGCTACCAATGGTTTTGCCAAAAGAGAAAAATTTGGGATCCACTGCCTACAGTATGAGGTAATACCTAAAAAGGCACGTACTTCTCTCTGTGTGCGGGAAACACTCATCTGCGTAATTGCTTTTATTCTCTCTGGGGTCAACTTCCTTCCCTCCTTTGACAAGAGATGACCTAGGTAGGTCACTTCTTGGCAGCAGTATTGCATTTTCGAAGGTGACACCTTATGATTTAAATTAGACAAATGATGCAATAAGGAAATTGTAGCTGCTTTGCAAGTTTCCTTGTCATCGGCAGCCACTAGAAGATCATCTACATACTGCACTAAGGCAGAACCAGGAGGAAGTACAAAGGAATCTAACTGACTTTTTAATGCCTGACTGTAAATGGACGGACTCTCACAATAGCCTTGTGGAGCACGTTTAAACCTGAAGCTTCGACCTCCTAGAGAGAAGCCGAAAATATCTCTGCTTTCTTCGGCTATCGGAATGCTGAAAAAGGCATTCTTCAAGTCGATGACTGAAAACCATGTGGCTGTAGCAGGAATCAACGTTAACAATGCAGTAATGTCTGGAACCACAGGAAACTGCGGAACCACAATTTTCTTAACCTCTCTGAGATCGATAACAAACCTATACACTGGAGGCTTTGAAGGATCAGTACGTTTTAAAATTGGTAATACAGGACTGTTACAGACATTTCCTCTAGTTTCCTCAACCACGCCTTTCTTAATCAAATCTTGCACAATCAATAAAAGCGCATGTTCACCTTCACTAGAAATTTTGTATTGAGGAATTCGTGGAAATTTGACATTTGCTTTCAAAGTGACTACATATGGTGGAATTTCCAAAAGACCTACATCATTAGGACCAGTCGCCCAAAGAGTATCAGGGAGTGAACGCAGCTCTGGCGGGAGTGCATCCATTGACAAGTACGTCGGAGAGGTGATTCTTTTACCCAATGTAAGCTGTACTCCTGACGGAGAACAGTACAATGTCGCATATAGGCGTTTTAACAAGTCTAAACCAAGCAGATTTTCCTTACAACCGGTTGTCAAAATCAAGGGTGCTTTCAATTGACACGGTCCAACAGAAATAGGCAAAGGACCAGATACAGGGTTGTAAACAGGGGCGCCTGAAAAACCTACAGAAACATTTGTTAAGCCGGACAAAGGTGCGCCAGGGAGTTTCGCATGAATAATAGAACTTTTTGCTGCACCAGTATCCAACAGAAACGGTTCGACTACACCTGATGTTGCTACTGCGACATAAGGCCCACTCTGATCCACTGGAACTGATACTACTCCCTCTCTCTGTCCATGGCTGTCCTAGTACTCAGTTTGCTGAAATCCCTCATCAACCTCACAATAGTCTTCAACATGATACTGTTGAGATCTATTTTGTTGGGCAGACTGTCCATTCCGCTGATCAAAATGATTAGAAGGGCGATCATTCGTTTGTGGAGGCATAGCACCTCGTCCTCGACCTCTAGAATTCTGCATAGAACCACCACGACCTCTCTGAGCTGCTGCAGCATTATTTTGCGCTAAGACTGGACAGTCATTCTTATAATGACCCTCTTTCTTACAGTACGCACACTGGTTCCACTGATATTGCGGCCTCGGTGAACTATAATCTGTCCGTTGATATGATCCTTGCTGTGTATTAGTCTGATTCATACGAGGCGGATATGCCTGCTGTAAAAGAACTTTAGTTTTTAAATCTTTCGTTTTCTTATCTGATTTCTCTTTCTCCTCTTTATCCCTATTTTCATAATACTGTGCAGTTGCAAGTATTTGCGCAGTTGTAGAGACAGCCCACGCACTCTCGGAATCTTTCAATTTATTACTGAGCTCTGGCAGCAGATTGTGTACAAATTTATCGACAAATAGTCTCTGTCCTCCTTCTGTACTCATATCCTGACCACTGTGATCTACAAAAGTCTCCTCGAACCTTGTGAAAAAGTCGGAGACACTTTCGTCTTTCTTCTGTCTGCATGCGGACAACTTGTCCCAGTTAACGCGCAATGCTGGCATCAGAGTCTTTATTAAGTCAATTATTCTACCTGGAAGATTAGCAATTAGAGGTTCGGGTTTGGAACCACCTATTTGCTGACCATCTGCCGCAATGATAGCTGCCCAATCACCGCCTAGGGCAACTGGATGATTCTCTTTACGAATTTTAGCCCAAATTGGTTGCGGAACTACATTTCCAAATAACATGTCAATGTCCGCTAAATTCATCACACAAGCCTCAACTGTCTGTGCTAACTCTTTATAGTATCCGGCGGGATTCTTATGTGGATCAGGCAAGGCCTGTTTCACTGCTAATACTTCAGCTCGCTTCCATGGAATGTGTATCCATACTCTCTGGAATTGTGCCGGAGCAGCAGCGATACCAAGATTCGCATTAGCTTGCACAGCTTCGCGCCAAATTGGAGGAACCTCCCTCATTGGATATTGGCGATTCTGCTTCGTACTATGTTTCTCTAACTCTCTCGGTGAACGAAGGGATGGATCATTCCTATAGCTTAAAATTAGTTCCATCGCTTCCTTTATATCCTGACCAACTATCATACCCGCAGCAAACTCTTTCTGAACATTAATTAATTCTTCTAGATTTGATTCGGAGTCATCTTCTTCTAATTCGTCACGCAAAAGGGAGCACATCTCGTCGAACACATATCGTTGTGTCGGTTCTTTCCATTGCATAAATGTATCTAATACATCTCTAGTACTATATCTTCTACTTTTTGAAATCCATCTAAGAGCGGTGGAATCTAATATTCCCCGTTCTTCAGTACTGGGAAGCTGACTACGTCTCTGTACAGAGTCAGAGGCCGGAGTCTTAATTAAAGTTTTATAGAAGGGAGACAGAATATTGGAGACAGAATCAGTGATTCTCCGACGAACAGAAAGTGGAGTCATAATACTAGCAGAAGCAGAAAATACAGTAGCAGTTGGAATAGATAGAACAGGAACAGTAGGAGTATCAGGCAAAGTAGCTTGTGAGACAACAGGTGTAAGTGATGCAGGTATAGGTAAAGAAGTCGGCAACCCTGGAAGAGGGGGTGCCGAAGGAACATTTACATTGACCACAGGAGGTACAGGAGCTTGATTCAGGGGAGCAGGAGCAGGAATACCAGGTTGTCCAGCAACCGGTAATTGAACATTCGGTAAAGGTGGAGCCGTAGCACCCTGTGCATACGGTGGGGGTGACCTTAACAAATAAGACAGCAGAGGATCATTTTCGGAGTCCTCTACCGCCTTAGCTGTACTCGATGGCAAGGCAGGGTAGCACTTGTCTATCGCCAAATTACGCTCTCTAGTAGCCACCTCCATTGCTTTCTCAGACTCGTTGAGTTGCAGCTGCTTGGCAGCTTGTTCTAAAGTCAACTCTTGCTCTTTCTGTTCTTTCTTTAACTTTTTAATTTCTCTTTGTTTAGATTCTTTTCGCCAATAACGGAAAGAATCAAACATTGCCGGCCGGGCTTTCTTCTTAAACAATTTCACTTCCAAATTATCAAGGACTTCGGGTTCAAAACTACCATGCAGTGGCCAACTAAGGACACCGTCTTTTTCGGTATAACGGATCCATACCTCATTATAAGATATAGGACCCACACCAAACTTACAATACAGATCATAAAGAGGAGTTCCGATCGGAGGAACCAGACATGAGTCCTCCAACCGGGAATCACTGTTGCAACCAAAACACGACAACATACAATTTTTCCGACTTACCATTTTATAATCCGGAACACAGAACGAACAAAAACACAAACAGAAATGTGCACTCGAACCAAGAACTTAGGCCTACCAAAGCGAACGAATGTATCGATACCCAAACTAAACCAAAAGATTATCGTAACCAGAACAACCAGTGATAATCTTACGAAACCAAACCAAACCAAGAACTAAAAAGGATTATCCAAACAGGAGCAACCCTTACGAAGTAACCAACTAGCAATCACTTAATACTTAACTGAGGCACTGAAGACGTCACCAAGGAGAAACCCGTCTTGTCTCGCCGTACTAAGGACTGCACCTCGGGTCCAAGACAGGGCGACGGTCAAGGCAACGGACCACTGCAGCCGTCCTGAACGGGAACCCTCGTGGAAGAGAACGTCGGGCCTTTTTTGCGATATGCCGGGATCGATGAAGTGGGGCACCTCCCTCAGGAATCTTCACACGAAGCTTCTCGAACTCTTCAGGCTTTTGGACCGGTACCGAATGACGTCGCCCCACGTGGGGCGCCAATTGGAGTTCTGGACTTTTTGGTTCCGTCCAGAGGTGTCAGGGATAACACCCGAAGACCCCGGAGTTCTACCTGTCTCGGTGCACAAATAAACAGAAACACAGGCTTCTCGATGGTGGCGTCAAAGACCAAAGGTTTATTACTGCAGGGACACAGAAGTCACAGAAACTACACACGGGCAGAATCTAGGAGCCTGTTCGATTTGTACAAAGAGGGTTGCTCCTTATATACTGAATATTGGGCTTCGGGCAAATTCTTTACATGTTAGTACATTCCCAAACCTCTGTGTCCTAAACAATAAATATTTGGCATTGCACAGGTATCGTCGACAATATCTGATGTCACAACATTACGAACGAGGGGTTCCCACTGTTCCATCATAATCCCATGTCAACTTCTCATTCAGGAGCCGGACCGCCTCATCGTAAATTTCGTTACCTCCCCCTAATAAAGGCCCAGAAGGAAAGGAGCAGAGCCAGGTGTAGAAGATAGAAAAGCAGGATAAGAGATGTTTGTGGGTCGTAAATGGGCAAGGCTACCAGCTTCGGCCGCCTAATCATGATCAGGCCAACGAACACGAGAACCAGTATAGCAGGACTGGCCTCAGGCAGAGGAGGCAGTTTCTGTCGAGTCATGCAGCCATGGCGTGTTCTGTTCTAAGGTGCACGTGTTACTCGAGAGGTTAATCTCCGGCTAAAGCCTACGTGTCCTTAATCGAAATGAAGTGATCAGAGGTCATTGCGTGTACATTGTCTATGTGAGGGCAAGAAACACAAAATGGCTGCCATAATCTAAGATGGATGCCATGGGTAGATCAGAAATGTGTTTGTGACAGAAATACTCTTGCTCGTAGCATAGCGGAAACACCGGGATATGCTAAATGGACCATTTGCAGTTCACTGGTACCAAAATTATGTATTTACGACAATGTTGAAAACACGGGTTCAAATCGTCACGGAACCTCAGAATCCACAGGTCCACAACTGTAATGAAGAGTTGTTATCTGAGGTCCGGTATTTATACACAGTTGTGCCTTTGAAGTAGGGCGAAGCATCTTAAGGCATTCCTTTGAAATGCACAAATGCCTTGCCTTCCTGGCTTCAGACTAACAGTGGGGGATATGCAGCCCTTTTTGTAGAGACAGGACACAGCCTATTGAAATGTAAATGGGGCTGGGCCGAGGTCCTCCCTCCCATCCTGCCAGTGTTGGTCCATCCAGTCACACTTAACCTCCCATTGTTTATGGCTATCTGGAAGGAATACACAAAGCCCAACCGTCACCCACACCCAGTCATGTGACCTAGAGACAGGTTGCAGGCACTAAAAGGCTAAGGCAAGAGAATGGCAGCTTTCTAAAAAGCGGCATTTCAAGACTGTACTTTAAAATCCACTTTACCTTAAGTTAGGATTTGAAATTACAATTCCAGAGACACCAAACATGAAGGGGCTAACTGCTCCCGTTTGGAAATGACACTTATAAAATGTAATAAGGTAACTCCAATGTTATGCAATGGGAGAGGTAGGGATTGCAGTACTGAAAAAACAAATTTAAGGGGTTTTCACTACCAGGACATCTAAAAAAGTAGTATGCCTCCTACATTTAAAATATGTTGCACCCTGCACTCTGAGCTGTCCAGGGCCTAACCTAGGGGTGACTTATCTATACTAATATAATAAAGAGAGAGCCCAAACCTTTGAGGCGGATAATCTCAGGAACCACAGCACCAATCACAACACCCAATACAGCGTTGGAAAGGGCAGTTGCAGCAGAAGGACATAGGCTATGCAGACGCCCACCATATACATTTAAAAGGTAAAAGAACTGTGCCAGCAAAGTAGTCCCTTGTGGGCATGTCTGCGTTGTGCTGTGGGCGTGTGCTCGGTGTGTGACAAACGCTGGGGGCGTGTTGTTCATTCCGCCCTTCATGCCATGTCTCATATCGTGTGCTGTGGGCATGTGCTGGGGAGTGGGCGTGTGCGGGGTGCGGGATTACGGAAAAAAAAGCGAGCGTTGTGCCCAGTATTTCATTGTTTTTTCTTCCCAGGTTCTGTACATTCCAGCTCCGGGTGTGTTTGCCCCGCGCTCCCAGTGACGTGCACCTGCTTTATTGTATGGAGGTCAGGCATGGCGCTATTCCCAAGGGCCGTAAGGAGCGCAAACAGGGGCCATTGTGCAGGAAATGTAATCTCGCCTTATCTTCCGGTGACGCCTGAAGCGCACACTGGAGATTTTCCTCCACTATATTTCTACTATTGGCCATAGGCCCCCAGAACGGAAGGAAACCTTTAAAGAAGTCTCCAGCTTCCTGACCAGCGGTATCTTCCTTGCTGAAGACACCTCTTGCTACTCTGGTCTTGTGATAATCAGAAGAAGCAGTGTATGTTGGAGGCAATAATCGAGCAATATAACACGAACCTGAAAAGTCAGCAGGCAACCATGTATACGCTCTGTCCTGACAGATGAAGTAGGTACCCCTAGCAGTAAGAAAGGCAGGGGAAGAGTTAGACGGAAACACGTAGGTCTCAACGCACTCACTCTTCCCTAGCTGAGCTCTCGGATTCCTCCCATTTCCCTGCAAACAGACTTGACCTCGGTGAGGTACGACCCAGACTGGAGTGGAGCTTTTACGCTTGCTTTCTCCCAAACTAAGGCGATACTCTGTAGAGTTCCAACTCAAATATACCCGTAATTCATCTCTAGGGTAAGATGGAGTATTATTGATGTCTTTAATCATGTCAATAATTCCCTGGACTAAAGCTTTGTTGACAGAGTTGTATTTAGTGGAACGTGGTGGACGCGGAGGATAGGTCTCGAGGGCATAGGCAAAAATGGTCTGGAAGGCCTGAAATGATCCATTATAGCTAAAAGGCAAAACTAGATAGGGAATGCCTTTATCCATAGTGTGGGGTATCAAGCCACACACCCAGCAGTCTGTAGTGTTAACTACCAGTTGGTGTTGATGCAAGAGCTGTACGAAAGTGTTATTAATGAATTCTGAGCGTCGAGCTTGCTCGTGTTCAGGAAATGAGTGAAAAGAATGCATAGAAGAAACAGTAGAAGTAGCAGGATCAAGGGGAGGTACTGTCGTTACTGGCATAAAAATTAAATTCACACCAAAGACGATTCCACCCACCAACGTTATCAAAACAATCAAAAATGTAATGGCACATTGCATTAGAAAACATTTGCTGTGAAGAATTTTGTAAAGTCTGTTTCTGCGAACATAAATTACATTCTCTCGTTGCAGCTCAGGAAGCTCCATCTTCTACAATCCGCTCGCGACCACTGATGATGTGTACGTAGATGAAAATGCCTCTATCAGCCCTGGGAGTTCCCAGAACTAACAGAAAGATCGACCTAGTGTCTGACCCCCGCAGATTCAACTAGGCACACAGCCACGACCCTACGGCTACCCAGACGGCAAGGCAATTTTTAAAACAACAAAACAATAGCAAACTTCCTGGCTGGAGGCAAAGTGTCAAAATTCAAATGTGTAAAATAGGCAGTTTCCTGCTTTATTTGTTCATATTGCGAGACCGTAAATTGTATCTCAGTTTTGCAGGAGCTGTTTGATCTGGAAACAGTGTATTTTCAGCAGGGGTTGCAATGTTCAAGTTCGCAGATGGCAAAGTTTCTTCTGATGCAGAGGACAAATGTTCAGAATTCAAAGGAGCAGTTTCAGGAGGAGAGCCAGAGTTCGATGTGTCAGTTATTAGTTCGGCATCGCTGAAAGGGATAAACTTGGGTATTTGTTCAAACTCAGACGCACCAATTCCCTTCTTCACCCAGTTATCATAAGGAAGTGGCAAGGGCACACGTTTGACGTGTGTCGTGTGTATCCAATTCTTTCGTCCGGCCACACGAATAGCAGTTCTCGTTGCTAGCAGAACCTGGTATGGGCCGACGAATCTGGGTTGAAGATTTTTCGTCCTTGCAAAGTTGCGAACGACGACTTGATCTCCAGGTTTCAGCTGATGACCTGGACTCTCCGGTGGCTTTGGCAATGCATCGAAAACCTGTTGGTGAATAAGACTCAATTTAGCAGTCAAGTCGTAAAGGTAATCAATCAACATTGGATATTCCAGAGAACAGAATTCTTTTGGCCTTGGCACTCCCCAAACATTAGCGGGACGACCAAAAACTATTTCGTATGGACTAAGCCCTACTCTAGAATGTACAGTCGCTCTCGTAGATAACAAAGCCAAGGGTAGTGAATCTGGCCAGGACAAACCCGTGGATGCTTGTATTTTAGCAAGTTTTAGTTTGAGGGTGCCATTGTAACCCTCAACTAAACCAGCAGACTGGGGATGGTTCGCACTGTGAAACTTCTGTTTGATCCCTAAACCGGCACACACACTCTGCATAACTTTCCCTACGAACTCACTTCCGTTATCTGACCATACAATCCGTGGCATACCGTACCTAGGGAAGTATTCCTTGAGAAGAATTTTGGCAGTTGACAGGGCAGTGTTGTCCTTCAGTGGATATGCTTCGATCCATCTGGAGAAAGCACAAACTACCACTAGGACGTACTTTAGGTTGTTGCAACGATCCATGTGAATGAAGTCTAACTGTATCACTTCAAAGGGGCAGGAAGGAGGAGCGAAGTGACCAGCAGGTGTGGGGACTCCCTTGCCAGGATTATGCATCAGGCATACCATACAATTTTTCACCACTCTCTCTGCACACTTACTAATCCCATCATTCTTCCAGACTGGAGCCAACATCTTACAAATCCCTTTAGAACTGATGTGCACTGCTCCATGCGCCATCGTTACTACTGCAAGCACATACGCATCAGGCAACATCCAACGCTGTTGTTCCGACAAATCAATCCAACATCCACTCGAGTCCAATTTACCCATACTCTCTTTCCATGCAAGCTTTTCTTCCTCAGTCGCCTCTTTCTGAATTTCTTTCACACTTTCCACTGTGTCCTCACACATTCCAGACTCCGAAATCCATCTTGCAGATGTTGCAACATACATTCTACTCATCATATTTCTAGCTGTCTGTTTAGCGGTTTCATCAGCAAAAGCATTTCCACGACCAACATCATCCGTGATTGCTTTATGAGCACTGCATTTCACAATCGCAACTTCAGTTGGCAAGGTTAGGGATTCCAACAAGTCGTTAACTAGCTGACCATGTTGAATCTTAGTCCCATGGGACGTAATGAAACCTCTTTCTTTCCACAAACGGCCAAAACTATGGGCCACGCCAAACGCGTACTGACTATCTGTGAACACATACACTCTCTTTCCCTTAGCTAAAACACACGCTCTCGTTAGTGCTATCAATTCTGCAGCTTGGGCAGAATTCTGACTCACTCTCGCAGTCTCCACAATCGTACTCAAAGTCGTTACTGCGTAAGCGGCAGTCACATCACCATTCTCCAATTTAAAGCACGACCCATCAACATATAACGTGCCATCTGAATCTGACAACGGAGTGTCTTTTAAATCAATTCGTCCTTTTGTCTCCTCCTCGGTTCTGAAACAGCAATCATGGGGTTCAGAATCACTCGACTCCTGTTTAGTCGGCAACAATGTTGCTGGATTCAATACATTGCATCTTTTGATCTGAATATGACTCGCTAACAGTGTCAGCTCATAGCCTGATAATCTAGCACTGGTAAGGTGTTGCGTCTTGGTTCGGTTCATGAGTGTGTCCACAGCATGAGGAACCATGACCACTAGCATGTTGTTCATCACCAAACCAGCAGATTGTCGAATGGAAGCTGCAGCTGCCGCTGTAGCTCTCAAACAACTAGGCAACGCTCTAGCTACCGGATCTAATGTTGATGAAAAATACGCACAAGGGCGTTGTTTATCACCAAATTTCTGTGTCAGAACACTCAACGCGCAACCTTCCCCTTCGTGAACATAGAGCGTGAATGGTTTACTGTAATCGGGTGTACCCAACACTGGAGCTGAACACAAGGCATTTCGTAACTCAGAAAAACTCTCCTGACATTCAGCAGACCATGGCACCGGACTCGGAACATTTTTCCCAGTCAAAGCTACCAATGGTTTTGCCAAAAGAGAAAAATTTGGGATCCACTGCCTACAGTATGAGGTAATACCTAAAAAGGCACGTACTTCTCTCTGTGTGCGGGGAACACTCATCTGCGTAATTGCTTTTATTCTCTCTGGGGTCAACTTCCTTCCCTCCTTTGACAAGAGATGACCTAGGTAGGTCACTTCTTGGCAGCAGTATTGCATTTTCGAAGGTGACACCTTATGATTTAAATTAGACAAATGATGCAATAAGGAAATTGTAGCTGCTTTGCAAGTTTCCTTGTCATCGGCAGCCACTAGAAGATCATCTACATACTGCACTAAGGCAGAACCAGGAGGAAGTACAAAGGAATCTAACTGACTTTTTAATGCCTGACTGTAAATGGACGGACTCTCACAATAGCCTTGTGGAGCACGTTTAAACCTGAAGCTTCGACCTCCTAGAGAGAAGCCGAAAATATCTCTGCTTTCTTCGGCTATCGGAATGCTGAAAAAGGCATTCTTCAAGTCGATGACTGAAAACCATGTGGCTGTAGCAGGAATCAACGTTAACAATGCAGTAATGTCTGGAACCACAGGAAACTGCGGAACCACAATTTTCTTAACCTCTCTGAGATCGATAACAAACCTATACACTGGAGGCTTTGAAGGATCAGTACGTTTTAAAATTGGTAATACAGGACTGTTACAGACATTTCCTCTAGTTTCCTCAACCACGCCTTTCTTAATCAAATCTTGCACAATCAATAAAAGCGCATGTTCACCTTCACTAGAAATTTTGTATTGAGGAATTCGTGGAAATTTGACATTTGCTTTCAAAGTGACTACATATGGTGGAATTTCCAAAAGACCTACATCATTAGGACCAGTCGCCCAAAGAGTATCAGGGAGTGAACGCAGCTCTGGCGGGAGTGCATCCATTGACAAGTACGTCGGAGAGGTGATTCTTTTACCCAATGTAAGCTGTACTCCTGACGGAGAACAGTACAATGTCGCATATAGGCGTTTTAACAAGTCTAAACCAAGCAGATTTTCATTACAACCGGTTGTCAAAATCAAGGGTGCTTTCAATTGACACGGTCCAACAGAAATAGGCAAAGGACCAGATACAGGGTTGTAAACAGGGGCGCCTGAAAAACCTACAGAAACATTTGTTAAGCCGGACAAAGGTGCGCCAGGGAGTTTCGCATGAATAATAGAACTTTTTGCTGCACCAGTATCCAACAGAAACGGTTCGACTACACCTGATGTTGCTACTGCGACATAAGGCCCACTCTGATCCACTGGAACTGATACTACTCCCTCTCTCTGTCCATGGCTGTCCTAGTACTCAGTTTGCTGAAATCCCTCATCAACCTCACAATAGTCTTCAACATGATACTGTTGAGATCTATTTTGTTGGGCAGACTGTCCATTCCGCTGATCAAAATGATTAGAAGGGCGATCATTCGTTTGTGGAGGCATAGCACCTCGTCCTCGACCTCTAGAATTCTGCATAGAACCACCACGACCTCTCTGAGCTGCTGCAGCATTATTTTGCGCTAAGACTGGACAGTCATTCTTATAATGACCCTCTTTCTTACAGTACGCACACTGGTTCCACTGATATTGCGGCCTCGGTGAACTATAATCTGTCCGTTGATATGATCCTTGCTGTGTATTAGTCTGATTCATACGAGGCGGATATGCCTGCTGTAAAAGAACTTTAGTTTTTAAATCTTTCGTTTTCTTATCTGATTTCTCTTTCTCCTCTTTATCCCTATTTTCATAATACTGTGCAGTTGCAAGTATTTGCGCAGTTGTAGAGACAGCCCACGCACTCTCGGAATCTTTCAATTTATTACTGAGCTCTGGCAGCAGATTGTGTACAAATTTATCGACAAATAGTCTCTGTCCTCCTTCTGTACTCATATCCTGACCACTGTGATCTACAAAAGTCTCCTCGAACCTTGTGAAAAAGTCGGAGACACTTTCGTCTTTCTTCTGTCTGCATGCGGACAACTTGTCCCAGTTAACGCGCAATGCTGGCATCAGAGTCTTTATTAAGTCAATTATTCTACCTGGAAGATTAGCAATTAGAGGTTCGGGTTTGGAACCACCTATTTGCTGACCATCTGCCGCAATGATAGCTGCCCAATCACCGCCTAGGGCAACTGGATGATTCTCTTTACGAATTTTAGCCCAAATTGGTTGCGGAACTACATTTCCAAATAACATGTCAATGTCCGCTAAATTCATCACACAAGCCTCAACTGTCTGTGCTAACTCTTTATAGTATCCGGCGGGATTCTTACGTGGATCAGGCAAGGCCTGTTTCACTGCTAATACTTCAGCTCGCTTCCATGGAATGTGTATCCATACTCTCTGGAATTGTGCCGGAGCAGCAGCGATACCAAGATTCGCATTAGCTTGCACAGCTTCGCGCCAAATTGGAGGGACCTCCCTCATTGGATATTGGCGATTTTGCTTCGTACTATGTTTCTCTAACTCTCTCGGTGAACGAAGGGATGGATCATTCCTATAGCTTAAAATTAGTTCCATCGCTTCCTTTATATCCTGACCAACTATCATACCCGCAGCAAACTCTTTCTGAACATTAATTAATTCTTCTAGATTTGATTCGGAGTCATCTTCTTCTAATTCGTCACGCAAAAGGGAGCACATCTCGTCGAACACATATCGTTGTGTCGGTTCTTTCCATTGCATAAATGTATCTAATACATCTCTAGTACTATATCTTCTACTTTTTGAAATCCATCTAAGAGCGGTGGAATCTAATATTCCCCGTTCTTCAGTACTGGGAAGCTGACTACGTCTCTGTACAGAGTCAGAGGCCGGAGTCTTAATTAAAGTTTTATAGAAGGGAGACAGAATATTGGAGACAGAATCAGTGATTCTCCGACGAACAGAAAGTGGAGTCATAATACTAGCAGAAGCAGAAAATACAGTAGCAGTTGGAATAGATAGAACAGGAACAGTAGGAGTATCAGGCAAAGTAGCTTGTGAGACAACAGGTGTAAGTGATGCAGGTATAGGTAAAGAAGTCGGCAACCCTGGAAGAGGGGGTGCCGAAGGAACATTTACATTGACCACAGGAGGTACAGGAGCTTGATTCAGGGGAGCAGGAGCAGGAATACCAGGTTGTCCAGCAACCGGTAATTGAACATTCGGTAAAGGTGGAGCCGTAGCACCCTGTGCATACGGTGGGGGTGACCTTAACAAATAAGACAGCAGAGGATCATTTTCGGAGTCCTCTACCGCCTTAGCTGTACTCGATGGCAAGGCAGGGTAGCACTTGTCTATCGCCAAATTACGCTCTCTAGTAGCCACCTCCATTGCTTTCTCAGACTCGTTGAGTTGCAGCTGCTTGGCAGCTTGTTCTAAAGTCAACTCTTGCTCTTTCTGTTCTTTCTTTAACTTTTTAATTTCTCTTTGTTTAGATTCTTTTCGCCAATAACGGAAAGAATCAAACATTGCCGGCCGGGCTTTCTTCTTAAACAATTTCACTTCCAAATTATCAAGGACTTCGGGTTCAAAACTACCATGCAGTGGCCAACTAAGGACACCGTCTTTTTCGGTATAACGGATCCATACCTCATTATAAGATATAGGACCCACACCAAACTTACAATACAGATCATAAAGAGGAGTTCCGATCGGAGGAACCAGACATGAGTCCTCCAACCGGGAATCACTGTTGCAACCAAAACACGACAACATACAATTTTTCCGACTTACCATTTTATAATCCGGAACACAGAACGAACAAAAACACAAACAGAAATGTGCACTCGAACCAAGAACTTAGGCCTACCAAAGCGAACGAATGTATCGATACCCAAACTAAACCAAAAGATTATCGTAACCAGAACAACCAGTGATAATCTTACGAAACCAAACCAAACCAAGAACTAAAAAGGATTATCCAAACAGGAGCAACCCTTACGAAGTAACCAACTAGCAATCACTTAATACTTAACTGAGGCACTGAAGACGTCACCAAGGAGAAACCCGTCTTGTCTCGCCGTACTAAGGACTGCACCTCGGGTCCAAGACAGGGCGACGGTCAAGGCAACGGACCACTGCAGCCGTCCTGAACGGGAACCCTCGTGGAAGAGAACGTCGGGCCTTTTTTGCGATATGCCGGGATCGATGAAGTGGGGCACCTCCCTCAGGAATCTTCACACGAAGCTTCTCGAACTCTTCAGGCTTTTGGACCGGTACCGAATGACGTCGCCCCACGTGGGGCGCCAATTGGAGTTCTGGACTTTTTGGTTCCGTCCAGAGGTGTCAGGGATAACACCCGAAGACCCCGGAGTTCTACCTGTCTCGGTGCACAAATAAACAGAAACACAGGCTTCTCGATGGTGGCGTCAAAGACCAAAGGTTTATTACTGCAGGGACACAGAAGTCACAGAAACTACACACGGGCAGAATCTAGGAGCCTGTTCGATTTGTACAAAGAGGGTTGCTCCTTATATACTGAATATTGGGCTTCGGGCAAATTCTTTACATGTTAGTACATTCCCAAACCTCTGTGTCCTAAACAATAAATATTTGGCATTGCACAGGTATCGTCGACAATATCTGATGTCACAACATTACGAACGAGGGGTTCCCACTGTTCCATCATAATCCCATGTCAACTTCTCATTCAGGAGCCGGACCGCCTCATCGTAAATTTCGTTACCTCCCCCTAATAAAGGCCCAGAAGGAAAGGAGCAGAGCCAGGTGTAGAAGATAGAAAAGCAGGATAAGAGATGTTTGTGGGTCGTAAATGGGCAAGGCTACCAGCTTCGGCCGCCTAATCATGATCAGGCCAACGAACACGAGAACCAGTATAGCAGGACTGGCCTCAGGCAGAGGAGGCAGTTTCTGTCGAGTCATGCAGCCATGGCGTGTTCTGTTCTAAGGTGCACGTGTTACTCGAGAGGTTAATCTCCGGCTAAAGCCTACGTGTCCTTAATCGAAATGAAGTGATCAGAGGTCATTGCGTGTACATTGTCTATGTGAGGGCAAGAAACACAAAATGGCTGCCATAATCTAAGATGGATGCCATGGGTAGATCAGAAATGTGTTTGTGACAGAAATACTCTTGCTCGTAGCATAGCGGAAACACCGGGATATGCTAAATGGACCATTTGCAGTTCACTGGTACCAAAATTATGTATTTACGACAATGTTGAAAACACGGGTTCAAATCGTCACGGAACCTCAGAATCCACAGGTCCACAACTGTAATGAAGAGTTGTTATCTGAGGTCCGGTATTTATACACAGTTGTGCCTTTGAAGTAGGGCGAAGCATCTTAAGGCATTCCTTTGAAATGCACAAATGCCTTGCCTTCCTGGCTTCAGACTAACAGTGGGGGATATGCAGCCCTTTTTGTAGAGACAGGACACAGCCTATTGAAATGTAAATGGGGCTGGGCCGAGGTCCTCCCTCCCATCCTGCCAGTGTTGGTCCATCCAGTCACACTTAACCTCCCATTGTTTATGGCTATCTGGAAGGAATACACAAAGCCCAACCGTCACCCACACCCAGTCATGTGACCTAGAGACAGGTTGCAGGCACTAAAAGGCTAAGGCAAGAGAATGGCAGCTTTCTAAAAAGCGGTATTTCAAGACTGTACTTTAAAATCCACTTTACCTTAAGTTAGGATTTGAAATTACAATTCCAGAGACACCAAACATGAAGGGGCTAACTGCTCCCGTTTGGAAATGACACTTATAAAATGTAATAAGGTAACTCCAATGTTATGCAATGGGAGAGGTAGGGATTGCAGTACTGAAAAAACAAATTTAACGGGTTTTCACTACCAGGACATCTAAAAAAGTAGTATGCCTCCTACATTTAAAATATGTTGCACCCTGCACTCTGAGCTGTCCAGGGCCTAACCTAGGGGTGACTTATCTATACTAATATAATAAAGAGAGAGCCCAAACCTTTGAGGCGGATAATCTCAGGAACCACAGCACCAATCACAACACCCAATACAGCGTTGGAAAGGGCAGTTGCAGCAGAAGGACATAGGCTATGCAGACGCCCACCATATACATTTAAAAGGTAAAAGAACTGTGCCAGCAAAGTAGTCCCTTGTGGGCATGTCTGCGTTGTGCTGTGGGCGTGTGCTCGGTGTGTGACAAACGCTGGGGGCGTGTTGTTCGTTCCGCCCTTCATGCCATGTCTCATATCGTGTGCTGTGGGCATGTGCTGGGGAGTGGGCGTGTGCGGGGTGCGGGATTACGGAAAAAAAAGCGAGCGTTGTGCCCAGTATTTCATTGTTTTTTCTTCCCAGGTTCTGTACATTCCAGCTCCGGGTGTGTTTGCCCCGCGCTCCCAGTGACGTGCACCTGCTTTATTGTATGGAGGTCATGCATGGCGCTATTCCCAAGGGCCGTAAGGAGCGCAAACAGGGGCCATTGTGCAGGAAATGTAATCTCGCCTTATCTTCCGGTGACGCCTGAAGCGCACACTGGAGATTTTCCTCCACTATATTTCTACTATTGGCCATAGGCCCCCAGAACGGAAGGAAACCTTTAAAGAAGTCTCCAGCTTCCTGACCAGCGGTATCTTCCTTGCTGAAGACACCTCTTGCTACTCTGGTCTTGTGATAATCAGAAGAAGCAGTGTATGTTGGAGGCAATAATCGAGCAATATAACACGAACCTGAAAAGTCAGCAGGCAACCATGTATACGCTCTGTCCTGACAGATGAAGTAGGTACCCCTAGCAGTAAGAAAGGCAGGGGAAGAGTTAGACGGAAACACGTAGGTCTCAACGCACTCACTCTTCCCTAGCTGAGCTCTCGGATTCCTCCCATTTCCCTGCAAACAGACTTGACCTCGGTGAGGTACGACCCAGACTGGAGTGGAGCTTTTACGCTTGCTTTCTCCCAAACTAAGGCGATACTCTGTAGAGTTCCAACTCAAATATACCCGTAATTCATCTCTAGGGTAAGATGGAGTATTATTGATGTCTTTAATCATGTCAATAATTCCCTGGACTAAAGCTTTGTTGACAGAGTTGTATTTAGTGGAACGTGGTGGACGCGGAGGATAGGTCTCGAGGGCATAGGCAAAAATGGTCTGGAAGGCCTGAAATGATCCATTATAGCTAAAAGGCAAAACTAGATAGGGAATGCCTTTATCCATAGTGTGGGGTATCAAGCCACACACCCAGCAGTCTGTAGTGTTAACTACCAGTTGGTGTTGATGCAAGAGCTGTACGAAAGTGTTATTAATGAATTCTGAGCGTCGAGCTTGCTCGTGTTCAGGAAATGAGTGAAAAGAATGCATAGAAGAAACAGTAGAAGTAGCAGGATCAAGGGGAGGTACTGTCGTTACTGGCATAAAAATTAAATTCACACCAAAGACGATTCCACCCACCAACGTTATCAAAACAATCAAAAATGTAATGGCACATTGCATTAGAAAACATTTGCTGTGAAGAATTTTGTAAAGTCTGTTTCTGCGAACATAAATTACATTCTCTCGTTGCAGCTCAGGAAGCTCCATCTTCTACAATCCGCTCGCGACCACTGATGATGTGTACGTAGATGAAAATGCCTCTATCAGCCCTGGGAGTTCCCAGAACTAACAGAAAGATCGACCTAGTGTCTGACCCCCGCAGATTCAACTAGGCACACAGCCACGACCCTACGGCTACCCAGACGGCAAGGCAATTTTTAAAACAACAAAACAATAGCAAACTTCCTGGCTGGAGGCAAAGTGTCAAAATTCAAATGTGTAAAATAGGCAGTTTCCTGCTTTATTTGTTCATATTGCGAGACCGTAAATTGTATCTCAGTTTTGCAGGAGCTGTTTGATCTGGAAACAGTGTATTTTCAGCAGGGGTTGCAATGTTCAAGTTCGCAGATGGCAAAGTTTCTTCTGATGCAGAGGACAAATGTTCAGAATTCAAAGGAGCAGTTTCAGGAGGAGAGCCAGAGTTCGATGTGTCAGTTATTAGTTCGGCATCGCTGAAAGGGATAAACTTGGGTATTTGTTCAAACTCAGACGCACCAATTCCCTTCTTCACCCAGTTATCATAAGGAAGTGGCAAGGGCACACGTTTGACGTGTGTCGTGTGTATCCAATTCTTTCGTCCGGCCACACGAATAGCAGTTCTCGTTGCTAGCAGAACCTGGTATGGGCCGACGAATCTGGGTTGAAGATTTTTCGTCCTTGCAAAGTTGCGAACGACGACTTGATCTCCAGGTTTCAGCTGATGACCTGGACTCTCCGGTGGCTTTGGCAATGCATCGAAAACCTGTTGGTGAATAAGACTCAATTTAGCAGTCAAGTCGTAAAGGTAATCAATCAACATTGGATATTCCAGAGAACAGAATTCTTTTGGCCTTGGCACTCCCCAAACATTAGCGGGACGACCAAAAACTATTTCGTATGGACTAAGCCCTACTCTAGAATGTACAGTCGCTCTCGTAGATAACAAAGCCAAGGGTAGTGAATCTGGCCAGGACAAACCCGTGGATGCTTGTATTTTAGCAAGTTTTAGTTTGAGGGTGCCATTGTAACCCTCAACTAAACCAGCAGACTGGGGATGGTTCGCACTGTGAAACTTCTGTTTGATCCCTAAACCGGCACACACACTCTGCATAACTTTCCCTACGAACTCACTTCCGTTATCTGACCATACAATCCGTGGCATACCGTACCTAGGGAAGTATTCCTTGAGAAGAATTTTGGCAGTTGACAGGGCAGTGTTGTCCTTCAGTGGATATGCTTCGATCCATCTGGAGAAAGCACAAACTACCACTAGGACGTACTTTAGGTTGTTGCAACGATCCATGTGAATGAAGTCTAACTGTATCACTTCAAAGGGGCAGGAAGGAGGAGCGAAGTGACCAGCAGGTGTGGGGACTCCCTTGCCAGGATTATGCATCAGGCATACCATACAATTTTTCACCACTCTCTCTGCACACTTACTAATCCCATCATTCTTCCAGACTGGAGCCAACATCTTACAAATCCCTTTAGAACTGATGTGCGCTGCTCCATGCGCCATCGTTACTACTGCAAGCACATACGCATCAGGCAACATCCAACGCTGTTGTTCCGACAAATCAATCCAACATCCACTCGAGTCCAATTTACCCATACTCTCTTTCCATGCAAGCTTTTCTTCCTCAGTCGCCTCTTTCTGAATTTCTTTCACACTTTCCACTGTGTCCTCACACATTCCAGACTCCGAAATCCATCTTGCAGATGTTGCAACATACATTCTACTCATCATATTTCTAGCTGTCTGTTTAGCGGTTTCATCAGCAAAAGCATTTCCACGACCAACATCATCCGTGATTGCTTTATGAGCACTGCATTTCACAATCGCAACTTCAGTTGGCAAGGTTAGGGATTCCAACAAGTCGTTAACTAGCTGACCATGTTGAATCTTAGTCCCATGGGACGTAATGAAACCTCTTTCTTTCCACAAACGGCCAAAACTATGGGCCACGCCAAACGCGTACTGACTATCTGTGAACACATACACTCTCTTTCCCTTAGCTAAAACACACGCTCTCGTTAGTGCTATCAATTCTGCAGCTTGGGCAGAATTCTGACTCACTCTCGCAGTCTCCACAATCGTACTCAAAGTCGTTACTGCGTAAGCGGCAGTCACATCACCATTCTCCAATTTAAAGCACGACCCATCAACATATAACGTGCCATCTGAATCTGACAACGGAGTGTCTTTTAAATCAATTCGTCCTTTTGTCTCCTCCTCGGTTCTGAAACAGCAATCATGGGGTTCGGAATCACTCGACTCCTGTTTAGTCGGCAACAATGTTGCTGGATTCAATACATTGCATCTTTTGATCTGAATATGACTCGCTAACAGTGTCAGCTCATAGCCTGATAATCTAGCACTGGTAAGGTGTTGCGTCTTGGTTCGGTTCATGAGTGTGTCCACAGCATGAGGAACCATGACCACTAGCATGTTGTTCATCACCAAACCAGCAGATTGTCGAATGGAAGCTGCAGCTACCGCTGTAGCTCTCAAACAACTAGGCAACGCTCTAGCTACCGGATCTAATGTTGATGAAAAATACGCACAAGGGCGTTGTTTATCACCAAATTTCTGTGTCAGAACACTCAACGCGCAACCTTCTCCTTCGTGAACATAGAGCGTGAATGGTTTACTGTAATCGGGTGTACCCAACACTGGAGCTGAACACAAGGCATTTCGTAACTCAGAAAAACTCTCCTGACATTCAGCAGACCATGGCACCGGACTCGGAACATTTTTCCCAGTCAAAGCTACCAATGGTTTTGCCAAAAGAGAAAAATTTGGGATCCACTGCCTACAGTATGAGGTAATACCTAAAAAGGCACGTACTTCTCTCTGTGTGCGGGGAACACTCATCTGCGTAATTGCTTTTATTCTCTCTGGGGTCAACTTCCTTCCCTCCTTTGACAAGAGATGACCTAGGTAGGTCACTTCTTGGCAGCAGTATTGCATTTTCGAAGGTGACACCTTATGATTTAAATTAGACAAATGATGCAATAAGGAAATTGTAGCTGCTTTGCAAGTTTCCTTGTCATCGGCAGCCACTAGAAGATCATCTACATACTGCACTAAGGCAGAACCAGGAGGAAGTACAAAGGAATCTAACTGACTTTTTAATGCCTGACTGTAAATGGACGGACTCTCACAATAGCCTTGTGGAGCACGTTTAAACCTGAAGCTTCGACCTCCTAGAGAGAAGCCGAAAATATCTCTGCTTTCTTCGGCTATCGGAATGCTGAAAAAGGCATTCTTCAAGTCGATGACTGAAAACCATGTGGCTGTAGCAGGAATCAACGTTAACAATGCAGTAATGTCTGGAACCACAGGAAACTGCGGAACCACAATTTTCTTAACCTCTCTGAGATCGATAACAAACCTATACACTGGAGGCTTTGAAGGATCAGTACGTTTTAAAATTGGTAATACAGGACTGTTACAGACATTTCCTCTAGTTTCCTCAACCACGCCTTTCTTAATCAAATCTTGCACAATCAATAAAAGCGCATGTTCACCTTCACTAGAAATTTTGTATTGAGGAATTCGTGGAAATTTGACATTTGCTTTCAAAGTGACTACATATGGTGGAATTTCCAAAAGACCTACATCATTAGGACCAGTCGCCCAAAGAGTATCAGGGAGTGAACGCAGCTCTGGCGGGAGTGCATCCATTGACAAGTACGTCGGAGAGGTGATTCTTTTACCCAATGTAAGCTGTACTCCTGACGGAGAACAGTACAATGTCGCATATAGGCGTTTTAACAAGTCTAAACCAAGCAGATTTTCATTACAACCGGTTGTCAAAATCAAGGGTGCTTTCAATTGACACGGTCCAACAGAAATAGGCAAAGGACCAGATACAGGGTTGTAAACAGGGGCGCCTGAAAAACCTACAGAAACATTTGTTAAGCCGGACAAAGGTGCGCCAGGGAGTTTCGCATGAATAATAGAACTTTTTGCTGCACCAGTATCCAACAGAAACGGTTCGACTACACCTGATGTTGCTACTGCGACATAAGGCCCACTCTGATCCACTGGAACTGATACTACTCCCTCTCTCTGTCCATGGCTGTCCTAGTACTCAGTTTGCTGAAATCCCTCATCAACCTCACAATAGTCTTCAACATGATACTGTTGAGATCTATTTTGTTGGGCAGACTGTCCATTCCGCTGATCAAAATGATTAGAAGGGCGATCATTCGTTTGTGGAGGCATAGCACCTCGTCCTCGACCTCTAGAATTCTGCATAGAACCACCACGACCTCTCTGAGCTGCTGCAGCATTATTTTGCGCTAAGACTGGACAGTCATTCTTATAATGACCCTCTTTCTTACAGTACGCACACTGGTTCCACTGATATTGCGGCCTCGGTGAACTATAATCTGTCCGTTGATATGATCCTTGCTGTGTATTAGTCTGATTCATACGAGGCGGATATGCCTGCTGTAAAAGAACTTTAGTTTTTAAATCTTTCGTTTTCTTATCTGATTTCTCTTTCTCCTCTTTATCCCTATTTTCATAATACTGTGCAGTTGCAAGTATTTGCGCAGTTGTAGAGACAGCCCACGCACTCTCGGAATCTTTCAATTTATTACTGAGCTCTGGCAGCAGATTGTGTACAAATTTATCGACAAATAGTCTCTGTCCTCCTTCTGTACTCATATCCTGACCACTGTGATCTACAAAAGTCTCCTCGAACCTTGTGAAAAAGTCGGAGACACTTTCGTCTTTCTTCTGTCTGCATGCGGACAACTTGTCCCAGTTAACGCGCAATGCTGGCATCAGAGTCTTTATTAAGTCAATTATTCTACCTGGAAGATTAGCAATTAGAGGTTCGGGTTTGGAACCACCTATTTGCTGACCATCTGCCGCAATGATAGCTGCCCAATCACCGCCTAGGGCAACTGGATGATTCTCTTTACGAATTTTAGCCCAAATTGGTTGCGGAACTACATTTCCAAATAACATGTCAATGTCCGCTAAATTCATCACACAAGCCTCAACTGTCTGTGCTAACTCTTTATAGTATCCGGCGGGATTCTTACGTGGATCAGGCAAGGCCTGTTTCACTGCTAATACTTCAGCTCGCTTCCATGGAATGTGTATCCATACTCTCTGGAATTGTGCCGGAGCAGCAGCGATACCAAGATTCGCATTAGCTTGCACAGCTTCGCGCCAAATTGGAGGAACCTCCCTCATTGGATATTGGCGATTCTGCTTCGTACTATGTTTCTCTAACTCTCTCGGTGAACGAAGGGATGGATCATTCCTATAGCTTAAAATTAGTTCCATCGCTTCCTTTATATCCTGACCAACTATCATACCCGCAGCAAACTCTTTCTGAACATTAATTAATTCTTCTAGATTTGATTCGGAGTCATCTTCTTCTAATTCGTCACGCAAAAGGGAGCACATCTCGTCGAACACATATCGTTGTGTCGGTTCTTTCCATTGCATAAATGTATCTAATACATCTCTAGTACTATATCTTCTACTTTTTGAAATCCATCTAAGAGCGGTGGAATCTAATATTCCCCGTTCTTCAGTACTGGGAAGCTGACTACGTCTCTGTACAGAGTCAGAGGCCGGAGTCTTAATTAAAGTTTTATAGAAGGGAGACAGAATATTGGAGACAGAATCAGTGATTCTCCGACGAACAGAAAGTGGAGTCATAATACTAGCAGAAGCAGAAAATACAGTAGCAGTTGGAATAGATAGAACAGGAACAGTAGGAGTATCAGGCAAAGTAGCTTGTGAGACAACAGGTGTAAGTGATGCAGGTATAGGTAAAGAAGTCGGCAACCCTGGAAGAGGGGGTGCCGAAGGAACATTTACATTGACCACAGGAGGTACAGGAGCTTGATTCAGGGGAGCAGGAGCAGGAATACCAGGTTGTCCAGCAACCGGTAATTGAACATTCGGTAAAGGTGGAGCCGTAGCACCCTGTGCATACGGTGGGGGTGACCTTAACAAATAAGACAGCAGAGGATCATTTTCGGAGTCCTCTACCGCCTTAGCTGTACTCGATGGCAAGGCAGGGTAGCACTTGTCTATCGCCAAATTACGCTCTCTAGTAGCCACCTCCATTGCTTTCTCAGACTCGTTGAGTTGCAGCTGCTTGGCAGCTTGTTCTAAAGTCAACTCTTGCTCTTTCTGTTCTTTCTTTAACTTTTTAATTTCTCTTTGTTTAGATTCTTTTCGCCAATAACGGAAAGAATCAAACATTGCCGGCCGGGCTTTCTTCTTAAACAATTTCACTTCCAAATTATCAAGGACTTCGGGTTCAAAACTACCATGCAGTGGCCAACTAAGGACACCGTCTTTTTCGGTATAACGGATCCATACCTCATTATAAGATATAGGACCCACACCAAACTTACAATACAGATCATAAAGAGGAGTTCCGATCGGAGGAACCAGACATGAGTCCTCCAACCGGGAATCACTGTTGCAACCAAAACACGACAACATACAATTTTTCCGACTTACCATTTTATAATCCGGAACACAGAACGAACAAAAACACAAACAGAAATGTGCACTCGAACCAAGAACTTAGGCCTACCAAAGCGAACGAATGTATCGATACCCAAACTAAACCAAAAGATTATCGTAACCAGAACAACCAGTGATAATCTTACGAAACCAAACCAAACCAAGAACTAAAAAGGATTATCCAAACAGGAGCAACCCTTACGAAGTAACCAACTAGCAATCACTTAATACTTAACTGAGGCACTGAAGACGTCACCAAGGAGAAACCCGTCTTGTCTCGCCGTACTAAGGACTGCACCTCGGGTCCAAGACAGGGCGACGGTCAAGGCAACGGACCACTGCAGCCGTCCTGAACGGGAACCCTCGTGGAAGAGAACGTCGGGCTTTTTTTGCGATATGCCGGGATCGATGAAGTGGGGCACCTCCCTCAGGAATCTTCACACGAAGCTTCTCGAACTCTTCAGGCTTTTGGACCGGTACCGAATGACGTCGCCCCACGTGGGGCGCCAATTGGAGTTCTGGACTTTTTGGTTCCGTCCAGAGGTGTCAGGGATAACACCCGAAGACCCCGGAGTTCTACCTGTCTCGGTGCACAAATAAACAGAAACACAGGCTTCTCGATGGTGGCGTCAAAGACCAAAGGTTTATTACTGCAGGGACACAGAAGTCACAGAAACTACACACGGGCAGAATCTAGGAGCCTGTTCGATTTGTACAAAGAGGGTTGCTCCTTATATACTGAATATTGGGCTTCGGGCAAATTCTTTACATGTTAGTACATTCCCAAACCTCTGTGTCCTAAACAATAAATATTTGGCATTGCACAGGTATCGTCGACAATATCTGATGTCACAACATTACGAACGAGGGGTTCCCACTGTTCCATCATAATCCCATGTCAACTTCTCATTCAGGAGCCGGACCGCCTCATCGTAAATTTCGTTACCTCCCCCTAATAAAGGCCCAGAAGGAAAGGAGCAGAGCCAGGTGTAGAAGATAGAAAAGCAGGATAAGAGATGTTTGTGGGTCGTAAATGGGCAAGGCTACCAGCTTCGGCCGCCTAATCATGATCAGGCCAACGAACACGAGAACCAGTATAGCAGGACTGGCCTCAGGCAGAGGAGGCAGTTTCTGTCGAGTCATGCAGCCATGGCGTGTTCTGTTCTAAGGTGCACGTGTTACTCGAGAGGTTAATCTCCGGCTAAAGCCTACGTGTCCTTAATCGAAATGAAGTGATCAGAGGTCATTGCGTGTACATTGTCTATGTGAGGGCAAGAAACACAAAATGGCTGCCATAATCTAAGATGGATGCCATGGGTAGATCAGAAATGTGTTTGTGACAGAAATACTCTTGCTCGTAGCATAGCGGAAACACCGGGATATGCTAAATGGACCATTTGCAGTTCACTGGTACCAAAATTATGTATTTACGACAATGTTGAAAACACGGGTTCAAATCGTCACGGAACCTCAGAATCCACAGGTCCACAACTGTAATGAAGAGTTGTTATCTGAGGTCCGGTATTTATACACAGTTGTGCCTTTGAAGTAGGGCGAAGCATCTTAAGGCATTCCTTTGAAATGCACAAATGCCTTGCCTTCCTGGCTTCAGACTAACAGTGGGGGATATGCAGCCCTTTTTGTAGAGACAGGACACAGCCTATTGAAATGTAAATGGGGCTGGGCCGAGGTCCTCCCTCCCATCCTGCCAGTGTTGGTCCATCCAGTCACACTTAACCTCCCATTGTTTATGGCTATCTGGAAGGAATACACAAAGCCCAACCGTCACCCACACCCAGTCATGTAACCTAGAGACAGGTTGCAGGCACTAAAAGGCTAAGGCAAGAGAATGGCAGCTTTCTAAAAAGCGGCATTTCAAGACTGTACTTTAAAATCCACTTTACCTTAAGTTAGGATTTGAAATTACAATTCCAGAGACACCAAACATGAAGGGGCTAACTGCTCCCGTTTGGAAATGACACTTATAAAATGTAATAAGGTAACTCCAATGTTATGCAATGGGAGAGGTAGGGATTGCAGTACTGAAAAAACAAATTTAACGGGTTTTCACTACCAGGACATCTAAAAAAGTAGTATGCCTCCTACATTTAAAATATGTTGCACCCTGCACTCTGAGCTGTCCAGGGCCTAACCTAGGGGTGACTTATCTATACTAATATAATAAAGAGAGAGCCCAAACCTTTGAGGCGGATAATCTCAGGAACCACAGCACCAATCACAACACCCAATACAGCGTTGGAAAGGGCAGTTGCAGCAGAAGGACATAGGCTATGCAGACGCCCACCATATACATTTAAAAGGTAAAAGAACTGTGCCAGCAAAGTAGTCCCTTGTGGGCATGTCTGCGTTGTGCTGTGGGCGTGTGCTCGGTGTGTGACAAACGCTGGGGGCGTGTTGTTCGTTCCGCCCTTCATGCCATGTCTCATATCGTGTGCTGTGGGCATGTGCTGGGGAGTGGGCGTGTGCGGGGTGCGGGATTACGGAAAAAAAAGCGAGCGTTGTGCCCAGTATTTCATTGTTTTTTCTTCCCAGGTTCTGTACATTCCAGCTCCGGGTGTGTTTGCCCCGCGCTCCCAGTGACGTGCACCTGCTTTATTGTATGGAGGTCAGGCATGGCGCTATTCCCAAGGGCCGTAAGGAGCGCAAACAGGGGCCATTGTGCAGGAAATGTAATCTCGCCTTATCTTCCGGTGACGCCTGAAGCGCACACTGGAGATTTTCCTCCACTATATTTCTACTATTGGCCATAGGCCCCCAGAACGGAAGGAAACCTTTAAAGAAGTCTCCAGCTTCCTGACCAGCGGTATCTTCCTTGCTGAAGACACCTCTTGCTACTCTGGTCTTGTGATAATCAGAAGAAGCAGTGTATGTTGGAGGCAATAATCGAGCAATATAACACGAACCCGAAAAGTCAGCAGGCAACCATGTATACGCTCTGTCCTGACAGATGAAGTAGGTACCCCTAGCAGTAAGAAAGGCAGGGGAAGAGTTAGACGGAAACACGTAGGTCTCAACGCACTCACTCTTCCCTAGCTGAGCTCTCGGATTCCTCCCATTTCCCTGCAAACAGACTTGACCTCGGTGAGGTACGACCCAGACTGGAGTGGAGCTTTTACGCTTGCTTTCTCCCAAACTAAGGCGATACTCTGTAGAGTTCCAACTCAAATATACCCGTAATTCATCTCTAGGGTAAGATGGAGTATTATTGATGTCTTTAATCATGTCAATAATTCCCTGGACTAAAGCTTTGTTGACAGAGTTGTATTTAGTGGAACGTGGTGGACGCGGAGGATAGGTCTCGAGGGCATAGGCAAAAATGGTCTGGAAGGCCTGAAATGATCCATTATAGCTAAAAGGCAAAACTAGATAGGGAATGCCTTTATCCATAGTGTGGGGTATCAAGCCACACACCCAGCAGTCTGTAGTGTTAACTACCAGTTGGTGTTGATGCAAGAGCTGTACGAAAGTGTTATTAATGAATTCTGAGCGTCGAGCTTGCTCGTGTTCAGGAAATGAGTGAAAAGAATGCATAGAAGAAACAGTAGAAGTAGCAGGATCAAGGGGAGGTACTGTCGTTACTGGCATAAAAATTAAATTCACACCAAAGACGATTCCACCCACCAACGTTATCAAAACAATCAAAAATGTAATGGCACATTGCATTAGAAAACATTTGCTGTGAAGAATTTTGTAAAGTCTGTTTCTGCGAACATAAATTACATTCTCTCGTTGCAGCTCAGGAAGCTCCATCTTCTACAATCCGCTCGCGACCACTGATGATGTGTACGTAGATGAAAATGCCTCTATCAGCCCTGGGAGTTCCCAGAACTAACAGAAAGATCGACCTAGTGTCTGACCCCCGCAGATTCAACTAGGCACACAGCCACGACCCTACGGCTACCCAGACGGCAAGGCAATTTTTAAAACAACAAAACAATAGCAAACTTCCTGGCTGGAGGCAAAGTGTCAAAATTCAAATGTGTAAAATAGGCAGTTTCCTGCTTTATTTGTTCATATTGCGAGACCGTAAATTGTATCTCAGTTTTGCAGGAGCTGTTTGATCTGGAAACAGTGTATTTTCAGCAGGGGTTGCAATGTTCAAGTTCGCAGATGGCAAAGTTTCTTCTGATGCAGAGGACAAATGTTCAGAATTCAAAGGAGCAGTTTCAGGAGGAGAGCCAGAGTTCGATGTGTCAGTTATTAGTTCGGCATCGCTGAAAGGGATAAACTTGGGTATTTGTTCAAACTCAGACGCACCAATTCCCTTCTTCACCCAGTTATCATAAGGAAGTGGCAAGGGCACACGTTTGACGTGTGTCGTGTGTATCCAATTCTTTCGTCCGGCCACACGAATAGCAGTTCTCGTTGCTAGCAGAACCTGGTATGGGCCGACGAATCTGGGTTGAAGATTTTTCGTCCTTGCAAAGTTGCGAACGACGACTTGATCTCCAGGTTTCAGCTGATGACCTGGACTCTCCGGTGGCTTTGGCAATGCATCGAAAACCTGTTGGTGAATAAGACTCAATTTAGCAGTCAAGTCGTAAAGGTAATCAATCAACATTGGATATTCCAGAGAACAGAATTCTTTTGGCCTTGGCACTCCCCAAACATTAGCGGGACGACCAAAAACTATTTCGTATGGACTAAGCCCTACTCTAGAATGTACAGTCGCTCTCGTAGATAACAAAGCCAAGGGTAGTGAATCTGGCCAGGACAAACCCGTGGATGCTTGTATTTTAGCAAGTTTTAGTTTGAGGGTGCCATTGTAACCCTCAACTAAACCAGCAGACTGGGGATGGTTCGCACTGTGAAACTTCTGTTTGATCCCTAAACCGGCACACACACTCTGCATAACTTTCCCTACGAACTCACTTCCGTTATCTGACCATACAATCCGTGGCATACCGTACCTAGGGAAGTATTCCTTGAGAAGAATTTTGGCAGTTGACAGGGCAGTGTTGTCCTTCAGTGGATATGCTTCGATCCATCTGGAGAAAGCACAAACTACCACTAGGACGTACTTTAGGTTGTTGCAACGATCCATGTGAATGAAGTCTAACTGTATCACTTCAAAGGGGCAGGAAGGAGGAGCGAAGTGACCAGCAGGTGTGGGGACTCCCTTGCCAGGATTATGCATCAGGCATACCATACAATTTTTCACCACTCTCTCTGCACACTTACTAATCCCATCATTCTTCCAGACTGGAGCCAACATCTTACAAATCCCTTTAGAACTGATGTGCGCTGCTCCATGCGCCATCGTTACTACTGCAAGCACATACGCATCAGGCAACATCCAACGCTGTTGTTCCGACAAATCAATCCAACATCCACTCGAGTCCAATTTACCCATACTCTCTTTCCATGCAAGCTTTTCTTCCTCAGTCGCCTCTTTCTGAATTTCTTTCACACTTTCCACTGTGTCCTCACACATTCCAGACTCCGAAATCCATCTTGCAGATGTTGCAACATACATTCTACTCATCATATTTCTAGCTGTCTGTTTAGCGGTTTCATCAGCAAAAGCATTTCCACGACCAACATCATCCGTGATTGCTTTATGAGCACTGCATTTCACAATCGCAACTTCAGTTGGCAAGGTTAGGGATTCCAACAAGTCGTTAACTAGCTGACCATGTTGAATCTTAGTCCCATGGGACGTAATGAAACCTCTTTCTTTCCACAAACGGCCAAAACTATGGGCCACGCCAAACGCGTACTGACTATCTGTGAACACATACACTCTCTTTCCCTTAGCTAAAACACACGCTCTCGTTAGTGCTATCAATTCTGCAGCTTGGGCAGAATTCTGACTCACTCTCGCAGTCTCCACAATCGTACTCAAAGTCGTTACTGCGTAAGCGGCAGTCACATCACCATTCTCCAATTTAAAGCACGACCCACCAACATATAACGTGCCATCTGAATCTGACAACGGAGTGTCTTTTAAATCAATTCGTCCTTTTGTCTCCTCCTCGGTTCTGAAACAGCAATCATGGGGTTCAGAATCACTCGACTCCTGTTTAGTCGGCAACAATGTTGCTGGATTCAATACATTGCATCTTTTGATCTGAATATGACTCGCTAACAGTGTCAGCTCATAGCCTGATAATCTAGCACTGGTAAGGTGTTGCGTCTTGGTTCGGTTCATGAGTGTGTCCACAGCATGAGGAACCATGACCACTAGCATGTTGTTCATCACCAAACCAGCAGATTGTCGAATGGAAGCTGCAGCTGCCGCTGTAGCTCTCAAACAACTAGGCAACGCTCTAGCTACCGGATCTAATGTTGATGAAAAATACGCACAAGGGCGTTGTTTATCACCAAATTTCTGTGTCAGAACACTCAACGCGCAACCTTCTCCTTCGTGAACATAGAGCGTGAATGGTTTACTGTAATCGGGTGTACCCAACACTGGAGCTGAACACAAGGCATTTCGTAACTCAGAAAAACTCTCCTGACATTCAGCAGACCATGGCACCGGACTCGGAACATTTTTCCCAGTCAAAGCTACCAATGGTTTTGCCAAAAGAGAAAAATTTGGGATCCACTGCCTACAGTATGAGGTAATACCTAAAAAGGCACGTACTTCTCTCTGTGTGCGGGGAACACTCATCTGCGTAATTGCTTTTATTCTCTCTGGGGTCAACTTCCTTCCCTCCTTTGACAAGAGATGACCTAGGTAGGTCACTTCTTGGCAGCAGTATTGCATTTTCGAAGGTGACACCTTATGATTTAAATTAGACAAATGATGCAATAAGGAAATTGTAGCTGCTTTGCAAGTTTCCTTGTCATCGGCAGCCACTAGAAGATCATCTACATACTGCACTAAGGCAGAACCAGGAGGAAGTACAAAGGAATCTAACTGACTTTTTAATGCCTGACTGTAAATGGACGGACTCTCACAATAGCCTTGTGGAGCACGTTTAAACCTGAAGCTTCGACCTCCTAGAGAGAAGCCGAAAATATCTCTGCTTTCTTCGGCTATCGGAATGCTGAAAAAGGCATTCTTCAAGTCGATGACTGAAAACCATGTGGCTGTAGCAGGAATCAACGTTAACAATGCAGTAATGTCTGGAACCACAGGAAACTGCGGAACCACAATTTTCTTAACCTCTCTGAGATCGATAACAAACCTATACACTGGAGGCTTTGAAGGATCAGTACGTTTTAAAATTGGTAATACAGGACTGTTACAGACATTTCCTCTAGTTTCCTCAACCACGCCTTTCTTAATCAAATCTTGCACAATCAATAAAAGCGCATGTTCACCTTCACTAGAAATTTTGTATTGAGGAATTCGTGGAAATTTGACATTTGCTTTCAAAGTGACTACATATGGTGGAATTTCCAAAAGACCTACATCATTAGGACCAGTCGCCCAAAGAGTATCAGGGAGTGAACGCAGCTCTGGCGGGAGTGCATCCATTGACAAGTACGTCGGAGAGGTGATTCTTTTACCCAATGTAAGCTGTACTCCTGACGGAGAACAGTACAATGTCGCATATAGGCGTTTTAACAAGTCTAAACCAAGCAGATTTTCATTACAACCGGTTGTCAAAATCAAGGGTGCTTTCAATTGACACGGTCCAACAGAAATAGGCAAAGGACCAGATACAGGGTTGTAAACAGGGGCGCCTGAAAAACCTACAGAAACATTTGTTAAGCCGGACAAAGGTGCGCCAGGGAGTTTCGCATGAATAATAGAACTTTTTGCTGCACCAGTATCCAACAGAAACGGTTCGACTACACCTGATGTTGCTACTGCGACATAAGGCCCACTCTGATCCACTGGAACTGATACTACTCCCTCTCTCTGTCCATGGCTGTCCTAGTACTCAGTTTGCTGAAATCCCTCATCAACCTCACAATAGTCTTCAACATGATACTGTTGAGATCTATTTTGTTGGGCAGACTGTCCATTCCGCTGATCAAAATGATTAGAAGGGCGATCATTCGTTTGTGGAGGCATAGCACCTCGTCCTCGACCTCTAGAATTCTGCATAGAACCACCACGACCTCTCTGAGCTGCTGCAGCATTATTTTGCGCTAAGACTGGACAGTCATTCTTATAATGACCCTCTTTCTTACAGTACGCACACTGGTTCCACTGATATTGCGGCCTCGGTGAACTATAATCTGTCCGTTGATATGATCCTTGCTGTGTATTAGTCTGATTCATACGAGGCGGATATGCCTGCTGTAAAAGAACTTTAGTTTTTAAATCTTTCGTTTTCTTATCTGATTTCTCTTTCTCCTCTTTATCCCTATTTTCATAATACTGTGCAGTTGCAAGTATTTGCGCAGTTGTAGAGACAGCCCACGCACTCTCGGAATCTTTCAATTTATTACTGAGCTCTGGCAGCAGATTGTGTACAAATTTATCGACAAATAGTCTCTGTCCTCCTTCTGTACTCATATCCTGACCACTGTGATCTACAAAAGTCTCCTCGAACCTTGTGAAAAAGTCGGAGACACTTTCGTCTTTCTTCTGTCTGCATGCGGACAACTTGTCCCAGTTAACGCGCAATGCTGGCATCAGAGTCTTTATTAAGTCAATTATTCTACCTGGAAGATTAGCAATTAGAGGTTCGGGTTTGGAACCACCTATTTGCTGACCATCTGCCGCAATGATAGCTGCCCAATCACCGCCTAGGGCAACTGGATGATTCTCTTTACGAATTTTAGCCCAAATTGGTTGCGGAACTACATTTCCAAATAACATGTCAATGTCCGCTAAATTCATCACACAAGCCTCAACTGTCTGTGCTAACTCTTTATAGTATCCGGCGGGATTCTTACGTGGATCAGGCAAGGCCTGTTTCACTGCTAATACTTCAGCTCGCTTCCATGGAATGTGTATCCATACTCTCTGGAATTGTGCCGGAGCAGCAGCGATACCAAGATTCGCATTAGCTTGCACAGCTTCGCGCCAAATTGGAGGAACCTCCCTCATTGGATATTGGCGATTCTGCTTCGTACTATGTTTCTCTAACTCTCTCGGTGAACGAAGGGATGGATCATTCCTATAGCTTAAAATTAGTTCCATCGCTTCCTTTATATCCTGACCAACTATCATACCCGCAGCAAACTCTTTCTGAACATTAATTAATTCTTCTAGATTTGATTCGGAGTCATCTTCTTCTAATTCGTCACGCAAAAGGGAGCACATCTCGTCGAACACATATCGTTGTGTCGGTTCTTTCCATTGCATAAATGTATCTAATACATCTCTAGTACTATATCTTCTACTTTTTGAAATCCATCTAAGAGCGGTGGAATCTAATATTCCCCGTTCTTCAGTACTGGGAAGCTGACTACGTCTCTGTACAGAGTCAGAGGCCGGAGTCTTAATTAAAGTTTTATAGAAGGGAGACAGAATATTGGAGACAGAATCAGTGATTCTCCGACGAACAGAAAGTGGAGTCATAATACTAGCAGAAGCAGAAAATACAGTAGCAGTTGGAATAGATAGAACAGGAACAGTAGGAGTATCAGGCAAAGTAGCTTGTGAGACAACAGGTGTAAGTGATGCAGGTATAGGTAAAGAAGTCGGCAACCCTGGAAGAGGGGGTGCCGAAGGAACATTTACATTGACCACAGGAGGTACAGGAGCTTGATTCAGGGGAGCAGGAGCAGGAATACCAGGTTGTCCAGCAACCGGTAATTGAACATTCGGTAAAGGTGGAGCCGTAGCACCCTGTGCATACGGTGGGGGTGACCTTAACAAATAAGACAGCAGAGGATCATTTTCGGAGTCCTCTACCGCCTTAGCTGTACTCGATGGCAAGGCAGGGTAGCACTTGTCTATCGCCAAATTACGCTCTCTAGTAGCCACCTCCATTGCTTTCTCAGACTCGTTGAGTTGCAGCTGCTTGGCAGCTTGTTCTAAAGTCAACTCTTGCTCTTTCTGTTCTTTCTTTAACTTTTTAATTTCTCTTTGTTTAGATTCTTTTCGCCAATAACGGAAAGAATCAAACATTGCCGGCCGGGCTTTCTTCTTAAACAATTTCACTTCCAAATTATCAAGGACTTCGGGTTCAAAACTACCATGCAGTGGCCAACTAAGGACACCGTCTTTTTCGGTATAACGGATCCATACCTCATTATAAGATATAGGACCCACACCAAACTTACAATACAGATCATAAAGAGGAGTTCCGATCGGAGGAACCAGACATGAGTCCTCCAACCGGGAATCACTGTTGCAACCAAAACACGACAACATACAATTTTTCCGACTTACCATTTTATAATCCGGAACACAGAACGAACAAAAACACAAACAGAAATGTGCACTCGAACCAAGAACTTAGGCCTACCAAAGCGAACGAATGTATCGATACCCAAACTAAACCAAAAGATTATCGTAACCAGAACAACCAGTGATAATCTTACGAAACCAAACCAAACCAAGAACTAAAAAGGATTATCCAAACAGGAGCAACCCTTACGAAGTAACCAACTAGCAATCACTTAATACTTAACTGAGGCACTGAAGACGTCACCAAGGAGAAACCCGTCTTGTCTCGCCGTACTAAGGACTGCACCTCGGGTCCAAGACAGGGCGACGGTCAAGGCAACGGACCACTGCAGCCGTCCTGAACGGGAACCCTCGTGGAAGAGAACGTCGGGCCTTTTTTGCGATATGCCGGGATCGATGAAGTGGGGCACCTCCCTCAGGAATCTTCACACGAAGCTTCTCGAACTCTTCAGGCTTTTGGACCGGTACCGAATGACGTCGCCCCACGTGGGGCGCCAATTGGAGTTCTGGACTTTTTGGTTCCGTCCAGAGGTGTCAGGGATAACACCCGAAGACCCCGGAGTTCTACCTGTCTCGGTGCACAAATAAACAGAAACACAGGCTTCTCGATGGTGGCGTCAAAGACCAAAGGTTTATTACTGCAGGGACACAGAAGTCACAGAAACTACACACGGGCAGAATCTAGGAGCCTGTTCGATTTGTACAAAGAGGGTTGCTCCTTATATACTGAATATTGGGCTTCGGGCAAATTCTTTACATGTTAGTACATTCCCAAACCTCTGTGTCCTAAACAATAAATATTTGGCATTGCACAGGTATCGTCGACAATATCTGATGTCACAACATTACGAACGAGGGGTTCCCACTGTTCCATCATAATCCCATGTCAACTTCTCATTCAGGAGCCAGACCGCCTCATCGTAAATTTCGTTACCTCCCCCTAATAAAGGCCCAGAAGGAAAGGAGCAGAGCCAGGTGTAGAAGATAGAAAAGCAGGATAAGAGATGTTTGTGGGTCGTAAATGGGCAAGGCTACCAGCTTCGGCCGCCTAATCATGATCAGGCCAACGAACACGAGAACCAGTATAGCAGGACTGGCCTCAGGCAGAGGAGGCAGTTTCTGTCGAGTCATGCAGCCATGGCGTGTTCTGTTCTAAGGTGCACGTGTTACTCGAGAGGTTAATCTCCGGCTAAAGCCTACGTGTCCTTAATCGAAATGAAGTGATCAGAGGTCATTGCGTGTACATTGTCTATGTGAGGGCAAGAAACACAAAATGGCTGCCATAATCTAAGATGGATGCCATGGGTAGATCAGAAATGTGTTTGTGACAGAAATACTCTTGCTCGTAGCATAGCGGAAACACCGGGATATGCTAAATGGACCATTTGCAGTTCACTGGTACCAAAATTATGTATTTACGACAATGTTGAAAACACGGGTTCAAATCGTCACGGAACCTCAGAATCCACAGGTCCACAACTGTAATGAAGAGTTGTTATCTGAGGTCCGGTATTTATACACAGTTGTGCCTTTGAAGTAGGGCGAAGCATCTTAAGGCATTCCTTTGAAATGCACAAATGCCTTGCCTTCCTGGCTTCAGACTAACAGTGGGGGATATGCAGCCCTTTTTGTAGAGACAGGACACAGCCTATTGAAATGTAAATGGGGCTGGGCCGAGGTCCTCCCTCCCATCCTGCCAGTGTTGGTCCATCCAGTCACACTTAACCTCCCATTGTTTATGGCTATCTGGAAGGAATACACAAAGCCCAACCGTCACCCACACCCAGTCATGTGGCCTAGAGACAGGTTGCAGGCACTAAAAGGCTAAGGCAAGAGAATGGCAGCTTTCTAAAAAGCGGCATTTCAAGACTGTACTTTAAAATCCACTTTACCTTAAGTTAGGATTTGAAATTACAATTTCAGAGACACCAAACATGAAGGGGCTAACTGCTCCCGTTTGGAAATGACACTTATAAAATGTAATAAGGTAACTCCAATGTTATGCAATGGGAGAGGTAGGGATTGCAGTACTGAAAAAACAAATTTAAGGGGTTTTCACTACCAGGACATCTAAAAAAGTAGTATGCCTCCTACATTTAAAATATGTTGCACCCTGCACTCTGAGCTGTCCAGGGCCTAACCTAGGGGTGACCTATCTATACTAATATAATAAAGAGAGAGCCCAAACCTTTGAGGCGGATAATCTCAGGAACCACAGCACCAATCACAACACCCAATACAGCGTTGGAAAGGGCAGTTGCAGCAGAAGGACATAGGCTATGCAGACGCCCACCATATACATTTAAAAGGTAAAAGAACTGTGCCAGCAAAGTAGTCCCTTGTGGGCATGTCTGCGTTGTGCTGTGGGCGTGTGCTCGGTGTGTGACAAACGCTGGGGGCGTGTTGTTCGTTCTGCCCTTCATGCCATGTCTCATATCGTGTGCTGTGGGCATGTGCTGGGGTGTGGGCGTGTGCGGGGCGCGGGATTACGGAAAAAAAAGCGAGCGTTGTGCCCAGTATTTCATTGTTTTTTCTTCCCAGGTTCTGTACATTCCAGCTCCGGGTGTGTTTGCCCCGCGCTCCCAGTGACGTGCACCTGCTTTATTGTATGGAGGTCAGGCATGGCGCTATTCCCAAGGGCCGTAAGGAGCGCAAACAGGGGCCATTGTGCAGGAAATGTAATCTCGCCTTATCTTCCGGTGACGCCTGAAGCGCACACTGGAGATTTTCCTCCACTGTTGCGCACAGGCCTCGCGCCACGCACATCCGGACACAAGGCCTGCCTCCACGGAAATAGCAAGAAAGGGACTATCCCTACCCGGGGAATATGTGATGATATTCCGCAAACCAACATCCCGCATACCATCACTCCGCAATTTTTATAACGCAGGACTATTACTCCGCAAATACATCATTTCTAAAACTTTTACAATGCATATGACTTCATCACACATGCCATTATAATGCAAATGCATGTGTGGTGAAGTCATATACATTGTAAAAGTAAATTATTAAAACATCAAATATATGTTTGTATATATGTGTATTTATATATATATATATATATATATATATATATATATATATATATACAGTTTCCACCCTCAGCGCCGCTTGCACGTGCCAAAAATCGAGAGAGACGGACTCTTCCTTCTTTCCAGCAGCCGCTGTAAGTTTTATTTTTTCATTTAGATCAGCGCATTGCCGTGCTCACACCAAACGCGTTTCAGCGATCCCTGTCGCCTTGCTCTCTATATATATATATATATTACCTACTGGCGGTCGCCAGTAGGTAGTTATAGTTAGGATTTTTTTCAATGTTAAATCTCAAAATTCTATTTGGAATAACTTTTGCACTGGTTGACGAATCTGCCTGAAAATTTCCTGAAAATGGCCTCGTCGAGCTCCGGTTCTTCCTTGAAAGTTTGGGGGGGATACGTCAAGCGGGGGCCGAGATAAAAGGGGGGTCCCAAAACGCGTTTTCCCCATGTTAATTTCCATAGGGCAGTCGATTTCACTTTTAGCCCGAACGGCTGAATGGATTTCCACCAAACTTGGCAAAATTGTAGGGACTGGTAGCCCGATGTGCCTTTGCTATGTCTCAAGATATGTGCTGCAGTGGATTTTGAGTAATTTAGGTTCAAAAAAATATATATATCTATAGGCGCTCTCCGGTGCGCGCACCGGAGAGCGCTCCAGGCGCGCCACGCGACTTGCGCGCAGAAAGCTGATTGGCTCTCAGTTGTCTGTAAACATTCTAAACAGTCCGGAGCGGCCGCCATCTTGTGTCTCGGTAGGATCGAGACACGAGAGGTGGGCAAAACAAAGAGGGAAATGACCATAAGGGGGCAGGGTAGACCCCCCCTTGACCCTCTAGGTTTGATGTGGGGGCTATAAAAGGGCCCCACGGGGCATTTAAAATATTTTTTTTTTTCGTTTTGTGCGGGGGAAGCGCCCGGTACGCGCACCAGGTAGCGCACCGGGGAGCGTAAAATGAGGGAAAAAGATGACAGTTTATAAAAAAAAGAAGCCTTTATTTAGAAATTGGAGGTAGTTCTAAAAAGAACTTTTTTTTTTCTTCTTTTTGTTGTTTTATATTTTTTTTGTGTTTTTTGAACTTTTTGAACTTTTTTTGGCTTTTCAAAACAGTTTTATATTTTTTTTGTATTTTTTTAGGGGGAGAAACAAAAAAAGGGAATTGAAACTGGCTCAACTGGAGCAAAAAAATAAAAAACCCAAAAAATTACTTCTTTTTGGGGCACTTGTGATTATCACCTGCAAGGACGATGAGCTTAACGCTTTTTTCACCATAGGCGATAAGCTTGCCACATGCAGAACAAGTGATTTTAAAATCAGCAAATCTTGGCTGAATGCAAGGCATCATCTCGGATGTTTCTGGTCCTGATGAAGTGGGTTGGTTTGTTTGGGAGGTGGTCCTTGACGACTTGGGGAGGTTACTGGCCAGTTCCCTGAACTCAGCACGAGAGTAGTTGTTTGGGTGCTTTCTGGTCATATGACGAATCATGGTATAGTTACCAAATGAATATTTTTTGTTTGGGTTGCCCCGTGAAAGTTCATCATTGCAGATTAGGCAAGTTACCTTGGGCGCATTAACTTTTTTCTTGCCCTCTGGGATTGAAAAAAACTCCCATATAATGTGTGGCTTGGGTTTGTATGGAGTATTTTCTTCAGGTAGCCATCTTCTCCTCCCCTCCTCCTCTTCCTCTTCCTCCTCCTCCTGTTCTTGACCACCAATATAATCTTGAGGTGGTCCTCTTGGTGGTTGTGGTGGTGGTGGTGGGGCAGATGCACCAGCTGCTGCTGCTACTGAAGCCATTATTAATATCAAAAAGGTACAGAGATGTACAAACAGGTCTTCCTCAGTCAAAGGACAAAGTCAGAATAAGGAAAAAAGGTGGGGTCTTTCATCATTTAGAAAAAAAACTGTCCTGAACCAATGAGAAGTGTTATTTTCAGGTCACAAGACCAGGGGCTTCATCATTATGAAACTAAAACTGTTATGAACCAATGAAAAGTGTTATTTTCAGGTCACATGACCCGACGCGCTTACGCTACGCGCCCCGGGGCGCGCCCGGGGGCGCTTCGGGTCGCGTAGCGTAAGCGCGTCGGATGTTTACGTTGCGCGATCGTATTCGCTCGAGTACTTCCGGGTGCGCTTACGCCGTGCGTATCACGCGGACGCGGCTACGCGATACGTCATGATCATGTTTTCGTTCGCGATATTGGCGCTTACGGGACGCTCCTCGGAGCGCGCCCGGGGGCGCTTTATAAAAGTACGCTTTTCGGGGCGCTCCCCGGGAAGCGCACCGGGAGCGCTCCAAAGCAAAAAATAAAAAATAAAAAAAATGGGAAAAATTGTAGGGACTGGTAGCCCTATTCTTAAGTGGTTTTTACGAAAATTAACTTTGATAAAATATATATTGTGCTACATTGGGCTATATATATATGCCAAAATGCCAAAATGTAACCCAAATGTAGTCCAATGTAGCCCAATGTAGCCCAAAGATGGCCACCAGAGACCAAAAAATGTAAATGTAGCCCAAATTTCAACTAGATGTAGCCCAACTGTAGCCCAATGACAGAATGTACCAGAGTGTTCTAAAGAACAACTAGAGTGCTAACAGTCTTATTTATAAAGTGAGACTTATAGTTAGGAATTAGCATTAAAAAAACCTATGAAATTCACTGAAAAAACCATAGGTTTCACACCAGTTATAGTTAGGAATTAGCATTTAAAAAACCTATGAAATTCACTGAAAAAACCATAGGTTTCACACCGGTTATAGTTAGGAATTAGCATTTAAAAAACCTATTAAATTCACTGAAAAAAACATAGGTTTCACACCAGTTATAGTTAGCTGGAAATTTTACTGATATAAAACCATTGAAATTCCCACGTTATAGTTAGTTGGACTCACTATAACTTGCACGTGCAATGCACTGCTGATGACATCACATATTACATTACTCATGACATGGTCAGTGACATCACTCATGACATCACTGATGACACCATCCTTGTAACACAGTGACAGACCTCCTTTCACTGTAAAGTAACCTTTGAAACACATATTCAAAAATAGAAACTAACATTAACAAAAAAGTGGATATACCCATACCAGTTACAACAACCAATTCAGTAATTTCACCATCTATATACAAATTCACACATTCACCAACAGTTTTATGTATTCACTCATACATATACTCACTCATCATATGTAGTGATACCCCTATTCATTCTGTTACACACTGACAGTCATCAAAAACTTACTCATACATATACTCACACATGCAAATAAACTAATAAACATCCATTTATTTGCATATACAACTATACACACATTAGCACATTACTTCTAAGGAAACTTACACATACTTACTCTCTTAAACAATCACTTATAGAAACACATACTTATTTAAACAGGAACTCTTTCAATCTCTCACTCTCACATATACTTACTTATATACATCAATTCTCATATATACAAGAGTAAAACATATGTAGTTACTCATAAAGACACTAGTGAGAGAGGCATTCACTCTCTAACACACACATATACACACTCATCCACCCATACAATCCTACACAAATGCTGTCTTCAAAACACATACAAACAGTGAGTTAGTCATTGATGCATCTATGTGCTAAGTAACAGCCCCACCAAACCATACAGACACTCATACTGATACTAAAAAAACATCTAATAACCCATATACACACACATGTAGCTACTCACCAACCCATGCAGCCACTTATACACAAAGTAAAACACTGATACATATATTTAAATATTTAAACATTACTCGCTAATATATGTATTCACTAAGATATACTTAATAAGCCAGTTAACCAATCAATTTTTAAAAAAAAAACATCCATTTAGACACTTATTTAAACATTTATTCTTCCATCGATCTTAATATATACATATATAAAATATATTTATTTTTCAGAAAGACACACATTCACTGGACGATTTCATCAGTGATGTCATTTGAGATGTCATCAGTGATGTCATGAGTGATGTCACTGACCATGTCATGAGTGATGTAATATGTGATGTCATCAGCAGTGCATTGCACGCGCAAGTTATAGTGAGTCCAACTAACTATAACGTGGGAATTTCAATGGTTTTATATCAGTAAAATTTCCAGCTAACTATAACTGGTGTGAAACCTATGTTTTTTTCAGTGAATTTAATAGGTTTTTTAAATGCTAATTCCTAACTATAACCGGTGTGAAACCTATGGTTTTTTCAGTGAATATATATATATATATATATATATATATATATATATATATATATATATATATATATATATATATATATATATATATATATATATATTACCTACTGGCGGTCGTCAGTAGGTAGTTATAGTTAGGATTTTTTTCAATGCAAAATCTCAATTCTATTTGGAATAACTTTGGCGCCGGTTGACGAATCTGCCTGAAAACGTACTCAAATTTGCCTCGCGGAGCTCCGGTCCTTCCTTGAAAGTTTCGGGGGGAATTCGTCAAGCGGGGGCCGAGGTAAAAGGGGGATCCCAAAACGTGTTTTCCCCATGTTAATTTCCGTAGGGCGGTCAAACTCACTTTTAGCCAGAATGGCTGAATGGATTACCACCAAACTTGGCAAAATTGTAGGGACTGGTAGCCCAATGCGCCTTTGCTATGTCTCAAGATATGTGCTCCAGTGGATTTTGAGTAATTTAGGTTCAAAAAAATATATATATCTATGGCAGCGCCCCGGTATGTCACTGACCATGTCATGAGTGATGCAATATGTGACGTCATCAGCAGTGCATTAAACGCGCAAGTTATAGTGAGTCCAACTAACTATAACGTGGGAATTTTAATGGTTTTATGTCAGTAAAATTTCCAGCTAACTATAACTGGTGTGAAACCTATGGTTTTTTCTGTGAATTTAATAGGTTTTTTAAATGCTAATTCCTAACTATAACTGGTGTGAAACCTATGGTTTTTTCAGTGAATATATATATATATATATACTAATACATTTATACTGTCAAAACGTAATCTTTGATTGCTTTGTATATAACTTTAACCACGATATATCCACCGTAAACAATGGAACATCCCTTACTAGTCAAAGATGGCGTCCATTATTTAACCCCTGTCTAGCTCTCTAGCTGCGCCTTGAATACGACACTAGTCTAAGATGGCGGCTATTAGTTTGGCCTCGGATCCTCTTTCTAGCTCCAAACACGATTATAAGAGAACCCCCTGGCAACATTGTAATTCTTTCAAAATCGTTGCCGTCTGAATCTACGAAGCGTTCAGATGTCACTAAGGTATGTCTAGATTTGCCGTAAGCTGCCCTAATGAAACTAAGACTTAGATCCCTTTTCTAAACTTTATAATTAATCTAAGCTTTTATTCATTAGACTGTCAACTAGACTGACTCGAACCTACAACGCCCTGAGAGGAAACAAAAAGGCACTGACAAAGATACGTGCTCGCGTGTTTGGCCATTAAGGTGATTATTTCGCTTTTTACCTTTCTCACAAAACGCGACTTGATAAATAGTGCGGTTATAACTTTGAGCCCTTCATTTTCTTACCTAGAACCGAATTGTACATTCCAGAATCTAAACACTACCCGAATTGATAAATAAGTGGATCACTGAGGAAAAAACCTTTAAGGTGAAGTCTGGCGCTACATATGATTATTTATTTTGCCTAAATGTGCTTTTTAGCTTCAATCTCTCCGAATAGGAAAAACAAATGACTCTATGGCTTAAAATATACGTAGCCAAATATCCTTAACTTGTTAACTTCCTTTAGTGAATTATAACTATAGAATAAAGACAGTTGTTTATAGATGTGTATGAAAACGAAGCGGCTATCTTAATATCGCCTTAAACAGCCTAACGTAACTGAACAACAGTTCTGTAGAATGGTGCCATTTGCTCAATCAAGCAGCATTAATTATAGATACAACCAAGACATCACTTATTAGATATGAGGTCCATGTCATTCCTTATCCGCTACCTAAAATGCTACCTCATTTTAAATATAGCCAACCTAAACAACGTTAACAATTGTTCTTTGTCCGTTGATGGTTTCAGATTCGCCCCACATTTACTCAAATACATCTGTATGACGCTCACAAATACGGGTGCCTGCACCTGATATCAGGTATTTATGTATATGTTTTTGTCCACATGGATACCTAGGGGCATTTTTTAAGTTAGTCATGTCCATTTAGTGAATACATCTAATTTAGGACAATGAACTAGAAAGATATGTCCGAACATTGAGAACGTTGAAGAATGATTTAAGTATTTTATTTGCTTTGTAAGTAGTCTATTTGCTTTGTAAATTTATTTGTGATATGAATCAATTTTGCTTTGTAAATGTATTGTGATATGAATTTAGTTTGCTTTGCACAGTTTATCCGGTTGTTTTTACTAGACCAATTTATCAAGAATTGAACAGTAATTTTGTTTTATTTTACTGTTATAGGGGTCAACCTTCTGTATATTTGTATAGTCCTGAAGATGGTCTCTGTCTAGAAACGGTAGAGAACGAAACGTCGACCCACGCTTCTTCTTGCATCATTTGTTTGTATTTAATTTTAACAAAGGAAGAAAGGCGTTACATAATGTTACAGTGAAGGTGCCATTATTGTATACTGTTTCCCTTCTTGTCACATTGTCTATAGACACTCTAGTACCCCCTTCGAAAATACAATCATAAAGAAAAATATTTTTATATATACCGGTTTCTGTGCTCTTTTTTGTCTGTCAAAGATTGTCAAATATATTTTCTTGTTGTAATGTTTAGTGCTTTATCTAAATCAAAAAGTCACTACAAATTTATATGGTGATTGTCTATTGTTTAGCTTGGGCCAAAAAAACTAGGGCCTAAGATTAATTATTTATAAATAATTTGCTTAATATTCTGTTTTAAAAAAAAATTCCTTGAAGGCAAACCCTACCTTATAATTTAGTCAAAGTTGTCACTCAAATAGTTCGCTCATAGGTTTTACATGGAGGGACCAATCATGCATGTATTTTTCCAGAAATGAAGGTGGTTTCCTACCATATGTGTATCCTGTTACATAAAAATGGGGTCTATTAGGATGGCCGCCGCCGGGCTGGCGGTAGCTACCGCTGGACCGGCGGTGGACATCCGCCTGCGATCGCAACCTGGAAAACCGCCGGTACCATTACCATGGTGGTAATGACCGCAGGGGTGAGATTTTTCGGCCGGCAGTTTTCTGCCAGTTGCAGTCCGCACACCAGCAAACTGGACCTCTACAATGGTGCCGGTGCAGGGCCAGGCTCCGCTGGCATGATTATGATGCTGGCTGTAGCCAGCCTTTCCGCGGTGGTGAGACCGCCATGGAAAGGCATGCGGAGAATGTCTCCGGTGGACCATTGCGGGCTCCCACTGAGTTGGGAGGGTGTGGGTGCACGGGGGGGGTACATGTCCCTGTACCAGGTGGCATGCACTGTGCAGTGCCTGCCATGCAGTGCAGTAACATGCAGCAACCGCCGCAATGTTAAATGCCGCGATCCGACCCCCGCAGTCGGATGTTGACTGCGGAGCATATTAATTGGACCGGCGGTTTTCCCGCGGTCCTAGCGGGCGGTGTTTTCCCGCTACCATGGCGGTTGGAGTGATTTTCCAACTGCCATCCTAATAGACCCCTATGTTTGTTTGCGCCTTTTAAAATGTACAAGTAGTTTTCCCTCAAATATACAGATAGTTCCTTTGCACTTAAGCCCCTTACCATTGTCGTTCTAGGACATATAAGACAAATTCGCCATCTTTTCCCCCGGATTAGGTTTCCCAATGATTATTAAACTTCATTCTGTTCCCACCCAATGTCCTGCCATGCTATATAAACTTCACTGTCGTACTATTTTCTCTTTAATGCATCTGAGCATTGTATTCCTTAGAAGGTTTCTTATTACACTATCAGTTAAACAAGAAATGCATATCTCCCATTTGATCTTCCCCTTCCCCCACTACATGTCAGAATGAGAACCTGGGTTCAACATGTTAATCTGTTTCCTTCTCATCTGTCAATGTGACCCTTTCCTTAAAAGATGCATGTAATGGTGAACCTTATTACCCTGATGTCGTTTACTTTTGTTTGTAAATCACATCAAGATTACACCTCTTCACTTCTCTTGTTTTTGCTCTCATGTGTGATCTGACTTTATTTGGGTTCTTGTAAAGCGCAGGAATTCGATCTCCGAAGAGATATCTCCGCGCTGTGTTGTACTGAGGATCAGTGGAAGCAAGAGGAATGAGTGACTTAACTAGGGTTGCTGGGTGGGAAACAGATACGTTTTTAGATATTTTCTGAAGGTGGTAAGATTGGAGTTCAGTCTAATGAATGGGGGTAATGAGTTCCATAGAGTAGGACCTCTAAAAGCTAGGGCTCGGCCTCCCTGTCTTTCTCTTCTGATCCTAGGGATCTGCAGCAGGGCTTGATTTTCAGATCTTAAGGATCTACCTGGCTGATACAGTTGGAAGATTTCATTTAAGTACCTAGGGCCAGTACCGTACAAGCATTTGTGGATGGTACAACAAATCTTGAATAGCACTCTCTGGCGAATTGGAAGCCAGTGTAGCTTGCTCAGTAAAGGATGTGAGGGAGATCTCACAGGGGCATTGAGGATCAATCTAGCAGCAGTGTTCTGAACAACCTGCAATCTCTTCAACTGTTCTGTGTTAGCGGAGATGAGCAATCCGTTACAGTAGTCTACCCTACTCATGACTAGGGTTTGTACGAGTGTTCTCCGGTGATGGTCAGCTAAGTATGGGAACACCCTTCTGAGTAGGCCAATGACTCTCATGCAGGTTCCTGTAACCTGTGTGACATGATCTTTTAGTACCAGGGATTGATCTAACTTAACGCCCAAATTTTTCACGCTTTCCTTAGGACAAGGAGCTGTGCCCAATTCTGGAGGCCACCACTCAGGTGTCCAGAGGAGTGGTGCGTTCCCAAAAAGCATGACCTCCGTCTTGCCCACATTGCACTGTAGGCAATTGGAGGTCATCCATCCAGCAATGGCTCTCATTCCAGCAGAGAAGGAATTCCTTACTGTGGGGGTCATATTTTGGAATGGGAACAACAGCTGGGTGTCGTCTGCATAGGATATTGGTATGAAACCAAATTTCCTAGCGACCTTTGCCAGGGGGGCCACATACACATTAAATAATGTGGGGCTTAGGCATGAGCCCTGTGGAACCCCCTTGGTGAGCTCTCTAGAGATGGAATAGTGAGAGCCCAAGCGAACATTTTGGGATTGGTTGGAAATGAAGCTTTCCAGCCAAGATAGAGCAGTTCCTTGCACTCCTACTCCCTCCAGACGACTGATCAAGGTGTCATGAGACACCGTGTCGAAGGCAGCGGACAAATCTAATAGCACCAGAATCATAGAACCTCCCCCATCCTGTGCCATTCGGATGGTATTGGTCACGGAAAGGAGAGCTGATTCTGTGCTATGATTTGGTCTGAACCCAGATTGAGAGGGGTCCAGACCGTCCGCTGCCTCGATGAATTTAGAGAGATGGATGTTAACGTGTCTCTCAGTCATCTTACTGATGTGGGGTAGGAGGGATATGGGACGCAGATTATTGAGATCTGACCACGGTAACGTGGTGTTTTTACGAATGGGGTTCACGACCACCATTTTCCAATCGTGGGGAATTCTACCTTCCCTAAGGGAGATATTGATCAGTGCTCTAAGGCTTGGGGCAAGAATGCTGCCCAATAGCACAGCCACCGAAGCTGGTAATAAGTCAGTCGGTGATCCGGATTTGATTGATTTGAGAAGCGTTTCTACTTCAGTAAGACTAATTTCTGGGATTGAGGTCAGAGTGGGCCCACATATTCCATTTTGGGTGAGTTCATCTTTGAGACTGTCTATGTTATCTCTATTATTATAGGAGGTTTTGGTGATTTTATCATAGATTAGGTCTATTTTTTTCTCAAAAAACATGGAAATGTCATCACATAAGTTTTGGTTGAAGTCATCTGGGCTCTCACAAGCCATAGGTTTGACAAAGGATTGTATGACTCTGAACAGTTCCCGAGTGGAATTTCCGGCCTCCGTAATTTGAGAGTCAAGTTTATTCCTCCGAGCTTTCCTTATGTTTTTAAGGTAGTTGGAATGGGCTTCTAAATAAAGATTTTTACTCATCGGAGTGTGGGTTTTCCTCCATTTTTTCTCCAAGTTCCTGCATCTCTGTTTTTCGACTCTCAATTCCTCAGTGTACCAAATTTCTGACTTTGGTCTAATACGTTGTTTATGTAATTCTAGTGGTGCAATTTGGTCCCTGGATCATGTTCTTCTGGTCCCTTCCTTTCTGCATTGCATTTGTGACTGACTCCGGGTCTATTGAGGGGGAGTCAGTACCCATTGAGATTCTAGAACTTCTGCTCGGTGATCACCTGGAATCAGTCCTTGTGAATCTTCTTCTTTCCTGTGCAGGTCACTTATGTTCTTCGTATCATATTGCCCTAGGTATTCATTCCTCCTCTGGAGGTTCAAAGATTAACGCCACTTTATAAATTTGTCCCTTTCTGCTGCAGTCTGCTGCAGCAAAGGGGCAGTCAATGTGTGTTGCAGTGGGCGTTCCACCGCAACACCAATTGCTTTTTCAGATCCCCCAGATATACAAGGCTGGGGCAGCGCCAAAAACTAAGGCCATGGAACACCTGGTCTTAGAATGGCGATATGAGGTAAAATAATTCATTTCTCCTCGTTTTCTGATCTTTCCATGTGTGCTGCATTCTGCAGCACACATAGAAAGTGCAAATCACCATTATTGATTGTTTATGTACAGAAAGGTGTCCCTTCTTGCACATAAACAATTGCCTCCTGCGTGCAGGCACCCTTGCAACATTGACAAGGGTGCCTGCGCTAGAGCTAGCCAGCTTTTTTAGAGCCAGCGCTAGGGGAAAAGCAAGGGTGTGCAGTATTTTTGGAAATACGGCGCATCCCTGCATTTTAAAAATGTCAGAGCATGGCGTTGCCAAATTTGGCAGAACACTGAGCTCCGATATGTTTTAGTAAATATGCCCCTTTGTTCTACAGCCCTCACTGTATTAACGGTTAGGACTATCTTTTAACAGCTAGGACTTTTGCCTTAACATTCTGTGAGCCTTCTTATCCAAAACTTCGGGGAGAATTGCTTTGTACTATCTCCTTGGAAAATCCACTCCTCTAGAAAATGGGCTGCATTTTGCCTCTCTTCCATTTCTGGTAATCTGAATACCCTTATGTTGCCTATTCTGGAATGGTCCTTCCCTTACACTATGTACATTTCTTTGTGCAAAGCTGTCCATTATCACCTGGCTTCTCAGTTGTTTCCATCTGCTTTTAGGCATTGTGATGATTACAATGCTGGCTAGCCACACTGGGAAGGCTTGAAGAGTCTCTGCCTTTTACATGACTTCTTGCCTTCTTATTATAGAAATCGAGTCATGTTACCTGCCACACCATGTTTCTCTGCCTCTCTCCCACCAAATATTCATTTCTAGACAGAGAGTGCAGTTATGTATTCTCTTACATGGATGCTCCTCAAAATAACATGTGGCCTCTTACTCTTCAAGACTCCACCCTAGCCTATCTTCCCCATCACTCCACGATATCATGTTTCCAGCTGCCATGACTGAATACATCTTCACAGTCCATGTCCTTGCATGGCCTCACTCTTCACTTTGGCTCACCAACTCACTGGTCAGGGGAGGGGAGCTCTGTAATAATGGCTGTCCTTCCACCAGAAGGTTCAGGGAAGCTTAGGTCAAAGTTGTACCCATGCCCTTAGAATCAGTTCTGCTAAATGTTCCTTATTATCTAAAGGGTTCTGGATCTGTTTATTTAGATCTCATTGTAAATTACAAGTTTTTCAGCTTGGTACTCTTGTCCTTGATATTAGAAGCAATATTTATCATATATTCCTTTGGATAGTTAAAGGATTGTCCACTACCTTGGACCAGAATACACAAATGTTAACAGGCGCATGACAATTTTACACCATCCTTTGCACTGACCAACCAATGCAAAAAAAACACATTTGTCATAATTGACTGGCGTGAGAAATAACATTTTGACTTATTTAGCAGGTCCTGTGATCTCAAGTCACCGGTGCAACAACACCCCTATGGTCTTAAGCAGAAAATATTTAACTTTTGTCGCATGCTTGGGAGTTCCTCATTGATCCCAGCAGTTCTGTGATAAGTAGCTTTAAACATCATATTGACAACGCTGACAATTTGTGGGAGTTCTGTGGTAACGACCCATTCAATCGTCACAATTTAAGTGCTAAAAGAAGTTCAGCAGTTATTGCTGCCCAGGCCAGTGTGTACAGTGATGGAAATATGTAAATTGCCATCTGTTCAGTAATATAAACATGCTTGTGTGATGTACTCTAATTTAAAACTTTTACATCATTAATAAGTCTGAGGTACATCCTATATTTAAATTAAAATGGCAGACTTCCATTAAGACATAATTCTGAGTCTGAATAAGTAAAACACCTCCCAACTCCTACACTTTTGAGTTACAATAATTATCACATGAAACCTTCCTTGACTTCGACTTACACAAATATCGAGTTGTGAATATCGTGACACTAAAATATCGACAGCAAGAATATTGTGGTCAAGAATATCAAATTTAAGGTAAGAAGTATTGTTTTAAAAAAAATAAAAAGTATTAATATTGTTTTACAAAAATATCGTTGTTTAAAATATCCATTTTGTAATTAGTGTTATGTATTTTAGTGTATATTTTAAATGTATTTGATGTATGTTTTTTTGTATAAGTATTGTGTATGTTTTTTAATTTATGTGTTAGATTTTTAGTAGTTATCACATTTATTTTAATTAAAATGTGCATTCTTTAGTTCCGTAGCCAGTTGTGAGTTTATAGGGGAATAGGGTGCAAAGTAATTTATTTATAATAAAATAAATCAAATTTTTTTATTAATATTTGTTTAATTGAGATTTTATACTGTATTTAAGGGAAGTAATTTATTTGTAATTAATTACTAATTGGTTGTTAAGTAATATGAATTAATTAATTTATAATTATTCATGGTAATTGTTAAATTTTTCAGGTGCAGGTTGAGGGGTTTATAGAGATAAGGGTGGGAAGTAGTATATATTTGATTAATTAATAGTTAGTTCTTAATTTATATTAATTAATTGATTGAAAATAAATGATGTAATTATTTTTAGGTGCGGGCTGTGGGGTTTATAGAGGTAAAGAGTGGTAAGTAAATTATGTTTAATTATTTATTAATTAGTTCTTAATTAATATTGAATATTTAATTGAAAATGTAATATGGAAATGGTGTAATGCATTTTAGGTGTGGGTTGTAGGGTTTATAGGGGTAAATGGTGGGAAGTAATGTATGTTTAATTATTAATAATTAGTTGTTCATTAATATTAATATTTAATTGATATTTAACTAGGGTAATTGTTAATATTTTTTGTATGTGGGTTTTAGTTTTATATGGGTAAAGGCTGGAGAGTAAATACATTTTATTTACTTTATAATCAGTTGTTAAATACAATTTTTCTATTGAAAAGAAGTTTCAATTGTGTAATTAATTATTTTACAGTTTAATTTCAGCTGTGGTTTGTGGGTATTATAGCAGTAAAGTGTGTATTAATTTTTATGAGTTTTAATTTGATTTGTAATTAATAATATTTATTTGATTAGTAATGAATATGTTACTTATGTAAGCACATTTTTTAAAATGTAGATGTGGGTTGTGAATTATGTGCTGTTATAGGGTAAGAAATAAAAAAGTACATTTATGTTAAAAAATAATGCATATATTTCTAAATAGCTTCTTATGAAACATATTTATTTGTTTGATTTTTTATTTTATTTAATATAATATTTGTAGTTATTTGTCATATGCATTTAACATTATAATCAGTTTTTAAAATTTGTAATATTAAATATAGTTGTATTTTAATTTTGTACATATTTATATATTTATATATATTTTTTGTTTTTTAAATATTTTTGTTGCTGTTAATATTTGGTTTGTTTTTAATTTTGAGCTGACTGGAGTGAGAATATTAATTGTTACCCTTCCACAATCCAACACTTTCCCTACTGTTGCACTGATTGGAGTGGGAATAGTAAATTTTTCCCTTCTCTGATTAACACAACCGCTCTGCTATGATGGGGAGACTTTGGATTGGAGAGTGGCTTCAAGGAGTTTTAACGCTGTATGGACAAAATTCGAAAGCCCAATGTTTAGCTTGGTGTTGTCAGGGTCAGTTTTTAAAATTTTTAATATTAAATATATTTATATTTTAATTTTGTACATATTTATATATATTTTTTGTTTTTTTGTTTTTTAAATATTTTTGTTGCTGTTAATATTTGGTTTGTTTTTAATTTTGAACTGACTGGAGTGAGAATATTAATTGTTACCCTTCCACAATCCAACACTATCCCTACTGTTGCACTGATTGGAGTGGATATAGTACATTTTATCCCGCCACTATCCAACACTTTCCCTACTGTTGCCCTCGCTGGAGTGGGAATGGTAAATTGTACCCCTTCCCATCCAACACTTTCCCTACTATCATAAATATTGGAGTAGGAATAGTAATTTTTACCCCTCCGCTATACACTAATAAGTCTGGGTTTCTTGTAATCTCTGATTTGGATGTTGTGTATGTGAACACAACCGCTCTGCTATGATGGGGAGACTTTGGATTGGAGAGTGGCTTCAAGGAGTTTTAGCGCTTTATGGACAAATTTCGAAAGCCCAATGTTTAGCTTGGTGTTGTCAGGGTCAGTTTTTAAAATGTGTTATATTAAATATATTTGTATTTTAATTTTGTACATATTTAAATATATTTTTTGTTTTTTTGTTTTTTAAATATTTTTGTTGCTGTTAATATTTGGTTTGTTTTTAATTTTGAACTGACTGGAGTGAGAATATTAATTGTTACCCTTCCACAATCCAACACTTTCCCTACTGTTGCACTGATTGGAGTGGGAATAGTACATTATATCCCGCCACTATCCAACACTTTCCCTACTATTGCCCTCGCTGGAGTGGGAATAGTAAATTGTACCCCTTCCCGTCCAAGACTTTCCTTACTATCACAAATATTGGAGTGGGAATAGTAATTTTTACCCCTCCGCTATACATTAATAATGTTCTTTATTGATTGGTTAAAAAAAAACATTTACAGTTTACGACATGACAACAATTAATAGAAATGACTGTGACAAATGTTTTAAAACAATTTGTTTAAAATAACTTAAGATTCGGTGGGCCAATAAGATCTGATAATGTTCTGATACAGTACATAAGTCTGGGTTTCTTGTAATCTCTGATTTGGATGTTGTGTATGTTAACACAACTGCTCTGCTATAATGGGGAGACTTTGGATTGGAGAGTGGCTTCAAGGAGTTTTAGCGCTTTATGGACAAATTTCGAAAGACCAATGTTTAGCTTGGTGTTGTCATGTTCGAGAGCGGCCATTATTGCTTGGCGGCAGGATCGAACTCCCAACACAATACATTGGCCTCGCAACAGTGACCTTCTGGCTGTGAGCAAAGCAGGGCATGCACAGACGATATGTTCCATTGAATCTGAATGGAAGTCACACAATCTGCATTCTGTGCTACTACCCGGCCGCCGCCATTCCAGGAGGTTCTTCAGAAAGGGCCATTCTCCCATCCTCAGGGCTATAAACTTGTGTTTCCAATAAAGTGCATATGTGCTTGACAAGTAGAGCGGCTGAACACCCACTTTAAAATTGGCGATTACAGCCCAGGCGTGTCTCCTCTTTTAGAGCATCGCCCTGTCCGAGTGAAAGGACCACAATCTAACGGATTTTTTGATGGTGGATTTTATCACCGGAAGAGATGGATTTATATCCCAGAAATCTTTTGCGCCTAATAACTGTAGGCTGTAATCCAAGAGTTGCTGATACTTGTGACTAGTCTATTTTTGCTGTATTTCCTGCCAGAGTAAGGCCTCCAAGGAATCCTCCTGGGCGCGACGCAGTCTATGACACAGTTTAATGAATGCACCTGCCTCCACTCCATGCTGATCTTGGAGACCCAATTCAAGTCTCACTTGAGCTGGTGAGGCAGATGTTGGCAACCCAAAGGCTCTTTTATAGATTTTTGTTGTTAACTTGTTTATTTGTATACTAGTTGTGCCTTTGGTGATCTTGTGGCCATACGTCAGGGAGTTGATTACTTTGGCTTTCATTACTTTCAACATGGGTGTTAACCTGGGACCTAGTAGCTATTTTGCCAACTTTGCAGCAGCCACGTCTAACGGCAGAGCTTTGATTTTTAATGCTTCTTTGTGCTTGATAAAGGAGCCTCTTCTATTCAGAAAGAAGCCCAGGTATTTATAACTGGGAGTTGAATCTAACTTTGTTTTGTTGAAGTACCACCTTTCTGTTGACCTTTTTTGCTTCCCAAAAGAGATGGTTTTAGTTTTAGACAAGTTAAGCTCTAGATGGTTTCTTGTCGTATAGGGTAGCAATTCATTCAGTAGTCTCTGGAGACCCACTTTTGTGTGGCTTAAAAGCAACAGATCATCGACGTAAAGCAAGTTGGTGATGCGAGTCCCGTCGAGTTGAGGAGGGTGGCAGTTTACACTGTCGAGAGCTGGAGAATGGTTGGATATAAACAAGTTGAAAAGAAGTGGGGCCAGTACACACGCTTGTTTGACGCCGGTTTCAGTTTGGATCTTCCTGGAGACATGGCAGCCTTTGCCTAGCTTGATTCTTATCCACGTTTCCGTGTGGTGTTGAATTATTGCATGAAGAAGAGGCTGTGGAATGCCCCACGATTTTAGTTTCTGCCACAACAGGCCCTTGGCACACGATCGAAGGCTGCTTTGAAGTCTACAAAGCAGCAGTGCCTCTGGATATGTTGGCAGTCCGCTTTATCCATCAAGACTGTTAGCGTTAGCAAATTGGTTGTGGTGCCGGTATAAGTCACAAAGCCTGTCTGGTTGAAAGGAAGGCGTGCAGTTGATTCAGCCCAAGCCTGTAGCTCCTCCAATAGAATATTTGCAAAGTACTTAGACTCCACATCAAGAAGCGCTACCATTCGGTAATTTTTTGGCTCATTTCTCTTCCCACCTTTGTAGATTGGGTGAATGACTGCACCTCCCCAGGATTCTGGGACCGTGTTATTTAGACTGCAGTAGAGAAAAAAAGGGGTCAAGTATTCTGACCATAAGTCAATGTCAGATTTGAACATAGCTTGAGGGAGGCCATTTTTAAGGCATCCGGCGACACCGTGGGCTCTGGTGAAGTATCACTCTGTTTCATTGGTTCCTTGTGTGTCAGATCTTCAGATGGAATGACTACAGGCCAAGCCCGCCTTGAGCTCTCCAGTCATCTCATGGGGTTGACAGGGCCGGCAGAGTCTGTGCAAGCTTCATTTATGTTGGTGTCTCTGAAGTGAAGAGATAAAAACTTACACCAGACTGCTTCGCTAATGTTTGCGCTACCATATCCACTTGCACTTTGCTTACTCCTATTTACGAGAGACCAGATTTGCTTTGGGTTAGGATTTTTACTTTCGTGGATAAGCTTCAGCCAGAATTGATCCGAGGCCGCTAGTTATCCTTTTGTGTGGCGATTCTGAAGGCAGCTTGAGCTTGCTTATAGTTATTGAAGTAAGTTTTGTTGCTGGGGGTCTTTCTTGATTGACAGAGTGCTCGATTCCTCTCGGTTCTTAATTTCATTGTGGCTTTTGAGATGTGGAATTGAGAAATTTGGTTACTCTGGCCCTTCCTTATTGGAAGTTCATTGAGAAGGAGATTTGTAAGAGAGGTCCAGCCACTGACAACATGAGTATTTAGCTCTAAAGAATTTTGTAATAAGGCTCTGCTTTTTGCCGTCAGGGATGGGGCCGAGGAATCTGACCACTTTATCCGCTTTAAGTCCTCCGTGTGACTACCTGAATGAGAGTGGGCCAGTTCTTGGTGATATGGGTTGCCGGTGGGATGTGTTAATATTTGTGCCCGGTGGTCGCTCTCTCCTTGTGGAGCAATTTGATAGTTCTTGATCCAGGGCAGTATTTCTCTGCTCCCTAGGGTAAAGTCCAAAAAACTAAAGGGATCTGCCATCTGACCAGGTCCATGCGGGAGGGATGTCAGACTGGGATGCAAAATGTGGGGGAATTCCGGGGAGTCTGGTCCTGGATCGTCGGCAAGATTGCAGTAAAGATTAGTGTTGAAATCACTTGAAATTATACTTGGTGTATTGCCATACTTGCCAATTAGGTCGCAGATGGAGTTGATCAGGCTGTCCATTTGGGATTTTTTCTTAGTGGTACAGGGGGATATATAAGCGTTGAGAATTAGCAGCTGAGGGTTCATGAGTGAACTTCCCAGGATTATTTCAGAGAGCCAATCCTCCTCAAATTTAATCTGTTCGATACATTTGGATAATTTTGTCGATACATAGATCGAGAGACCGCCACTTGGTCTACCAAACTTGGACTGCCTGGTGGCAGGAGTCATAAACTCCAGATAGCCCACTATTGGGATACTTTCTCCTGTAGAAGAAGGATGTTGTGTTCTTTTAAAAAATCCAAGATGGCGAAGGATTATATTTCCAGGCCAAATCTGTTGATGTTCCAGGAGCATATTGTCAGACTATGGTTAATGGTGGTTCAATTGGTCTGGCTTCTGGTTAGAATCCCCGGCAGCCATAACCAGTCTGCTTCACCAAGATTTCGTTGGTCAATTGCTTGCTCAGTGGTTCCAGTTGGAGAGCTGCCTCTTGCAGACCTCAATACCGAATAGGGGGTTGAGGAGGAGCTAAAAGTACCTGCCTGGTTGTTTTCCAATATTGAGGGGTAACAAGGGGCACTTGGTATTGTTATTGTTATACCCCTGGTTTTAAATTGATCGGTTTTCGTCAGGACCAAATCCTGGGTTGCCGGTGATACCAGTGTTACTTGTGTAGCTTTGCCCGTGTTGGATCCGATGAATGGAACAAATTTAATAGCGATTATATCTCTCGATTGTAGATGGTTTAACCCCTTAAGTGCTGCCTCAGTGCATTGGCCGATGGCAGCACTACCTCCCCAGTGCTGCGCACGACCATTGGACGTCCATTCAGCACTAGTTCCAATGGACAGCGCATCACTGGGGAGGAATGTTTAATAGCATCTATGAGGTTAAATCTGGTAGGGTTTTGAAAAGTTTCAGTATATTCCCTCGATTAAGGATGTTGTGAGGGCCCCATTGCCGCCACGGGAAGTCATTCAAATTTGCCCATCATAATATGGCTGATGGTGTCTGATAGACACCGTAGAAAACACACAAAAGAGCAGACAAGGTCTAGAAACGGTGTGTAACTGCAATGGCGGCCGTGTGGCACTAGTGGTGAGTGCATGAGACGAAGGTTTTTAAAAATTGAGACTATTAGTCACAAAAAGGCAAAAGTAATTCTCATCAGACCACCCATGTGGTGGAATTTGCGTCATCTGGAAATCACTGATCTTCCCATCCCAGGTACGACCATATAGTGTCGATACGGGAAGAGTTGACAAGGACATAGTCTTTGTTGTGACATCCTGAAGTGATGTGAATGAGAAAAGTGCAGTGCTATGACCGTACTGCATAGCGCCATTGAGTAGCCTTACTACTCGGCGTGTTTTTAATCTTTGACACTTGGACTTCTATCGGAACATTCCTCAGAGTCCTGGTAGTCAATTTTACTTTATATTTTTTGAGCACTGCACTTTTCTCATTCACATCACTTCAGGATCACCACTAGTGCCACACGGCCGCCATTGCAGTTACACACCGTTTCTAGACCTTGTCTGCTCTTTTGTGTGTTTTCTACCTTGGTATAGGGGAGTGAGCAGAAAGGTCATTAAATATTTCCCCTCGACCCTCCACACACCTGTTTTTTTTTTTCATTCTGATAGACACCGCCACCATATTATACCTTTTCCGCCCGGTCCCCTTGCGACCGGGGCAGAAAAGCGGCGGATGGTCTTACCGTCCGCCACAGTCCCCCCCGCCATCCTAATATGGCGGGGGGTCTTTAGAGCAAGGATGACGGGTGGATCGCCCCTGCCAGGCCGGCGGTGGCTACCGCCAGCCTGGCGGGGGCGATCTGCCCGCCATCCTAATGGGCCACCTGGGGTTTTATTTCGATGTTTTGGCCAGTTTGTTGGATTGGGGTTTGACCAGTTTGAAGAGTTTGTGGGGTCTGTTCTGGGTGATCACCATTTCTGATCTGAATTATTTTTTTTTGAGCTGAGGATGTTCCTGTTGTATGTATTTCTGGCCTGGCAGAGAAGTTTTAGGTGAGCGGCAGAGGGGTGCTGTCTCCAGATTCTTTCGGATTGCCGGAGGAATCTCCACTCATTGTTGAGGGATCCAGTGAACCAGGGGTTTCTATCTTTGATTTGGGTTCGTTTTAGTGGGGCTAGGTCATCCAGAATGTTCGATATAGTTGCAGAGTAGTGATCGTTGAGGTCACTGACCGATGTGATATGCGAGAGGGGGAGGTCAGATTTGCACCGAGCCTCCAGTTCTTTGTGGTCCAGGTTCTTGGTGTCTCTGACCCAGCGTTTAGGAATCACCTTCTGCGGTGCCCTTGTCTTGTGGGTGCCAGGTAGTAGGAAGGCAATGGCGTGGTGGTCAGAAAAGTCACGTGGGTCTATACAGATAAGCTTGACGGTTGTTTCCTTAGAGATGATCCAGTCAAGAGTGGCCCTTTCGAGTGAGATGGGAGTGAACAAGATTGGGTCAGGGCTTGATTGGTCAGGAGGTCTTTATTGGCGTTGACATGAGGATCCTTGGGATGGTGGTCAGTGAAGGAGTCATTCATTCCTGGGGGTGGTAAAAGATGTGCAGGTTGCACAGTTGGGTGGAGTTACTGCAAATAGAGAGGGCGAGGTATTCGCAGGAGTCGGTGGTATCCGCCAGAAGTTCAGTGACAAGAAGGTTAGATTGATAGAGGCAGACGACGCCACATCTTTTCTTGCTATGTTGCCTTTCCAGCCTTGCAATGTAATAGTTGGGAGGGACTAAGAGGTCTAGGTATGGGGATGAGGAATCGTTTAGCCATGTTTCTGTTAGAATTGCTAAGTCGAGATTTTTGTTCAGGATGAGAGCAGCAACATCGGCGGTGTGCTTTACTGCCGATCAGAGGTTAATTAAGAGAACAGTCAGGGAGGGATCGGAGGGAGTGTCAGGGGTAGAGGCGGACAGGTGTACAGGTGCTAGATTGCTTTTAATCACACTTCTGTTACGGAGGTTAGCTGATCTGCAGGGGTTGACAGCGACTGTGCTGATGGGATGTTCAGCACTTACGTCTGATAGGCAAGGGGTAGCTGGGGCTGCGTTGTTGTCCTGGAGGATGGCAAGGATTTCCTTTACAGTGAGGTCTAGCGGATTTGGTGTGGGGAGGGTAGAGTTGTAGGAGAGGATGAGAGCTAGAGTTTCCTCCTCTGATAGGTGGCAATAATGCTTACGAGGGTAAAGGTGCCTCAAGGATCGAGGTAGTGGGTGTTTGGGGAGCTCTGTGATAAGAGGGGAGTGGAGTTCAGCAGGGACTTGAGGCTAGCGAAGGAGAGTTCGGCGAGGTGAAGCAGGTTCGTTAGATCCAGAAAGGAGAAATGGATGCTATGAATTATTTTGGCAGCTCTGGAGTGCAGAATATCGATATCCGCATAAGGGGGAGGCACTAAAGGACAGGGGACAGTGGTTTAGCGGCAGTTCTATCGTCATGCATACGGGATAGGAATGAAGGGCTAGCTCGACCTGTGTTGTAGGACTTTTTGGATGACTCAGGCACGCGGTCGGAGTGGGGAGCTAGCGGGGTGGAGACCAGAGGTCTAGGGCCGATTTTGTTGGCAAGGCCTGGAAACGTGCTAGGAGGGTTAGGATGGACTGTGTTAGGAGCAATTGGAGGGGTGGTTTGTGGGCTAGCAGGGCTAGCTTGACCTGTATCATAGGTCATTGGAGGCGAACCAATCTCAGAGTCAGAGTGTGGAGCTAGCAGGGAGGAGACCAAGGGTCTCAGGCTGATTGCATTAGCAAGGCCGGTAGACGAGCTAGAGGGGTTAGGATGATTTGTGTTGGAAACCTGAGACAGTATGGGGAAAATGTATCAGTCTCGGACAAAGTGTTATGATTCAGGCTCATGCTAGTCTGTCGGACTTCTTCTCCAGAGACACGGTGCCTGGCCATCTGTAATAAATACATGTGTGGCCATGTATATCTATTACAAATACATCTACTTTAGTGCCTAACCATGCTGTTCCAACAGCAGTGAGAGTGAATGTACCTGCCACATGTTTGTTCTCTATCTACACAAATGACATTATCAAAGACTTGAGTAGTGATATTATAAACCGCTTTACTAATAACATCATTAATGACCCCTGCAAAACCGGGAGTCATTTCTCTTTTGCTGAATTTTGCTAGTAGTTTCGATATCCCGTAACAAGAGCATGTTAAGCCGTCCCCATTGGGATTTAGTATCAGGAGGAGAATTGGGCCAACCCACAACCTTTGTTAACTGGTTGTGATCAAATGCCTTGACATGCATGAGAGGCACAAGAGTGTGGCCCACATTAAGATAACAGTCATTAAACTTTTATATGCTGGAACTGTTTTGCAGAGTGTCCTTTTTCCATATGTTAGCCCTGCAGTCCACTGGACAAAACAAAATGCCCCCTTACCAGATTTATTGACTTGAGCACTGTTGGACTTGGCCCTCTATGTAGGGTCACCCCCAAACGATTCCCTTCACCCCTTCTATTTTTACTGAAATCATTTGTGTTGGCCTTAGGACTCTGTGAACTTTACCCTGCTAACTAGTGCTAACGTGCTTTTGCTCACACACTAAAAACATGTTAAAATTGGTTTACACCTAATTGGCATATTCAATTTATTTATATGTCCCTACTAAAGTGGCATAGCCTATACCTAGGCTGGTAAGTTGAATGCTACTTGTGGACCTGCAGCACTTCTTGTGCCACCCACTCAAGTAGCCCCTTAAAACATTTCTCAGGCCTGCCATTGCAGCCTGTTAGCAGTTTTAAACTGCCAATTCAACTTTTCAAAATAACCCCTAAGCCAGGCCTAAAGCTCCATTTTTAATACATACAAGCCACCTCTAAGGTAGGCCCTAAACAGCCTCTAGGGCAGGGTGCATTGCAATGAAAAAGTTGGACATGTAGTTTTCAGGTCGGGAGGCAAAGGTAAGAGTGGTGGGGCGGGGTGGGGGCGGAGGGAAGTCAGCAGACGCCAGGATAGGTCAAATTGAATAAAAAAGAAATAAAACCACTTACCTTGCGCTCGCCGTAGCGCCAACTCGGCAATGCGGCGAATGTTAGTTAAATGGTTTTATTGATTTTTTATGTAATTTTACCTATCCTGTCATCTGTCAACTCCCTCTCCACCCTGCCTCGCCCCCGTCCCCACCTCACTGCTCTTACTTGTTCCAGCCGTGCCTGGTAGTTTTAAGGTTTACATGTCCGGGTAGTAAACAACTTCTAAATTCATATTTCACTACTGTAAGGTCTACCTTTCATATAGGATAATATTGGGCTACCTTATTACATTTAATAAGTGCTAACATTCGATTTGGAGCCTGTAGGAAAATCATTCTGGTGTCTGAGAAACCACAATTTAAAATTCTCTTTAATAGAAAAGTCAGATTTTAAGTCACAATTTAGAAAATTACACTTTTAGAAAGTTGTCATTTTCATGTCCTATTTGGTGCCTGCAGCCTCTTCCTTGGTTACATGGGTCACATGACTAGGTGTGAGTGGCAGTTGTCCTATGTATATGCCTACCAAGCAGCCACACAATAGAGGAATTAATTGTCCCTGGCAGAATTGGGGCATTGAGGCAGTAAATTCCAAGCACTTCTGAAAGGGGACCTTCTAGAAACTTTTTACTTCATAGAAGGCACCAGGTATAAAAAAGGAACCTTCAGACTTACACATCGGTTCACTTTCTGCACTTTAGCAGTCTGCTTTGATGCACCAATAAGAACTGCATTGATGCCTGATGCCTACTCTGAGGCCCTAGATGTCTACCCAGCTGCTGTGTCCTGTACTTGCCCTTGAACCCAGGGCCACATAGTGTCTCCAAGGGCCAGTTAGCAGGCTTTCTGATCAGAGGCTCATGGACAAAAAAGACTCCAACCATGTTGAAAGCAAACCTGGACCATGTCTGAGTGAGTATTGAGCCTCAATGTTGTGCTTCTCCGGTCCTAGACCTTTGGAAGTGGTGCTAAAGGTGGCCAGCTATCCCAAATCCAAAACTTGGGAAAATATTTGCCCAAATAGTGCTATGAGAAGTGAGGGGAGGCCAGGACCTACCTGCTGGTCAATCAACACCAGGTGCATTGCTGGTCGGCGTTACTTTGTGGCAGCTCCAGCTATGTCTTCTTTACAGCAGCAAATCCTGTTCAGCGGTTCCCCGTAGAGGGCGTGCAGCCTCATGGAATCCTTGTTGGCTACAGACTGCAGCTTCTTCCCACAGGAGATCTTTGACTTCCAAAAAAGAGACTATCTCCGAAACAATGATTCTTCAGTGTGACTTTGAACAGTCCCCTGACAATGACATCTCCACCTCGAACACCGCCAGCTGCCTTGCCCCGCTGAACTTTACCCTTATCAGCATACATGAACCACAGCCATCCAGAAATTTTCGCTCCACCTTCCTCCCCCTGGTACAGACACTGCACATCCGCCATAACGACAGCGGAGGACACATTCTTCTCCCACCTCGCCGTCAAGTTCTGGAACAACCTTCCTCTCCACCTCAGAACATCAGCCTCGCTGACCAAATTCAGGAAGAAACTTAATACCTGCCTCTTTTACTAAGCCTTGCAACCCAGCACATGGATATCCTCATGGGTCAGGGTATCCATCGCAAGTGCTGATTGACTGATTGATTGATTTCAGGCATTTTTCTATAACATTTCTTTCAAGTCTGAAGGAGAGCGGAGATTGGGTCCAATCCATCTCTTGTATCCGACCCATGCTCCATTGTGATTGGCAATGACTTTCGACTTTGCCTCGGTCTTGCACAACTCGATGTCTGCAGTTGGCACTTTCATGTTCACTGTTTGTATGCTAAATAAATACTTTACATACACTTTATATTTTGCCTCAAAGTTAAGCCTGACTGCTTTTGTGCCAATATACCAGAAGGTTAAGTTCAGGTTAATTTAGTGACTTTTTGTGGTTCCCGCTGACAAGGATTGTGGTTGTTGCTTGAGTAGGGATTAACCTACCTCTCAACTAATAACACAATTTCTCACAGGCACTAGTTGCAGTGCGAATCCCTTGACAATGCCATTTAAGGCCAAAGACTGTGCCAGGCATGCTACTGGGGAAGCGGGCTGCATTTATCCACAACTTGTGACTGAAGCCTACTGGGCTCTCCTGAAGGGCAGGTTGTTGAGATTATGGCACTGGCAGTACTGGACTCTGTAAATGCCCTGTGTCCAAAGCCTGCGGTGCACAGCCAGGACTATGCTCACCAGACACGAGAAGTAAGGAAACTGTGTGGAGAGCTTGGTTTATTTCCTCCCCTTGCACTCAAACTGACATAAACACAGCAAACTGCTGTACCATTGAGCTGTGGCTCCAGAGGGAATAGGTTCATGGAATGTCTGAAGGCCACACTATGTGTACATACATAGCCCACATGACATTCTCAAAGTCTACATCTGGTAGGCAATTTGACGGAAGCTTTATGTTTTAGATCTTTTTTATCGTTTTGGAAATACAGTGGTTGTTATATCGGTATGCACATATATTTACAAAACTTGTGGACCAACAACAAAGAGCTCTATGATATCCAGCCATATAGCCCACAGAGTATTAGAAACAAAGGATCGGCAAACATGGGTAATGGGTGAATTCCTCCTCACCCCCAATAGTACAAGAGAATTGAGAGGGAAAAGGGAGAGGAAAAAAGGGGCGTGGGGGGGAACGAGAATGTGGAGGGATCCGGGGGACCCATGGAAAATTACAAAGGAAGGACACTTAGAAGAGGACTTGGAGCAAAAAATTACTTTGGTACTAGGCAGTTCTAGAGTCAATACCCATGGAAGCACTGGAGTACTTGAGTTACCTCGCCCAGAGAAGCCGGGTGCATAGGTGTCTTTTGATGTCGGTTTCGCCGTCGTTTTCAATGGCGAGCTGCTGAAAAGTGCTGCAGGCGACCAAGTGGAAAGAGTCCGGATGGATCCAAGCCTGGATCGGAGTCGAGAAGAACCTGAAAGCAGAGGGGACAGAGTCTGGGTCAATAGCCAGTGACCAAGAAGGCAAGGAGAAGATGCCAACCAATGTCGGGTGATTTCAGGTGAAGAAGGTGAAGCTTGACTCTTCAGCCATGAGGACCAGGAGGCGATGACAACCAGAAGCTGGATTCGAGCTGTCCCACAAAGGATGTCAAGTGCTGCAGTGTCGATTTCTGGTTTGGACCCAACAAGCCTTGGCAACAGCAACCCAAGCAGAAAGCAAAGATTGGCTTCAGTGCAGACCAGCAAGATCTGAGGAAATCACCCTTTGGAGGGGAGTCAGGGCACGTCTGGAGCAACCAGGAAAGCCCAAGAAACAGAAGGGTTACCTTCGTGGGGACCCACCAGTTGATGGACCAGGGAGCGCAAAGGAGCCTCAGCAGAAATGTTAGAAGGGGGCCCATGGGACACTCTTAGAGTGTAGGCCCACAATCTTCAATGCAAATGGTACTCGGGGCTTTAACTACAAGTAGCCCAATGCACAACTTCAAGAAAACTCAGGAAATTGATGCACTATCAAATGTGCACGGTGTCCAGGGGTCCCGGTTCCAAGTCACTTGTTAGGGCTGCAGGTCTCAGCTTTGCTGGGATCTCTTGTTTGCCTCAAAGAAGTATGGAAGTCTGGGTCCTGTGTCACAAGTCCATAGGGATCCAGCTGGAGCCTTGGAAATGCAGACCTGCAAGATGCTTCTTTGGTGCCTGTTTGAGCAGGGGAGTCACTCCTTGACCCCAAGGGAGATTCTTCTGTCTTCTAGTCACAATAGAATATCGAAGTTCCAGGATATATGTTGAAGAGTTTGGTCCAGGGTAATCTAAAGTCCTAAGGACTGGGTTCCTGTACTTATACTAAGTTTAGGGGTTGGAGTAACTCTAGGGTCCCACCTATGGGAGGACCCAGAGTGGGGGTGGTTACACCCCTTTCCCTTTGTCCAGTTTCATGCCAGAGCAGGGGCTGAGTGCTCCTGAAACCGGTTTGAACTGGTATATGCACAGGGACACCAAGTGTGCCCCAGCACTGTCTGAAAAGTATTCTCTGAATGCACCCACCCAGCCCCAATAACTAAAGCCTGTCTGGGTAGGTGGTTACACCTCCCTGTGACAGAAAACCTATTGCCCAGGCCTCCCCTGCCAGAGTTGTGTCCAGCAGCAGGAGGTCAGATTTGTGTCTGTGGCTGCAGCATCCATTTTGTGATGCTGGGGCTCTTTTAAACTATTACCGGTTAAGTAAGTATGTACATTTCTTCTCCCTCTAGAAGGGTGGAATTCTACCCCCGCCACCAGAACTGGAGGGGGGGGGCAGTATTCCAAAGTGTTTGACACCAAACAGGACATGTTTCCATGCAGCCATCCCAAAGTTAACATCAACCGTGAGGTTATACTGCACTTAGGAGTATATGGTCTGGCTGCATCACAGAACAGCTACAGAGAAGTGATTCAGAAAGCTGCACAGGGGTCCTGCTTATGCATGGGCACCCTCTCACACAAAATCAAGCACTCTGCCTTTAGGATTGATAAGGCTTGCCATAGGAGTGACTTATAGGTTTATATGTGTCAGTGATATAAGGTAGATATAGGTAACCTATATCTTAGAAAGGGGTCCATGCACCACCTTACCCAGGCACAGTAGTAGACCTGTTGTGCCCTTTTGGAAGGCTTCCCAGCGGTGGCATAATACATGCTTCAGCTCCTGGTAGGCCTCCTGGTAGGACTCTGGGGTATCTATTCCCTTAGTACCTAAGGTATCATATACTAGGGACTCACAAGGGTAACCCTGTAATCAATCTGGAGTGTACCTAATGAACATTAAATCAATTTAAAGAGGAAGCAGCTAGGTTGTGGTCCTGTTTATAAGAGCCGCAGCCAGACTAAAGCTGAAAACCAGTGAATTTTAATACATATTCAAATAACAAACCAAACCACATTCACTGGATGATGTCATCAGTGATGTCATTTGAGATGTCATCAGTGATGTCACTGACCATGTCATGAATGATGTAATATATAAAATCATCACCAGTGGATTGCGGGCGCAAGAGTTACAGTTAGTACAACTAACTATAACAGAGGAATTTCAATTGTTTTGTATGAGTGAAATGTCCAGCTAACTATAACACCACTTAAACCTATGTTTTTTTCAATTAATTTCTAAGGTTTTTTAAAGGATAATTCCTAACTATAACCTGCTTTAAACCTTTGTTTTTTTCAGTGAATTTCAAATGTTTTTTAAATGACAATTCCTAATTATAATGTTCACCATTTCCTCATATTTTCAACAAGATGCCAAATCTGCAATGCTACCTAAAAAACAGGCAATAGTTCCACTTACCACTAACAAATTAACATCAACATTTAACTAGTGTAAGGATGTTGACTATGTACTGCGTGAATTACATCCAACTCACACCCATATTTAAAGAGGAATATGTGATAGAGGTACTAATTATACACTTCCTACACCCAACAAAATCACAATACCCAGTGCCACCACCAGTACAACCACCCCTCCTGAACCTTCCCCCTCTACTACCTCAGAGTCAGCACAAAACAAGACAACGGAACTTCCCAAAATAATATATCCCCTCAACAGCACACTAGCTCAATGTTCAGAGATGTGGCAACCAACTATGTATAAGGAAAGGAACTCGCACATCAACAATAATGTACACAATGCTAACACTACCGGTGATATGCTATACACAACTCACTACACAAACCTAAAACTTTTCCGTGTGTAGATATACTATTGATGCGTGTAGTGTACTGCATAGTGGACACAACCATATTATCTCAGACACTGGGGAATATTTCGGTTATGTAGCTGTGTTGTCTCCGCCCCCCCTTTTTAGCAGAAGCGGAGTAGGCTGGTCCAACGTACGCAATGTCCGCATAAGACTATAAATAATTAGCCTACGCCTTGGGTGACGTTCACTTCTGCAAAGAAAAGAGACTTCGCCACAGCGAAGGTCCTCACCCTGTCACATGACTGCCGCCATGACCACATGCCTCCTCAATACAGGCCCATTGTGAACTCAGCGCCAAAGCACTGCAGACTTATGTCTTTATCGACCTCTACCTTCGATCTACACTGTGGGCAGCAGCGTTCACAACTTGAATTCAGATTTGGATCTACACTACTGACAGCATTAAAGTTAGCCTTGATTTATGTAAGGCAAAGACAATTCTACTCTATGTCCTCATATTTTGGTAAAATAAGTGATAAAAATTCTTCGTCGCTATTCGTGCCGACTACTGCCTTCGATCTAATCAAGCCTTGCTTTATTTAAGGTAGAGACAATTGTACTCTATGTCTTCCGATTTTGGAAAAGGATGTGGCAAAATGCATTCGTCTACAACTGACTATTGCCTTCTATCTACACTGCGGACAGCAGGGTTCAGAACTTGAATTCAGCTTTGCATCTACACTACGGACAACATTGAATTAAGCCTTTCTTCATTTAATGCAGAAACAATTGTACTATATGTCTACAGATTTTGTTAAAGGGTGTGACAAAAAGCATTCCTCGATGTCTGTGTCAACTACTGCCTTCGATCTACACTGAGGACAGCAGGGTTCACAACTTGAATTCAGCTTTCCATCGACACTACGGACAGCATTCAAGTTAGCCTTGATTTATGTAAGGCAGAGACAATTTTGTTAAAGGATGCCACAAAAAACATTCCTCAATAGCTATACTGACTACTGCCTTCAAATGTAAATTGCGATCAACAGAGCTTGATACCAGTGGCGCATCAGCACTACAGACAACATTGAATGCAGTCTCAATTTATTTAAGGCAGAGACAATTGTACTGTGTCCTCAGATTTTGTTAACGTATCGTGATAAAAAAGCATTACTCAATGTCTGTGTCAACTACTACCTTCGATCTACACTGCAGACAACAGGGTACACAACTAAATTCAGCTTTGCATGTACACTAGGGACAGCAGGAAATTCAGGCTTGATTTATTTAACGATTCAGAAAAGGGGGTGGTGATGAACAGAGTGTCTGAATTAAGCAGACCACTCTTACCCAGTCCAAAGATCAGGGCTTGATCCATCACCGTTATTTATCTCACTGCACCATCCCAGCTCAGAACCTGGCTATATGCAAATCAGTCTGTCCCTGGCCCAGTGCATCATGGGAACAGGGCAGACTAAACTACCAAGCCAATTCTTCACCAGAAAGGAGACAAGCTACCGGGGACCGGTTTCTGGCATTTAAGCCGTCTTCGGCCCGGCTTGCTTGAATCCTGATGGTGCAGTGAGAAAGGGACTCATGTCTGAGTATACCCTGTCACACCTATAGTGGCCAAAAACGATTCAGAAAAGGGGGTGGTGATGAACAGAGTGTCTGAATTAAGCAGACCACTCTTACCCAGTCCAAAGATCAGGGCTTGTGAATCCCTTGCTCATTGCACCATCAGGATTCAAGCAAGCCGGGCCGACGACGGCTGAAATGCCAGAAACTGGTCCCCGGAAGCTTGTTTCCTTCCCAGTGTAAGAATTGGCTTGGTAGTTTGGTTTGCCCTGTTCCCATCATGCACTGGGACAGGAACAGACTAATTTGCATATAGCCAGGTTCTGAGCTGGGATGGTGCAGTGAGCTAAAAAACAGTGTTGGATCTAGCCCTGATCTCTTGACTGGGTGTGAGTATTCTGCTTAATTCAGAAACTCTGTCCATCACCACCTCTTGTTGTTAAATATTTTGTCCACCCTAAGCGTGGAAGGGTATACTCAGATGTGAGTCCCTTGCTCCTTGCACCATCAGGATTCAAGCAAGCCGGGCTGACGACGGCTGAAATGCCAGAAACCGGTCCCCGAAAGCTTGTTTCCTTCCCAGTGTAAGAATTGGCTTGGTAGTTTGGTTTGCCCTGTTCCCATCATGCACTGGGACAGGAACAGACTAATTTGCATATAGCCAGGTTCTGAGCTGGGATGGTGCAGTGAGCTAAAAAACAGTGTTGGATCTAGCCCTGATCTCTTGACTGGGTGAGAGTATTCTGCCTAATTCAGAAACTCTGTCCATCACCACCCCTTGTTGTTAAATATTGATTTATTTAAGGCAGACACAATTGTACTGTATGTATTTACATTTTGTTAAAATAAGTGACAATAATCATTTGTCGATATCTGTGCTGACTACTGCTTTCCATCTACAGTGCGGACAGCAGGGTTCAAAACTTGAATTCAACTTTGCATGTACACTACGGACAGTAGGGAATTCAACCTTCATTTATTTAATGCAGAGACAATTGTACTGTATGTGTTCTGATTTTGCTAAAATAAGTGACAAAAATCATTCGTCGATATCTCTGCTGACTACTGCCTTTGATCTACAATGTGGACAGCAGGGCTCACAACTTGAATTCAGCTTTGAATCTATACTATGAACAGCATGAAATTTAGCCTTGATTTTTTTAAGGAAGAGATAATTGTAATTTATGTCCTCAGATTTTGTTAAAAGGTACGACAAAAAGAATTTCTTGATGTCAGTGATGACTACTGCCTTCGATCTACATTGTGAGAGCTCACGATTCAGGTAGAATGGCGATTGTACATGACGCATTCCAATAGACAAGAGACATTATACCAGTGCGACCCCCCCGAATCACGAATCATTGCAGGGTATGTACACGCTGAGTTCTTTCGATACCACTAACTCACTGCACCACAAGTCCTCTCCCCGTAGCCTTATTATGGCAGAATTCACTAGGCAAAAAACATTGCTCCCAGTGCAGCCCCACTGCACTACACATTATCGCGGGATACGTACAAGCTCAGCGCCACAGATACTACTAACTCAGTGCACCATAAATTATCGCAAAGAAGAGTGAACAGTTTTATGTCACAGTGCGACATACTGTCCCTTTTGAATCCAATTCATGCAGAATCCAATCGACAAAACACATTACTCCAATTACTGTGCCCCACCCCGACTATGCATCATCGCAGGATACGTACACGCTTAGTTCCAAAGGTGCTAGTACCTCAGTGCACGAAAAATCATTGTCACGTGGCGTTACAAAGACTGAATTCACAAGACAACAACATTACTATCAGTACAGCCCATCATCGCAGGCTCTGCAGAACATTGCCTCATGCAGCACTGGGATACGTCAGTCCAGCCCACTCCGCTTATCTACCGGGAAAACACAAGAACTCTACATGGTCCAGATTTCCATTGTAGTGATTTCTTACTTCCAGGTCTAGTTGTCAGAACGGCACACACACACTCCCTCAAGGCTGGTATACACCCACACCACACCCATCCACGACTAACGTCACTACACACGTGACCCTACCAATTAAAAAAAATGGGGCGCACGTTCTCAACGCCATTTTAGAGTTGCTCTAATCGCAAGCGCTGTGATGGCCCATCCTAGTGGTTCGGACGCCTCATGTAGGCCCGAACCATCGAGCAGGGGGGGCCCACCACTACATTCGTGGCCTCTTTGATCACTGAGTTAGTGGTACCGCAAGGACTGAGCGGGTGAGCAACCTGCGATGATTTAAAAAAAATATATAAATATATTTTTTTTAAACTTTCTTTTATTAGAGGGTTGTAATACAGTACATCGCTGGGTATAGAATCCCACATAAGTGCGTCATAAGGATACGAGGCACATGCAACATAATAGTAAGTACAATATACTAGGCCAATAGTTACAGCAGTGTCACATCTTAGCATGTTTACACCTTTAAATGTACCCATTATCATTCCCACTTTCATTTTATCTTTAAGAATAAAGATCTCCTCTTGTCCATATCCAGTGTGACACAGCTCTGACAGGTTACAACTCGTGATAAGGGACCATACGTGGTCCATACTGCACCACCATGGGACAGAGCATAAACATTTGAAAAAACAAAACATATCAACTTCCCCACCCACTCCCTCCCCCCGTAGCTCAGCATTAGGAAACTGTGCACCCGTATACATTGTTCAGATCAGCACATTGTGCGCTTGTGACATCCATACATTTGTACACCGGCCTCTAGCAGATTTCCGTTTTGTACCTCAGAGCCCCAGCACCTCTTCCTCTCCGCACATCCCCAGCTCCAACAGAACACACTCTAGAGGCAATACTCCAGTATGTGCACTGCGCCCAGGTCTTCTATCTGCAACCGGCGATGATGATGGGAGCACGAGTATGTCCTTAGCCATAGCGATATCAAGACTCAATTCAATAACTTTATTCGGTTATTATGCAGAAAGAATAATCATAAAAGTACAATTTAATAAATCACACGTCCAAAATTTGAAAATTTATAAAAATAAACATGGTATCTTAAAAATAGACCAGTTAAATTTCATACATAAATTGATTTCGTGATATAAAAACATTTTTTTTAAACGCAGAGACAGATGCAACAGTAAATATAGTGTCTAGTTTCTGGATGGCCAAAAAAGCAGGGCGACATTGTCTGAGTTCCATACTCTTCAATATTGGTACGATCCATCTTGTCCTTGGAATAGTGTAAAATTTACAGAGCAACAAGATATGCATGTCCGATTGGCTGGACAAGTCGTCACATGGACATTTACAAAGTTGTCTTGTCCAGTCATTCATCTTTGGGAGACTTAAAAATCTAAATAAAATGTTAACCTGAGCCGCCTTAATAGGAACCTTTCAAAATCACTCATGTGTAGCTTAACGTGCCTTTGGATATTAAAAGTGGTCATTGTTAGGTGGTGGGCCACCAATGAAGTCTTTGTCATTTCGGTGTTGGTTCTATAATCACTCAAATGCATCATACATAGACTTTTAAGTTCTTTTCTAGAGACCTGGCACATCAATAAGGGATCACTGTAGTATTCTCTGTGGCCTATTTGTGTGAGAAACGTCTTTACGTAATATAACTATCTTATCTTACTAACATTATCAAGATTCATCATATCCTTCAGAATAGAACGGTTAAAAACACACTCCTCGGTAGTCCATACCCTGTGCCACAGAAGAACCGGTTGTACCTTAATAACATCTTCTAGGTATGGATATCCAAGTTCAGCATGACAAATAAAAGTGGAAACACTATCGGGGACTGTTAAAAGGTATCTCATAAAACAATTCTCTGCTACCTGTAATGATTTCACATTTACATAACCCCATATTCCTGCACCATAGATCGCTGTTGCTACACAAGGTGCTCTATAAACACATAAAAGTTCCCCAATTGGTTGTCTGCCCATTTTCCTACTAAAGTTAGTCAAAGCCATTAATGATTTACAAAACAGTAACCTTCTTGTCTTTATCACATTACTCCATGAACTGGACTGATCGAAAAATATTCCTAGATAGGGAAAAGTGGGGGTAAAAGCCAGCGGTTTTGAATTAAAATACATTACTTTTTTATTTTTATCTGCCCCAGAGCCACAATTCATACAGAACGATTTCGTACAATTAATTCTCAAATCCAAATTTGTCATAAATTGGTAGAAAGATGTAACCATCCTTTGCATGGCAATTGGCGTCCTGGCCATCAAAACCGCGTCATCCGCGTATAGCAGTGAGGGGACAGATCTGTTAGCTGTCATAGGCATGTCCCTACACTCTTGCAGCAATATTCTTTCTAGGTCATTAATATAAATTGTGAACAGTAAGGGGGCGAGAACGCATCCTTGCCGCACTCATCTAGTGCACTCCCCATTTTTACCAAATCTAACTTTGGCCCTTGACCCCGAATAAAGCTCCCTTAGAAAAAGAATTATACTTTCATCTACCCCTAGGTTTTCCAAAATCAGCCATAACTTGCTGTGGGTGACGCAATCAAAGGCTGATGTTAAGTCTACAAAGGTTAAAAATGTGTGACCTCCTTTGGCTTTGGTATATTTTTCTAAAAGAATATGTAAATTAAGGCCCTGGTCAATAGTGCCAAGGCCCTTCCGAAATCCATATCGGAGATCACTAATTATCGAATGTTCATCAGCCCATAATTGTAATCTATTTAAAATCACATGACCGATAATCTTAATTGTTGGGTCTAGTAATGATATAGGGCGATAGCACGAGCAACTTGTTCCATCCCCTTTTTGTATATCAGTGCAATAATAGACTCATACCATGACGGTAAAAATCCGGTCGAACAGCACGCATTAAACAATTGCGTGAGGAATGGACCACATAGAGCCACATTATTTTTATACAGATCAACCTGCACCCCATCCGGTCCCGGAGCCTTTCCTCCCATACTGGCTTTAATACCCACTCTCTTAAAAGTATGTGAGGGCTCCTCGTCCCCTACATTCTCAGTTGGTACCTGCTCTGATACGGTCGAAACATTGTATAAGTCTGCATAATGTGATACCCATTCACTCTCTGATATGGCTGTCTCTACTCTAGCTTTTGCTTTATCACTTTAATAAAAGGGGCATTAACCGCTTTCCAGAAAGCTGCAGTATCTCTTTTCAAGGAAGCTTCACACGAAGAATCCCATGATTCCTTTTTCAATGCATTCTTTCTTTTTTTCAGGGTCTTTTTATAAATCTTTCTCAAGTCCCTTATTAAAATCTGATCTTTATCCGGGGCATTTAGGGCACGCATAATATTAGAATAAGCCTTGGTGCACGATGTATCGAACAACCCACTGTATTTTCTCTAGGATTATGTCTACTCACAAACTTTTTTTAATATGTGAGGCAATTACTATAAAGTTTTTAATAATTACCGAATTGTCTGCATTTTCATCCAGGCAAGCATAGATACTGGATTCACATTTCTTTACTAGATTATAGAGAACATCCTCTGGAATATCTTTTGTCCATTTTAGGAAATACCCATTTTGTCTATTCAGGACAATATTATCTATGAGCTGCCTTGATGTACTGTTTCTATCAGATTCACGGTGAAGTGTTATAATTTTAACACTTAGGGGAAAATGAAGTGGAACTCCCTTCCCTTTAAGATCCGTTCAGAGCCTAAGATCCTACTCTTTAGGAAACTTCTGAAGACCCATCTGTTTCCAGTGTAGTGATTGAGCGGTGCTTCTTTCTTGTTCTGTACTGCGCCGGGATGCCCCTGGGTAACTGAGCGCGTTATAAATTTTATATAATAATAATAATATAATGATCGCTTAAAGCAATATCCAAGGTATTAAAATTCCTAACTTGTCCTAGTATCTAGCAGATATCAATATATAATCGATTGTTGAAAAGACACCTCTGCCATTGAATGTGGGACAAAAAGGGGCCTCTTGTTGACAGATTCTATTAGCAAAGCCCATGTCACAGGAAAACATAATTTCATTCATGAGGTCCCCACATACAGTGTGTTCAAAGTGCGTTAGACTGGTTTCTTTGTCCAGCATTATACCACATGTCCCTCGCCCCCCTCTTTTACATAAAGACAATTAAAATCCCCTCCCCAAATAACAAAAACTACTTTAGTTTTCCTTCCTAGTAAACCTTTAACCTCTATCAGTCGTGCTTTCAACATATCTTCCATTGCCTCAGAGAAAGCATTATTATAAAAATGTACAATGATCAAACAGAGCACTTTATCAATATGTATCTTGAGCATGTGATAATATCTATTGTTATGGGGCATCTCTATTTTCTCACATTTAAAAAGATTCAATATATAAATACAGAGCCCCCCTTTAGCCCTACCATGAGTTGAGCCTATCGCTGGTGTGAATAATGTTTTAAAACCACATAGATGATGGGCCTCTTTAATCCAGGTTTCTTGTAGACTCAGTATATCGTACTCATTTACAAAATCAATCCAGATTTAGTTAGACACCTTTGTTTTTAGGCCAGCTACAATCCAGAACATAATCAACCAATTATCCTTTTTAATGGTACTATCTACCTGGCCGATACAACCAAAATCATCACTAGTATTAATGCTATTTTCAGTCGCGATGTTTGCTGCTATACCATTTCCCTCCATTATATCAAGACTCAGCACCATATGTGAGACTTCTTGGTGGCAGAGTGGGACTGCATGATGTAGAAGGTGCCCTGTCCACGAAAAGGTGAGCAGTGAGGCCTGAGTGCGCAGTGGAGGGAGTAGATGGCGTGCAGCAAACTGCATACACAACCGGATAAAAAACATTACTACTATACTAATTGTACAAAAATCGAAGCCTATTAAACAAGTTGGAACTGCACAAATAGTTGTTTTTTAAATGTGGGAGAGAAGGTGGGTGAAAGGGCAATGTAATTCTACTCCACATTAACAATCATAACATCTTTCTTTTACTATCTTTAGATGTAGAGCTTCAGGGTGCATTATGTCCCGGCACGTGGTGAAAGACACACCAGTGACAGAAAGGTGAGCTGCGAATATTCTTTTCAGTCACTCTCTCACTTCCTCTCTCCTTTGATAAAGAAATGACGCACAATGTTATCTTCCTTTTAATCTAACAGGTTGTGTTTCACAAAAGGCGTCCCCCCCCCCACACCTCCAAAGCTCAACGTTCGAGGATTCTGCGATGATGCATGGCCATCGTAACAATGTCTGAGAAGGTTGCTTCAACACGTGGTCCACCCTCTTTGAATCACGCCAATGGAACAAGGTGAGCAAAGAAGTTTGTTTCCGAAGCAACGAGAAGTCACCTGTGGGCGGAGAGAGTGGGTAGTGTGCAGCAGCTTGACTGCATAGGAATGTACAATTACCTCTGGGCAGTGAGAATGAATAGGTTGCAGCAGTCTGAGGGGCAGATTTACAAGACCCTTGTGCCACTTTTGCATCACTTTAACATGGGAAAAGTGATGCAAAAGTGGCGCAAGGAGCCTGTAAATCTGCCCCTGAGTGCGAAAGAAAAGGCATTCACCTCCGGACTCTGGGAGTCAATGGGATGCAACAGTCTGGGTACGCAGTAATGAGAACTCACTGCTATGCAGTGGGAGTGCATGGGGTAAAGTACTCTGGAAGAATAAGAGCGCACAGACTCCTCCTTGCAGTGGAAGTTGATGTAATACAGTATACTGAGTGTACAAAGTAATAAAGTAGAAAAATACTTGTGCAGTTGTATATACTCTGCTATTACTAACTCTATACTATCTTTCAGATCACAGAGAACTTGAGGCTACACTATGAACCGACACATGCTTGGACAAATACGGAGGCAAAAAGGTGAGCTACAAAGATTTTCTCTCTCTCACATTTTTAATGTCGTTTTTTCTCTTTTTCTCTCTTACTCTCTCTCATATTGTTTCTCTTTCTCTTTTAAAGTTATGGTTGTTGCGGTCCATTTTGCCGATAAAAAAATCAAGGCTGAATTTAATACAGTCTGCAGTGTAGAACCAAAGCAAAATTCAAGTTGTTAACTCTTGTTTGCCACAGTGATTACACAAGGTAAGCAGAGCAGACTAGATACAAAATGCCTCCAATTGTCAGACCCTACTCACAAAACTGGATACAGATGATCCAAGCCAAAAATGGAAACCAACTCCTGCTCAGAAAAATGCTCTCTGTCAAAGAAAACAAAGCTACTATAGTTGGTTCTGAAAACAGTGAGGTCCCCGGTAGACAGGCAGAGATCTCTGAAATTGGAGGCAGTCCTCACTGAGGGCAGTGAAGGCTATAGTCTCTCTCACCTGGCAAGTTGGTAGGATGTCTGCTAAGGTCTAAATGAGCCCCTATGAATTGAAAATAATATGTTACCCATGAATGGTGCACCAGTAGATGTAAAACCTAAAAACACACACTTAAAACAAGTAAAAGATTGTCTAGCAGAATGTCAGAACAATAAAAGAATGTCTAGCAGGCTGTCAGAAGATTCAGCCTTGCTTAAAGTACATCCGTCATAACAGAAGATGCACTTTTCAATAGGAGTATCGTGCACCAGCCTGGGAATTGGTTGCAGCAAGAGTGACAACAGTCTACCAAATACCCAATGAAAGAGAATATTAGAACATTGGAATGATGAGTGCTCTATTGCATACAATGGAGTGATCTGGGCTTCTAATGGCTTTTAGAAACCCGGAGAGCAACATTCCAATGTGTTTTTTATTTCACAGTTGTTGCTGTGAATAAAAGCCTCTCGGAACCCGAGGGGATTTAAACCCCCTCGGGCTCCAAGAGGCATTTGTTTTGACAAATTAGAACATTCTGTCTGAGGCGAATGTTCTAATACCCTTAGAACCCTCCATAGCGGGCTCTACTGGCCTTTAACGACTCGCTCCCTTGTTAAAGGCCTTCACATTCGGCTCGGGACTTTAACGCTGGAGTCGGTCTTTAATGGCACTAGAACCACTACCTCAGCTTCTAAGGCTATAATGAATCCATTAATGGGATCACTGAAAGCAAAAATATTGAAGTCTTATCTACATCTACAAAGAGATGAGTACAAAAATATCAAATCCAAAATATCAAAAAATATATATAGTTAGTCAAAATATCGAATTTTTTAAAATGTCTTAAAAGTAATTTAAAATTAATGAAATAATAACTATAATTAACTAAAACATACTTAAAAATACTTAAATAACTTTAAAAGTATTAAATAATTAATATATATATACTCTAAAAAGAGTAAGGAAAATAGAGCGACAGTCCCTCCTGACCAGTAACACCGATCAGGTTAACCGAAGGGGTAAGTCAGGTGATGATCAAGGCAAGTTCAGAGTCATAACTCCCTATTCTACAGGTGCAGACAATTTCAGAGCTATGCTACGTAAGAATTGGCATATTCTTCTAACAGACAGTGTGCTCAAAGCAGATCTCCCATCTCAGCCACTCCTAACCTTCAGCAAAGCAAAATCCCTAGGCGACATACTGGTGCACAGCCATCTTGAAAAAGTGTCCCCGAGAACGAACACTTTGAGGGAGCAACGAGGCTTTTACCCCTGCGGCCGCTGCAAAGCGTGCGCAGGTAGTAAACGCGTACTCTCGTACATAATATCAGAAACTGGCAGGAAAATTTATATAAATAAATTTATCACCTGCAGCACACAGTATGCCGTATATTGCTTGCAGTGCCCCTGTGGCTTACGCTACATTGGGAGCACGATCAAGGAGATAAAGCTTAGAATATTGGAACACATGCGAGCCATCGACAAAACAGATCAGACCTATCCGGTGGCTCGCCACTTCGCTGAAGTACATAATCGAGATCGGAGTATGCTCCAGTACTTCGGACTCGATGTTGTACCCCACAATATTCGTGGAGGTGACCGACTACGCAGACTAAGGAGACTAGAGTCCCGTTACATCATTGATCTGTGTACAAAACATCCTAAAAGTCTGAACAGTGGGGAGGAGATGGCCTTCCATCTAGGAAAATGAGCAGTCAAGATCTGACATATACCATTCCAAGATGATAGTAAAAACTGATCACATTGAAACTAGAACTTCTTTCATTATCACACTTGGAACATATGTACACTAATGTATATAATAGCTCTGTAGAATGCTTCTGATTTTCTTTTGTACATAGTAACCTTGTGTACATAGCAGTATGTGAGAGACAACTTGTGGTTATTTGACTGATGGCATGAATTTCATTTCTGATCGGATATAATGCGAAAACTTATTTTCAATGCCTCTCTACATACATAATTTCCACTGTATATAATATGCACTTTAACCACTTTTGTTCCAACCAAAATTAATGTAACATCTTTCGTTCAAAATGTGGTTCATATTGTGAATAACTATACATGCCCTCCCTGTTGTTGCACGCGATGCATTTCACTTGACACCCACTTACTTAAAAAACCCCCCCTGTAGCTATGTTCAGCCTGCAGTTGTGGTTTGAGAATTGATGTAATTTTCTTTTTTGTACAGGAAGTTTGGCACATGTAATATATATGGGGACACCAGCCGATCCACGGCTCTATTTTTTCATGCTTAATTTTTTGCTAATTTATTGTGATTAGCCCGACTGGATACAATGCGATTGCCCATCTGGGGGCTTTAAGTAGTTAAATCCTATTGTTGTGTTGCATTTAAAATACACTACAAGATGGCCGCCTTGTTTCATGTTAGGCTTTAGTCCCCTTGTTTGTGTCCATACCTGACCAGTAGTGGGAGTGATTATGTATGATATAAACAATGTCGGATACAAACACAGTGCATCACACACTGACGAAGCCAGACCGCCGAAACGCGTCTGTGTGCACCCCTCCGCTGAATAAAATCTAGCGTGTTTGTACTCCTCAACCTCGAGTGCTGTCATTCTTTCCAGGAGGATTGGGAAGGATTTTGGAGCGTTAATATATATATATATATATATATATATTAACATAATATTAATTAATAATATACAATATTTTTACTGTAGGATATCAAGAGGGTAAAATTTACTATTACCACTTCAGCAACTGCAACAGTAGGGTAAACGTTGGATAGCGTAGGGGTAAAAATGACTATTTCCACTCCAGTGAGTGCAACAGTAGGGTAAGCGTTGGATAGCGTAGGGGTAAAAATTACTATTCCCACTCCAGTGAGTGCAACAGTAGGGAAAGCATTGGATAGCGTAGGGGTAAAAATTACTATTCCCACTCCAGACAGTGAACAGTAGGGAAAGCGTTGGATAGCGTAGGGGTAAAAATTACTATTCCCACTCCAGAGAGTGCAACAGTAGGGAAAGTGTTGGATAGCGTAGGGGTAAAATTTACTATTCCCACTCCAGAGAGTGCAACAGTAGGAAAAGCGTTGGATAGCGTAAGGGTAAACATTACTATTCCCACTCCAGAGAGTGCAACAGTGGGAAAGCGCTGGATAGCGTAGGGGTAAAAATTACTACACCCACTCCAGTGAGTGCAACAGTAGGGAAATCGTTGAATAGCTTAGGGGTAAAATTTACTATTCCCACTCCAGAGAGTGCAACAGTAGGGACAGCGTTGGATAGCGTAGGGGTACAAATTACTATTCCCACTCCAGAGAGTGCCACAGTAGGGAAACCGTTGGATAGCATAGGGGTAAAAATTACTATTCCCACTCCAGTGAGTGCAACAGTAGGGAAAGTAAATACTTCATATATTAATAAAAATAAATTAAATATTAATACCAATAAAAAATTAATTACAAGTATTTACCAATTTAACATAATATAATAATAATCAATTAAAAATACAAATAAAAATTAATTATTAAAATTCATTACCTAATAATACAAATGAATTACTAATTAACAATTAATTAATTAGCAATTAAAATGAATTAACAAATAATTCAAAATAAATACCAATACATAAATTAAAATATTTAATTAATTACAATTAAATTAATTCCCATCCTATTCCCCTATAAACCCGCAATCCGCTACAGGAAATAAATGTATAAAATTAAGATAATTATCAGTTAATCAATTAAGTAAAATTAATTGCCAATTAAAACGTACTTAATTTCCAATAAAAAATTAATTAACAATTAATTCAAAATAAATACCAATAAATCAATTTGAATGTTTAATTAATTATAATTAAATTACTTCCCACCCTTTTCCCCTATAAACCCACAACCCGCTACAGAATTAAATTACGAAAACATTAAATAACATAAAATTCATTACTTAAAATAAATGATAAAATAAATATAGACTTTTCACACATATACTTACATACAAAACACTTTAAAAATGTGCATATTATTAAAAATTCGATATATTTAATACCTATATTATATACTTCGATATTTTGACTTTCTATATTTATGAAAAACGATATTAAATTACTTACCTTAAATTCGATATTTTTGTTGACTATATTCTGTCCATTCGATATTTTGTCCATTCTATATTTTCACTTCGATAAAAGTGCCATTCTATATTTTTGATTCGATATTTTGTCTGTATACCCCATGGATGCCTTCAGAGGAAAGGGGTATGGTATAAACGAGAGATGGGACATTGGTGAGGATCTTGGTTTGTTTAACAGAACAACATCATTTAATTGCCCTCTTCTGCTGTCTGTGTCCATGTACACGTACACAATCATTATTGCTTCCTACAATTTTTCATATTTGTATTATTCATTTGTTATCTCGAGTACCTGTTCTTCCTGTCTTTTCAACTTCTTGTTCCTCCCTCGCCTTATAATTGTTTGTACAGGTTTTCTCTTGCACCTAAGAATCATAATCATAATAAAAAATTAATACATTGGCATTGTCGCCTGTAAGAGCTAAGGTCTCTGGAACAGTACCCCCAAAGCCCTCTTTGGAGGTACTGCACTACTCTCTGTGTATTTCTAACCAGATCATCATTTGACCAAACAAGAGGTGCGGGAGTGTACTGTGCGGAGTGGGATTTGGAACTCAATGCCGGAGCTGGTCATCATAATATGCTGCAAAATTCATCTAATTTACCTCAAATAAAGAGAGGACTCTTAATAAGTGCGGTATAGAAAAATTGTCCTGAAAAAACAATAATTAGCAATATTCTTGCTATCCTAAAATATACCTAAATTCTATGTTCACTATTTTAATTTACAACTGAAAGCACAAATCTTATTTCGAGCCCTGTTTTTACTCAGCAGTGTCCTTGTTTCACATTTCATGTCATTTTATAGGTGACATTTTGCCTCACATATTTTAAACATTTGCAGCCCATGACATTTTAAACTTCATGTACTTGTTTTCTGAAAACACTCACTGTGTCTTTCTTTTCGAAAACTAGAAAAACACTTCTGTTTTGATTAATTAAAGTAATTATTTACCACAATACTTTAAGTAGAAACGAAAGCAAATAGTTTCAGCTCAAATTGGTTCTTCATAAGCACACTGAACTTTTCACGAGGCTTCAGGGTCCGACAGAGGCGGAAAATTAGCATGGCCCCCATAATTAAAGACCCCCCATTAACGAATCAGCTGAAAAGTATCCCACATTGTTAAATTGGGGAAGTTTTGAACTTATAAAGACAGACTGTATAGTTGATTTGCAAGATGTAGTTGACTGCAGAGATGTGTGTTTTCTGCAGGCAAAGTTTGATATAGTATCACGTAATCCCACAGTAAGCAAGCATTGGCAATGCCAATAGGCCTGGCTTATGAATTAAAGTGTCTCTTGTGCCCCTGATGGGTTTAGCACTGAAAAGGTCATCATACATGTACTCTGCCACACTTCTTTGCACTCATCCAACCATCCATTCACTTACCCATTCTTGCATACACATTCTGACCCAATAGGAATCAATATAATGTTATGTGTGTTCAAGCTCAGCCAGCTGGATACATAAACAAAATGATCACAGATCACAGGTGTGAATGACAAGCACATTATTGTGGAAGCACATAACTTCTGCAAAATCAAAACATGTACTTCTACACTCAGCATGTGAGTGGAACCAAAGCCCCTCTCAAGTGATGCTCACATAATTGTCTGGCCGCCGCTGCACTGTCAAGCCAGATTATAAAAACATCTCTCTCACACACTAAACTACCCTCACCTCTTACAAATTTCTTGATTCAGTGTTGCATATGCATTTGCATAGAGAACTCGACTAGCCTCAACATTTAAGGCCCAATTACGAGTCTGGCAGTCCGAGCACTGCCAGAGTCACGGGGTGCGGAGGTGGCAGTCCAGCCACTGCTGCACTGGCGGTAGGACCGCATTGGAACCGCGGATGCTGCCAGTGATCCGCCATTCCCTAGAGGTGGTGTGGCAATCAGAGCTGCAATATGCTTGGTGGCACAAGCATAATACGAGTTTCCTCTCCGCCGACGGTGTCATGGAGGTTCCTCCTCCATGTACACCTTGTGCCTCCTCTGCTTGTAAATGCACACAGGGGGGGCATTAGCATGTGCACCCCTGTGTGCATGCACACTAGTTTCTGCACAGCATGGACTTGCGATTCCATGCTGTGCAAGAACCTTGTTATGCGGTCTCAAAGGCACCGCTGCCTTTGAAAGAGGCACCGCCGTGGGACTGCCACGCCGCCCCCCTGCCAGACCACTTTTAAGTCATAATCTAGCAGGCCAGCAGCAGCGAGTCTCAGCGGTGCAGTGGCAGTGGCATACCCCCTGCTCCTGCACTGCTAAAAGTCGTAATCAGGCCTTAAGGCTTTTTAAGGACCATTTTGAAGTTACTTATTCATTCAATAAACTTTATTTCGGTTAGTTTTAACCATCAAAGTACATAAAAAATACATTTTCACTTTTCCACAGTTCATTTATATTTATAAGAATTAAAATACATCATGTGCAATCGGAGGGTAGAAGACAATTTGTTAAAACAATAAAAATGTAAATAATTTTACTTTTTTTAAAAAAAAGTTAAGATTACATTTGTTGATTCAAATAATTCTCAAGTCTCAGCAGATAAATACATAGGATACCTTGTTATTTAAGTAATTTCCTTCGGATAGACCACATAGAGAACAGAAACTTAGTTATAGCGGATACTATCAAAGGATTCGTGCCAGACTTCAAGATCCTAAAGAAGGCTTGATAGTCACTTATGCCCAAATTATTACATAATTGTATTTTGCACGTTCTTCGTATATGTGAATAGGCTGGACAGAAAAGAGTAACATGCAGAATAGTTTCATTTTCAGTTCTATAGCCGGGACATAAATGTACAGAATCCCCGTCCACCTGTCTGTCATAGAATAGAGGGGCAGCGTTCCAAATCTAATCTGTAAGTACAGCTTCTTCGCTAAAGTAGGTTGGATTACGTCTATTTCTTGTTCAAAGCTGCATATGGACTTATGACTCAGGAAGGCACCAGTCAGGCTCGTTGATGGTACTGAGCTAATGGTCCTCCCGAGGCTAAAGTCCTTCACAGCACCGGACAATGTTTTCTTAGAAATAGTTGAGGATGTTACCTCAGGGTTTGACCATAAGTTTTCGTATCCAATTTGAGGAAGAGACTGTCTAACAAAGCGTAGCCATGGAATTCTACCTGCTCCTGGGGACGCTAGGACCACCTTTAGTTCCCTTTTATAGCTTTCCAGTTCGGGAGTGCTCCACAGCCTCCTCCAACAGAGAAGGGGGCGTGAGCCAATAGCTTCGGCTATGGGCCTAATATTCAGGTCTAGCCTAAGTGGGACTAGAGGAGTGCTTCTAGGCAGGGTTAAAATTTGCCTAATAAAGTTGTTTTCTGTAGTTGTTAGATCAGTAGAAGGAACGTGTCCCCAAAGTTCCGCCCCATAAAGGGAGGAAGATCTTGCTTGAACTTTAAAGATTTCCAGTGGGGCACTAATAGTTTTGTGCGCACAGTTTTTATGGACTTTTAGAATTCCCCCAGTTGTCTGTACAAGTTTTAGGTTGGCCTTAGCCATTTGTGCTCCCCACCCCATTCTGTCAGTTAGAGTCAACCCTAGATAGTCAAATGTTGGGACTCTTTCTAACGGTCTGCCTTCCATCATGGGATGTGGATAATTAGTAGTATTGGAATGAAATACCATATATTTGGTCTTATCGATGTTAACTACCAGATTTCTATGTTTTCAAAATTTGATAAATTGGTTTAAAACTCTCTGCATACCCATGGGGGATTTTGCGAGAAGAAGTATCATCTGCAAACATTAGTGCAGGAAATCTCTGCGAGGCTAGTTTTGGGGAGTCGATATCTTTGATTGATAATAGGTCTTCAATGAGCCCATTAAGAAAAAGGGAGAAGAGGGTAGGGGCAAGGACACAACCCTGCCTAACCCCTTTCTCGACCTGAAAGGGCCCAGTTAGCTGACCATACTTCCCAAAGCTTACTCTGGCATAGGTGCCATCGTGAAGGTGTTTGAATTGGTGGCACAAATAGGGTGGCACCCCCATTGATAGTAAAATAGCTCAGAGTTGGTTACAATCCACCATATCGAAAGCTGACTTTAGGTCCACAAACGTTAGATATAAACTTCCCTGGTCCAGGACAACGTGCTTCCAGTAAAGAACTTGGAGCCAGAAAAGTTGATCAATGGTGGACGTTTTAGCCCTAAAGCCAGCCTGGAGGGGAGTCAGTATATTATTATTGTTTACCCAATCCAGTAGGCGTTGTAGGAGTAGTCTCGCATAGATTTTCTGACTTACATCGATAAGGCTAATTGGCCTGAAATTTGATGGTTCTAACGGGGAACCCTTCTTAAAGATGGGAATTATCTCTGCCCCCAGCCATGTGGCTGGGAGAGGTAGGTCCTGCAAAATTGCATTGTAAAGTAATAAAAGATAGGGGGCCCAGACTACTGGTTCTTCTTTGAAGAGGTCGCCTGGGATCCTATCTAGCTCAGGCGCTTTGTTCGATTGCAGGGAATACACTGCACTAAACCTCGTCCAAGGTAAAAAGCGGTATGGGGCAGTTAGGGCCCATACCCGTCAAAGCGGTGGGGGCTGAGCTATTTGGTATTGGGGGAATAGAATAAAGCTCTTTAAAATGTAAAGACCAAGATTCTTCAGGTATATTTGGATCAATTGAGGTCCTACCTTCTGGTTTTCCTGTGTGAACTAGATTCCAGAAGGACCGTGGATCTTTGGCCTCAAGTGCAAATCTGATGGCGTGCCATCGTTCTTCTTCCCACTCTTTTTTTGCATTAAAAATCATTAATTTATAGGCACGCCTGGCTTCAGTCATGGCGGCCGGGGAACCTCGTTTCAGTGCCGTAAGTAGCCCCTGCTTCAATTCTTTACAACCCCCATTAAACCAAGGGTGTTTAGTAACAAGAGGCTTAGGTTTAATAGGGGTTGTTTTATAGAAGGAGTTTGCCAGTAAGATAGTTAGTCCCTCGTGCAACCCTGACAGGGACCTTTGTACACTATTACAAAATAGAAGAGTCATGATTAAGTTTGCCCTTTCTAAGAGGGGGATTATGCTCAGGTACAATTTACCCATATCTTCAGTGGATTTCTTCATGTTAGTCCATTTGATTCTCCTCCCACCTTGGATTATTCTGAGGTCACTATTTTCGTAAGTTTTGTTGACCTCAGTTATCAAGTCATAGTTAATCTCGGTTAACAGGGGGTTGTGGACGCTTTCCGTGCGACTAAAGATTTGGAAGTTAAGGATCTTAGGCCATAGGGGCATGCTGACCATAAAATAATCAATTACAGAAGTGTGACTCCTTCCACTGTAGGTTGGTTGCCCTGGGCAATCCCCCTTAAAACGCCCATTGCATGCTCTAATGGAAAAAGAGGAGGTTATGGAATTTAGCTGAAGTACCAAGGCTGACCATTGTTTGGCTGGATATGTATTTGGGTGGGGGATTGACCATATTTCGTCCTCGTCTGTGGAGATTTGGGGGACTCCAATAAGTGGTTCGTAATGGCAATTGAAGTCACCACTAATCATCAACTCAACATCTCCGGGAAGGGAGTACAAAAGAGAGGACAAAGAGTCTAGGGTTTTGGAGGTGCCCCCCTGTCCTACTGGCCTCGAGTAGATATTAATAAGTGCCAGTTTGGGTGTTTTAGTATGTGACAATATGATGCAGGTTATATCAGGGCTGTTGGTGTCTATCCTTTTCGCAGAAAACCCAAGATGAGCACCTATCCAGATGCATAATCCCCCCGATGGTCTGCCTCTAGGACCTTATTTTGGGGCCAATTACAAATAAGTTTGACGCACCTCCAGTCTCTGAAATTAATTATAACACAGTCCCCCACCATGGTTTTAGTGCTCTTGCCAATCCAGTTCACTCTCCTGGCAAACAGAATTTCTGCTGTAATGTTTGTTGGAAGTGGTCGTTTCTGATTGAGCCAGAAGGTGCACTTATTTTTGAGTTCTGCATATGTCTCCCTTTTCCCCTGTGCCAGAGCGGGAATCCCTGTCAAAACCACCACGTAGGGCGCTGATTGTGGTGGAAGATCGATGTTGGGCAGGGGATCAGTGTTCTGGACCAAGGGGGGGTTTTGAAGTCTTGGTGCTAATTTGCCAGCAGCTGTTTAATGGGATTTGTCCCTTATAGCTGTATTTACTTCTGCTGGCAAGCTGGGAGCTAAGACATCAACAGAGGTTAAGGCAGGAGATCTTTGAGTGGGGACAGTACAACAGTTTGATGCTACAACAGTGTTGAGGTCAGTTGGCCTTTGGCCTGGAGTTTTTGTCTGCCTATGAGTAGAGTCATTAGCCCTCAGACCCGCTTGCTTCTGCAGTGATGTGACTGAGAGTTTAAGGCAGACTAATCTATTCTCGATTAAGTCCAGTCGTGTAGTAATTGGGGTACAACATTTCTTGAAAGTGCTTTCCAGTTTCTTCCAAAACAATGGGCCCATATCAGGTTGATCTTCACCCCCCAGAGGGATGTTTGGCCCGCTATGCTCTTCTATGGCAATCGTTGGTGGATGGGGTGGACTAGGTGGAAATCTGGCAGCTGGGACTTCATTAGGCACGTCCATTTTGCCAGTTTTAGCATTAGTGCCTCCTAGGGTTGTTTGTGCGTCAGTGCGCTTCCTTTTAGCAGCCGCTCCCACATCTCGCTGTGGAGGACCTTATTTTGCGTTGGAGGCTGAGCGGGTTTTAATATTGGGGGGAGAGTATAGTCTTTGCGGCATTATGGGCATCCGTCCCAGTGTGGGAGTTTGAGCTAATATCATGATTAACAACTGACTGTGACGTGTCACTTCGCTCGACGACTTCCGAGGGAGACAGTGTATCCTGGGAGTTAGATAGATGGCAAATTGGTGATCTTGCCCTCGCCAGGCTTCCCAATGAAGATCTTTTATCAAATGGGGTTTCCAAGGAGAGTCTCTGTTCGGTGAGTTCGATATCCTTGGCCAGTGCTGACTAAACCCTAACTAGGAAGTTATCCAGGGTGCCTAGTAGTGAACCTCCGGTTGACTTCCTAATATTTTTGGCTTCAGATGGTACAGTTGTCATGATTACTTTAGAGGGCCAGTCACTTATACTCCTTGATGAGAGGGGCCAGATACAGTAAAATAGAAGGAAAGTAAACTGACCTTAATTCGCAGGAGCAAATGAAAGACGGGTGGCCCGTCCCGTCCTTAACCGGTCTTGAACGGGCTTGAACGGGCCCGCCCTTGGCCCGGGCTTCGCCCGGCGTCCCGCTCGCGTCCTGAGATGCGGGGGACGCGTTGATTAAATGCGCCTCCTGGCGCTGTTCTGCGGTTCAAAGGGTTACTAATGCAAAGGTCGATTTGGAGTATCACGAGTCAGTGAACTGTTGGGCAGGAGCTCAAGAAAGTGAGGGATCAAACAGTGAAGCACCAGGGGATTTGGAAGGGGACAAGCAGGAAATTGAGAGCTGATTGTTGGGTGGGAGAATGCAGACAGTTTGCGAGTTGGGTGAATGGCAGATTAAAGATTGAGTTTTAGACCAGTACAAGAAACTTGCAGTGAGATCTCCTTTGGGAAGAAAAACATCTTTGCTGGGTCTGTATTAGCAGACCTGCCTTTTATGCACACAATTCACATGGTGACACTTGCCCTGTAGGGCCCAAAGCTTGGCAGTACTGAAGGGGATACTCTGTCAATTGCATGGAGAAGAGCCACCATGAATAGTGATTAGGCCTCTGGGAAAGTGCTGATAGGATGATGAGTGGAGGCTGCTTTGAGAGAGGGCAGGCTATTCTGGAACTCAGTTCTCCATTGGACTGTAACCCTCGTCCCACCTTCAAAGAAGCACACTGTGATGTATTTAATTTTGCTAAATACCAGGGCTGTGATCAGAGTTTTTGATAAAACAAGTATTGGAAGTTATCTGGTGTATGTTGAGTATTAGACATTATCCGAATGAAGAACAGCTGTTTCCAAACGTGCACAGAGGTTTCTAGATGTAAGGGGGAGGGGAATGTTGTCAGCGGGAAAAAAATAGGGAGTAGAAGATTCTGAAGTGAACTATTATCTTGGTGTCTCAAAAGATCCTGTGATTGTCTTGAAATGTAAATGGATTTCTTGATTCACAGTATCAAAGGTACGCAGCAGTTACCTGAACTGGACAGTATATTTATAGGTCTCGTGTTTGGCAGCTGCATGCGCTGTCTCAGCGAGACCTAAAGTAATCTGTACGTTGGGATAGATCTAATCTTATTTGTCTTTTTGTTTGCTATTGGCTTAGTTGTGTTAGTGTTGTTGTTATCTCCTTTCCTGTTGGCTGTTGGTGATTTCCTAACTTCCTTGTAGTCCCGATTCAGCGGCGTCTAACTACAGTGTTATTACACTCTGCTTGCACTTTTTTCAGTGCCATCTGTTTCAGTGCCATCTGTTTTCCAAGCTGTAGTCTTCCTTTGTAATTGGAGAATTTCCAGCAGCTGGCTCTTAATTGCCTGGTAGGAGCAGCAACACGTACAAAGGCTTTGCGCACAGCTGCCTTTCAATTTCCAGCTTCCCTGCCTTCGGCATTGCTCACATGTAGTGTGCTCCTTCTAGTGCCCCTTGGGCACAAGCAGGGACCGACTACAGAGCTCCAGTATGAATACCCACTATAAGGTCCCCCGGGGCACAAGTAGGTATCCACTCCAGCTTGCCTTTGTTATTGGGAAACCCGTATTCAGAGGGGTTTCCCAGAGACTTGCGGAGTTCGTGTTTGGGCATCCTGACTCCTGGCGACAGACTCAAGCCAGGAGCACAGGCGCTGTGGTAATAACTTATTTTTATTAACAATGATGGCCTCGCGTCTTCTTTGCAATTCCCCCTCCCGCTATGGCTTTCCACCAGCGTTTGTTTACTTTCATCAAAGCGGTACACAGGCGTCTGTTCTGTGCACTTCCCTCTCCCGCTTTGGCTTTAAGCTGCTTTTTTATTTTCTTGTTTTTAAAGCTCCACATGTATTTATCCAATCATGGATGGTTTTACACACGTTTCCTACATAAAGTGTAATTTTGTGTCCCTAACGTGGGTCCATACTTCGGGGGGTGATTAACACTCTTTTTTTTTTTTTACACATATTGCTCTCAAGCTGTCCCGTGCATGGCTCAATTACTCACAGACTTATGCTTTTAATATAATTTATGTCATTGGTAGTTTTGATGTATAATCGTCTAAAACCAAGAACTGCAAGTACCAGAATGCAGTGTAACACTTGCAGCTCTGTCAGTGAAGCTGCAAGAGCCAAAGCACCGCGCATGTGCCCCTTGTTGTAATGTTTCCTCTGTAATAAAAGAGAGAGGGACCCCAGAACCAAAGGGATAGGGTACCACAGTTGACGTTAGTCAAAAAGAAATTCCCTTTGGGTAAAATAACGACAGTACCTAAGTACTCACAAGCATACAGACAACAATTTACAAAGAAGCAATGTAGATAAATAGGATGCAACCACTATATGTGAAAACACTCTCAAAACATTTCAAATTATCAAAACAATTTATTAAAAATACATTACATTGAATAAAAACAAAAATTTGGGAAACATATAAGGACGGTGTAATAATCAATAAAAACAACAACATTCAGTTAAAAAGGAGTGTGCAAGAAATAAGGATAGAAACCATTCATAGAAAAACAAATTTGGTTTCCCCCTTCATGTATATTCCTAGATTCACTCCTTAGGCGTCGACGCGTTTCGGCGGTGTAAGCATATTAATCCGCCTTCATCAGGACAGTAGAACAATATAGCTTCCCAAATAGATTCTCAAACGTATGATAATTATGACCAATATTGCAAGGGGTATTCCGCCTCCTATGCATCAAACCAAGAAATTCGTCCAGCGAATACTTTTAGATAGGCGTTCGAATACGCATTCAGGTACTATTTAGTGTTGAAAGGCGTGAATACGTCTTAAAGAGTAGTGTGCTTCTCCAGTTAGATGACTGGACAGATTAATTAAAAGTGCTAGTACATGAGCACGCAGTAGTGAAGATTTACACTTTATACTTCAGTCCTGCTCGGGCGCAATTGGAATACAGCATGGGTTCCGCGATTTCTACAAAGATACCCGCTGTGTAAGGAGGGTCCTCTCTCTAGTCCGATTGATTAAAAAGTGCTAGTACATGAGCCCGCAGTAGTGAAGAATTACACTTTATACTTCAGTCCTGCTCGGGTGCAATTGGGATACAGCATGGGTTCCGCGGTTTGTCCAGAGATACCCGCTATGTAAGGAGGGTCCTCTCTCTAGTCCCTTAGTCTTCGGATCGTCGGACGTCCTGCGTGCTCCTCTACGTGTCACCGGCTAGTAATGTTTCCTCTGGACAGGAAAAAGGTTTCTGTTTGGAGATAACGCTTCTTCTAAGCTCTTACTGCGTCTCAGTGATTCGTTCCCCTTCACACTCTGAAAACACACATCAGCTCTTTGTGAGTATTTAAATGTTAGTATGATGAGGAAGTATTTTGAAAACAACTGTGAATCCCCCAATGATGTAGCAAAATATGACGTTTCCGCTTTGTTGCAGGAAGGAAGATCAAATGTTTACTGTCGTTAGTAGTAAAACAAAGGTGTAGAAAGTTTATTAAGTGCACCCTCTAGTGATGTTGTCCCCTCCCCACCTACCCACGTGTAAATACTGCTAACAAATAAAGAACAGAGCCTGGACTCGGTACCACCCGGTTGAATCTGTTGAATGTGCTCGGTGGGAAACTATTGTGTTTACATTGTGATGTTGCGTGTTCCTGCGCTATCTTTGTAGATGAAGACATGCTGCACAAATATATGTTGTTAAATGCTTAATTGTGGCTGCGTTAAATTACATTCATATTGTGAAAAAAACATTCCTTACTGGCTCAGTCTTACGAACCAGTTTGTGTTTTGGACAGTGAATAGTAAACACAATGCATCGACCGGCTCCTTAGAGGCCCAGCGCACTAATTAATGCATCTATTGAGCCTGTATTTCAAATATTAAATGTTATACTTACCATACTGTGCTTTCTATGTCGTGGCTAAAGTGGATCATGTCACCCATAGTGAATCAAATGAGTTTTACATGTTCTACCTATTGCAAATCTAAACAGTTTTTATAGGGTTGCTAACTGCTCCAGAGAAATATCTCAGCAGTTTGTTCACGTTTTCAGGCTCTGCAAAGGGCAGATGTGGGACTAATGGGACTTGGATATAACTTGATATAAATCGTGTAAATACATTTTTAACATGGATTTTTCTGTTTTTGTTTACATAAATTATGGTGTCATTAGGGCACCTCTAAAACACATTTACAGTGCTTTATTTTTTTATTTACTGTTTTCAAGTATGTTCTGATAATTCGAAGTCTGCAGTCGTGTCCCTGAATAGGGAAGCATCTACCTGCAGCACCTGTGCACCCCGAGAGATAAGCCTGCTGTCTCGCTTGCACCCAATGTATACCCAGAGAGACAGTTATGTAGCCTGAGAAACGGGTGCAAACTTTTCATTCAGGTACTTCCTATGAGACAGCTTATCTTTAATTTAGGCCGACTATCAACTACTTAACCTGAGAGACAGCCCTGCAATCTATGTACAAGCCTTTCATTCCAGCGTATCATGAAAGCCAAGTCATCTCTCATTTACGCCAACAGTATCACTAGTTATCCAGACCAACAGCTCCACAATCTAGGTGCAAGCCTCTATACAGCTAATACCTCTCATTCCACCTGCTGTATCATCTAACCTGAAAGACAACCCTTCTGCCAAAGTTGCAAGCCTTTTACACCTGTGGATACTTTCCAGTAGCTCTTTTGTCTTACTTTCACCCACTGTGTCTTCTGTGCAACTTGTGAGACTGTCCTACTACGTGCAAGTCTTTAACTCATGTGCTTCCTGAGGCATAGCTCTTCTCCCATTTGCACCCGCTGTAGCATTGGGTAACCTGAGGAAAAGCCCTGCTGTCTAAGTTGTAAACCTTTAACACTTTGCAGCCTCTGGTTAGGTCTGCTGTCTCGGGTGGACACCAGCCGTCAGTGCAAGCTTTCACCAGGCACACACACCTCTAGCTGTCAGTGCACACTTCCACCAGGCACACACACCACCAGCCATCAGTGCACAATTTCTACAGGCACACACACCACCAGCCATCAGTGCACACATCAATTGTTAACGCATCCACAATTAACTATTGTAGCAATCGCAGTAGGGCGCACTTTACTTTTAAACATATTCATCTAAAGCGCAGCACGCCACCATTGCTACAAAAATAAATACACATTTTTTTGGCCTATAATGTATAGACTTTTGTTGCAATTGGTGTAGCAATATTTAGCAATGCCAATAGCTCAAACTTAATTAATGTGAGACCTATTGCATTGCAAATGCTTGTTGTTCCTGCTACTTGCTAGATGTGACCTTAGCAGTGTTTGCCCTTAAAAGAGTCACAGAATCACAAGCTTAATAAGCATCTACCGCATAGCACCTATATCAGAGGGGAAAGACTGATAATTCCTCGAAATATACCTTGTCAGACAGAAAACAAAATATGATTTATTTTTTTTAAATCGTAAATTTTACTTTCTAGGTCCTTTCCATGATCAAGCTCAGCATAGACATATATCACTATCACACACATAAATACGGGTAATAAAGTGCGAGTGAAAAACATGATGATTACTTGAAATGTCTTGATTAGGGTCTATCAGCATACCACATAGTAACATCATAAGTTAGGAGTATTAAAATGCGATAATTTCCTTCTCCTAGCAAGAAAATCTAGATTCCAGTAGGGTTGCAAACCTACATAACCACCGTGGGCCACACATAGGCCAATGCCTGTTTCCAAGATCTCATCCCAGAGTAAAGAAAGTTCAGCACAATTAAGTTATCTTTTTATGTAAGGGTGTATAACTTAGAAAATGGTTACATGCAATATGTCCTCATCCAAAAGAGCAAATGTTTTACTATGCCAAGGCAAGTGTCCTGTGACATTATGTCATGTTAGTGAATATTGGCCGCATAATAAAACACGCCCCGGTTATATTTGTAAATGTCTTTACAGATCATACTTTGGTACTTCTGGGTTCCCTGCATCTTCTTATGTCCTAAATAATGTAATGTAGAAGACATAATTGGGAAGTGAGTTAACTTTGAATGATGCCTTTGCAATTGGCATTCTTGTCTATATAATGGTTCATCCATATGCTTATTGTGGGGTTCAGAGGGTTAGGGAGACTTGGCTCAAAGTTTTCATCATGCCTTGAACCATAGATCTCCACATGTTGCCTCCAGCACGCAAGACCTTTCTCTGATCATCCTCACAGTCACATACATGTACATTGAGCACCATGATACTAGCCTGAACATTACTGGTCTAGTCCCAAGGATACCCTTTAGAGGACAATTCCCCAGTTCCCACTGAACAACTACATTAATATTACTGATAACAACACTTCGAAAAACATTAAAAATTGAATCAGGACTTAAAAGGTGTGTCATGTCACTCCCACTGCTACTGTTTTTCATAAATTGACAGCCATGATCTTGGGTTGACAAAACAGTGCATTCGACCTATCTATGTATGTATGTATGTGTAAGTATTTTTTTTTTTGGGGATTGGCATGTGCTATGTGTGATTATTTGTAAAGATACAATAAAAAGCAATACACTGGCAAAAGAGCAATACAACCCTCAGTGTAAATACTGTCAAATATAGCTCCTACATAACAATGCAGTTAACATGTTGCACAAATAAAACCGTAAAGGAACCACACAAAAGAGTCAGGTGCATCACTTGATAAAAATTAATCATAAGAAAAAAGAAAAGGAAAAAGAGAAAGAGAGGAAAAAGAAAAGAAGAAAGAGAAAGAGAAGAGAGTGAGTCTCCTGCTACAAAAAGGCGGGAAAAAGAAATTAAGGGGAGGACACAAAGGGGTATTGCTCTACCATACCTTTTGAAGCTAAGTCCACATATCTATCCAAAGATCTCCATACCCCACTAGAAATAGAGGGAGAAAGGTGATTCTCCTCCACAGAGATATGAGCTCCACTGAGAAAAGAGACCCAAGCCCACCATGTATGATAGGATATGGACCCAAATGATTTCCACTCCGTAAGGATAATCTTCACCGCAATTGTCAGCAACATGTCTAATAACTGCATATCTAAAGAATCCAATGGCAATGGCAATAATGTAGCCCATGGACCCAACAAAATTAGAGGTAACGAGAGCTGAAACTCAATGTTAAAAATTAGCATGAGATGTTTACGAACCAGTTCCCAAAAAGGTTGGAGTAAAGAACATTAAAAAAACGTGTTGATATGTACCAGCTGCTAAATTACAACTCCAACAGAAATCATTATCCTTAAGATTGAGGGAGTGCAGGCGTACCGGGGTCCAGTGCAGCAGATTAAGAGAAAAAAATGTAGGCTGAATTAGAAAAGGAGCAATTTTATTACGTAAAGAAAGTTTCCCAATAGTTTGCCAAGTTTCTGGGGGGATATGCTTAAAAAGATCATGGTCAAAATGATGTAGCCATTTCTGTTGTGTATGGTAAACAACAAAGGCGGTGTGGAAGATACACATTTATAGATTTTAGAGGCCACATGACCTGTTTTGAGCAACATAGATAGGAGAGATACTGGATGAGAAACTGGATCAAAATGAACCTTAGCAACGGCAACTTTAACTTTAAAAATTTTATAAAAATCCAAATTAGTGAGAGAAAACTGCCGAGCTAAGGAAGAAAAAGGCAATGGATCATGATTTGGGTCATAAAGATGTTGAACTAACGTGATACCCTTGTTAGCCCAATAGGTCACTAATGTCGAATCAATATCAATCTTAATTTTAGGATTGTGCCACAAAGAAGACCATCTAGACTTATGGATTGGCTTAGCTACTTTTTTATCAATAGCTTTCACGGCAGCAATGGTATCTAAAATAATAGCACGAGATAAAGGAGTAGATAATGTGGACGCAGTTAAAAAAGAAGAGGTAGGTAAAGGAGAAGATAATTCTCGCTCAATAAACACCCTAGGCGGAGTATGTCGAGGATCTGTAGAGAACCAAAGAGCCCCCTGGGAGGCTAAAAAAGCCACTTGGTATCGCTCCCAGTCAGGAAAATTACAACCTCTCATATCATAAGGTTTCCTCAAATGTTTATAGGCTATTCTGGGTCTCTTATCACTCCAGAGGAATTTTGAAGTGAGGGAATCAATTTCATGAAAAAAAGACGAAGACAACTTAACAGGAAGCATTGAGGACACAAAATTAATAATGGGCGTGATCATCATTTTTAAAGTTTGAAGACGACCCCACCACGAAATGTATTTAGGTTACCAAGTATCCAGTAGTTGACGAAACTTAATTAAAATTTGAGCTTCATTATATCAGGCTGTGTCTGTTAAAGTATGGCAAAACCAAATCCACAAATATTTAATATGTTTTGATTGCCATTTAAAGCCAGCATTCCCCATGTGCGCAGGAAAACAATACGCTTTGAGGAGAAACATCTCTGTTTAATCTTTATTGAGAGTTTATCCTGAAACACTCGAAAATAGATTAATAGTCTCAGAAATAGCAGGAATTGCATTAACTATGTCATCAGAAAAAATGAGCACATCATCTGCATAGGCAGCTGTTTTGATACAGGTTGAACCAAATTTAAACCCTTTAATATCTTGATTAAGATTAATTAACCGAAGAAGAGGGTCAATAGATAACAAAAACAAAAGAGGCGATAACGGGCACCCTTGTCTAGTACCCTGACACAGATTAAAAAAAGAAGAGGTAGCTCCATTAACCCAGATATTTGCCCTAGGATGAGCGTACAAAGACATCACCATATTGACAAAGGAATCTCCAAGATTGTGAGATCGAAACACTGCATGTAAAAAAGGCCAGGAAACCTTGTCAAAAGCCTTTTCGGCATCGAGGGCAACTGCCGCCGCAGGAAGGCTAGATAGCTTTGCTTTCCCTAGGATATGACAAAATGTTTGGATATTATCCCTAGCCAACCTACCCTTAACAAAGCCAGTCTGCGATGGGTGAATAAGCGAAGGAATATATGGTTCTAGACGTTTGGCCAGGATGTTGGCGAAAATGTTTGCTTCCATATTTAGAAGAGATATGGGGCGAAATTTTTTAGGATCCAAGTGATCTTTACCCTCTTTAGGGATTACCACAATCAGCCGCAGAACCGGAGATCGAGCCTAACGAAACAAAGTCATCAGAAACATCCTTGGGACGAGATACGAAAGATGGGTGAAAGGTCTTATAAATAAGAATGGGAAACCCATCTGGACCCGGAGCTTTCCCTGTGCGAGTGGTCTTAATAGCATGGATAATTTCCTCGGAATCAATCGGTCGCCACAACTTTACCCCATCAGCATCAGAAACAGTCTGAGTAGGAATTAAATTAAAAAATTGTTGGCATTGATCAAGAGAGGATTGATTATGAGGAGTGTATAATTTACTGTAATACTCACGAAAGACCTCAGAATCTGTTTAGTTTGACATTTCCTAGCTCCAGAACTGTCATTTATACAAGATATCTGTGCAGATCTAATATTAGAATCTTGGAACTTTAACGTATCCGCCAATACCTTCCCTGCTCGATTCTTTAGGAGCAGCTGATTGGACTTCTGCGCCTGTGCACCAATGTGAGCTCTCTTAGTTACAATAGAGTTGTAAGAATATTTTAGATTCTTGATATCTTGTAAAAGTGCCTTATCTATAGAATTCCTATATAGGGATTCTTTCCGCTTAATATTATCCGCTAAAGCAGCAAGTTCCTTCTTAATATCTGAATTCCTTTTTGCCGTTTTTTTTAATGTTCTATCCCCTGATCGTACACTTAAAAGCATCCCACAAAACCACAGGAGAGCTAATCGAGGACTCATTCTCAAAGAAAACATTTGCAATATCCTCGTTAAGAAAGTCAACTTGAGTTTGATCATACAAGATCTCTATATTCAGACGCCAAGTACGTGGTTCCCTATTGTCTGAGAAATTGAGGACCGTAAAGGAAACCGCTGCATGATCAGAGACAAGGATAGGATGAATGACAGGATTCGAAGAGTATTTTAGAAGTACTGAGTGAACTAAGACATAATCAATAAGAGAAAAGCTAGAGTGAGGAGAAGGAAAAAGGTGAAGTCGCTACCAGTGGGATTATGCAATCTCCACACATCAGTAAGATTAGAGGAAGAACAGATGTTAGTCAGCTGTTTGTGAGCCCTAGGGTGACGAAACTTAAAAGCAGATTGTCTATCCAAGATGGGGTCCATTGGGAGATTAAAGTCCCCTCCAACAGTCAAATTACCATTATGAAGAACTTCTGAAAGCTTTTTAGTAATAAAACGCCAAAAAGATGGATCATCACTATTAGGTGCATAAATATTCATGACATAAATATCGAGAGAACCATTGGATAAACGAGTCAGCAACCACCTACCCTCAGAGTCATGCTCCGCAGTAACAATAGTCGATCCAGAATTTTTGGAAATCATAGACACCACTCCATTCTTCTTATCAGAAGCCTCAGAACAAACAACATCAAGAACCCACTCCTTCCGCAACAATAAAGCTTCTTTAAATGATATTTTGGTTTCCTGTAGCAATACTAAATCACTAGAAAGGCTTTTACAATAATGCAAAATTTTCGCCCTCTTCACAAGATGATTCAAACTACGCACATTGAGTGATAAAACGTTCAATCCTGACATAGTAGTGAAGAACCAAAATACCAAATACTTCTTGGTGCAAGAGAAAATAAACCCATAACATTAGCATCTGCATAACAAAGGCAAAACCGACCTAATGAAGACACAAAAAATGGATACCAGCAGGAGACTCTAGAAAAGAAGGAATAAGTAAAGAGTGGAAGAAATCAAAAAGGCAAAGAGAAAAAAGAAAGCAAGAAACCGGATGAAAGAGAAAAAAAATCCCACCAGGGGAAGTCTACAATAGACAAAATGCATATGAGGGAAGAACATGAAGGAACAACCAAGGAGGCCAACAAAAATCCCAATCACCCACATAAGCAGAAAGCAATAGAGAATAAGTAACAGAGGCAGCAGAGAGAGGCAAATCAAAATAAATATATAAATACATTCTATAAATTGATGAAAACAGTTGAGCTAAACAAGGAGCTATCAATCAATATGAACAGCATTTAAAAAGAAAAGCTTATATAATATTCATCCTATACAAAACATAGCAAAATGCAATACATATATTACTATAGAACAATATATGATAAAGGTAACTTACATAAATAGATATAAGATCCCAAAATCAAAAGAGAATTCATATACAACAATTCATATATCTCATTAGTGAAATGCAACTAGCAAAGAATAAACAGTTCATAATACCAATAGGCTATCTAATAACAGGGTATGGGTGCATCGGAATATGGTACAAAATATAAGAATAATGAAACAACAAAGTTAAAAGTGAAATATGAACTATTAGCTTGAATGAACTGAGAGTAAATTAGAAAATCACTGCATACTATACTCACATAAAAACAAACATGGAAAAGACATAACAGACCATAAATACACTGACACTGACACTCTATCAAACAGGAACAGGAGAACACAAATTGATATAAACAGCAAACAAAACTTCAACACAACACACACATATATATACAAATAAAATCGTATTGCACCACTTCTGGGTCTCGCCTGTTCCTGCTTGTCGGTGTGGCTAACTGCGCTGCGCTACATCTGCTGAGAACTGAACGTACCTCATATATGTATATATATATATATATATATATATATATATCTATATATATATATATATATATATATATATACAGATATATGTATATATAAATATAAATATATATATATATATATATATATATATATATATATATATATATATATATATATATAAAGCTATCCAATAGAAAAAGAGAAAAAGGAGAAGTACCAATTTAATGCATGAAACTAAAAAGTAGCAAGGAAGAGAGCCTCGAACAAGAAATGACAATAGTTCCCCAGCAACACCCAACAACCAAGAACTAAGAGATACTACTCTTAAGAGAGAATAGGCAAGGAGATTAGAAAGGTGGACCAAAGAGAACAGTAGTAAAGAACACCGTTATTGGAGCCATAGACAGAAAAAGGAAAGTAAAGGTATGAAAATAATCGCATCTTGTACCATGGGAGCAGAACCTGCAAATAAAGGGTTAGAACATACGTAAAGCTGCAAGTATCATCAAACAAATCCCCTAAAGTAGTAACAGAAACCCTAGCATTATCGCAGGGATACTGAAAACAGGTAAGAGCAAAATTACAGACATCTCACAAGAAATACTCAAGACCCAGAAGGACCAGGAGAAGAAGTAGACTCCATCTGGGATTCGGTCTGATTATCCAAAAAGGTAGACAACTCAGAAGGTTCATAAAAAATCTGAATGCGACCTCTAAAGGGTATTCGAAATCGTGAAGGACCAGCAAAAGAAAACGGAATGTTCATGTCTAGGAGTCTTCTTCGCAAATTGAGAAAGCCTTTCCGCCTGATGACAGTATCTCTAGCAAAATCCTGGGATATAGAAATTCTGTGGTCTTCCCAATTAATCGCTTTAATCTTCCTCATTCACGCCAAAATTTGCGCAAAATGTTGATGTCTCAATGATTTGAAAACCACCGGTCTAGGATGAGGTGAAGACTTCGGTCGAAATGTAGGAACCCTGTGTGCACGCTCTATTTCAAAGTCTCTCTGAAAAGAAATATTCAACGCAGTAGGGATCCAATTGAGCAAAAACTCTAACATTGATGGCGCTGTTTTCTCTGCATCCTCGGGCAAACCAAAGAATCGTAGATTGCTTCTACAATTCCTGTCCTCCTGCTCCGTAAGATCCCTCTGTAAAGCAACGAGGGAGCGCTCCATATTCTGCATGGATTTAGCCTGTTGATGTTAGGAAACCTCCACTACACTTATCCGTGATTCCACATTGGAGACACGAAGTGTTAAATTCTTGAAGTCATTCCTGATTGCCGCAACTTCAACTTGAAGTAAATCAGTATTAGTTTTAGTGCTCTGCGCTATATCATGAACAGCGTTTAGGCGAGAGAGAATAGCATCTACTGTAGTACCAGAGTCTTTCAATACAAGCTCCGGAGTAGGAGAAGTTTGTTTAGATCTTTTAAGATTACCTTTAGAGTTCTTGGTTTTGGGAGAAAGACCCATGTTATCTGCCATGAGAAAAGGCAATAGAGACAATGAAGAAGCCTTCAGCTTGTATTTGTATCCACTGATGTAGCACCAGACACCTCACTGTTAGAGGACAGCCTCCTGGGAGACAACAGCATGAGCAACTCTGGGCATAAAATATAAAGCTCTTATTGCCCTTCAACAATAAATTCAATACAGCGCACACACCTGCACCCAAAAAATAGTATCCTAGAAGGGCAGCAAAAAAGACCACAATATAAAATAATGGAGCGTTTCACAGCTTAAAAATGTGCTAAGGTAATGCCAGAGAAGACACAAGCATGACCAAACCTCAAGCACAATGGGAAATGCATGGCAAAGCGGTATCCCCAACAGGAGAAAGATACAGCTGATGCATAAATTACTTGAAGAGAGCTTCAAACAGAAGAAGGTCCACCTGAATATTCCTTTGAATTAGCTATATGTCGAGGAGCAAAAACAGAAACACAAAGAAACGCTGACTGAAAAGTACAGTGTAAAGTTGGTGGCAGACGACAGGGAGTCCTTTTCCCGCAAGCGCCGTCGTTCCAGTCATGCTGCTCGTGCCGCCATTTTGAGGAGTGCTCCTGAGGAAACAGCTGTCAAAAAGATTATTAAGTCCAAAACACGCCGCAGCCTCTCCAAAACCGCTCTCAATACTCTCTGCACATTCCGCCTGCAGAATCCAGCAGTCTTGTAGGCAGATACAGGCTCGGTCACGTATTAAAAGACACGACCTCCCGGCGACGCGACAGAGCTTATAGGAAAGCGGCCATCTTGGCTGCTCGCAAGCCACGCCCCCATGTGTAAGTATTTATAAATGTATGTATGTACATATGTATGTATTGAGGTATGTACTTTACATGTAAAGTACAAAAAACACTGATGCCCTGAACATGATGGGCCTCCACTGAGTAGTACAGAAAGATGAGGAAACAGAAGCAGAACAGCAGGAGGACTGCATCAGGGCAATGGTATCTTTACAACAGACAGGAGAAGGGTTCATAGCAGTGCTTAATTTGAGTCTGTAGTTTTGGTGTTCGGCACTAGCACTAAATTGTCAACACTGGTGCTTGTGACAGTCTGCCACAATGTGGCGCTGTCTGGCTAATTTAGGGATGACACCAACAACAGTCAGTTATTGATTCAATAAACATTATAATGACTATTACCTGCTGCCCAAGCCATTCTTATGGCTATGGGGACCTAGAATAGTCCGACTTGTCTCACTTAGGAGCGTGATGGTTATTAGATGTGTTGTTACTATCATTGGCAGAAATGTCAGCAGCATGTGTGTTGCAAGCTGCAGTTACAAATTAATCACTGGCTGAGAGGTCAGGCTTAAAGGGAGCGTCAGGCGCAGAGGCAGTGATAGAGCTCTAGAAGCATAAGAAAAAAGGGGCACATGTACTATCCCCTATTGCCACCATAACATCACCTATAGTGACGTTGTGGTGACAAAAGGGTCTGCAACTTATGTACAAGGCAGCATTAAGCCACTTAACGTAGCTTAACGCTGCCTTGTACATAAGGCACCCTTTCATGCTACGGTGAAAGGGGCGTGCTGCGGGTGTTGGGGTGGGCGTTCCACCGCAACACTCATTGTGTTTGACGCTGCCCCCTATGTACAAGGGTGGTGTACATAGGAGGCAGCGCTAAAATTAAGACCAGGAAAATCCTAGTCTTAAGTTGGCAAAATGAGGAGAAATGCATTATTTCTCCTTGTTTTTGCTTTTTCCATGTGTGCTGCCTTGTGCAGCACACATGGAAAAAGCGAAATGCCATGTTTTGTTTATGCACAGGAAGGTGTCCCTTCCTGTAGATAAACAAACCTTTTAAAGAAATGCCATTTTCTAACTTTCATGTGTGTGCATGAAGCAGCACACATGAAAATTAGAAAATTGCATTTTAGGATTTCTTATGTGCAGAAGGGACACCTTCCTACACATAACCAATCCTCTCCTGCACACAGACACCCTTGCACTCTGGTGCAAAAGTGCCTGACTTAGCGTCATCGCAGGGGGAAACGCAAGGCTGCACCACATTCTTGAAAATACGGTGCAGCCTTGCGTTTCGGAAGTGGCGAAATTCAGTAATACACAGCAGTAAATAAACCTTTAAAGTAGGGCACAAGCAAAAATAGCGAAGATGAGGCGAGAGAATATTAAGCATGGGCGTAAAATCCGTTTCGCGGGCGAATTTGCGGATTTTTGACGATTTCGCGAATCACGCAAATTTACCCAATAATCCGCAAATTCGCAAGCTACGAATTTTTTTGCTTGGTCGCGCTTGAAAAATACAATATCGCGCGTGCGGCGTTGTCTTACCGTGATTCTGAGTCCGGCGAGTTGTTTTTCCTCAGGTTTTGCGTGTGCGGCGCCATTTTCGATCTTGCTGCGTGATCGCGCGAGAGTTTTTCGAACGCAATTACGTCATCGCGGCTTGCCATCTTGCACGACGAGAGTTTGACAACGCGAGTACGTCATAAATGCCCGCGACGGCGCGCAGCTGACTTCCGGCGGGAGATTTGAACAGCTCGAGTTCCCGAATAGCAAAAATTGCAATTCTGCACAAGAAATCCACCGCAGGAAGCATAAACCTTGTGAAAATGATGATTTTGATCAGAATAACTCCTCAGATTGACATTTGACTGCACTTTTTGGTGCAGGAGTCCATTTTTTGGGGTGGGGTGGGAGGAAGGAAGTGCCTCAGAGTCTCCAACTTCCTGTTCCTGTCCTGCAGGCTCCTCCCAGTGCTTTGTCCATGTACTGGCCACTTTTGATTTGGAGCTGGAGCTGGAAGGATTACTTTCTGTGACTGCTGTTGGATTTGTATTTGAGGACTTTTTGGACTTTGGAGTTTGGATCACTTTTGGACTTGAGATTTTACAAGTAAGTTGGTGTTGTTTGTTTGGGGCATTGCAGTTGAGTCAACTCCAGTTCTAACACTTTTTTCACAACTTTAACAAAATATATATTGTGGTGGGTAGCTAGCCGCAGTATCCAGTTGGCCCAGGGCTAGTCATGGGTGCATGATACAACTGTTTCTCTGATTTTTTTTTACTTAATTCTCATTTATGTCATGTAATGTTAGCTCAGTGTTATATGTTTTATTTTTTTTATTTTGGGGTGCCTGTAAAGCCTCACTAGCCAGTAGGCCCAGGGGTAGTGAGTGGTGCATGGACCTAGTCTTTCTGTGGGGTGTCTTGAATTTAAACATCATTGAGGGCATGGATGGCATGGGATTGTGGTGATTTTTGTGTGTTTTTCGAATTTTGGGGGTGTTGATGGGACTGGCCATGTGGGTGAGGGCCATTTTGAGTGCTGGTACAGGCAGGGCCTGGCCATGTGCTGCGGGGCAAGGGGCCATTTTGAAGGCAGGAAGTGTTCTCAGGCCTGCACCCATTTTGCCTAGCTTTCATCCATTATGCCCAGGGGTACTCAGTGGTGCATGGGCCTAGTCTTTCTGTGGGGTGTCTTGAATTTGAACATGATTGAGGGCATGGATGGCATTGGATTGTGGTGATTTTTGTGTGTTTTTCGATTTTTGGGGGTTGCGTTGGGGCCTTTTGCCCAGGGGTACGCAGTGGTGCATGGACTGAGTCTTTCTGTGGGGTCTCTTTAATGTAAACATCATGGAGGGCATGGATGGCATTGGATTGTGGTGATTTTTGTGTGTTTTTCGATTTTTGGGCTGTTGTTGAGGCCTTTTGCCCAGGGGTACTCAGTGGTGCATGGACTGAGTCTTTCTGTGGGGTCTCTTTAATGTAAACATCATGGAGGGCATGGATGGCATTGGATTGTGGTGATATTTGTGTGTTTTTCGATTTTTGGGGTGTTGATGGGGGCCTGTCCATGTGGGTGGGGGGCATTTTGAGGACTGGTACAGGCAGGGCCTGGCCATGTGGTGGGGGACTAGGGGCCATTTTGAAGCCAGGCAGTGTGCTTTGTGCCATAGGCCTGCATCCAATGTGCCTTGCTTTCATCCATTATGCCCAGGGGTACTCAGTGGTGCATGGGCCTAGTCTTTCTGTGGGGTGTCTTGAATTTGAACATGATTGAGGGCATGGATGGCATGGGATTGTGGTGAATTGTATGTGTTTTTCGACTTTTTGGGGGTGTTGTTGGGACTGGCCATGTGGGTGGAGGCCATTTTGAGTGCTGGTACAGGCAGGGCCTGACCATGTGCTGGGGGGCAAGCGGCCATTTTGAAGGCATGCAGTTTTCTCAGGCCTGCACCCATTTTGCCTAGCTTTCATCCATTATGCCCAGGGGTACTCAGTGGTGCATGGGCCTAGTCTTTCTGTGGGGTGTCTTGAATGTAAACATCATTGAGGGCATGGATGGCATTGGATTGTGGTGATTTTTGTGTATTTTTCGATTTTTAGGCTGTTGTTGGGGCCTTTTGCCCAGGGGTACTCAGTGGTGCATGGACTGAGTCTTTCTGTGCGGGGTCTTGAATTTAAACATCATTGAGGGCATGGATGGCATGGGATTGTGGTGATTTTTATGTTTTTTTTTTACTTTTTGAGGGTGTTGTTGGGACTGGCCATGTGGGTGGGGGCCATTTTGAGGACTGGTACAGGCAGGGCCTGGCCATGTGGTGGGGGTCAAGGGGCCATTTTGAAGCCAGGCAGTGTGCTTTGTGCCATAGGCCTGCATCCAATGTGCCTTGCTTTAAACCATTATGCCCAGGGTTACTCAGTGGTGCATGGGCCTAGTCTTTCTGTGGGGTGTCTTGAATTTAAACATCATTGAGGGCATGGATGGCATGGGATTGTGGTGATTTTTATGTGTTTTTTTTACTTTTTGAGGGTGTTGTTGGGACTGGCCATGTGGGTGGGGGCCATTTTGAGGACTGGTACAGGCAGGGCCTGGCCATGTGGTGGGGGTCAAGGGGCCATTTTGAAGGCAGGCAGTGTGCTTTGTGCCATAGGCCTGCATCCAATGTGCCTTGCTTTCATCCATTATGCCCAGGGTTACTCAGTGGTGCATGGGCCTAGTCTTTCTGTGGGGTGTCTTGAATTTAAACATCATTGAGGGCATGGATGGCATGGGATTGTGGTGATTTTTATGTGTTTTTTTACTTTTTGGGGGTGTTGTTGGGACTGGCCATGTGGGTGGGGGCCATTTTGAGTGCTGGTACAGGCAGGGCGGTGCCATGTGCTGGGGGGCAAGGGGCCATTTTGAAGGCAGGCAGTGTTCTCAGGCCTGCACCCATTTTGCCTAGCTTTCATCCATTTTGCCCAGGGGTACTCAGTGGTGCATGGGCCTAGTCTTTCTGTGGGGTGTCTTGAATTTAAACATCATTGAGGGCATGGATGGCATGGGATTGTGGTGATTTTTATGTTTTTTTTTTACTTTTTGAGGGTGTTGTTGGGACTGGCCATGTGGGTGGGGGCCATTTTGAGGACTGGTACAGGCAGGGCCTGGCCATGTGGTGGGGGTCAAGGGGCCATTTTGAAGCCAGGCAGTGTGCTTTGTGCCATAGGCCTGCATCCAATGTGCCTTGCTTTCATCCATTATGCCCAGGGTTACTCAGTGGTGCATGGGCCTAGTCTTTCTGTGGGGTGTCTTGAATTTAAACATCATTGAGGGCATGGATGGCATGGGATTGTGGTGATTTTTATGTGTTTTTTGACTTTTTGGGGGTGTTGTTGGGACTGGCCATGTGGGTGGGGGCCATTTTGAGTGCTGGTACAGGCAGGGCGGTGCCATGTGCTGGGGGGCAAGGGGCCATTTTGAAGGCAGGCAGTGTTCTCAGGCCTGCACCCATTTTGCCTAGCTTTCATCCATTATGCCCAGGGGTACTCAGTGGTGCATGGGCCTAGTCTTTCTGTGGGGTGTCTTGAATTTAAACATCATTTAGGGCATGGATGGCATTGGATTGTGGTGATTTTTATGTGTTTTTCGATTTTTGGGGGTGTATAAGTGATGTTCCTCTGTCTTCCATTGCTTTTAGGTGCACAAGACAACCACCAGTGCCAGGAAGAAGTCCTGCAGCGGTGTGTGCAGCATAACGTCACGCGACGTCATGTGTGGCCACAGACAAGACAACCCTGCAACTCGTGCAACTGCGGCCTGCTGTTCTGACATCTGAAGAAGATGGGCCCAAAGAAAGGTGGCCGTAGCGCCTCAGCGAAGAAAGTTGCCAGTGCCACTGCCAGTAAGAAGGAGCAGAAGAAGCAAGTGGCACCACCTACCAAGGAGACGGGTTGCCCACCGACACCTTTTTTGGGGAAAAAAAACTACGCCTGCAGCAGCAGCGGTGTCCGCCGGGGACCAAGCTGGAAGCAGCACCTCCGCCTCATTGGGGTCAGTGCCACCACGCCAAGGTAGGCCCAAGCCCATGAGTGCCGCAAAGGCAGCCACTTTGGTTGTTCAATCACCATCGACCAGTGATGTTGGCTCATCACAAGAAAGTACCATCCAATCAACGCCGGGTGTAACTCAGCTGGCGAGTGTTCAACAATCACAGCCGCAACGACAACCACAAGAGCAACTAGTACAAGCGCAAGTACATGGGCAAGGAGAGGCGCAAGTACATGGGCAAGGAGAGGCGCAAGTACATGGGCAAGGAGAGGCGCAAGTACATGCACAAGGAGAGGCGCAAGTAGAGGTGCATGGAGAGGTTCCACTAGAGGTTCATGGAGCGGCACAACTGCCTACAACGCTTGTTCCTCCAGAAGTAGGGGCACATGAGGAAATTGATATTCAAGTGGAAGAATCATCCCAGGAATCCACTCCTCTTGAGGATGATCCATTGCTTTCCAGATCCCCAGCAAGAAAAAGGTTAAGGAGGGCTGCTACTACTACAAGTTCTTCTTCAAGCCCCCTTCATTCTGATGACCTTGATCTTGATTGGAACCCAGCAATGCAGTCGGACAGTGAGGCACGCCATGAGCCGACAAAGGTAGCTAAGCCTAAAAGGAAGGTTCCCGCAAGGCTTCGACTTATGGGTGATGACGACGAACAAGAAGTGGTGTCTTGTGCTGCTGATGAACAGTCTGATGACGACCCAGTCATCACAGACATCACTGAAGCCCCAGCGGGCATGGAGTAGACAGACATTTTAACCCTATCCCGAATGGCTGCTGAGCGGGATGATCATGTGGGCGGCGTGGCACTGGTACCACCACCAACGCAGTTAACTACAACACCAAAACGACCTACAGCTTCCATATTTTCTCATCAGAAGGGCCAGCATGGACCTCCATCCAGCTCGACCTCCATTACCTCAAGTAGTGGTGCTGTAAGTCAACTACAGAAACAAATTCAGCCACGCCCATCCTCCACTTCATCTGGCATTGAAAGTCAAAGTAGCTCCTCCAGCACCAGCAGACATCTCCAGTCCCCAGTTTGGGACTTCTTTACTGTTAGCAAAAAGGAGGAAAACATGGTCGTTTGTTCGATTTGTAAAGTATTAGTTAGTCGGGGTGAGCTTGGTTCCAACTATGGTACCGGAGGCCAGAGAGGTCATCTCAAACTACACCACCCTATCTAGTGGTATAAGCACCTAAGTGATATTGAGGAAGCCAAAACAAATCCAAATGTATCCCTTCATATTGCATCTGATGATGATGAGAGGCTGATTGTGCAGGGGGGAAGTGAAGAAGCGACAGCTATTTTTTCTGGTACACCCAGTACCCCTGGCAGCAGCACTGCAGTGGTAACGCCCACACCCTCTACCCCTGCAACATGTATGAGGCCCACTAAGAGTCTGGGACAGACACCAATGCAAAAAACTATATCACTGAGCCTAACTGGTTTGAAGTCTGCATCATCATCATCATCACGTAAAACTGTCCAGCCCACCATTACCAGCATGTTTTGGTCGGAACCGCCATTTGAACGCAACCACCCAACCGTGCGTCTGTATAACGCCAAGCTGGCTAAAATGCTAGCGCTGGACCTTCTCCCTTTCTCTTTCGTGGAAGGGGTGGGTTTTCGTGAATTGGTGGCAACAGTCTGCCCTAAATGGAAGGTTCCTAGCAGGTTCTATTTTGCAAGGGTTGCTGTTCCAGCACTACATCAAGATGTGCTGGAGGTGATTGGCGCAGTTATTCTGAAGAGTGCTGTTCACACTATCCACATGACAACAGACATGTGGACCAGTTGCCAAGCCCTTGTTTACATGTGTATCACTGCACACTGGGTCTCTTTTGCAGGGGTCGAAAAACAGTTAAAACACAAAGATGTTGACACGGAGGAAGTTTTTAAAGCTACTCGCAAACATGCAACAGTAGGCATGTTTGCCATGGAGAAATCTCACACTGCACCTAACCTTTTGGATGAGTTTAACAGGAAGGTCAAAGAATGGCTGCATCCAAGAAACCGCACAGTTGGTTATGTTTCCAAGGATAATGGCAGTAATATATTGCCCACCTGGCAATGATACAGTCTTCAGGTCCGCTCTTGCCAATATGGTAAGCTCTTTAGCGCCTGGTTGTGCGAACTTTAACATCATGGGTGACCTCAACATTTATTTTGACAACAGGTCGTCCACAGCCATAAACACCTTGCTCGCGGATCTCGAAGCACTTCAACTTGTCCAGCTAGTTACACTTCCCACTCATACTGGAGGACATATTCTTGATCCCTTTTTTTCCACTCTTGAGAGGGTGAAGGTATCTGACCCGGTGTCGGTGGGATGGACTGACCATCGGCTGGTGGAAGTCTTTTGTCCTATTCTCGATAAGCCATTTAAACCTGTGGATAGGCTAATTCTTAAAAGACATTGGCATAAGCTTAAACTTGAGGAGTTCTACAGGCTACTGGAGCAGAAACCCCTGAGCCCTTTTCTGAATGTGGATCATGGTTACAAACTGTTTTGCACATGGATTTCAGACACTCTTGACTCCCTTATACCCATGCGCTGGTCAAAAGGTCATTCTAAGGTACCCAGCCCGTGGTATAATGACTCCCTTGCCGAGCTTAAAAAAACTTGCCGGAAAGCGGAGAGGGACTGGAGAAGATCTTACGATCCCGTCCTGAAAACCTTGTACTTTGCCAAACTCAAGACCTACCACAGGGCAATTTGCAGAACTCGGGCTGCATTCTATGCTCAGGAATTCCAAGCCAGCACCAACCCCGCCAAATGAATATTCAAGGTCTTGAAAGACCTTATGAATAAGAGAGCCACTTCGGCAGAGATCTGCACTGACTCCCATTGCGAGAACTTGGCAGCCTTTTTTCTGGAGAAAGTGCAGACTATATACCGAGGATTTGACCTGTGTCGGCCGGATCCAGAGTTGGTTGACCCTAATTCTTTGGGTTACGAGACTTTAACCTTCCTGCCTGATCTGTCTACTGAGGCTTTTGACAAACTTAGCCTCAGCGTTAAATCAGGATCTCCTCTGGACCCGCTGAAGCCAGCTCTTATCAGTACGCTTTCCCCGATATGTCGAGTTCCAATACTCTCTCTAATCAACCTGTCGCTATCAACTGGGACGGTCCCCTCCTCATGGAAACAGGCGGTAGTTACCCCAGTCTTGAAGAAGGCAAATTCAGACCCTCTCTTGCCTGAGAACTACCGCCCCATATCTCTTCTTCCTTGGACTGCTAAAGTCACCGAAGCCCATGTTAATTCTATCTTGTCTGATCACCTTGCCCATAATCAGATATTGGACCCCAGCCAAAATGGCTTCCGGCCAGGACACAGTACCAAGACCGCTTTGCTCTATATTATCGAGCATTTACGCCTGGTGCTTGACTCCGGACGTACGGCAGCGCTCTTGCTATTAGATCTGAGCGCTGCGTTCGATACTGTGTCCCACCGTATACTGATTCAGCGTCTCGAGGAAGTTGGAGTTGCAGGAACCGCTCTTCAGTGGTTTCGATCTTTCCTCTCAGATCGAACCTTTAAGGTGGCTATACCACCCTGCAAATCCACTATTCATCCCTTGGACCTGGGGGTCCCACAGGGCTCCTCGTTGAGCCCTACCCTGTTCAACCTTTATGTGAAACCGCTAGCTGCAGTCGTCAAACAGTGGGGTTTGACGATGACCTCATATGCTGACGATACGCAGCTGGCGGTGACACTGAGTGGAGACCCGGAAGTGGAGGCCCCCAGATTCCGAGCTGGGCTTGTGGAAGTAGCAAGTTGGTTACGCACCAATTGCCTACAATTGAATGCCACTAAAACTGAAGTGTTGGTCTTGGGGAAACATGTTGAGCTATGGGGAGACCAGTGGTGGCCTCCAGAGCTGGGCATTACCCCCATAGCAGCTTCCGAAGTGAAAAACTTAGGGATCTGGCTGGATCCTGCGCTCACCTTCACAGGTCACACGAAGAAGGTTGCAGCCACTTGCTACGGTATCTTGCGAGGCATAAGGCCGGTTCTTAAATACTTCGACCCTCCCACTCGGCAGCTCGTGGTCCAAGCCTCGGTTTTTTCTCGGCTGGACTACGGAAGTGCACTGATGTTAGGGGTAAACCAGGCTGAGGCATCTAGGCTTCAAAGGGTACAAAACGCTGCGGCGCGGGCCATTGTTGGTCTTCCCAGACATTGCTCTGTCTCCGGCACTATTTCTGCCCTTCACTGGTTGCCGGTCAGACAGAGGATTAAGTTTAAAGCGCTCTGTCTGGCCTTTAAAATCATGAAGCTCTCCTCGCCGCCGGCTCTTGCCAACTTGCTCAACCCCTACATCCCTTCGAGATCTTTAAGATCGGAGGCTCTTTATCTGGCGGCCTGCCCCCGTTTCAGACTCAGTAGAATGGGTGGCCGCTCTTACCGGGTGCTTGCCGCGGGGCTGTGGAACTCGCTCCCGGTGCACATCCGAGCTCTGAATGATCTGTCCACCTTCAGGCGTGCCATTAAAACTTTTTTGTTTCCTGTCTCTGAGTAGTCGCTCCCCCCTTTTTTCTTCTTTTTCTGCGTGTTATGTTACAGTATCTGTCAAAGCGCCAGGACGCCCCTTTGCTGCGGCAGCTGTGCGCAATAAAAATAATATTAACATAACATAACATAACATAGTTAAGGCCATGGACGACGGTGGCTATTTCAGAGTGCCGTGTCTGGCGCACAGTATTAACATCGTGGTGCAAGCCTTCTTGAAAGCAGAAGAGCCAGTCGTCAAAGTACTGACCACCTGCCGAAAAATCTGCACCCATTTCAACTATTCTTTTAAGGCCCGGAAGCAGCTGAGGGGCCTTCAATATGAACGTAAACTGCCAGTCAAAGGACTAATCCAGGAGGTGGCAACACGTTGGAACTCAACCTTTTACATGCTTGAGCGTCTGTCTGAGCAGTGGGAGGTAATACATGAGTTTGTCTTTAAACTGGGTGCTGCTCACAAAGACTTGATGCTAGAGTTGGAGGAATGGAAGCTAATTGCAAGCCTGACAGAAATGCTTCGTCCTTTTGAGCTCTTCACGCGTGAAGTCAGCAGGGAGGACTGTTCTTTGAGCAAAGCTATTCCATTGTTGCGCATGCTAGAGCGCCAACTGAAGGAGGTGTCTTCAACGTTCCGAGATGATGGTGAAAAGCGAGAAGCATATGGTTTGGCGCAGAAGTTATTATGCCGCCTCCTTGACAATGAAAGGCTTAAAAAGATACATACAGAACAACATTACATTTGTGCCACTCCTCTTGATCCACGGTACAAAAAGGCAGTGGCCAGCAAATCATTCATTCCTTTTGATGAAGCAGATGTTTCAAAGTACAAACGTTGGCTAGCTGTGTCAGCCAGGCGGTTCGAAAAAGATCAGCAGAAAATTCAAGGAGGCAGCACAAGTACAACTGAATCAGCAGGCCATCCGGCGTCAAGTTCCACTTCTCAATCCGTGGCCGAAGGGAGTCACTTTCCCTCACAGCCGTTAACGACACCAGCAACCATATCATCATCCTCACCTGCACCAGGCCGCAAACCAATATTGTCGGAAGGGGATTGGCTAACTCAGCAAGGGTTAGCTCGGTCCACTGATGAAAAGGTCGTCGATGGTGCAGGCCTATCTGGATGACCCAACAGAGGTCTGTCATAATGAGAACCCATTGGGATAATGGTATACGAAAAGCTCAAAATGGCAACTGATCACCAACCTGGCTCTAAATTATTTGTCTTGCCCACTCACAAGCGTGTCTTCTGAACGTGTTTTCAGTGCTGCTGGTGCCATTGTTACTTCAAAAAGGACCCGCCTTTTGCCCAAAAATGTGGAGAGGTTAACAATAATCAAGATGAATCAGCACTTCATACCACCCGATTACAAAATACGTGAAAGCGTGCAGGAAGAAGAGGACACCGACTTAGGTGACGACGAAGACGGAAGTTCTTCTCGGTCACCAGACCTACTCCCATCTCAATTCATAGACTTGGAGGACGAGCTCTGCTTCCCTGACAACGAGGACTGAAAATTACTTCCTTTTTTTCCGTACTTATTCACTTTTATTCCTGTGTGTCTTTCTTTGTTTTGCTACTTTTACCACAACAAAACACTAATCAACTAATCACAATAAGTCCATCATCAGCACTGTCTTCATCTTAGTTTCCGTATTGATTTGAAGGTGCCGCAGTCTGCATTCAGATGTGCACAAGTTCACAACTCAATCATGCTCCTCTATCCTCCTCCTCCAGACTCCCCCTATCCATTTCCCTCAAGGCAGATGGATGGATTATGGAGAAAAAACAAACTTTGTCTTCGTAGACGTGTCCCCTCAAGTGGGACTGAAATAACTGCCTGACTACATGCTTGCTGATAGTTGACAGACCTACTTCTGAAATTTACAGGAGAGGCTGCCCTGTGGGCCCTCACTTTCCGAAGAAGATGCGGACTTAAAGTAGAACAGGTAATGAATAATGAGAAGATGGCATGCAGTGGACAGCAATGGCTGTCTGTCTCTGTTGAAACCAAATGCTGTTTGTTTTTTGTGAACAGCGCAATTTGCCATGTTTTCAATATACCAGTATTGCAGGTTTTTGGGTTTATTTGGGTGTGTTCTAGATTTGCGGTGCTGGGTCGGGGGGTCTGGGAGCACTGCTGGCACAGTCTAATGTTGATTGCATTTGTTTTTCAGGAAATCCATGGTGGAAAACGGGAGTTAGTGCCTAGCTGCACAGCGCATTTGGACTGAATTCCAGGTTGGCCCCAAATTTGCTAAGTCTCACTTTTTAAGGTTTTGCTTTTTGGCTGTTTGGGGGTCTTCTACTTGTTTCCGCCTGGGTTGACGGGTCTGGGGACATTTCTGGGAAGGTCTAATACCGGATAAAAGTGTTTTGGAGAAAATCAGAGTTGAAAAAGTTTTTGCCTTTTTGCTCACTATCATGTTTTTGGGGGCCTGTTTGGGGGGCTTCCTGGTGTTTGTGGGTGGGTTTTGGGGTCTTGGAGCAATGCTGGGTATGGATACTTTTGATTGCAAGTGGTTTGAAGAAAATTCATGGTGGCAAAGGGGAGTTAGGGCCTAGCTGCAGAGCGCGCGTGGAGTGATTTTAGAAATTTGCCTGAAAATTTCAAAGTCCCCATTTTTGTAGTTTTGCTTTTTGGCTGTTTGGGGGTCTTCTACTTGTTTCTGCCTGGGTAGATGGCTCTGGGGCCATTGCTGGGAAGGTCTAATACCGGATAAAAGTGTTTTGGGTAAAAGACATGGTAAAAAAGTTTTTCACTTTTTATAGTTTTCGCTCTCTTTCGTGTTTTTGGGGGCCTGTTTGGGGGGGTTCCTGGTGTTTGTGGGTAGATTTTGGGGTCTTGGAGCAACGCTGGGTATGGGTAGTTTGTTTTGATTGCAAGTGGTTTGAACCTAATCCATGGTGGCAAAGGGGAGTTAGGGCCTAGCTGCAGAGCGCGCGTGGAGTGATTTTAAAAATATTTGCCTGAAAAGTTCAAAGTGCCCATTTTTGTAGTTTTGCTTTTTGGCTGTTTGGGGGTCTTCTACTTGTTTCCGCCTAGGTTGACGGCTCTGGGGCCATTGCTGGGAAGCTCTAATACCGGATAAAAGTGGTTTGGACAAAATCGTAGGCAAATTTTTTTTGGCGTTTTTGCTGACTTGCTTGTCTTTGAGGTGCTGTTTGGGGGGGTTCCGGGTGTTTGTGGGTGGGTTTCGGGGTCTGGGAGCACTGCTGGGTATGGATACTTTTGATTGCAAGAGGTTTGAAGCAAATCCATGGTGGCAAAGGGGAGTTAGGGCCTAGCTGCAGGGCGTGCGCGGAGTGATTTGGGAAATTTGCCAGAAAATTTCTAAGTGCCCATTTTTGAAGTTTTGCTTTTTGGCTGTTTGGGGGTCTTCTACTTGTTTTTGCCTGGGTTGACGGCTCTGGGGCCATTGCTGGGAAGGTCTAATACCGGATAAAAGTGGTTTGGAGAAAATCCATGAGGAAAAAGTTTTTGCATTTTCTGACATTTCGCTCAATTTAGCGTTTTCGGGGGCCTGTTTGGGGGGCTTCCTGGTGTTTGTGGGTGGGTTAAGGGGTCTTGGAGCAACGCTGGGTATGGGTAGTTTTGATTGCAAGTGGTTTGAACCAAATCCATGCTGGCAAAGGGGAGTTAGGGCCTACCTGCAGAGCGCGCGTGGAGTGATTTTGGAAATTTGCCTGAAAATTTCTAAGTGCCCATTTTTGTAGTTTTGATTTTTGGCTGTTTGGGGGTCTTCTACTTGTTTCCGCCTGGGTTGACGGCTCTGGGGCCATTGCTGGGAAGCTCTAATACCGGATAAAAGTGGTTTGGACAAAATCAGAGGCGAAATTATTTTTGCGTTTTTGCTGACTTGCTTGTCTTTGAGGTGCTGTTTGGGTGGGTTCCGGGTGTTTGTGGGTGGGTTTTGGGGTCTGGGAGCACTGCTGGCACAGTCTAATTTTGATTGCATTTGTTTTTCAGGAAATCCATGGTGGAAAACGGGAGTTATGGCCTAGCTGCACAGCGCGTTTGGACAGAATTGAAAGAAGGCCGAAAAATATTGTAAGTATGAGATTTTCCATTTTTGCTTTTTGCCTGTTTGGGGGTGTTGTGCTTTTTTGCGGGTGGGTTGGCGGGTCTTGGGGCATTGCTGGGAAGGTCTAATACCGGATAGTTCTAGATTTTTTCAACTGGGTTCTGGGGTCTTAGAGCACTTGTGGGAATGTGTAATCTTGGTTGCAAGTGGTTTGAAGAAAATCCATGGTGGGAAAGGGGGGATTTGGCCTAGTTAAAGAAAGCGTTTGCCACTATTCTTAACTTAGGGCTTAGCAGTATTGTATTGCATGTGTTTGGGCGGGGGTTATAGATTTTTACAACTGAGTGGGGTCTTGGAAAACTTGTTTTAATGTCTAATTTTGATTGCAAGTCGTTTGAACACAATCCATGGTGGGAAAGGGGGGTTTTGGGCATACTTTCTGAGTGCGTTTTTACACGATTTGAAATTAGGCCTCTGTAAGGTAGCAGCAGTATTCTGCACGTTTTTGGGAGGGTAATGTGGGGTGTTCTAGATTTTGGGGATTGTCATCTCTGAAAGTGATAGTATAATTTTTGTACTACACAGCGTGCCTTACATATTTTTTCTCCGAGGTGTCTTCAACACTTACTGTTGTATTTTTCCATCATCAATTACAGGCAGGCTTTTACCCTGTGCCATCGATGCACTACTCAGGCTTACATTTAGCAATCCGCAAATCCGCTTCAGGCAGGCAGTGGACAGTGTGTCTGGTCACCAAGATTGATCGACGGAGCATCCGATGGAATGAAGGAGTACCGCGAATAAGAGGAATGGCTGGATGCATCGACTTCACAAATTCAACGGGACAACTACAAAAAACAGTAACAGTATCCAAAATTCTCCTTATCTTTTAAATGATATTGTTGTGAACTTGAACCTACTTCTACGAGTGTGACTCTGTGCGTTTGTTTGATCTTACATCTTTGCTATGTTTAACACTAATTTAATGTTCTAAGTGTTTATTCTCTCTGAGGGCAGAGAGGCAAGTGAAATTGCGTAATGACTGCAGCCCTGTACTGTCAACTTGTTTCTTCATAGTTACTAGTAATTTGCAGTAAGTAGTAGTACTACTTTTCAGTAACCTAACCATCCATTTAGTACTTCTGGCATGCAGTAGTGCACTTCCTTTATGTCCCTTTCAAGATTCATCAATATCTTCTAATCCAAAGATTTGTTTCTCTTCATTTGTTGTTTGACTGTCCATGCTGTGTTTTTTTCCTCTCTACCAAACTTTCCCAAAAACCCCCATTCCCATCAAATTTCCAGTGGCAAAATGAGGCACAGGGTCAGACTGATTTGCATATAGCCATGTCTGAACTGGGGTGGCAGAGTGGGCTAAAGAACGGTGATGGATCAAACCCAGATCTTTTGACTGGGTGTGAGTGTTTGATTGGCTCAGATGCTCCGTCCATCACCACCCCCTTTTGTACCGCTTTGGCCGCCATAAGTGTGGCAGGGTATGCTCAGACGTGAGTCCCTTGCTCACTTTGCCACTGGATTCAAGCAAGCCGGGCTGAAGACGTCTGGAATGCCAGAAACCGGTCCTCGGAAGCTTGTTTCCGGTCCAGGGAAGGCATGGCTTCGCAGTTAGGGCTGGACTGTTCCCATGAGGCACAGGGTCAGACTGATTTGCATATAGCCATGTCTGAACTGGGGTGGCAGAGTGGGCTAAAGAACGGTGATGGATCAAACCCAGATCTTTTGACTGGGTGTGAGTGTTTGATTGGTTCAGATGCTCCGTCCATCACCACCCCCTTTTGTACCGCTTTGGCCGCCATAAGTGTGGCAGGGTATGCTCAGACGTGAGTCCCTTGCTCACTTTGCCACTGGAGTCAAGCAAGCCGGGCTGAAGACGGCTGGAATGCCAGAAACCGGTCCTCGGAAGCTTGTTTCCGCTCCAGGGAAGGCATGGCTTGGCAGTTCGGGCTGGACTGTTCCCATGAGGCACAGGGTCAGACTGATTTGCATATAGCCATGTCTGAACTGGGGTGGCAGAGTGGGCTAAAGAACGGTGATGGATCAAACCCAGATCTTTTGACTGGGTGTGAGTGTTTGATTGGTTCAGATGCTCCGTCCATCACCACCCCCTTTTGTACCGTTTGATTACCTACAGCATTTACTCTGTAAAAGGCGACATGTGCACAGATACCTGTCGTAACAGTATAACATTTTGGCATGTATCTTTCCGCCGTCTTTGTAAGCCTGTGACCTTACCGGGAGTTTCAGGAATTCTACTAGCAGCACTATGAATGGGCTCACTACTACATACATAGTCAAAGAGTCCTAAAAAAAGGCCTTTTTTTAACTTTTTTTCTCTTGGGTTGCAAAAGAAATCACTGGTACGTGAACTTGTGCTAGCCGCCATAATGGCAGCTCACTCAGCTTTCACCCAAGAAATACACAGGCCATGATGATGCAGAATCGCAGTACTTTAAGCAGTACATGCAAGTGGGGATCTGAATGTCTTACTTTTCTATAGGGGTGGCACTGCCACTGGCCATACTTCTTCCACTCAGCGTCTGCTCTACTACATCATACACCTCTGCTATCGACGAGGAGGATAAAGAAGATAACATCCAGGCTTAGAAAGTACGTCTATGATTCTTCTTAATGTCTCAAATGTACCAAAATTTATTTTTGTCAAAAACCAACTAACACCCTTTTCATTATATTTTGGAAACCGCTGTCTTCTTATGGTGAATTGCATTCAACAAAACCATTCTTTACAGTCATAAATATTAAGACTCGCTCGTCCTTCTTTTCACCCTTCTTTAACTTTTCGTTCTTCACATCCCTAAACTTCATCTGATATGACTTGGCTTCACAAATCACAATAAAAATTTGCCAGCTGAGTTGAAGTGAAATAGAGGGGGCCATTGGTTACCAGAGAAGTACCGCCGCTAATGCTAATAAAAGGTCAAGGTTGACTGTCTTCTCCGTGATAGCCCAAAAAGTAGTTCTAAATTAGTAAATGTTCTTGACAGTACAGTGTACTTATACTAGTGTACTGTGTACTACTGTACAGTACATCATACACTCCTTTGCGAGGCTACTCAAAAAAATTTCAATAAGTAAGGAGTATAATAACTTACCACCGTCGCCGCCGCTGAGTCTCCCCCCCAGCTCCTTTTGTCGGCGCCACCGCATCCTGAGTGGACCCCTCCGCACTGCTGGCCCCGGCACTGGTGGTCATCTGTGCCGCGTCAAATGTTGTGACGTCTAGGAAAAACATGTCATATTTTCAGATGCCATACACAACCCCCTATTTTGTCTCGTAACAGAAGAAAATGTTACATAACACATTTTTTTTATTACTGGGATTGAAAAAAAGTAACGGTTTTGGGGAGGGTGTTAACCTTTTATATGCTTATTCCATTAAATGCTACACTTCTTCTTATGACAACTGATGAATGCTTACTTAACGGGCACCATTTTTCTCATTACAGAAAGAAGATTCCATTGCCCTTCTGCCAGACAATTCACCAACTACTACTAAGTCATCACCAGCAGTACATTAAGTACTTTAAAGAAGGTGGGTGCTCCCGCACAGTTATTCTAATAATTTCATGTGTCTGTTAACTATTATTAATTTTGAGTCATACTAATTTCATTCATGGGAATGTTGTTGCAACTTTAACGTCATCTTCATCCATCAGAATACTAAGCTATTAAAAATAAAGAAATAATGTTTTAATTTCTTAATTGAAAATAAAACTTTAAAACTAACAAACACTGTGTGGTTTTTGTTTACGAGTGAGTGAGCGGAAAGGTTTGAACTACTGCACTTGGCAGTCATGTTTCAGTGACTCAGATAGGCGGGGACTCAGAGATAGTCTTCTTCTGTTCTTCTTGGTCGTAAAATCATTGGTCAGACATTCTAGATAGTCGGTCAGGGGATTGGGGGTTCAACTTCTGTTCGGACTGAGGTATGTCGAAAGTCGAACTGCACCTATCATCTTGTCCATACTTCTTTGTGTGCAGAATAGTCCCTGAAACACTAGCGGTATGGGATGTGCTCCTCTCAAATCAAAAAGGACACTGCTACCTTTTACTTGGTGTAAACAATTACATTTTGTTGTTGCAAATTGTCAAAGCACTTACATTAAGAAGACTGGAATAGACAGCAAGGGCAACCCAGAGGACTACACTCAGTGCCTAGAGCTATTGCTGTATCAGAGTTTTCTTTCACACCGTTTGCCGAATGGGCAAGCTTAGCTACCTACACAGACCGACTCATAATTGTAAATAGTAGTAGCACAGAGAGTGATGGTAGAGGCAGGATAAGAATGTAGAAAGTAGTCTACATTATAAGAAGATCAAAGACTATTTTGTAAAACATAGAATTATTAGGAACCAGTTTATAATGAATAGGAGCTGTAAAAGTTAGGGAAGTATAAGTATTAATATAACAATAAAACAACTTACTGGGGCCAGCAGAAGAGCCTGCAAGGGACTGCTCCTGTCCAACTTCTGCCACCGGAGTCTCTGTCGCCGCCGTCGCCTTGCCCCTGGGAGTTGCTGATGATCATGAAATAAAGAAACACAACATGGATGATTGTTTTTGGGAAATATTTGATTCCTTTGTACTCAATCTAAAATTATGTCGGGGAAACAAATTAACATCAATTGCATCTGATCTGGTCAACTAAGAGGATAGTAGTACAGTATTACAGGATTCGCAGACCGTCTAATAGGAAAGTTATGTAATTCACTAACTAAATCAACAACAAAAAGGTTCTACTACGACTGCCATCACTCAGCAGCACGAGACGTCGCGTGAGAGACACAGTCCGTCATCATGATTGCAGACCACTAACAAATGTCCTAGAACAAGTAATAAATAGTATACTCAACGTATCAATCCACCACTATCTCTTCAAAGTGGCAGCAGCAGGAGTACAAAGAAGGACTAGACTTGAGTCTGCTGTCTCTAGCATTACGTAGCAATGCTCCCAAATGACTAAAAAGTTGCAAACAAGTAAGCATAGTAGCAACGCCAATAACCAGGCGAGCACCTGCCATGACAGAAGCTATTTAAACATTAATTTACTTTCAATGTAATCTAATCAGCAGCATTCGTACTCTTCAGGAAAAAAATAGATTAGCAATATAACAGAGCAGAAGGAAAAAAGTAGTTATTAAATAGCTACTTACCAAGCCCAGGGATCTCCACACCGAGCAGCTCGAGCATGTCATGCTCCCGGTCCAAGATGTCACTCCACCGGTGCGTCACTTGGTGGTAGGTGCGCCGGACCCCAGACTCCTTACACATGCGCCGGCACACCTTCTCCCACAGCTGGCAACGCTCCCGGAGGATGTAACCAGAAGCAATCCGCCCACCTGCTGCCATGGTCTTAGGGAGGTGGACCTGGACAAAAACCATCAAGGCGGCCACCTCCACCACAGAGAAGATCTCCCTGGGCTGCAATTCCTCCCCCCTCCAACGCCCGCAAGGGAGCCGGGTACGTGGTGCTGGGCCCTTCCCCTTGCCCTTGTCGTCTCCCTTAGCCATGGTCCTGGGCACAAGAAGAAGGAAAGAAGAATAGGTGTGAAAAGAAATAAAAGAGAGAGTGAAAGAAATAAAGTAGGTAATAAAGTAACAAAAAGTTAAAAAAAACACAAAATATAGATGTTCGAAATTGAAGAGAGAGATAATAAGCAAAAAAAAAAAAAAGTTCAGAAAAATATAGGATTACAAAGATGTAAGGTGGATAGAAAGGTAGCATGCCCAAAACCATAGCAGTGAATGGAAAACAAGATGGCCGCGCCCATAGAGGACCGCTTGGGTAAGTTTGTGCGATATTTCTCCCGCGAGCAGGCAAAAACGCCCACGAATACGTAATCGCGCGGCGCATACGACGCGAGCTTGCAACGAGCGCCCGGATACAACACGTCATGCAAACAAGATGGCCGCGCCCGTACACGACCTCATGGGCAACCTCGGGGTCGGTGCGCTGAAAGCGGTCCGAGAATAAGCAAAAAAACGCCCAAACACGCAAAAAAAAAGAAAAATCGCCCAAACACGCAAAAAAAAGATAAATCAACAAATTCGCACGAATTTGCGGATTGCAAGTTCGATTTCGCGTCCCGCAAATCTCGCGAAATGCAGAAAAACAAATTTTGGAAAAATGAAAGCACTTAGCAGGTGCAAAAGTTAAAGCTACTTTGTAACCATTCCCTGTAGTGATTCCTGAGGGGCCCCTCCAGAGTTCAGTTGCCTACTTTCAACTATTCTCTGACCCTGCTCTGACCCTCAAAGCAGGGTCAGAGAATAGTTACAAGTATGGCACAATGCTCCTGTAAAAAAATAACTGTAACACGAAGGTCTTACAGCTAAGGAAGCAGGTACCAGACTTGAAGCACAAATTCAGTGACACATTAACCAGCCCCCTATTAATTCATCTCAGTTGAGGCTGAGAAGGTGTGCTTTGCTTTCCCTCCATAATCTACTGTGGTGAACAAGAGGGTGGTAGTGATGAACCAGAGGGTGCTGTGATAAACCAGAGGGGGACAGTGATGATCCAGAGGGTGGCAGTGGCAAACCAGAGGGTGGCAGTGATGAACCAGAGGGTGGCAGGGATGAACCAGAGGATGGCAGTGATCAACCAGAAGGTGGCAGTGATGAACCAGAGGGTGCTGTGATAAACCAAAGGGGGACAGTGATGATCCAGAGGGTGGCAGTGGCAAACAGAGGGTGGCAGTGATGAACCAGAGGGTGGCAGGGATGAACCAGAGGATGGCAGTGATCAACCAGAGGGTGGCAGTGATGAACCAGAGGGTGCTGTGATAAACCAGAGGGGGACAGTGATGATCCAGAGGGTGGCAGGGGCAAACCAGGGGGTGGCAGTGATGAACCAGAGGGTGGCAGGGATGAACCAGAGGATGGCAGTGATCAACCAGAGGGTGGCAGTGATGAACCAGAGGGTGCTGTGATAAAACAGAGGGGGACAGTGATGATCCAGAGGGTGGCAGTGGCAAACCATAGGGTGGCAGTGATGAACCAGAGGGTGGCAGGGATGAACCAGAGGATGGCAGTGATCAACCAGAGGGTGGCAGTGATGAACCAGAGGTGCTGTGATAAACCAGAGGGGGACAGTGATGATCCAGAGGGTGGCAGTGGCAAACCAGAGGGTGGCAGTGATGAACCAGAGGGTGGCAGGGATGAACCAGAGGATGGCAGTGATCAACCAGAGGGTGGCAGTGATGAACCAGAGGGTGCTGTGATAAACCAGAGGGGGACAGTGATGATCCAGAGGGTGGCAGTGGCAAACCAGAGGGTGGCAGTGATGAACCTGAGGGTGGCAGGGATGAACCAGAGGATGGCAGTGATCAACCAGAGGATGGCAGTGATCAACCAGAGGGTGGCAGTGGCGAACCAGAGGGTGCTGTGTGTGAGAAGTTGGCCTGGTATATGATGATCACTATTCTAGTGAGCACCTTGCACCAGTCCAAACGACCCTTATGGTGATTGGTTGTAAGTCAACCTTATAGACCAGCTATCCTAGTGGTAGCATGGACAAAAGCAGTCTTAGGCTAAACTCAAGAGGGCATGTGAAGCCAGCTGTTTTACCATATGTAATCCTTTAAATCCCAAATGAAAGGACACCACACAAATTATATATTATAAAATATATGTATTTATTTCTAGAATAATCCCCTTGAGTCTTTATGAGCACAGGAGCACAAGCGTTAAACAAAGAACACAGTATAACATACAATAAGATGCACAATTATGGATAGGCAGGGTGGCCACTCAAACCATATATTAAGAAAGTGGTATAAGTACCACGTCACAAACAATGAACAGGCCTAGGGCCTAGGGAATCGCTGGGCCTACACTGAACTAATGAAGGTTAGGACATAGGAGGCCCACAGGATGCGGGTGCAGTGTCTATAGGCAAACGCGTTTACCATACAAGTCAATGGTGCTTAAAAATCAGAAAGTTATAGGTTTTGGAGTCTTCCGACTGGACTAGAACTTAGCCACTAAAAAGTAGGACACTAGAGGTGTAAACCACTATAGGAGCACCGGTGTAATCTCGTTACCTCACCCACAGGAAGCGGGTGCATAGGTGCCAAAGTGCGTCGGGTTTCTTCGTGGAGTTCTATGGAGCCTGGGGGTAAAGATGTTGCAGGCGGCCAGGAGAGAAGAGTCCGGTTGGATCCAAGGGTGGATTGAAGATGTAGAGTACCTGAAAGCAGAGGGGACAGAGTCTAGGTCACTAGCCAGTGACCAGGATGGAACCAGGACGGAACCAGGCAGTGTCGGGTTGCGATCAGGTGCTGTCGAGTAGTTTGTCTCCGCTGCCACGTGGACCAGGAAGGATCGAAGATGACCAGCTGGTGGACACGAGCTGTCCCACAAAGGCTCTTGCTGTCGGCGGTGTCGGTTCTTGAATTGGAGTCACCAAACCTTGGCAAATGCAACACAAGCAGAACTCAAAGATGTCTTCTGGATCGGACCGGGAAGGTCAGATCGATGGCTCCTTTTCAGGGGAGCTAGGGCCAGTCTAGAGCAACCAGACCAGCAGTGTAGTTTTGATGGATCATTGTCACAGAGGCCACTAGCTAACGGGCAACCAACCGGACAACGCGGCAAGCAGAAAAGTGCAAAAGGGGCCCACGCAGCACTCGGTGAGTGTGGAGGGGTGATCTTTGAAGCACAGGCTGCTTGGGGCATAGGGCTTCTCAAACTCCAAAGCACAGCATCTAGGGTGCCTCGGGAGCTGCACAGGAAGCCCTTTGTTGACTCTTCCAGATGTCCGGTCCCACGTCTCTCGTTGCCTCCACGGGTCTCAGCTTTGCCAGGACTGTGAATCGGGCTGTTGTATGTCTGGGAGTCTGGGTCTTGTTGATCTCTGTTGTTCGAGCTCTGACGGGAGCAACAGCAAAGAAAGTCTTGATGCGCTGATGGTGCCTGCTTGCACAGGGTGGCCACTCCTTGACCACAAAGGAGATTCTTCAGTCTTCCACGTCGAGTGGGATGTCGAAGGGTCCAGAGTTTCATTTCAAAGTTTCAGTCAGGATGATCTGGTTTGCATTGGCACAGCTCCTACCTTTATTCCAAATCTAGGGGCTGGATCTCCGGCTAGGTCCCTCCTATGGTTGAGACCCAGGAAGGGGGTGGTTACACCCATTTCCCTTTGTCCAGTTTCACACCAGAGCTGGGGCTGGGGCTGGAGAGCCCCAGCACTGGTTTGAACTGGACTTTGCATGGGACACCTTGTGTGCCCCAGGCAGTGTCTAGTTTCATTCAACCTCCCTGCCCCAATCCACAGCCTTGAACCAGAGGGTGGCAGTGATCAACCAGAGGGTGGCAGTGATCAACCAGAAGGTGGCACTGGTGAAGCAGGGGGTGGCAGTGATGATCCAGAGGGTGGCAGGGATGAACCAGAGGATGGCAGTGATCAACCAGAGGGTGGCAGTGATGAACCAGAGGGTGCTGTGATAAACCAGAGGGGGACAGTGATGATCCAGAGGGTGGCAGTGGCAAACCACAGGGTGGCAGTGATGAACCAGAGGGTGGCAGGGATGAACCAGAGGATGGCAGTGATCAACCAGAGGGTGGCAGTGATGAACCAGAGGGTGCTGTGATAAACCAGAGGGGGGCAGTGATGAACCAGAGGGTTCTGTGATAAACCAGAGGGGGACAGTGATGATCCAGAGGGTGGCATTGGTGAACCAGAGGGTGGCAGTGATGAACCGGAGGGTGGCCGCGATGAACCACAGGGTCGCAAACAGGCTGGACACGTAGAAACAACATGGTCGCGACCGTTGCGACCACACAAGTAAGTTTGCGTTCCCGAACTTGTACAAAACCCTCGCGAACTGGCAAAACCAGCAAATTCGCAAATTCGCACGAGTTCGCAAATTTTGCGGATTGCGAGTTCGCAATTCGCACTAATTCGCGGATCGTGAATTCGCAAATTTCGCCCATGCTTAGAGAATATTATCATATGGATGTAATTATGATGTTGTGGGGAGGGGTTTGAGCTTATTGCAATGTGTCTTGCATTTTTACACGCCAATAACAAGAGAACTGCATTTCATTTTTCATCACAGCACCTGCCTGTGTAAAACACAATCTCGACAAGGCAGAGATTTACAGTTGTCAACTTTCTTTTGCTTGACTGCCTTTGCAATCAGCTCCTTCTTTCATCCTGGGAGAGGTCGAGAGAGCCTTTAATCTGTGACTGCCTCCATCTCCGAGTGCCTGTCCCCTTCCTGCTTCCATTTATAGCCAAGAGCAGCGCGCTGACCCTGTTCGACAGAGCATTCCCGGATAACAGAAGTGTTTTCTTTTGCAACTGTTTGTCAGCGACCCAGGCTGGAGCGCTTCCAGCAGCCTGACTTGATGGAAAAGATCACCTCTCCTCAGCAGTCCAGCTGAGCTACAAACACTGGGCTCCTGTAACTCCTCAGGCCCCAGACTCCAAAACAAACACACACAAACTGATTTTCTAGCCATCTGTTTCGGAGGACAGGATTGGGAGCAAGTATACATCAACCCATAGCCTTTATAATCTCTATGCTAATGGATAAGACTGGACAAAAAACTGTGGGGCAGATTTACAAGCCCCTTGCGGCTCTTTTACGCCGCTGTTGTGTCACTTTTGTGACGCAGTGGCGGCGCAAAAGATGCGCCATGGTGCGGGGTATTTACAACGTGACGCATCTGGGAGATGCATCACGTTGTAAAGCCCTGCGTCGCATCTGTGCCGTGTTTGCCCTATGGTGCGCCGCAGTGTAAATGCGGCGCATCATAGGTGGCGGAGTTGCGGCGCACAATTACTGGCTCATCCCTGCTAATTTGCAGGGATGCGCCAGTAATTGTAAATCTGCTCCTATAAGTGCATACTCAAAGACAAATTCGGAAACATTCCCAGTTTGCACTTGAAGAATGGCACACACAGGGCCATATTAGCAAGAAGCTCGTTAAAATTATCGCCGTTTTAGCAGCACGAAACTGCTGCTAAAACGGCGATAATGGGCTTGTTAATACGCATTATAGAATTCCAATAGAAACCCAGGTTAGATATCCTGCACATCTAACCTGGGTTTCTATTGGAATTCTATAACGCCCATTATCGCTGTTTTAGCGGCAGATTCCTGCCACTAAAATGGCGATAATTTTAACGAGCTTCTTGCTAATATGCCCCGCAGTCCCTAGGGAAGCAAAGCTCTGTGGGAGCTAAACCGAACCCCAGAATTTCGACACCCCAAAATTTATCTCAATTGGTTGTCCCACAGTTTACTGGATCAGAGACGGTGTTAAACCTCATTTCATGAGGCAATGTGTCCCCATGTTAATACACCTCCCAGAACATCAAATTACTGGAGTAAAACCAGTTCATTAAGTAATGGGGTCCACTCAATTACTGAGTTCTAGATCTATGAATGGTGAATAGTTTTATTTCAAAAATTCTAAAATAACCAGTACAGAGTCAAATGCTATGAAGGCTTTCAGATGCAACATTATACAGGGTATGTAAAAACAGAAAATATTCCAAGTCTCAATGGGCAGCAAAATCATTAGAAAATCAAACAGAGTAGCTGCATGAATAGGAAAGCTCAGGAAAATATCTCTCACCCCCAAACAAGCGGTTCTTATGCACCATTCTTGTATAGGAAATTGGTAATTCTGCAAACTCAATGCGGTGTGAGCAAAAGTATTATTTATTTAGAAACCAGAACATAAGAATTATACATGTTCTTACCTAAACACATAAGCAGCATCCCAGTTCTTTGAAAAAACTATTCAACACCCTCAATGATAATTTTATCTGGATATGTTCGAACAAATATGATACAGTCAACAATAAAACTTTCCTCATATGAAAAAAACCAGTGAAGGAACGAGTGAGATAGACACCTGTGGCAATCATACATCTGTACCATGTAAAGTTCATTGTGAGCAAAACAATAAAGCAATGAAAATAAACGAATATGACTTCATTTTGATTGTGTGCTGCGTAGTTTATGGGGAGAGGATGTGTACAGGGGAGCAGCAGGAGTGAGTGACAAAGATGGTATCCATCTTGTCTAAAATGGGATTTTCACAAAAATGTGTCATAACCAACACACACTAAAACACACTTGTACACACCATAGGATATTTGTTTGAACTGCAATTATAATAATTCAGTCATTATATGTAAAATCGTGTGTAAATAGGCATATTCATCATCATTATTGTTGCGCAAATGTAAACCTGTAAAACATTTCCACAGCACCTTTTTTATTACAGGAGTTATGTTCCGTAGTGAAATGTGTCTGAAATTAATGAAACGTAGACCCTGATTGAAATATATGATTCAAACCTTTATAAGTGCATGATTAGTAATTAAAGCCCTCAGGAGAGCCTTCTTTTATTTTATCAGCAGTGTAAGCAACAATGGGACCCGTCTAGGTAGCTGAGGACCTCGGGTAATTTGTGATTTTATAAAGAACAAAGGTCCTAAACTTTTCAATGCAATTATGAGTAGTAAGCACAGACTTAAATAAGAACCATGGCTCTTTTTCTCCAATGTCCAGCCAGACAAGGGAATATTTATTTTCAAGATTAAACGAAGATTCACGAATACGTGAGACACGACACATATCAAAAACTGGGCACAAGCCTGTACCCATTAAAAGGGGAGAGAGAACAATACAGGGAAAATATTTGACAGCAAACAGAGTGGAGCAAAAGGTGGCTTACAGTACAATGCAATCTTGTGTAAGCACGAACCAACAGTTACTGCAACAAATATTGTACAAATGAGAAATGCAGTACTGTTAAAACAGTCGACGTGACGTTTCGATCCATAGCTCCAATTATTAACTGGGATCATCTTCAGGACTAATTATAGTGCTATTGCCTGAGTGATTTGAAAAGCCTGTGGGAATAAACAGGAGGAGGAAAGAGGGAAGAGAAACAAGTTTTATCTCATAAACAATTGTATTTACATTTGAAATCAACATGTCAGACGCACTTGCGTGATTTGTGAAGGTCTGTGACATAGTGCTCAAGTGCCACCTGGACCAGTGAATACTATCAGAACCGGTGTTTAGGTGACGGCGATAAACAGTGCAAGGGTGGCTGCTGGTGTAGGGCAGCGTGTGCTACGTGCAGCCCGAGCGCAACGCAAGCAGGGTGACAACTGGAAGGGGCATAGACGTGATTATGCTCAATTTTCCAAAGCTACTATGGACAATGTATTTATTGCAGGAGTTGTCACCCAAGGTATTCAAGTGGATCACGATAAGGACAGAATGTCGTGCCGGGGTTGATGATTGTTCCAAAAGGCGGCGAAATGACCATGGGAGTGCGCATTAAATAACAATTGTGCCATTCTCGACGTGGCAAAAACCGTGTTGGTCTGTGAAGTTGTCATTATCGCAGTGATTCTCAGAGGGAGACAGTGAATGTGTGGACGGGGTGCAGTGAGTCATTGTACTGATCTGATCGCCGATTGGAGGGGAAACCAAGGCGTCTGGGTGTGAAGCCTCGGAAGCAGTGTAATTCACCTGTGGGCGGAGGGAGCCTGGTTAGGTGATTTAATGAAAATTAAAAACACGGAAGGTAACGCGAACCTGGTGAGAGGCCAAGGGTTTACCTTAACATGTGCACAGGGAGCCTGGTGAGGCTTCTGCGAAGTGGTGGGCGGCATGGCAGAACGTCTGGTAAACGTTCCTTGAACTGATGTGAACGGCCACGGTTTTTGCCACGTCGAGAATGGCACAATTGTTATTTAATGCGCACTCCCATGGTCGTTTCGCCGCCTTTTGGAACACTCATCAACCCCGGCACGACATTCTGTCCTTATCGTGATCCACTTGAATACCTTGGGTGACAACTCCTGCAATAAATACATTGTCCATAGTAGCTTTGGAAAATTGAGCATCATCACGTCTATGCCCCTTCCAGTTGTCACCCTGCTTGCGTTGCGCTCGGGCTGCACGTAGCACACGCCGCCCTACACCAGCAGCCACCCTTGCACGGTTTATCGCCTTCACCTAAACACCGGTTCTGATAGTATTCACTGGTCCAGGTGGCACTTGAGCACTATGTCACAGACCCTCACAAATCACGCAAGTGCGTCTGTGAAAGTTGATTTTAAATGTAAATACAATTCTTTATGAGATAAAACTTGTTTCTCTTCCCTCTTTCCTCCTCCTGTTTATTCCCACAGGCTTTTCAATTCACTCAGGCAATAGCACTATAATTAGTCCTGAATATGATCCAAGTAAATAATTGGAGCTAGGGTTCGAAACGCCACGTCGACTGTTTTAACAGTACTGCATTTCTCATTTGTACAATATTTGTTGCAGTAACTGTTGGTTCGTGCTTACACAAGATTGCATTGTACTGTAAGCCACCTTTTGCTCCACTCTGTTTGCCTGTCAATTATTTTCCCTGTATTGTTCTCTCTCCCCTTTTACTTGGTACAGGCTTGTGCCCAGTTTTTGATCTGTGTCGTGTCTCACGTATTCGTGAATCTTCGTTTAATCTTGAAAATAAATATTCCCTTGTCCGGCTGGACATTGGAGAAAAAGAGCCATAGTTCTTATTTAAGTCTGTGCTTACTACTCATAATTGCATTGAAAAGTTTAGGACCTTTGTTCTTTATAAAATTTATTTTATTTTATACCATATATTTTTTTTATTTTGCTATTCATTTTCATTTTTGGTTTTCAACTGCCTATTTAAACAATTATATTTTACAATGCACATAGTTACAGTTTACAAAATATATTCCCTTGGTTAGTATTTACTTAGTGCATTGTAGGTCATTTGTGTCTATTAGAAAAAAATCATTGTTGTACAAATCAGTCCAGCCTTGGGTGATCTATTTGAACTGTTAGGAAAAGCCCTCTGCATGAGATGACATACACTCCCAGATGTGCTTGAGTCAACCTGAATCTCGTCTTAAAGGTGCATCTCGATTATCTAAGCACATATGGGAAGGCAAATACATTAGTAAAATCCATTGTTCTTTCAACTGAAGCTACTACGTTTATACATCAGTCACCTCAAGCCAAAACTGTGAACCTACTGTGTAGGATTCCTTTTAGGGGGCCTAGCATGGTGTTGGAGAGATCATAGACCAGGCCAAGAGGATTAAGAATGGGACTAATGTTCTGAAGCCATGTTCAGGGCTGAAACGCTTAACTTTCTTCAGGAGCGAGAGCTGGGGCCATGAAGATTCGATTTTCTTGGTGATGTGTGCTTTGACGGTCAGTGTTGACGGTTAAGTCTAAGATATATTAAGTTTGGATGTCAGCTGAGGGGGTGAAGCCATCCTGGTTCATTTTGGAATTTAATTTGTAGTTGTTTGATGCTGGTGGCAAAGAGGAAGAATCCCTTCCTGGTTGGTTTGGGTTTTGATTGCTGGTCCTGGAATGCTTGAAATCCCTTGCCTCACTTACTGTTAGGAAATCCAACTGACTAAGCACATGAAAAGAGTGTAGGTTCTCCAAGTTTGTGTAAAGAGAATATGGATTTAATTAAATACATGGAGGCTAGCTTTATACATAAATACTTTTATTTCCACTCCTTGCAGCACTTCAAAGTATTACATCATCAAACACAGAAACTCTAGAACATAGTTAAAGTTCAGGTTCAGGAATTTGTATAGCGCACTACTCACCCAGAGGGTCTCAAGGCGCTTGGGGGAGGGGTGCACTATTTATCGAATATCCAGGTTTTAAGTTCCTTTCTAAAGGAAATGTAGTTCTGTGTAAGGCGGAGGTGAGAGGGGAGAGAATTCCAACAGAATATAACCCACAACACAGCAGCCATCTTCCTCTTTTAAGCTGCTCCTGAAGAGAAATTCAAAACTGCAAAATTCCATCATCTTTTGAACTACTGAACATCTGGAAAAAAACAAAATATTTCCATAAATAAACTGATCTTCAAACTTTAATAAACACTTCCCAGACAGGAAATACACCAAATATTCTGTACAGCTCACACCGCCTCCAATAATAAAATGAGAGGGTGGGAGGGATAATGCTAGCCTTCGTATCTTTAATAAAATCCAGATTCTCTCTACACAAACTTGGAGAATCTACATTTCATGGCAAGACCAGAGGCTATCATTATGCATATTCAAAGCTGTGATAAAACAACTAAGAAAACATTAGCCAAAGGTTTCAAATAAAACTTAGCAAAAACATCTGCACTCGACCAATCTGCTGCACGCAATATCTCCTCCAAATGACCACCAGATAGAAAAACTTTTCTCGCCATCGCACCCCTCACAGAATGTGCACCAAACTCTTTCAAATCCACACCAGCTTAAAACATACAACACCTCTCCCACCTATCAATGGTAGCTGATGTAAGTGGCCTAAATGGACGAACAAAAGAAATCAGCAATTGATCATGTCCATTCCTGCTGAATTCACTCATTCTACCCTCGTACTCTCTCTAAGCATCTTAGCACACATAACTTTGGATGATCATCAAATTTAGGATAAAAAACTGAAGTAGACATACATTTAGACCTTTTGGTAATGGTAAAAATAAACCCATCCGGTGAAAAACACCTGCTACTGATGTCTAAAGCCCTTACATCTGAAACTCTCCTAAACAAAATTAAACATAAAAGACTTGCCAATTTACCAGAGAGCTGTTTCAAAATCAGAAATCTATTAGCTAGCTAAAACTTCAAATAACGTTTAGATCTTTTTAATGTCCCACAAACCACTATACCTAGGCTTTGGAGGTCTCCTCAACTTAACGCCTTTCAATACTCTGCATACTAAAGGCTCCCTACCAATAGAACAGCCTTCTACCAAACTATGACCTGCTGCAACTGCAGACCTATAACATTTAGTTGTCCTATAACTCAAACCTTTTTCAAACAAAGAAGACAAAACATTTACCAATTCTATGGCAGAATTCTCCACTGGATCAAAATCCCTTTCCATGCACCAACTAGACCTCTTCCTCCAAGCTCCCAAATACCTTTTCCTTGTACCTGCGGCCCAAGATTATCTTAGCAGCTCTTGAGCCTGCATCGAAAGCTCTTTGAACTACTCTCCTCTCCTGAAAACCTCCATATGAGAAGGCTCAAAGCCCCTTCTATAACCATAGGATGAAAAACTCCTTCCTCTCCCTGAAGCACGTCTTCTGAATCTGGAATCAACAATGGTTCCTCTACAGCCAGCTCTAAGAGACTTTTAAACCAAGCCTGACCTGCCCAAAATGCCGTCACTAACACCAGCTGACAATTCTGTCTCCTCACCATCAACACAACTCTCTGTATCAATGCAAATGAGGGAAAAGCATAACCCCAAACCTTCCACCAATCCTGCTGGAACGCATCCATCTCCTCTGCCAAAGGATCTGGTTTCCAACTGTAATACCGATCCAACTGAAAAGTCAGCCTTGACACAAACAGATCCACCTCCAGTGGTCCCCATACTTGAAAAATCCTTCTGAAAATCTGAAACTTCAAATTCCAATCGCTGTAAACCATTAGATATCTCAAATTCCAATCTGCTACTACATTGCACTGGCCTGGAAAATACTCCACCTGCAAACCAATTCTTTCTTTCAATTAAAAAACTCCTTTGCCAACTGAGTCAGATTCTTCGATCTGCTTCCAGCCAAACGATTAATGTACTGCACCGCTGACAAATTGTCCATCTTTAACAAGATATTAAAACTCTTACATTTTGTTGCAAAACTCTTTAAGCGATAAAGCCCTGCCATCATCTCCAAACCATTTATGTGCATAGAACTTTTCTCCACAGACCGCCAAAGACCTCAAAACAACTCTCTCCTACCTTATACATTTCACTTCTGACTTTATTTTCTTCACTTTCTTTTCTCCAAGGTGTTTACAACGATTCCTAAAAACTCCAGACACTGACTTGGTACCAAAACTGACTTCTCTTTGTTCACTGTAAAACCCAAACTTTCCACAAGACCCAAGGTTAAGACTAACTAGTCCTTCACATTCTTCTGGCTCTGAGACATTATCAGAAAATCGTCCAGATACATAATCATTTGCACACCTCTTTCCCTGAGAAGCTTCGCCACTGGCCTCAACACTTTTGTGAAACACCATGGTGCTGATGCCAGACCAAACGGAAGGGAAGTAAATTGAGACAGCTGACCCATCCACCTGAACTACAAAAACCTGTGGCTTTCCTCGGCTATCGGAATCGTGATGTAAGCATCCTTCAGATCCAACTTCACTAACCAGTCTGCCGCCTGTAAAATATCCCTCAAAAGATGGATACCCTCTATCTTGAAATGCCTGTAAACCACATAAGGATTCAACAATCTCAAGGTTATCACTGGCCTCCAACCTTTCCCTATCTTCTCCCATAAATATATGGTACTTACAAAACCTTTGTTTTCCTCTGAAACTGCCTCTGTTGCACCCTTTTGCAACATCTCGAAAACCTCTGTTCCTATGACGTCTTGCAATTCCCTTTTGAATACCAATTGACTTGGTTCTTTTAACTGAACTGGCAGCTCCACCAACTCCAACATATAACCCTTCACTGTATTTAAAACCCAGCTGTCTCTTGTTATCAAGTTTCACTGTTCCATTTAAATTCTTAACCTTCCCCCTACCTTGTCTGGGGAAGAACCAAAATCTGTCTTCATACTTACCATGTGATCCTTGAGTAAATTGAGCTTGACCTCTTGGTTGCCACCCTCTTCCAGCCGCTCTCCCTCTTTGGGGGTAAAAACCAGTCACAGACTGAAATCCCCTAAAGGTGACTCTTTCACCTGACTGATATTGCACCCTTGAAAATGAACAGCCAGGGAAATGGGCCCTTGCTCCGGCCCTGTCAGAAAAAACCCCTTCCAAACACTCTTTTAAGGGATGTTTGAGCTTTATCTAGGTTGGTGAAGATTGAAACGCACTTTCCAACCCCCTTCACCAAACCCTCTCCAAAGAGATATTCTTTTGGATCATCCACTTTTTCTTTAAGAAATCACCCAGCTGAGGCCTAATTCTCATTAAAACAGCTTTTTGTCTCTCTGACATTAGGGCTGAGTTAGCGTTGCCTAACAAACATACAGCCCTCTGTGACCATCCTCTTAATAGATCTAAATCAACATGAACCTACTTCATCTTTGTCTCCTCCGCCATGTCAAGAATTCTGGCCAAAGGCCCCAAAACGTGCAGTAATCTATCCTGGCACTGCTTTAAAACTTTTTCCAAACCCTTCTGAGGGTCACGTTCCATTTTAAATAGATAATTTATCAAATCTGGATCAAGCTCAGGAGTTAAACAACAGTTACCATCTAAAACAAGGCGTGAACATTCTGCTTTCATCACCGCCCTTGCTTCCTTCTCTAAAGGCTTCTTTATCCAAAGCTTAATAAACTTCCCAACATGCGGCAAAGGCCACCAATCAGCGCTCCTTGGATGTCTAATAAGCTCAGGACTAAACATATCCTCACCCAGAGGATCCTTTACTAAACTTCTCCTTTCTTTCTTTTTCCACCTTACCCTTATCCATGTCCCATCCATCATCAAAATATTCATTGAGTATGGACTCATCTTCATCATACCCACTTTCATTATCCAATGAATCATTTCATGATTCAATCAATTCTGTTGTGTTGCCAAGGACACCTTCCTTTGTGCTGAGACGGACACCTTCTTCCTTTGTGGCGCAAGGCTTACCTTTTCCTCTGTTCATAAATCTGACACCCACTTCAACATTTTTAACTTTCTTTGCTCTCTTTCCTCCAACTCTGTTCTCACTACTCCCTTCTTCATCTAAATAATAAAATTCCTCACCTGCCTCCATTACTCTCTTCTTCAAATATAATATCCAAATTCCAAAATATTAATTCTTGGCTACTAAATTATATCGTATAAATATAACTTGTTAAGTTAAAATCAACCTTTCCAAGTTACAATTCCCTAAAATACTCCAACCACTACTTAACAAATGCCTCTCTCATCTCAAAAACCAACTGTGACAGTTTCAACTGTTTTATCACGCGCGCGACCTTCCGATGCTCTAAAAGCATCAATCCTGCACTAGTCCTCACTCAAGATAGCCGCCACGAGTCACCACGCACGTACGCCTGATGACGCACTTCGGCCCTCTCTCTTCAGCTCCGAGCCGCTCCTGACAACGCGACTCTGAGAAAAAGCCTCAACACACTCCAGGTGTCAGGATCGGGTTGAGCCACGCCTCCATGACCCGGCAAAAACTACAATTCACATGAGCCTTTTGCCCTGGGAGGAAGTACTTCAATCATGAGCGCGCATCGGCTGATGCACGTTATTCTGGGAAACTCGGCTGTTTGATGAGGACGTGTTTGGAGGAACCTCGGGCTGGAGAGTTCCTTGGATTCACTTAGTTTCCCTCTCCATTGGAAGTTCAGGGGAGGAAGCTGCTGGTATTCGTGTACTTTGAGTCAGGTATGAAGTGCTACTGACGTTTAGGTGAGCGGACGCGGTGGTAGGTTCCACGCGTTAACGGTTCACCTTGATCATTTCTGGAGTGTAGAGCGGAGTGCGGTGGTGGACAACCACGCGCTGCCGTTTCTTTTAGAATTGTTGACTTCTGTATTTGCAGAGCGGAGCGCGGTGGTGGTCACAACCACGCGCTGCCGTTTCTTTTGGATTTTACAAATTGTGTGTTTGTGTGCATAGCAGAGCGCGTTGGTGGTCGCAACCACGCACTACCGTTCATTTTGAACTGGGAACCTTTGGGATACATAGCGGAGCATGGTGGTGGTCTCAACCCGCGCTGCCGTTTCTTTTGAATTTTACAAATTGTGTGTGTGCATGCACAGCGGAGCGCGGTGGTGGTCACAACCACGCACTACGGTTCATTTTGAACTGGGAACCTTTGGGATACATAGCGGAGTACAGTGGTGGTCACAACCACGCGCTGCCGTTTCTTTGGATTTTACAAATTGTGTGTGTGCGTGCATAGCGGAGCGCCGTGGTGGTCGCAACCACGCACTACCGTTGATTTTTAACTGGGAACCTTTGGGATACATAGCGGAGCACGGTGGTGGTCTCAACCACTCGCTACCGTTTCTTTGGTTTTGGATATTTGTGGTTGTAAGGCGGAGTGTGTGGTGGTCTCAACCACGCACTACTGTTTTGTTTACTTTCTGGATTACGCTGTAGTGTGGTAGTGGTCCCAACTACGCACCATAGGAGTTCATGGGGGTGTGACCTTCATAAGCAATTCTGGATGTACTGCTTATTCTGGCTGTATCTTTGAAACTGCCTGTTAATTTCCTTTGCACATACTTACCTTTTCAACATACAAATCCCTGCACTTCTCATATTTGGTTTAGGAAAGAAAGGATCTATAGTTTATACAATTTTGAGGTCTTCTCACTTCTATGTGGTATGTGTGAGACAGAAAAGTATAACAGAGAATACATGTTCATGGTATATTTGTTTGTGAGTCTTTGACCTGTTTCTCATTTCAGGTGTGAGAGAAAAGGAGAGATGTTTATCTGCCCTGAGAAACCATGTTATGTTTATTATTCGCAAGCAGGTACATACTAATCTAGTGAGACTTGATGAGAATAGTTTTACATTTCAGACTTTGTTTATAAACAACAAATGGAGGATTTCTCTTTGGAGGCATCTCAGTGCCTCCGTCTAGAGAATATCGAGGTGCACACAGTGCCAAAAAAGGAGACAAATTATGTCCTTTGTTAGAAGACCCACTCACTCACCAACCTAGTTGGTGACATGCTTCATCATTGAAGTCTCACCCGGACAGCTGAGCGCCATCCGGGTGACACCTGACTACAGTTGAGTGGGTTTTCATTTTTTGACTTTTATATGTGAAAAGTGAAAGGTTGGAAGTGAATATTAAAAGTTGTTCAATAAACTTCTCACTAGTAGAACTTTATTCTGGAGTGATTGGACAACAAGTAAAAATTATAGATGGGACACCTTTGCCTGATTAGGTAGGCTGTGTCAAGAGTCGTATTGTGATTTAAAATATGGTCTACATGTTTCAACTGTTATGCAAATGTAAGGTTTTCGTCAAGACCAGTGTTGGTAGCCTGGGTGGTGTACACACGCTAAAGAGTACCCTGCGCTTGACTACGTGAAAAAACCACAAATTTGTGGTAGTTAAAAACAGTAGTTCTTCTCCATGATTCCTAGGAAAAAAACCTGCGAAGACAAAAAGGCGACAAACACACAATGCATAAACATTAAACATAAAATGTGCTTGAGGTGCTCCTCATGTGCATCCAACCAAATACTAGCTTTGATATGATCAATCAAGAACATCCACTGTACTAGTGGTACTATGTTCTTGATTGATCATATCAAAGTACCAAAACGGTGGCACTGTTAGGCTTATGAATAAGCCTGTAAATGTATTTTATATATAGCCCACTAGGTGTAATGAGAATCAACACTCATAGCCGGCTCCTCAGATATAAATGTGAGTACAGATGGGCTGCATTAAGTGGTGAACGATCCCAGATTCACACAAAGGATTTATAAGTGGGTGTCAGGTGCTCACAGAATAAATGAGCGGAAGCGTAAGTTGGGCAACTAGCAGACGTACGTCATTTCAACTTTCCTCTTTAAAACTTTTTGCAAACGCGGTATTCTAACAGGCACCCCGCAACCAAAGACTACCAGCCAACAACAAACATGCAAATGGTAAGGGAACTTTAGGCGCTTACTCGAAGCGCTTAGTAAGCCAGCTTCATGGGCGTCCGAGTTGCTGAAAAAGGTTTTGCCGGAATCTAGAAAAAGGAAGAAGGGGGGGAGTGAGGGTTGGGCAGCCAATCCGGTAAATCCTCGGTGCGGCCGTTGTAGCAGCATTTACCCCATCAGACACTTACTTGTAAAATACTCGTAAAAGCTGATTCGCCTAACGAGCAGCCTCCTTGGAGCCCCGTGGATAGTCAGTGAAGGCTCTGGAGAGGATTAAAAAGGAAGCCGTACTTCCTTGTTTGTCTGGGGCGTGGTTACATGAAACCACGTGATTCACGTGAGGTAGCAACGCAGTCAGTGACTTCAGTGGAATGCCGTTGTGCTTCCTCTATTGTGTGTGAATAAAGTTATGCTTCGCGCCGCTAGAAATGTAAAAAGTCAGAGGAGTGTGAAGGGGGCGGGCTGAGCGCTCAATGCCTCCCTAGCTAAAATAGTAGGTAGCTAAAGGGAAAAAACGTGTGCATATCGGCATACTGTCTCACTGCATAGCTCAACTTGGTAGTACTGGCAAGGGGAGGGGGGAAAAAAGGGGGGAGGAAAGGAAAAAGCAGGGTGCATTTTAGCACAGGATCCTCAACCATATGTTCACGCAGATCTGCTCATTCACATAGGCAAACCCAGTGATACATGTGTTACACCTGATTCGATGCACAATAGTTCACACATGTATAAATATAAAGAAATAGTGAAAAAGGAGGAAAATTAAATTAAAAGGTAAAAGAGAAGCATTGTTAGGTGAATGCACATTTTGTTCCAGGATCACCTAAGCTATCCAAGAGTGGCTGTCAGACAAAAAAATAATAATTGTAGCAGTAACTACTCAATTGGTGATAGAACTTGATCATATCACGATGCAGGACCGTTCATTATCTTTAAAGCAAACATAACAAATTTGGATGGTGATAGTACAGATACAGGACTGTTTTTCCTTGTCAGGGCTTTTCATGATACTAGTCAGGCTATTTAGAGAGAACAGAGTTCCACGGTATATTATCATTTAGACCAGTTTTGTACGTAGACAGTCTATAAATCCATCGCTGTTCTTTTTCGAAAAGTCGTTGTTGCAATCTGTCTCCTTAGTTGATTTTCTCAATGATGGTCCATCTCATGTCGTTTGGAGTATGGTTCTGTGTGAGGTAATGTTCTGTGAGTCTGGTAATGGACTTTTTGCACCTGATTGTGCTTCGATGCTCACATATTCGCTGTTTTACTTTTCTACTAGTCATTCCTATATATTGGAAGTTACATGGACAGACAATTCTGTACACCACGTTGGTACTGTTGCAGTTCATGTGTGCTCGTAAGGTCCACACTTTACCAGGTTCCAAAGAGAGTGTTTTTGTATTTTCAGTTAAGTGGCACACACTGCAATTTCCACATTTGTAGTGGCCTGTGATGTTCGGTAAACCCCATGCATTGAGTACTGTGGTCGGTTTCTCGTGTGTTTTTTTTGGTCTCTCGTGTGTCTTTTTTGGTCTTGTGTTGACAATTCAGTCTTCATCCCAGACCCCTAAGGGAAAACCTTCGCCGGAACTGCAGTAAATCCACAGACTACCGGGAGCAGGCCTCTGACCTCACGACAAAGCTGTCTGAAAGGGGATACCCAGGCAAAATCCTAAATAAGTGTCAAAAAAGAGCACGCAATCATCCGCGAGAGGCACTGTTGGAGAACACTTCAAGAAATCAGGGTGATATCCCTCTGACCTGTGTTACCACATATAGCACAGTATCCAACTTGGTTACTAAGGGCCAGATGTATCAAAGGGTTTTGCCCATTCTGTGTCTATGGGGAAATGTGTTGATACATATGGCCCTTAGTCCTTTAACAGACTTTGGCCTATGTTGAACACTGGAAATCTAAAATGGGACAAACCACTTTTTTCTTTAAAAAAAGCTAGGAGCATAAAAGACCGCGTTGTCAACACAAGACCAAAAAAGACACACGAGAAACCGACCACAGTACTCAATGCATGGGGTTTACCGGACATCAGAGGCCACTACAAATGTGGAAATTGCAGTGTGTGCCACTTAACTGAAAATACAAAAACAAAAACTGCAAGAGTACCAACGTGGTGTACAGAATTGTCTATCCATGTAACCTCCAATATGTAGGAATGACTAGTAGAAAAGTAATGAAAAAACAGCAAGGGTTTGGCTAAAGCACAGCAAGGCCACGCCGAAATCAGTTCAAACAAAACAAGATGCCAGTACTGCGCAGAACTTTACCAAATGTCAGTGAACAATGAATCAAACAATTGTACCACTCAAGACCTCCAATTCCATCTGTATAAATCTTTTAATTCAATTGTTTTTTTCGAAAAATTCTTTCAAGAGCATTTTTATTTTACAATGGAACAAGATTAGTTGTGCAGTTTTTTTGCAACCTAACTTTTATATTTTTCAATGCAAGAAAGGAGGGGAAAACCCAATTTTTCTTTGAAAAAACGAGAGACAAAAACTTCTTATTCCAAACATACAATCTGTCACCATTTCTGGCGGTACGCACTCTGGGGACACTTAGGAGGTGCTTGGTGGATGATCTAAGTGTTCTCACCGGGTGGTAGACCTTCAGTTTTTGTTATATGTAAGCTGGGCCATGCCCATTGATGGATTTGTGGACCAGGCAGCATAGTTTGAATTTAATACGTTTTTGTATTGGGAGCCAGCGCAAGGTTTTTAAGCAGGGTAATGAGGGGGTGCGGGAAGGAAGGTCAAGCACCAATCTGGCAGCGGTGTTTTGTAGGACCTGTAGGCGGGCCAGCAAGGTCGTATTTGTTGAAGCCAGGAGTGCGTTCCCGTAATCAATTCTACTAACAATAAGTCCCTGAACTAGGGGCATACGAGCTGAGAGGGGGAGCCATTTAAAGATTTTTCTCAGGCTACGCATGAGGCCGTAGCTGGTGCCTACTACTTTGTTAATATGTTCAGACATTGATAGTTTATTGTCTATTGTTACCCCTAGGTTTCTTACTGAGGATTTGGGCGTGGGGCATGTGCCAAGGGAAGTTGGCCACCAATCATCGGACCAGAATTTATCTGCCTTTCCAAACAGCAGAACCTCCGTCTTTCCTGCATTCATCATTAAAAAGTTTCTGGTCATCCAATCGTGAATGTCTACAAAGCAGTTTTTAAAACTTATTTTGGTTACGTCCGGATTCTGTTTGATAGTGATCTGTATTTGCGTATCATCCGCGTAGGACACGGTTCCAAAGCCGTGAGCCCGGATGATCTTAGCAAGAGAGGATACATACAGGTTAAAGAGCGTAGGGCTCAATATGGATCCCTGTGGGATGCCCTTATCGTTGTTGTAATAGTTGGAGGAGTGGGCCCCAATTTGAACCATGGACCGTCTGTTGGACAGGTAGTTTTTTATCCAGCAAAGTGCGGAGCCTTCGACACCAATCTCAGCCAGACGCTCTAAAAGAATGTGGTGCGAGATGGTGTCGAAGGCCGCAGACAGGTCGAGCAAGACCAGTATGGCTGACTGGTTGGAATCTAGTGTCAGTCTTATGTTATCCACAACTTCAAGGAGGGCAGTCTCGGTGTTGTGGAACGCCCTAAAGCCTGATTGTGAAGGGTCCAAGAGCTTGTTTGTCTCCAGATGTGATTTGAGGTGTTTGTTTATTACACATACTTAAATCATTCACTCAAGTAACATCCAAACAAAAAATGGAAGTGGGGGGTTGGAAAAAACAGGTGAATAATGCAACGTGTACCTCACCTAGATTTTGCAGAAATCTATATTTTTTGTACCAGTGGGGTACTATTGAATCTGTATTTTACATAAAATTGTATAAATTATCACACAGGCCATCTAACAGAGTTATAAATATTTTGATTTTGGAAGACACAAAACAAAACAGATTGGCCACTACAAAACAAGGTTGACGCGTTTTGAAACCCCTGGCTTGTGGGGGTTCTCCTCAGGACCGTAGCGACCGAATCCTTATCTCTTCAGAGGAATGAAAAAGTCCTTCATTCCGGTGGAAAAACTGGGTATTTTCTTGCGAAATCTCACAGTTCAATATCTTATTTGCATGGAACCCCGATTGACCGTCACGCTTGGTCGTTTTCTTTTCCCCAATACGTGCTCTGTCTCGGTTTGACAGTGTGTCTCTTGCTGCTGCAACAGCTTGTATGGAAACGCGGTCGCTGCAATGCCTTTGGGTTTCCGCCCCCCCCCTTCTTGCTTTGAAAAATATAAAAGTTAGGTTGAAAAGAAACTGCACATCTAATTTTGTTCCATTGTAAAATAAAAATGCTCTTGAAAGAATTTTTCTAAAAAAAACATTTAATTAAAAGATTTATACAGACGGAATTGGATGTCTTGAGTGGAACAATTGTTTGATTCATTGTTCACTGACATTTGGTAAAGTTCTGCGCAGTACTGGCATCTTGTTTTGCTTGAACTAGTAGAAAAGTAAAACAGTGAATATGTGAGCATCGAAGCACCATCAGCTGCAAAAAGTCCATGACCAGACTCACAGAACATTACCTCACACAGAACCATACTTCAAACGACATGAGATGGACCATCATTGAGCAAATCAACTAAGGAGACAGATTGCAACAACGACTTTTCGAAAAAGAACAGCGATGGATTTATAGACTGTCTACGCACAAAACTGGTCTAAATGATAATATACAGTGGAACTCTGTTCTCTCTATATAACCGGACTAGTATCATGAAAAGCCCTGACAAGGAAAGAACAGTCCTGGATCTGTACTATCACCATCCAAAATTTGTTATGTTTGCTTTAAAGATAATGAACGGTCCTGCATCGTGATATGATCAAGTACTATCACCAATTGAGTAGTTACTGCTACTATTATAATTTTTTTGTCTGACAGCCCCTCTTGGATAACTTAAGTGATCCTGGAACAAAATGTGCATTCACCTAACAATGCTTATTTTTTACCTTTTAATTTAATTTTCCTCCTTTTTCACTATTTCTTTATATTTATACATGTGTGAACTATTATGCATTGAATCAGGGGTGACACATGTATCACTGGGTTTGCCTGTGTGAATGAGCAGATCTGCGTGAACATATGGTGGGGATCCTGTGTTAAAATGCACCCTGCTTTTTCCTTTCCTCCCCCCTTTTTTCCTCCCCTCCCCTTGCCAGTACTACCAAGTTGAGCTATGCAGTGAGACAGTATGCCAATATGCACTTGTTTTTTCCCTTTAGCTACCTACTATTTTAGCTAGGGAGGTATTGAGCGCTCGCCCCGCCCCCTCCACACCCCTCTGACTTCTTACATTTCTAGCGGAGCGAAGCATAACTTTATTCACACACAATAGAGGAAGCACGATGGTATTACACTGACGTCACTGACCGCGTTGCTACCTCACGTGAATCACGGGGTTTCACGTAACCATGCCCCAGACAAACAAGGAAGTACGGCTTCCTTTTTAATCCTCGCCAGAGCCCGCACTGACTATCCACGGGGCTCCAAGGAGGCTGCTCGTTAGGCGAATCGGCTTTTACGAGTATTTCACAAGTAAGTGTCTGATCGGGTAAATGCCGCTATAATGGCCGCGCGGACGATTTACCGGATTGGCGGCCCTACCCTCACTCCCCCCTTCTCCCTTTTTCCAGATTGTGGCAAAACCTTTTTCAGCAACTCGGACGCCCATGAAGCTGGTTTACTAAGCACTTTGAGTAAGCGCCTAAACTTCCCTTACCGTTTGCATGTTTGTTGTTGGCTGGTAGCCTTTGGTTGCGGGGTGTCTGTTAGAATACAGCGTTTGCAAAATGTTTTAAACAGGAAAGTTGAACTGATGTACGTCTGCTAGTTGGCCAACTTACGCTTCGCTCATTTATTCTGTGAGCACCTGACACCCACTTATAAATCCTTTGTGTGAATCTGGGATCGTTTGCCACTTAATGCAGCCCATCTTTACTCCCATTTATATCTGAGGAGCGGGCTATGAGTGTTGATTCACATTACATCTAGTGGGTTGTATATCAAATACATTTACAGGCTCATTCATAAGCCTAACAGTGCCACCATTTTGGTACCTTGATATGATCAATCAAGAACATCTACTGTACTGCTAGTATTTGGTCGGATGCACATGAGGAGCACCTCAAGCACATTTTATGTTTAATATTTATGTATTGTGTGTTTGTCGCCTTTTTGTCTTCACAGCTGTTTTTTCCTAGGAATCCTGGAGAAGAACTACAACTACCACGAATTTGTGTTTTTTTCACGTAGTCAAGAACAGGGTACACCTTAGCGTGTGTACACCACCCGGGCTACCACCACTGGTCCTGACGAAAACCTTCCATTTGCATAACGGTTGAAACATGTAGACCATATTTTAAATCGCAATACGACTCTTGACACCAACAGCCTACCTAATCCGGCAAATGTGTCCCATCTATAATTTTTACCTGTTGCCCAATCACTACAGAATAAAGTTCTACTAGTGAGTAGTTTATTTGACAACTTTTAATATTTACTTCCAACCTTTCACTTATCACATATAAAAGTCAAAAAATCAAAACACGCTCCACTGTAGTCAGGTGTCGCAGCACACCCGGATGGCACTCGGCTGTCCCGGTGGGACCCGGATAATGAAGCATGTCACCAACTAAGTTGGTGAGTGAGGGGTCTTCTAACAAAGGACATACTTTGTCTCCTTTTTTGGCACTGTGTGCACCTCAATATTCTCTAGACGGAGGCACTGAGAAGTCTCCAGGGGGTACTCCTCCATTTGTTGTTTAACACTGATCAAGGGGACAAGGAATATCCTACCTAAAGACAAATACCCTTTCTCTCCCATTTTGTTTCTCATTAGACTTTGTTTATATTCTGTTCTTTTGTTGTTTCAGTTTCCTTTCCCTGCAGTCCCTTCCCTTACCTTTCCCTCGCCTGATAGTTCGAACCCCCTGTGTTCTGTTTTCAGGGTGTTGGTAATATAAGGAGGTGGGCCATTACTTACGGCAACCGGATCCTGCGGAGCAACCCTTGACACCATGAGCCGCTAAATTCAAGGGTGCTCACGCCGCATCGATAATATTTATTTTCCTTTTCGTTTTTAAAACCAACAAGCGGTACAAATATATATAACCCAAGCTCACAAATGAAACTTATAAAACAAATTAACCTACCTATTAACTCAATAAAACAACCCAGAAATTGGGTTTAATACTTAAAATAATCAATTTTTCCTTTATAAATAACTACTATACAAAGTGATAATCACTCAAACCCACATAATCCATAACCTTAAATCACTGTAAATTAACAAACATTAAAACTCAATATTAAAACTGCTGATTAAGAACACAATTAGTATCTTATCTGCAAGTAGCAGCCAATAAAAGAAGAAGATGGCTGCTGTGTTGTGGATTATATTCTGTTGGACATTCTATGTTCTAGAGTTTTTGTGTTTGATAATGTAATACTTTGAAGTGCTGCAAGGAGTGGAAATAAAAGTATTTATGCATAATGATATCCTTTGGTCTTGCTATGAAATTGAATCTGTCCAGGTCCATGCATGAAAGCCTGCCCTATATAAAGGTTTTTGCCTTTGATGATGATAATGCAGATGAGGATGAAGATAACCCATAAATCAAGTCAGGGGTGAGAGCAAGACATCCTTTGAAGTAACTAATTCCTTTGCTTGTGGAGCCATTCCCATAAATATGTGATTCATGAGCTCTAAGTGGATATTGATTCTGTGGTTGGCCAGAAGAACTTGGAAAGGAACCATCCACAGGATAAACCACAAGCAAAAGAGTGGATCTTAGTGATACTCCCCAAGTTACCAGTATCAGGTGTACATACCTACCTGGATACATTTGTGTCATTTGGAGAGTCAGAAAAAAGAGTCATTGTAGTGTTTTGTCATCAACTTCATACATGATTATAGTATATGTAATGGTATCTAAGGTGGTAGAGAGATCAAGCAGTACCAGAGGCCACGAGTCCTGTTGCCTATTGCGAAGGGTGTCATCCATCACATCCTTGACTTTGTCTTTATTTTTTGCTACTCTTCTGTTATATTCCTTGTTCTTGTTCTAGCACTGTGACATCCCTAGGTGGTAGTGTTTTTGGTCTTCATAATTATTTAATAAATAAAAAAAAGCTGTTTCCGTGCTGCAGCATAGGTGGAAACCAGATTGGTAGGTTTGTAGGATGTAATTGGTCTTAACTTGGTCTTGTAGTTGATAAGGTTGATTTCCTGATTATATTTTTGTAGAAACTGTAGTTGTGTGATTTACACATACAATGGATTTAGGCTCAGATCCCTGTACTGGGGTGAATGTATGAAATTGTTCTGCATTCTGTCCATCAACTTTTTTTTGGCATTTGTCACCCCGAGTGGGACGGGTATGCTCAGACGTGAGTCCCATGCTCTCCACGCCACTGGAGTCAAGCTATCCTGGCTGAACTCCCTGATAGCCAGAAACCGGTCCTAGGATCCTTGATTCCAGTCCAGGAAAGACATGGCTTGGCAGTTCAGGCTGGACTGTTCCCATGAGGCACACGGTCAAGGCTGATTTACATATGGCCATGTCTGAACTGGGGTGGTGTGGTGAGCAAAAAAACGATGGATTCAGGCCCAGATCTCTGTACTTGGGTGAATGTATGACATTTTTCTGTATTCTGTCCATCAACTGTTGTTTTTGCACTATGGAATAAGACAGCATATTACATGTTGCTCAACAAGCATTATTTATGTGATTCAGTGCCAACACCAAAGCTGTAAAAATCAATATGTAGGCCAAATAGTATATGACCTCTGCACATGATTCAGAAACCACAAATCAGCAAAATTAATAAGAAAATTGACCAGCCTGTAGCCAATCTTCTGATGGATACATCTGCCATTGGATTCCTCACCTTATGAATATCCCCTGCGCCAGCAGCATTCGGAATTTTTTTGTAGCTCTCCACGCCAAAGAGGACGACATCACAGAACCATGGATACGCTCGCACCTCCGCTGACGTTACTGGAGCCATAAGAAAGCCTCATCGGTGTGATGACGTCAGTTCCCTTTTTTCCGCGCCGTCGATGCTAACTGTTTTTCTTGGACGATCCGTGGTTTCACTTGCTACTTTGTGTTTCTTCTTGTATTTCTGGTCTTCTTCTTGTTTCCTTTTCGAGGATGTCGTTGAGGAAGTCCTGGTTCAAGCCCTGCAGGGAGTGCAGGGACACGATCCACATGAAGACTGTGTCTGGTCCTGTCATCGGATCACGACATCAAGGGACGTGCCTGCTGTAGAAAAGTGAATCTGAAGGTGCTAAAGGAAAGAGAAGCTTAACTCTTAATGGCGAAGATGAGGAAGGAGAAAAGAGGTAGAAGAAGGTTGAGGTCTCATTCCAGGTCGTGGTCAAGGTCGGCCTCGAAGTCGACATCGGGGCATGCTTCTAGATCTAAGAAGCATAAGAAAAAGAAGAAGAGGCATGGATTAAGATGCCGTTCAGATAAAGACATGGCTCCGAAGTCAACATCACCATCTCTTCGATGTTGTAAAGACTTCATGTCACCTCCTCCCTCGATTCAGGGTTCTCCGGTAAGATCTACTTCGCCTGTGGCTTAGCCAGCACATTCACCTACGCAGGCACCATCTCCGACTTCAGCACATTCTCTGGCTGCGGAGGATGAAGTTCCAGTGCCTGATGAGTCGTCGACTCCAGTGACTCCACCTTCGGCACCGATTGGCCCGAGTTCGGTAATGCTTGCACCGGAACCGTCTCAAGGCGCTCTTCCACCTTTTCCTGGCCCGGGTCAAGATTCATCGATTTATTTAAATGCGATGTATGGAGTCTTTTAAAGGGCTATGTACCCCTCTGGAGCACATTCCGGTCCCATTGGTCCTACAGCATTTAATCTGGGGGTTTCTGAAACCTATGCTCAGGCTCCCTTTATGCCATTACTTCCAGCAGCTCCGTCTTGGCATTTACCGGCACCGAGGACGTCAACGCCATTCCCTTCATCTCCGGTGCCGTCAACTCAACCTCGTTCAATTCAGGCCGTTGCCTCCGGATCCGTGTTCAACGCCGGCTCCAGCTCCATCGGAGTCTTTTCCGGCTCAATTGACGCCGGTGCCCAGAATGAGATCTAGGAGAGAAGCTCAGAGCGTTTTAGAAGAGCAGAGGTAATGGAGGAAGGTGAGAGTCAGGAGTTGGATGACTATTTTGAAGAACTGAATTAGGCAAGTGGCCTTGATATGTCTCCAGAATGGGAGCTTTCACGTCTATCTGATGCTCCTTCAAAGGATGTGGTTCCTTACCACACAGTGATAAGGAAGGCTGCAGAACTTTTAGACCTCCAGCTTCCCACTGCTGAATTTAAGTCAAATATCTTGACGGACGTTCTTCATTCACCTTCTACTGTGGTGGAGCCTTTGCTGCCATTCAATGATGGCATCACTGAGCCTGTAATGGAGGTTTGGCGTAAGCCCTTTTCAGCTACAGCAGTTTCTAAGTCTGTTGCCAGGAGATACAGGACAGCTCCAGGGGACCCAGACTTTTTAACATCCCATCCTTCTCCTGAGAGTCTGGTGGTTCAAGCTGCCTGTTCCAAAAGATCTTCTGGGGCTTTTCCTCAGGTTCCTGGTGATAGGGAGTCGAAGAAGCTAGATCAGTCTGCTAAAAAGGTGTTTTCCTCAGCAAGCATGGCACTGAAGTCCACAAATGCCACCTGTCTTTTGGGACGTTACATCCATGCCCTAATGGACTCTGTTAAGCAACTTGCCCCTAAATTGTCTGAGGAGGACAGACAGAATTTTAATGAGGTCTTGTCAGACACTCAGGCGGCTGCTCATCAGGTGATTCAAAGTGGTCTGGACACTGCAGACTCTGTTGCTAGGATCATGGGAGCTGCTGTCTCCACAAGAAGGAGTACCTGTCTTAAATCATCAGAGTTCTCCCCAGATGTGCAGGCAAGACTTTTGGATCTCCCTTTTGATGGTTCAGGGCTGTTTGGAAAGATGGTGGATGCAGCCTTTGAAAGGGTTAAGGACAGTAAAGCCACTGCCAAGTCTCTGGGCCTTCAAGCTCAGCCTAGAGGTTCCTTGTACAGGAAGTACAGGGGTTTTGGAAGATCGTCCTTTTGGACCTATAGACAATCTCAGCAGCAGCAGCAGCAGCAAAACACCTTTTACAAGTCCTACAGTGGAAAGAACAGAGGTCGCCCACAAGGCCGTCAGCCCTCCTCCTCCTCATCCTCATCCTCATCCTCTAACTTTTCTTCTCTTACCACAGCAAAGCAGCCCTAGATCCTCCATTCTGGATCATGCTGGTCCTGTGGGGGATCGGCTGACTCATTTTCTTCAAGATTGGGAATCGGTCACTACAGACCTTTGAGTTCTCAATCTTGTAGAGAATGGGTATGCTCTTCCCTTTTGGTAATTCCCTCCAAATTGCCCTCCTTTTCAAGGGGGTTGCTCGGAGGACCACCTTCTTCTCTTGCAGGAAGAAGTGCTAACTTTACTGAAAAAGGGTGCGATAGAGGTGGTTCCAGAGCGGGAAAGGGGTCAGGAATGCTACTCCCGGTATTTCCTGATTCCCAAGAAGGATGGCAGGTTACGTCCAATCCTGGATCCCAGGATCTTGAACCTTTTTCTGAAACAGGAGAGGTTTAAGATGCTCACATTTGCTCAGGTTCTTCAAGGCTGCAAAAGGAAGATTGGATGGTGTTGATCGACTTGCAGGACGCGTATTTTCATATACCGATCCTGAAGTCGCACAGGAAGTATCTCCGTCTTACGGTAGGGTCGCAACATTATCAGTTTGTGGTCCTCCCGTTTGGACTTACTACTGCACCTTGAGTCTTCACCAAGGTGATGGCAGGGGTGGCAGCCCATCTCAGGAGATTGGGGATTCCGGTTTTCCCCTATCTGGATGACTGGCTGATCAAAGCAGAGTCACCAGAGAAGGTGCTTCATCATCTGCAGGTTACAACTCAGCTGTTGTACAAATTTGTCTTCTCGATAAACATGCCCAAGTCTCACCTGGTGCCCTCTCAGCGCAACCTGTTCATAGGGGCAGTACTGGACACTACTGTGTGTCGAGCATTCCCTCCTCCACAAAGGATTCTCAACATTCAGGAAATGATTCCCTTGTTTTACAACGGAGCGGTTGTTCCAGTCCTGAAGGTCCTTTGCTTGCTCGGTCTGTTTGCTTCCTGCATTCTGTCGGACGACCATGCACGCTGGCACATGAGGGCGCTCCAGTGTTGCATCCGCAGGCAGTGGTATCAACACAACGGAGATCTCAGGGAGTCTGTGAGGATCTCCAGAGAAGCTGCAGCGGATCTATCTTGGTGGAGGGTGGAGGGCAATCTGTCTCAAGGAAAGCCCTTCCATCTACCTCCATCGGTGGCCACAGTGATAACGGATGCATCCACCTTAGGGTGGGTTGCTCATCTGGGGGATCTGGAGACCAAGGGTCTTTGGTCTCCGGAGGAAAGGTTGCTTCATATCAACCTTCTAGAGTTGTGGGCGATTCCTTTGGCGCTCAAGGCCTTCCTCCCTTCCCTTCGCGGTCAGTCGGTTCAAGTCCTGATGGACAACACTACAGTGATGTGGTATGTCAACAAGCAGGGAGGAGTGGGGTTGCATTGTCTCTGCCGAGAGGCTCTGCGTCTCTGGTCCTGGGTTCGGGTCCATCAGATTTGTCTGATGGCAAATCATCTGACCGGAGTTCTGAACGTGCATGCAGACAACCTCAGTCGGCAGTTCTCTACAGACCGCGAGTGGAGGCTTCATCCGGAGATGGTTCGTCACATCTTTCGGACATGGGAAACTCCTCGAGTGGACCTGTTTGCCACTCATGAGAACACTCACTACCTGTCATTCTACAGTCTCCAGTATCCATTGCAGGGAGCGTTGGGGGACGCGTTTCAGTTGACTTGGGGTTCACAACTCCTTTACGCGTTTCCCCTCTCGGGTTCTGTGGAAGATTCGCCAAGACCGGGCCCAAGTCATATTGATCGCCCCGGATTGGCCAAGAAGGGTGTGGTATACAGATCTTCTCCACCTCTCCTCGTGCCCTCTGCTCCGTCTCCCTCTCAGGGCAGACTTCCTCTCGCAGTCGCAGGGGCAGGTTCTGCACCCCCACCTCCAGAGCTTACACCTTCATGCCTGAAGGTTGAATGGGGCAACCTGAATTCTTTCTCTCTTCCTTCTGACCTGGTGGACGTTATTGTGTCTGCCAGACATCTCTCTACCAAGTCTATCTATTCCAAATGATTTGTGGTCCAAATTTGATCATTGGTGTGGGGAAAAGTCTATTGACCCTTTAAGGGCACTCTTATCCAACATCCTTCAATTTTCTCTTTCTCTAGCCCACCAGGGCTTTGCTGTGGCTACTGTGAAGGGCTATTTATCGGCTTTGTCAGCGTTCCTTTGCTTGATAGACCAGCCGTCTTTGTTTAAATCACCCATTGTGATAAGGTTCATTAAGGGCCTTACTATTACATTTCTGCCCACTCCCTTTATTTTTCCCTAATGGGACTTAAATCTTGTCTTGACTTACTTGATGGGTTCTCCCTTTGAGCCCTTGCACAAGTGTACCTTGAGACTATTGTTTTTAAAGACTGTATTTCTTGTTGCCATTACCTCGGCAAGGAGGGTAAATGAGCTCCAAGCTCTGAGTTCAAAACCCCCATTCCTAACTATTTATGCTGATAGAATGGTTCTCAGGACCAGGGCTGCTTTTCTGCCTAAGGTGGTAACTCCCTTTCATCTGGGGCAGTCCATTACCCTTCCTTCTTTCTATCCTACCTCTCACCCTTCCAAGGAGGAGGAGCGGCTTCACCGCTTGGACCCTAAAAGGGCGGTGAGTTTTTACCTCGATAAGACTAGAGACTATAGTGTGGATGACCAGCTCTTTGTGGGCTTTGATGGCTGCAGGAAATGCAGAACAGTGCACAAGCGCACCCTTTCCAGATGGATTAACTTGTGCATCAAGATTTGTTACTCTTTGGCAGGTAAGGATCCTCCAGAGGGTATAAGGGCTTATTCTACTAGAGCTAAGTCTTCAAGATCTGCCTTGTCTAGAGGAGTTCCTGTGGAGGACATTTGTAGAGCGGCAACTTGGGCCTCCCTCTACACCTTCGCGAAGCATTACTGCTTAGATTCTGAGGTGAGAAGGGATGGACACTTTGCACGTTCCGTCCTACAGGACTTTTTGGTATAGAAGGGTGGACACCATCTTCCAGAAGTGGGGACTGCTGTGGGACTCTATTCACAAGGTGAGGAATCCACTGGCGATGTATTCATCAGAAGATCAAGGGCCATATGTATCATCAAACTATTTTGCATTTCCTAAATAGCGAATTTTAAGGAATCGCTATTTAGGAAATGCAAAATGGTATATATGAACAAAATCGCTTTTTATTTGCGATTCCTTAAGCTTCCTTATTTGCGAATTCGCATTTTGCGAATTCGCAATTAAGGAATAATTTCCAATGCATTCCTATGAGCCAGGAGGCCCATAGGAATGAATGCACAATAATTCTCAAATTGCGAATTCGCAATTTGCTAATCGCAATTTGAGAATTATTGCAAGGGTGCAGGGGTGTCTCAAAGACCACTATGTGTATCATGTGTTCAACAGAAAATGACTACCTTCTTTCGGTACTAGATCATAGATGCCGTTCTCTTCCAGTAATGCCTGGGCGGGTTGTGACCCCGCACTAGTAGTGGCGATTGCTCTCCCACACCTCCCCCTTCCCTTTCACGTGTCCCAACAACTAGTGTACAAACTAGATGCTGGATTCATTTTTTAGCACATCCACGCTCCGGTAACCACCGCCTGAGCACTACTGTCTTGTACTATAGACAGACCACGGGTACGACCTGATATTGTAGGTGTTCTACTACCACCTGAGTTTTGGTGTATCCACCTAGCACAGTATTTGTCAAAGTATGTACCCTTTTTTTGTCCTCCCCAGTACGTATACCCAACCCTCTATGTTTTTCTATTACAGGTTTTTCTCCTGACCCAGGAAAAAGCACATTTTTACACCAGACCACTATTTATGGTCTGTTTTTGAACGAGGGCTGGACGCGCCTTAGCGTGTGCGGACCACCCCGTTCAATATACACGGTCCTGACGAAAACCAAAAAATTTTACAGATGGTTGAAACATGTAGACCTACTTTTAATTAATTCACATAGCACACTTCGCTATTTTTAGAATTTTCACACTTCTCGAGGCACCAAATCCTTCCTAAATAGGCACTGGTGCCACACATATATTTTAACAGGGCTCAAGCACTCCAGAATAAATTCTTGGTGTGAGTAGACTTGGCCCTTTTTAACACACTTTTCACAGTTATCCTTTGCACATATAATAACAAAGAAACCCGCTCCACTGTAACCAGGTGTCGCAGCACACCCTATGGGCATTCGGCCTATGGGGTGGGACCCCAATGATGAAGCATGTCACCAACCAGGTTGGTGAGTGAGGGGTCTTCTCTAAGGACTACTACTGTCCTGTAAAGGGTTGGGGCAATTTTTGCTAACTAGAGCCTTAAGCTCCTGATACAGAAGGATTTTCTTCTTTGTATTTTTCGCCCACAGGGGGTACTCCTCCATTGTTGTTTAAAAAAAAAAAGTGTCTCAAAGACACCCTGCTGCACCCCTGAAAAGAACATGTGTGTGCATATGGCTCACATACATGCCCTATGGGCCTGTGTGTGCATCATATGCCACCTTTAAAAATGCCAATTTGTGCATTTCTGGAAGAATTCACAAGTTACCATCAACTGAAAGTTGGTGGTAATTTGCGAATTCTTAAACGAAATTCGCAAGCTAAAATTGCTACATACATAGCATTTAAGGAATCGCAAATTTGCGATTACCTAAATGCTATGGAAAAATAAGGAATCGCAAAAGTTTGCAATTCCTTATTTTGGGAATGTTTCATACATTCCAAAACGTGCAAAACGGCCGTTGCGATTCAAAAATGGCTTGATACATATGGCCCCTAGTTACTTAGCTTCTGTAACACTTTTTTCTGGTGGACACAGTATCTGCCTGTGGATTCCTCACTGACCCACCCACCTCCCCATTATCCACCCTTGTAAACCTACAATGATGTTATTTTATGTCTGTTGTTTTCAAAGGAAGTGTTTAATTCTTAATGCTTTACCTCATTGATTTCACACTTTGTTTGTTGGTTTGAATACTGTGTACTGTGTATACTGTATATATTTGTGTCAGTCCGTCCGTGTGCCTCGAAGGCACGGCAAAAAAGAGCGTAACTGACATCATCACGCCAACGAGGCTCTCTTATGGCTCCAGTGACATCAGCGGAGTCGTGAGCGGAGCCATGCTTCTGTGACGTTGTCCTCGTCGGCATGGAGAGTTACGAAAAAATTCCGAATGCTGCTAGCGCAGGGGATAGTCACAAAGTGAGAAATCCACAGGCAGATACTGTATACACCAGAAAAAAGCATTACCAGTAACTTGTTCATTTCAACCTTGTGGGTCATTTCCTATCAGATTTGAAAATGTTCCCTGTGGAACATGTATTAAAGGAAGAACTACTGGACTACAGCGAAAACTTCTGGATTTACCATTTAAAATCCATGCTTCCAGATGGACTGTACAATACTGATGATACCACCTGATTACTGCATATATCAAGAGCTCAAGGGACTGCATTGATTCCACATTCCAAATTGAATCTTCACTCATGATGCTTTTTGAAAATTCAGCAGTGTCATCTGTACAGCCACTGAGCAAACCATCTTGTACTACCTGAGGAAGGCAGAAGCTGAAACTTTGTAGTGGAAATATATTTTTGTTCTTTGGTGAATCCATCTGTTTGAGTCACTTCTTTCTTGGATATTTCATTTCTTTGTGACTCATTGTATCCATTGGGATCCAGATTTTTGTCCTGGCTGGCTGTTGTTTTCTAGTGAGCCTTCATCTTCTAGTATATAAATAAAGGGTTGGAAACTCAACTTCTCGTGGAGTGCGTCCTTTATCCAGAGGCAACCTTGGGACATATAGATATATATATACACATATATATGTTGCTTCAGTTGGACTTTATTACTGATATTCTTTGTTCACAGATACTGACAGTATATTAGTCAAAGGCTAAGATCTATGAATTTAGAATAATGAGTTGGGAGTCACAAATTGATTTTTTACAGGGAAAACAGCCTTTACAACGCAGCTGGAACAACGCATTACCTATACCACATGTCCATTAGAATGGATATGCCTTTACCATGCATGTCTTTACCTCACTTTTTTTGCCACGAATATGCATTTACCACGAATGCCTTTACAACAAAAATGTAAGTATTTCGTAGGTAAGTGCACTTACCTACAAAATGCTTTCATTTTTTATGTAAAGGCATGCGTGGTAAATGCATATTCATGGTAAAAAATGTGTGTGTGAGTGTATATATATATATCCACACCACTCCACTGATAGCTTGCGCTTTCCTTTTCCAGAAAAAAACAACGTGGAGCAAAGACCCAGTTTGGTGCCAAAAGTTGTTATTTATTCAGCTGTTCCTTTGTCGGCCATTACGCGTTTCGGTACCTGACGTACCTTGATCACATGACACGGAAGGTTGTCACCGGACTCAATATATGCCAACAAATCACACTTTTTTTCTTTTTTCGTGATGCATTTAAAGTGACAGTGCTCTAATTTAAGTACAAAAAAAAGCTACATTTTTTGACATTTACATTTTCATGTCGGTATAGTACCCAATTATGTCTGTTCTTTTACAAGTTTAAATACATGATTTAACACATTCAATTGTGCAATAACGCCTAGTGTGCAAATTATGCAGTGCAATACATCTTTTTTTGTGCACGTTTCTGTTGTTTCTTGTGCAAAGTTCGCAATTGTTATCTCGGTTTAAATACCTTTTTGTGCAAATTTCGCTTTTGTGTGCAACCTTAGCAAATAAATATTATCAATAGATATAATATACATTCAAACCTTTATACATAAGTAAAAGCCTGTATAAAAAATATATCATTTCTATCTATATACATATAAAACCATTTTCCCATGCACAAAATATATACTTTTAATTGGCGTTGTTTTGTTTTATATTTTTTAATGGTCATGTTTGCACTTGTATGGGTTTACTTTTAGATATGGTATTTCTCTTCCATAATTATAAAAGGGTTTCTGGGGTTAAGATATTTGAATTTCCCTATCGGTGTAGCTTTTTGTATCTCTCCACTCAGAAGCCTCTGGTGGGAGTTTATTCGTGATGGAAATTGTTGCAAAAGTGAAGTTGGATAAAAAAATTAAATCGTGTTTAGAGTCTAATTAGTGAAGAAAAGAAATTGATATTAAAACATGAGCTTCAAAGATTTTTTCTACATGTGTCTTAAAAAGATTTTTGTTTCTCTTTTTTTATTTTATGATTTCCTTAGAAGGATCCTGTTCTTTTTCTTCACAAGGCTTTGTTGTTAATATATATATATATAGCTCCAATGTTCCCACCAGTTGGAGACGCACTCTGACATCCACTGCAGCAACCTGCATGAGGTAAAAGCCGGATTGGCGGGAGGAATCCAGTTTACAGCATGCCTGTCGATTCACGCCTGACGCGTTTATGCTCATTGCACTCTTCAGAGGCACGACAGTCATTTTGGCATAGAGGCCACACCACCCACTTAAAAATATGAGCCCTCCAATGGGCGACTCGAATGAGTCCACGTTGGTTTGTGGGTCTTGTAGTGTGCGCCTCAGTTATGTGCCGCTGTCTGAGACGTTTCAAGCCCACCAATGGGCCTCCACTCGCACATCCGGCTTGTCAATCCTCCATGGATGCCTCCACATTGAGACTCTGTGATTCCGAGCGCCGTTGCCCCAAATTTCAGGGTGGTGCATCTCCCGCGGCTGGGAGGCCACGTATAAATCAAAGCTCCAAGGTTCCCACCAGTTGGAGACACACTCTGACATCCACTGCAGCAACCTTCATGAGGTAAAAGCCGGATTGGCGGGCGGATCCAGTTTATAGCATACCTATTGATTCACACCTAACGCGTTTCATGCTCATTGCACTCTTCAGAGGCGCAACAGTCATTTTGGCATAGAAACTGGTCCATAGAATATGGTGGGCATAAAGGACTGAGCAGGGGAATGCAGAGCGACTTCATTGGGCAGGGGAAGGAGAGTAGGGGCAGCAAGCTAAGCTCAGATGCTCAGCAAAATAGAGGGCAGTGGCAGCACATCGGACAATGCAGGGCAGGAGAGAGAGCTGGTACATGGATTCAGACAACAGAGGGTTGGGAGAAGGTGGATGGGGCAGCAAGCTAATTGTTTAGGGAAGGCGGGAAGGCCAGTGGCAAAACACTGGCCACTCATGGCTGTAATTATTATTTTTATTATTATTGCAATTCTCATTGTCCAAGTCCATGACCCTGCTCCCTAATCGCTATTTGCGCCGGGACACTTCCGTTGGAGGTAGCCGCGCGCTGTAACTGGTGTGGGTCAAGCTTTGCTGCTGCTCTGTTTGTTTATTTGTATAATCAATAAACAGATTTTTAGAAAGATAAAAAAAGAAACCAAGGGTCCTCTAGGCACTACAAACACAGTTCCTTAGGTCATGTTTCTAAGTGGCCTTCAGTCAGTATGTACCTTTGTAAAAAATATTAAATGTTGTGAAGTTAGGCGATGCATTAATCCAAAATTTTGCAGTTGGCAATTCAAACTCATGGCAACTCTGTATTAGCTTCATCCAGGAAACTCCTCCCAGAAATCATACACATAGTGAAGTCGGGAGAAGTCTTACACCAAGTCTTCATGGTCATGTATTTTAGCCATGTACAGCGAAACAGTCTTGAGTCCAGGACAATACATCACAACAGGACAAAATGGCATATCATTTTCACCAAAAGCAAAATGAAGTAGGTATGCTTCTTGCAACCTCCACCTACATTGTTCCATTTCCTCTTTAACCCTCCCAGCTCCTCTCCTTCCACTATGCCCTGGAGGGAAGCCACTACTTCCAGCACTACCTACTTAGAAAAGGTAATAAAAGGGAGTGTTAACTTGGAATAGGGATTACTATGCATAATTCTGAACAGTAAATCAGGTGCCACACAATTATTCCCTATTCCAAGAAGTATTACTTGTAATTGGCAGAATTCCATGTGGAGATATAGTTATGGTAATTTCAATGCTTGGGAATTTTGCCTAACTGGTAATCAGGAGCAAAGTCTTATATTTCCATTTGCTTGGCATGGAATAGCATGAAGATTCCATGGACTTTAAAATGCTGTGTTTTTGTAAGTTCTGTAATTATTGAGCAATTTCATCTTTAACTATCATAGCACATTCCTTACCCCCTTTAATTCAGGAATGGCATCACTCTTACAAATTATCCTGTGCGCACATTCTTACAGCTTCCGTACGTTTCCACAAACTAGTCCCAGAACTTTCTCCTCTGTCTTATCTCCAGTATTGACACAGAACACCATTCTGTCGAACTAGTGTATCTATCTGCGGGTTCTAATTTACAAAGTTTTACTTCAAACATCTTTTGACACAACAGTACAACGTGAGCTTAAATCTGCCATAATATACAAAGCAGCCCACTTATTGTCAATAAGCATGTGGGTTTGATTTTGTTCTCCCACATATGCTCTCTGTTTTGTAAATTATGGTCTCCTTAGTTGATTTTCTCAATGATGGTCCATCTCATGTCGTTTGGAGTATGGTTCTGTGTGAGGTAATGTTCTGTGAGTCTGGTAATGGACTTTTTGCACCTGATTGTGCTTCGATGCTCACATATTCGCTGTTTTACTTTTCTACTAGTCATTCCTATATATTGGAAGTTACATGGACAGACAATTCTGTACACCACGTTGGTACTGTTGCAGTTCATGTGTGCTCGTAAGGTCCACACTTTACCAGGTTCCAAAGAGAGTGTTTTTGTATTTTCAGTTAAGTGGCACACACTGCAATTTCCACATTTGTAGTGGCCTGTGATGTTCGGTAAACCCCATGCATTGAGTACTGTGGTCGGTTTCTCGTGTGTTTTTTTTGGTCTCTCGTGTGTCTTTTTTGGTCTTGTGTTGACAATTCAGTCTTCATCCCAGACCCCTAAGGGAAAACCTTCGCCGGAACTGCAGTAAATCCACAGACTACCGGGAGCAGGCCTCTGACCTCACGACAAAGCTGTCTGAAAGGGGATACCCAGGCAAAATCCTAAATAAGTGTCAAAAAAGAGCACGCAATCATCCGCGAGAGGCACTGTTGGAGAACACTTCAAGAAATCAGGGTGATATCCCTCTGACCTGTGTTACCACATATAGCACAGTATCCAACTTGGTTACTAAGGGCCAGATGTATCAAAGGGTTTTGCCCATTCTGTGTCTATGGGGAAATGTGTTGATACATATGGCCCTTAGTACTTTAACAGACTTTGGCCTATGTTGAACACTGGAAATCTAAAATGGGACAAACCACTTTTTTCTTTAAAAAAAGCTAGGAGCATAAAAGACCGCGTTGTCAACACAAGACCAAAAAAGACACACGAGAAACCGACCACAGTACTCAATGCATGGGGTTTACCGGACATCAGAGGCCACTACAAATGCGGAAATTGCAGTGTGTGCCACTTAACTGAAAATACAAAAACAAAAACTGCAAGAGTACCAACGTGGTGTACAGAATTGTCTGTCCATGTAACCTCCAATATGTAGGAATGACTAGTAGAAAAGTAATGAAAAAACAGCAAGGGTTTGGCTAAAGCACAGCAAGGCCACGCCGAAATCAGTTCAAACAAAACAAGATGCCAGTACTGCCCAGAACTTTACCAAATGTCAGTGAACAATGAATCAAACAATTGTACCACTCAAGACCTCCAATTCCATCTGTATAAATCTTTTAATTCAATTGTTTTTTTCGAAAAATTCTTTCAAGAGCATTTTTATTTTACAATGGAACAAGATTAGTTGTGCAGTTTTTTTGCAACCTAACTTTTATATTTTTCAATGCAAGAAAGGAGGGGAAAACCCAATTTTTCTTTGAAAAAACGAGAGACAAAAACTTCTTATTCCAAACATACAATCTGTCACCATTTCTGGTGGTACGCACTCTGGGGACACTTAGGAGGTGCTTGGTGGATGATCTAAGTGTTCTCACCGGGTGGTAGACCTTCAGTTTTTGTTATAGGTAAGCTGGGCCATGCCCATTGATGGATTTGTGGACCAGGCAGCATAGTTTGAATTTAATACGTTTTTGTATTGGGAGCCAGCGCAAGGTTTTTAAGCAGGGTAATGAGGGGGTGCGGGAAGGAAGGTCAAGCACCAATCTGGCAGCGGTGTTTTGTAGGACCTGTAGGCGGGCCAGCAAGGTCGTATTTGTTGAAGCCAGGAGTGCGTTCCCGTAATCAATTCTACTAACAATAAGTCCCTGAACTAGGGGCATACGAGCTGAGAGGGGGAGCCATTTAAAGATTTTTCTCAGGCTACGCATGAGGCCGTAGCTGGTGCCTACTACTTTGTTAATATGTTCAGACATTGATAGTTTATTGTCTATTGTTACCCCTAGGTTTCTTACTGAGGATTTGGGCGTGGGGCATGTGCCAAGGGAAGTTGGCCACCAATCATCGGACCAGAATTTATCTGCCTTTCCAAACAGCAGAACCTCCGTCTTTCCTGCATTCATCATTAAAAAGTTTCTGGTCATCCAATCGTGAATGTCTACAAAGCAGTTTTTAAAACTTATTTTGGTTACGTCCGGATTCTGTTTGATAGTGATCTGTATTTGCGTATCATCCGCGTAGGACACGGTTCCAAAGCCGTGAGCCCGGATGATCTTAGCAAGAGGGGATACATACAGGTTAAAGAGCGTAGGGCTCAATATGGATCCCTGTGGGATGCCCTTATCGTTGTTGTAATAGTTGGAGGAGTGGGCCCCAATTTGAACCATGGACCGTCTGTTGGACAGGTAGTTTTTTATCCAGCAAAGTGCGGAGCCTTCGACACCAATCTCAGCCAGACGCTCTAAAAGAATGTGGTGCGAGATGGTGTCGAAGGCCGCAGACAGGTCGAGCAAGACCAGTATGGCTGACTGGTTGGAATCTAGTGTCAGTCTTATGTTATCCACAACTTCAAGGAGGGCAGTCTCGGTGTTGTGGAACGCCCTAAATCCTGATTGTGAAGGGTCCAAGAGCTTGTTTGTCTCCAGATGTGATTTGAGGTGTTTGTTTATTACACATACTTAAATCATTCACTCAAGTAACATCCAAACAAAAAATGGAAGTGGGGGGTTAGAAAAAACAGGTGAATAATGCAACGTGTACCTCACCTAGATTTTGCAGAAATCTATATTTTTTGTACCAGTGGGGTACTATTGAATCTGTATTTTACATAAAATTGTATAAATTATCACACAGGCCATCTAACAGAGTTATAAATATTTTGATTTTGGAAGACACAAAACAAAACAGATTGGCCACTACAAAACAAGGTTGACGCGTTTTGAAACCCCTGGCTTGTGGGGGTTCTCCTCAGGACCGTAGCGACCGAATCCTTATCTCTTCAGAGGAATGAAAAAGTCCTTCATTCCGGTGGAAAAACTGGGTATTTTCTAGCGAAATCTCACAGTTCAATATCTTATTTGCATGGAACCCCGATTGATCATCACGCTTGGTCGTTTTCTTTTCCCCAATACGTGCTCTGTCTCGGTTTGACAGTGTGTCTCTTGCTGCTGCAACAGCTTGTATGGAAACGCGGTCGCTGCAATGCCTTTGGGTTTCCGCCCCCCCCCCCTTCTTGCTTTGAAAAATATAAAAGTTAGGTTGAAAAGAAACTGCACATCTAATTTTGTTCCATTGTAAAATAAAAATGCTCTTGAAAGAATTTTTCTAAAAAAAACATTTAATTAAAAGATTTATACAGACGGAATTGGATGTCTTGAGTGGTACAATTGTTTGATTCATTGTTCACTGACATTTGGTAAAGTTCTGCGCAGTACTGGCATCTTGTTTTGCTTGAACTAGTAGAAAAGTAAAACAGTGAATATGTGAGCATCGAAGCACCATCAGCTGCAAAAAGTCCATGACCAGACTCACAGAACATTACCTCACACAGAACCATACTTCAAACGACATGAGATGGACCATCATTGAGCAAATCAACTAAGGAGACAGATTGCAACAACGACTTTTCGAAAAAGAACAGCGATGGATTTATAGACTGTCTACGCACAAAACTGGTCTAAATGATAATATACAGTGGAACTCTGTTCTCTCTATATAACCGGACTAGTATCATGAAAAGCCCTGACAAGGAAAGAACAGTCCTGAATCTGTACTATCACCATCCAAAATTTGTTATGTTTGCTTTAAAGATAATGAACGGTCCTGCATCGTGATATGATCAAGTACTATCACCAATTGAGTAGTTACTGCTACTATTATAATTTTTTTGTCTGACAGCCCCTCTTGGATAACTTAAGTGATCCTGGAACAAAATGTGCATTCACCTAACAATGCTTATTTTTTACCTTTTAATTTAATTTTCCTCCTTTTTCACTATTTCTTTATATTTATACATGTGTGAACTATTATGCATTGAATCAGGGGTGACACATGTATCACTGGGTTTGCCTGTGTGAATGAGCAGATCTGCGTGAACATATGGTGGGGATCCTGTGCTAAAATGCACCCTGCTTTTTCCTTTCCTCCCCCCTTTTTTCCTCCCCTCCCCTTGCCAGTACTACCAAGTTGAGCTATGCAGTGAGACAGTATGCCAATATGCACTTGTTTTTTCCCTTTAGCTACCTACTATTTTAGCTAGGGAGGTATTGAGCGCTCGCCCCGCCCCCTCCACACCCCTCTGACTTCTTACATTTCTAGCGGAGCGAAGCATAACTTTATTCACACACAATAGAGGAAGCACGATGGTATTACACTGACGTCACTGACCGCGTTGCTACCTCACGTGAATCACGGGGTTTCACGTAACCATGCCCCAGACAAACAAGGAAGTACGGCTTCCTTTTTAATCCTCGCCAGAGCCCGCACTGACTATCCACGGGGCTCCAAGGAGGCTGCTCGTTAGGCGAATCGGCTTTTACGAGTATTTCACAAGTAAGTGTCTGATCGGGTAAATGCCGCTATAATGGCCGCGCGGACGATTTACCGGATTGGCGGCCCTACCCTCACTCCCCCCTTCTCCCTTTTTCCAGATTGTGGCAAAACCTTTTTCAGCAACTCGGACGCCCATGAAGCTGGTTTACTAAGCGCTTTGAGTAAGCGCCTAAACTTCCCTTACCGTTTGCATGTTTGTTGTTGGCTGGTAGCCTTTGGTTGCGGGGTGTCTGTTAGAATACAGCGTTTGCAAAATGTTTTAAACAGGAAAGTTGAACTGATGTACGTCTGCTAGTTGGCCAACTTACGCTTCGCTCATTTATTCTGTGAGCACCTGACACCCACTTATAAATCCTTTGTGTGAATCTGGGATCGTTTGCCACTTAATGCAGCCCATCTTTACTCCCATTTATATCTGAGGAGCGGGCTATGAGTGTTGATTCACATTACATCTAGTGGGTTGTACATCAAATACATTTACAGGCTCATTCATAAGCCTAACAGTGCCACCATTTTGGTACCTTGATATGATCAATCAAGAACATCTACTGTACTGCTAGTATTTGGTCGGATGCACATGAGGAGCACCTCAAGCACATTTTATGTTTAATATTTATGTATTGTGTGTTTGTCGCCTTTTTGTCTTCACAGGTGTTTTTTCCTAGGAATCCTGGAGAAGAACTACAACTACCACGAATTTGTGGTTTTTTCACGTAGTCAAGAACAGGGTACACCTTAGCGTGTGTACACCACCCGGGCTACCACCACTGGTCCTGACGAAAACCTTCCATTTGCATAACGGTTGAAACATGTAGACCATATTTTAAATCGCAATACGACTCTTGACACCAACAGCCTACCTAATCCGGCAAATGTGTCCCATCTATAATTTTTACCTGTTGCCCAATCACTACAGAATAAAGTTCTACTAGTGAGTAGTTTATTTGACAACTTTTAATATTTACTTCCAACCTTTCACTTATCACATATAAAAGTCAAAAAATCAAAACACGCTCCACTGTAGTCAGGTGTCGCAGCACACCCGGATGGCACTCGGCTGTCCCGGTGGGACCCGGATAATGAAGCATGTCACCAACTAAGTTGGTGAGTGAGGGGTCTTCTAACAAAGGACATACTTTGTCTCCTTTTTTGGCACTGTGTGCACCTCAATATTCTCTAGACGGAGGCACTGAGAAGTCTCCAGGGGGTACTCCTCCATTTGTTGTTTAACACTGATCAAGGGGACAAGGAATATCCTACCTAAAGACAAATACCCTTTCTCTCCCATTTTGTTTCTCATTAGACTTTGTTTATATTCTGTTCTTTTGTTGTTTCAGTTTCCTTTCCCTGCAGTCCCTTCCCTTACCTTTCCCTCGCCTGATAGTTCGAACCCCCTGTGTTCTGTTTTCAGGGTGTTGGTAATATAAGGAGGTGGGCCATTACTTACGGCAACCGGATCCTGCGGAGCAACCCTTGACACCATGAGCCGCTAAATTCAAGGGTGCTCACGCCGCATCGATAATATTTATTTTCCTTTTCGTTTTTAAAACCAACAAGCGGTACAAATATATATAACCCAAGCTCACAAATGAAACTTATAAAACAAATTAACCTACCTATTAACTCAATAAAACAACCCAGAAATTGGGTTTAATACTTAAAATAATCAATTTTTCCTTTATAAATAACTACTATACAAAGTTATAATCACTCAAACCCACATAATCCATAACCTTAAATCACTGTAAATTAACAAACATTAAAACTCAATATTAAAACTGCTGATTAAGAACACAATTAGTATCTTATCTGCAAGTAGCAGCCAATAAAAGAAGAAGATGGCTGCTGTGTTGTGGATTATATTCTGTTGGACATTCTATGTTCTAGAGTTTTTGTGTTTGATAATGTAATACTTTGAAGTGCTGCAAGGAGTGGAAATAAAAGTATTTATGCATAATGATATCCTTTGGTCTTGCTATGAAATTGAATCTGTCCAGGTCCATGCATGAAAGCCTGCCCTATATAAAGGTTTTTGCCTTTGATGATGATGATGCAGATGAGGATGAAGATAACCCATAAATCAAGTCAGGGGTGAGAGCAAGACATCCTTTGAAGTAACTAATTCCTTTGCTTGTGGAGCCATTCCCATAAATATGTGATTCATGAGCTCTAAGTGGATATTGATTCTGTGGTTGGCCAGAAGAACTTGGAAAGGAACCATCCACAGGATAAACCACAAGCAAAAGAGTGGATCTTAGTGATACTCCCCAAGTTACCAGTATCAGGTGTACATACCTACCTGGATACATTTGTGTCATTTGGAGAGTCAGAAAAAAGAGTCATTGTAGTGTTTTGTCATCAACTTCATACATGATTATAGTATATGTAATGGTATCTAAGGTGGTAGAGAGATCAAGCAGTACCAGAGGCCACGAGTCCTGTTGCCTATTGCGAAGGGTGTCATCCATCACATCCTTGACTTTGTCTTTATTTTTTGCTACTCTTCTGTTATATTCCTTGTTCTTGTTCTAGCACTGTGACATCCCTAGGTGGTAGTGTTTTTGGTCTTCATAATTATTTAATAAATAAAAAAAAGCTGTTTCCGTGCTGCAGCATAGGTGGAAACCAGATTGGTAGGTTTGTAGGATGTAATTGGTCTTAACTTGGTCTTGTAGTTGATAAAGTTGATTTCCTGATTATATTTTTGTAGAAACTGTAGTTGTGTGATTTACACATACAATGGATTTAGGCTCAGATCCCTGTACTGGGGTGAATGTATGAAATTGTTCTGCATTCTGTCCATCAACTTTTTTTTGGCATTTGTCACCCCGAGTGGGACGGGTATGCTCAGACGTGAGTCCCATGCTCTCCACGCCACTGGAGTCAAGCTATCCTGGCTGAACTCCCTGATAGCCAGAAACCGGTCCTAGGATCCTTGATTCCAGTCCAGGAAAGACATGGCTTGGCAGTTCAGGCTGGACTGTTCCCATGAGGCACACGGTCAAGGCTGATTTACATATGGCCATGTCTGAACTGGGGTGGTGTGGTGAGCAAAAAAACGATGGATTCAGGCCCAGATCTCTGTACTTGGGTGAATGTATGACATTTTTCTGTATTCTGTCCATCAACTGTTGTTTTTGCACTATGGAATAAGACAGCATCTTACATGTTGCTCAACAAGCATTATTTATGTGATTCAGTGCCAACACCAAAGCTGTAAAAATCAATATGTAGGCCAAATAGTATATGACCTCTGCACACGATTCAGAAACCACAAATCAGCAAAATTAATAAGAAAATTGACCAGCCTGTAGCCAATCTTCTGATGGATACATCTGCCATTGGATTCCTCACCTTATGAATATCCCCTGCGCCAGCAGCATTCGGAATTTTTTTGTAGCTCTCCACGCCAAAGAGGACGACATCACAGAACCATGGATACGCTCGCACCTCCGCTGACGTTACTGGAGCCATAAGAAAGCCTCATCGGTGTGATGACGTCAGTTCCCTTTTTTCCGCGCCGTCGATGCTAACTGTTTTTCTTGGACGATCCGTGGTTTCACTTGCTACTTTGTGTTTCTTCTTGTATTTCTGGTCTTCTTCTTGTTTCCTTTTCGAGGATGTCGTTGAGGAAGTCCTGGTTCAAGCCCTGCAGGGAGTGCAGGGACACGATCCACATGAAGACTGTGTCTGGTCCTGTCGTCGGATCACGACATCAAGGGACGTGCCTGCTGTAGAAAAGTGAATCTGAAGGTGCTAAAGGAAAGAGAAGCTTAACTCTTAATGGCGAAGATGAGGAAGGAGAAAAGAGGTAGAAGAAGGTTGAGGTCTCATTCCAGGTCGTGGTCAAGGTCGGCCTCGAAGTCGACATCGGGGCATGCTTCTAGATCTAAGAAGCATAAGAAAAAGAAGAAGAGGCATGGATTAAGATGCCGTTCAGATAAAGACATGGCTCCGAAGTCAACATCACCAGCTCTTCGATGTTGTAAAGACTTCATGTCACCTCCTCCCTCGATTCAGGGTTCTCCGGTAAGATCTACTTCGCCTGTGGCTTAGCCAGCACATTCACCTACGCAGGCACCATCTCCGACTTCAGCACATTCTCTGGCTGCGGAGGATGAAGTTCCAGTGCCTGATGAGTCGTCGACTCCAGTGACTCCACCTTCGGCACCGATTGGCCCGAGTTCGGTAATGCTTGCACCGGAACCGTCTCAAGGCGCTCTTCCACCTTTTCCTGGCCCGGGTCAAGATTCATCGATTTATTTAAATGCGATGTATGGAGTCTTTTAAAGGGCTATGTACCCCTCTGGAGCACATTCCGGTCCCATTGGTCCTACAGCATTTAATCTGGGGGTTTCTGAAACCTATGCTCAGGCTCCCTTTATGCCATTACTTCCAGCAGCTCCGTCTTGGCATTTACCGGCACCGAGGACGTCAACGCCATTCCCTTCATCTCCGGTGCCGTCAACTCAACCTCGTTCAATGCAGGCCGTTGCCTCCGGATCCGTGTTCAACGCCGGCTCCAGCTCCATCGGAGTCTTTTCCGGCTCAATTGACGCCGGTGCCCAGAATGAGATCTAGGAGAGAAGCTCAGAGCGTTTTAGAAGAGCAGAGGTAATGGAGGAAGGTGAGAGTCAGGAGTTGGATGACTATTTTGAAGAACTGAAGGAGGCAAGTGGCCTTGATATGTCTCCAGAATGGGAGCTTTCACGTCTATCTGATGCTCCTTCAAAGGATGTGGTTCCTTACCACACAGTGATAAGGAAGGCTGCAGAACTTTTAGACCTCCAGCTTCCCACTGCTGAATTTAAGTCAAATATCTTGACGGACGTTCTTCATTCACCTTCTACTGTGGTAGAGCCTTTGCTGCCATTCAATGATGGCATCACTGAGCCTGTAATGGAGGTTTGGCGTAAGCCCTTTTCAGCTACAGCAGTTTCTAAGTCTGTTGCCAGGAGATACAGGACAGCTCCAGGGGACCCAGACTTTTTAACATCCCATCCTTCTCCTGAGAGTCTGGTGGTTCAAGCTGCCTGTTCCAAAAGATCTTCTGGGGCTTTTCCTCAGGTTCCTGGTGATAGGGAGTCGAAAAAGCTAGATCAGTCTGCTAAAAAGGTGTTTTCCTCAGCAAGCATGGCACTGAAGTCCACAAATGCCACCTGTCTTTTGGGACGTTACATCCATGCCCTAATGGACTCTGTTAAGCAACTTGCCCCTAAATTGTCTGAGGAGGACAGACAGAATTTTAATGAGGTCTTGTCAGACACTCAGGCGGCTGCTCATCAGGTGATTCAAAGTGGTCTGGACACTGCAGACTCTGTTGCTAGGATCATGGGAGCTGCTGTCTCCACAAGAAGGAGTACCTGTCTTAAATCATCAGAGTTCTCCCCAGATGTGCAGGCAAGACTTTTGGATCTCCCTTTTGATGGTTCAGGGCTGTTTGGAAAGATGGTGGATGCAGCCTTTGAAAGGGTTAAGGACAGTAAAGCCACTGCCAAGTCTCTGGGCCTTCAAGCTCAGCCTAGAGGTTCCTTGTACAGGAAGTACAGGGGTTTTGGAAGATCGTCCTTTTGGACCTATAGACAATCTCAGCAGCAGCAGCAGCAGCAAAACACCTTTTACAAGTCCTACAGTGGAAAGAACAGAGGTCGCCCACAAGGCCGTCAGCCCTCCTCCTCCTCATCCTCATCCTCATCCTCTAACTTTTCTTCTCTTACCACAGCAAAGCAGCCCTAGATCCTCCATTCTGGATCATGCTGGTCCTGTGGGGGATCGGCTGACTCATTTTCTTCAAGATTGGGAATCGGTCACTACAGACCTTTGAGTTCTCAATCTTGTAGAGAATGGGTATGCTCTTCCCTTTTGGTAATTCCCTCCAAATTGCCCTCCTTTTCAAGGGGGTTGCTCGGAGGACCACCTTCTTCTCTTGCAGGAAGAAGTGCTAACTTTACTGAAAAAGGGTGCGATAGAGGTGGTTCCAGAGCGGGAAAGGGGTCAGGAATGCTACTCCCGGTATTTCCTGATTCCCAAGAAGGATGGCAGGTTACGTCCAATCCTGGATCCCAGGATCTTGAACCTTTTTCTGAAACAGGAGAGGTTTAAGATGCTCACATTTGCTCAGGTTCTTCAAGGCTGCAAAAGGAAGATTGGATGGTGTTGATCGACTTGCAGGACGCGTATTTTCATATACCGATCCTGAAGTCGCACAGGAAGTATCTCCGTCTTACGGTAGGGTCGCAACATTATCAGTTTGTGGTCCTCCCGTTTGGACTTACTACTGCACCTTGAGTCTTCACCAAGGTGATGGCAGGGGTGGCAGCCCATCTCAGGAGATTGGGGATTCCGGTTTTCCCCTATCTGGATGACTGGCTGATCAAAGCAGAGTCACCAGAGAAGGTGCTTCATCATCTGCAGGTTACAACTCAGCTGTTGTACAAATTTGTCTTCTCGATAAACATGCCCAAGTCTCACCTGGTGCCCTCTCAGCGCAACCTGTTCATAGGGGCAGTACTGGACACTACTGTGTGTCGAGCATTCCCTCCTCCACAAAGGATTCTCAACATTCAGGAAATGATTCCCTTGTTTTACAACGGAGCGGTTGTTCCAGTCCTGAAGGTCCTTTGCTTGCTCGGTCTGTTTGCTTCCTGCATTCTGTCGGACGACCATGCACGCTGGCACATGAGGGCGCTCCAGTGTTGCATCCGCAGGCAGTGGTATCAACACAACGGAGATCTCAGGGAGTCTGTGAGGATCTCCAGAGAAGCTGCAGCGGATCTATCTTGGTGGAGGGTGGAGGGCAATCTGTCTCAAGGAAAGCCCTTCCATCTACCTCCATCGGTGGCCACAGTGATAACGGATGCATCCACCTTAGGGTGGGTTGCTCATCTGGGGGATCTGGAGACCAAGGGTCTTTGGTCTCCGGAGGAAAGGTTGCTTCATATCAACCTTCTAGAGTTGTGGGCGATTCCTTTGGCGCTCAAGGCCTTCCTCCCTTCCCTTCGCGGTCAGTCGGTTCAAGTCCTGATGGACAACACTACAGTGATGTGGTATGTCAACAAGCAGGGAGGAGTGGGGTTGCATTGTCTCTGCCGAGAGGCTCTGCGTCTCTGGTCCTGGGTTCGGGTCCATCAGATTTGTCTGATGGCAAATCATCTGACCGGAGTTCTGAACGTGCATGCAGACAACCTCAGTCGGCAGTTCTCTACAGACCGCGAGTGGAGGCTTCATCCGGAGATGGTTCGTCACATCTTTCGGACATGGGAAACTCCTCGAGTGGACCTGTTTGCCACTCATGAGAACACTCACTACCTGTCATTCTACAGTCTCCAGTATCCATTGCAGGGAGCGTTGGGGGACGCGTTTCAGTTGACTTGGGGTTCACAACTCCTTTACGCGTTTCCCCTCTCGGGTTCTGTGGAAGATTCGCCAAGACCGGGCCCAAGTCATATTGATCGCCCCGGATTGGCCAAGAAGGGTGTGGTATACAGATCTTCTCCACCTCTCCTCGTGCCCTCTGCTCCGTCTCCCTCTCAGGGCAGACTTCCTCTCGCAGTCGCAGGGGCAGGTTCTGCACCCCCACCTCCAGAGCTTACACCTTCATGCCTGAAGGTTGAATGGGGCAACCTGAATTCTTTCTCTCTTCCTTCTGACCTGGTGGACGTTATTTTGTCTGCCAGACATCTCTCTACCAAGTCTATCTATTCCAAATGATTTGTGGTCCAAATTTGATCATTGGTGTGGGGAAAAGTCTATTGACCCTTTAAGGGCACTCTTATCCAACATCCTTCAATTTTCTCTTTCTCTAGCCCACCAGGGCTTTGCTGTGGCTACTGTGAAGGGCTATTTATCGGCTTTGTCAGCGTTCCTTTGCTTGATAGACCAGCCGTCTTTGTTTAAATCACCCATTGTGATAAGGTTCATTAAGGGCCTTACTATTACATTTCTGCCCACTCCCTTTATTTTTCCCTAATGGGACTTAAATCTTGTCTTGACTTACTTGATGGGTTCTCCCTTTGAGCCCTTGCACAAGTGTACCTTGAGACTATTGTTTTTAAAGACTGTATTTCTTGTTGCCATTACCTCGGCAAGGAGGGTAAATGAGCTCCAAGCTCTGAGTTCAAAACCCCCATTCCTAACTATTTATGCTGATAGAATGGTTCTCAGGACCAGGGCTGCTTTTCTGCCTAAGGTGGTAACTCCCTTTCATCTGGGGCAGTCCATTACTCTTCCTTCTTTCTATCCTCCCTCTCACCCTTCCAAGGAGGAGGAGCGGCTTCACCGCTTGGACCCTAAAAGGGCAGTGAGTTTTTACCTCGATAGGACTAGAGACTATAGTGTGGATGACCAGCTCTTTGTGGGCTTTGATGGCTGCAGGAAATGCAGAACAGTGCACAAGCGCACCCTTTCCAGATGGATTAACTTGTGCATCAAGATTTGTTACTCTTTGGCAGGTAAGGATCCTCCAGAGGGTATAAGGGCTTATTCTACTAGAGCTAAGTCTTCAAGATCTGCCTTGTCTAGAGGAGTTCCTGTGGAGGACATTTGTAGAGCGGCAACTTGGGCCTCCCTCTACACCTTCGCGAAGCATTACTGCTTAGATTCTGAGGTGAGAAGGGATGGACACTTTGCACGTTCCGTCCTACAGGACTTTTTGGTATAGAAGGGTGGACACCATCTTCCAGAAGTGGGGACTGCTGTGGGACTCTATTCACAAGGTGAGGAATCCACTGGCGATGTATTCATCAGAAGATCAAGGGCCATATGTATCATCAAACTATTTTGCATTTCCTAAATAGCGAATTTTAAGGCATTTTGCAAATTCGCAATTAAGGAATAATTTCCAATGCATTCCTATGAGCCAGGAGGCCCATAGGAATGAATGCACAATAATTCTCAAATTGCGAATTCGCAATTTGCTAATCGCAATTTGAGAATTATTGCAAGGGTGCAGGGGTGTCTCAAAGACCACTATGTGTATCATGTGTTCAACAGAAAATGACTACCTTCTTTCGGTACTAGATCATAGATGCCGTTCTCTTCCAGTAATGCCTGGGCGGGTTGTGACGCCGCACTAGTAGTGGCGATTGCTCTCCCACACCTCCCCCTTCCCTTTCACGTGTCCCAACAACTAGTGTACAAACTAGATGCTGGATTCATTTTTTAGCACATCCACGCTCCGGTAACCACCGCCTGAGCACTACTGTCTTGTACTATAGACAGACCACGGGTACGACCTGATATTGTAGGTGTTCTACTACCACCTGAGTTTTGGTGTATCCACCTAGCACAGTATTTGTCAAAGTATGTACCCTTTTTTTGTCCTCCCCAGTACGTATACCCAACCCTCTATGTTTTTCTATTACAGGTTTTTCTCCTGACCCAGGAAAAAGCACATTTTTACACCAGACCACTATTTATGGTCTGTTTTTGAACGAGGGCTGGACGCGCCTTAGCGTGTGCGGACCACCCCGTCCAATATACACGGTCCTGACGAAAACCAAAATTTTTTACAGATGGTTGAAACATGTAGACCTACTTTTAATTAATTCACATTGCACACTTCCCTATTTTTAGAATTTTCACACTTCTCGAGGCACCAAATCCTTCCTAAATAGGCACTGGTGCCACACATATATTTTAACAGGGCTCAAGCACTCCAGAATAAATTCTTGGTGTGAGTAGACTTGGCCCTTTTTAACACACTTTTCACAGTTATCCTTTGCACATATAATAACAAAGAAACCCGCTCCACTGTAACCAGGTGTCGCAGCACACCCTATGGGCATTCGGCCTATGGGGTGGGACCCCAATGATGAAGCATGTCACCAACCAGGTTGGTGAGTGAGGGGTCTTCTCTAAGGACTACTACTGTCCTGTAAAGGGTTGGGGCAATTTTTGCTAACTAGAGCCTTAAGCTCCTGATACAGAAGGATTTTCTTCTTTGTATTTTTCGCCCACAGGGGGTACTCCTCCATTGTTGTTTAAAAAAAAAAAGTGTCTCAAAGACACCCTGCTGCACCCCTGAAAAGAACATGTGTGTGCATATGGCGCACATACATGCCCTATGGGCCTGTGTGTGCATCATATGCCACCTTTAAAAATGCCAATTTGTGCATTTCTGGAAGAATTCACAAGTTACCATCAACTGAAAGTTGGTGGTAATTTGCGAATTCTTAAACGAAATTCGCAAGCTAAAATTGCTACATACATAGCATTTAAGGAATCGCAAATTTGCGATTACCTAAATGCTATGGAAAAATAAGGAATCGCAAAAGTTTGCAATTCCTTATTTTGGGAATGTTTCATACATTCCAAAACGTGCAAAACGGCCGTTGCGATTCAAAAATGGCTTGATACATATGGCCCCTAGTTACTTAGCTTCTGTAACACTTTTTTCTGGTGGACACAGTATCTGCCTGTGGATTCCTCACTGACCCACCCACCTCCCCGTTATCCACCCTTGTAAACCTACAATGATGTTATTTTATGTCTGTTGTTTTCAAAGGAAGTGTTTAATTCTTAATGCTTTACCTCATTGATTTCACACTTTGTTTGTTGGTTTGAATACTGTGTACTGTGTATACTGTATATATTTGTGTCAGTCCGTCCGTGTGCCTCGAAGGCACGGCAAAAAAGAGCGTAACTGACATCATCACGCCAAAGAGGCTCTCTTATGGCTCCAGTGACATCAGCGGAGTCGTGAGCGGAGCCATGCTTCTGTGACGTTGTCCTCGTCGGCATGGAGAGTTACGAAAAAATTCCGAATGCTGCTAGCGCAGGGGATAGTCACAAAGTGAGAAATCCACAGGCAGATACTGTATACACCAGAAAAAAGCATTACCAGTAACTTGTTCATTTCAACCTTGTGGGTCATTTCCTATCAGATTTGAAAATGTTCCCTGTGGAACATGTATTAAAGGAAGAACTACTGGACTACAGCGAAAACTTCTGGATTTACCATTTAAAATCCATGCTTCCAGATGGACTGTACAATACTGATGATACCACCTGATTACTGCATATATCAAGAGCTCAAGGGACTGCATTGATTCCACATTCCAAATTGAATCTTCACTCATGATGCTTTTTGAAAATTCAGCAGTGTCATCTGTACAGCCACTGAGCAAACCATCTTGTACTACCTGAGGAAGGCAGAAGCTGAAACTTTGTAGTGGAAATATATTTTTGTTCTTTGGTGAATCCATCTGTTTGAGTGACTTCTTTCTTGGATATTTCATTTCTTTGTGACTCATTGTATCCATTGGGATCCAGATTTTTGTCCTGGCTGGCTGTTGTTTTCTAGTGAGCCTTCATCTTCTAGTATATAAATAAAGGGTTGGAAACGCAACTTCTCGTGGAGTGCGTCCTTTATCCAGAGGCAACCTTGGGACATATAGATATATATATACACATATATATGTTGCTTCAGTTGACTTTATTACTGATATTCTTTGTTCACAGATACTGACAGTATATTAGTCAAAGGCTAAGATCTATGAATTTAGAATAATGAGTTGGGAGTCACAAATTGATTTTTTACAGGGAAAACAGCCTTTACAACGCAGCTGGAACAACGCATTACCTATACCACATGTCCATTAGAATGGATATGCCTTTACCATGCATGTCTTTACCTCACTTTTTTTGCCACGAATATGCATTTACCACGAATGCCTTTACAACAAAAATGTAAGTATTTCGTAGGTAAGTGCACTTACCTACAAAATGCTTTCATTTTTTATGTAAAGGCATGCGTGGTAAATGCATATTCATGGTAAAAAATGTGTGTGTGAGTGTATATATATATATCCACACCACTCCACTGATAGCTTGCGCTTTCCTTTTCCAGAAAAAAACAACGTGGAGCAAAGACCCAGTTTGGTGCCAAAAGTTGTTATTTATTCAGCTGTTCCTTTGTCGGCCATTACGCGTTTCGGTACCTGACGTACCTTGATCACATGACACGGAAGGTTGTCACCGGACTCAATATATGCCAACAAATCACACTTTTTTTCTTTTTTCGTGATGCATTTAAAGTGACAGTGCTCTAATTTAAGTACAAAAAAAAGCTACATTTTTTGACATTTACATTTTCATGTCGGTATAGTACCCAATTATGTCTGTTCTTTTACAAGTTTAAATACATGATTTAACACATTCAATTGTGCAATAACGCCTAGTGTGCAAATTATGCAGTGCAATACATCTTTTTTTGTGCACGTTTCTGTTGTTTCTTGTGCAAAGTTCGCAATTGTTATCTCGGTTTAAATACCTTTTTGTGCAAATTTCGCTTTTGTGTGCAACCTTAGCAAATAAATATTATCAATAGATATAATATACATTCAAACCTTTATACATAAGTAAAAGCCTGTATAAAAAATATATCATTTCTATCTATATACATATAAAACCATTTTCCCATGCACAAAATATATACTTTTAATTGGCGTTGTTTTGTTTTATATTTTTTAATGGTCATGTTTGCACTTGTATGGGTTTACTTTTAGATATGGTATTTCTCTTCCATAATTATAAAAGGGTTTCTGGGGTTAAGATATTTGAATTTCCCTATCGGTGTAGCTTTTTGTATCTCTCCACTCAGAAGCCTCTGGTGGGAGTTTATTCGTGATGGAAATTGTTGCAAAAGTGAAGTTGGATAAAAAAATTAAATCGTGTTTAGAGTCTAATTAGTGAAGAAAAGAAATTGATATTAAAACATGAGCTTCAAAGATTTTTTCTACATGTGTCTTAAAAAGATTTTTGTTTCTCTTTTTTTATTTTATGATTTCCTTAGAAGGATCCTGTTCTTTTTCTTCACAAGGCTTTGTTGTTAATATATATATATAGCTCCAATGTTCCCACCAGTTGGAGACGCACTCTGACATCCACTGCAGCAACCTGCATGAGGTAAAAGCCGGATTGGCGGGAGGAATCCAGTTTACAGCATGCCTGTCGATTCACGCCTGACGCGTTTATGCTCATTGCACTCTTCAGAGGCACGACAGTCATTTTGGCATAGAGGCCACACCACCCACTTAAAAATATGAGCCCTCCAATGGGCGACTCGAATGAGTCCACGTTGGTTTGTGGGTCTTGTAGTGTGCGCCTCAGTTATGTGCCGCTGTCTGAGACGTTTCAAGCCCACCAATGGGCCTCCACTCGCACATCCGGCTTGTCAATCCTCCATGGATGCCTCCACATTGAGACTCTGTGATTCCGAGCGCCGTTGCCCCAAATTTCAGGGTGGTGCATCTCCCGCGGCTGGGAGGCCGCGTATAAATCAAAGCTCCAAGGTTCCCACCAGTTGGAGACACACTCTGACATCCACTGCAGCAACCTTCATGAGGTAAAAGCCGGATTGGCGGGTGGATCCAGTTTATAGCATACCTATTGATTCACACCTAACGCGTTTCATGCTCATTGCACTCTTCAGAGGCGCAACAGTCATTTTGGCATAGAAACTGGTCCATAGAATATGGTGGGCATAAAGGACTGAGCAGGGGAATGCAGAGCGACTTCATTGGGCAGGGGAAGGAGAGTAGGGGCAGCAAGCTAAGCTCAGATGCTCAGCAAAATAGAGGGCAGTGGCAGCACATCGGACAATGCAGGGCAGGAGAGAGAGCTGGTACATGGATTCAGACAACAGAGGGTTGGGAGAAGGTGGATGGGGCAGCAAGCTAATTGTTTAGGGAAGGCGGGAAGGCCAGTGGCAAAACACTGGCCACTCATGGCTGTAATTATTATTTTTATTATTATTGCAATTCTCATTGTCCAAGTCCATGACCCTGCTCCCTAATCGCTATTTGCGCCGGGACACTTCCGTTGGAGGTAGCCGCGCGCTGTAACTGGTGTGGGTCAAGCTTTGCTGCTGCTCTGTTTGTTTATTTGTATAATCAATAAACAGATTTTTAGAAAGATAAAAAAAGAAATCAAGGGTCCTCTAGGCACTACAAACACAGTTCCTTAGGTCATGTTTCTAAGTGGCCTTCAGTCAGTATGTACCTTTGTAAAAAATATTAAATGTCGTGAAGTTAGGCGATGCATTAATCCAAAATTTTGCAGTTGGCAATTCAAACTCATGGCAACTCTGTATTAGCTATCATAACAACTCGTAAGAGAGGGTCCGAGGGAAGTGTTTAATGACCAAACAGGCTAATACCCCCTGTGTAACTATCTAAATGACAACAAAGCCTGTAGGTCAAGTGAAGCTGAGAAATACCATTTAACACTGGTGAAGTATGCAGAAAAAAGTAATTCGAAAAAAAGGGGACTGTCAACTGTTACTGATTAAGTCCTATCAGCCCACCTGATGGCGGAGCCTCATCATCTAGGACTTCCGAAACCAGGTCTGTGTGCAATTACCCAGTTAGATATCAGCAATGCATCACAAGACCAAGGTATGGTTACCACAGTTGTAAGTCCTGATAGTGGGACTGATATGTGCAGTGCAAGAAATTCAAAAAAAGTGAAGTGCATTAAAATGGCTATCCAAGCAAACAAAGACCTTTAATAGTGTTTGCCTGGATGTCAGATTAAAATAGTGGACTGACAGTGTGAAAGAATCACTGTGTAGCTTGCTTGGTGGAAATCAAGACAAAGATCTATACAGGGCCAACATGTTTCTGCCTTATCGTGAAGTATCACTGGCATTCGTCAGGGCCAAGCTATAATCTGCTACTGCAAAGGCACTATGATATGTGCTCAACTAAGAAAAAGAAAATGAACATAATAGTGATCAATTGGAAACCGTCCTACCACATCTTCTCAGTATTGTGCTGTTGATGCGATAGGTCATTCCTGTGTGAGAATCAAAAATAGAAAGAAAACATTGTAGACATTACATGTGTATCATCCTCACAGTTAAATCTACAGCAAGAATAAAATAGAAGTTGCTGTAACTTGTGCATACCCAGTGGAAATATGGCATATTCTCAAACTGGACCATCACACCTCTGTGAAAGTCACATCTAAGATGTGTATTACATCACTAAAAGGAAAAACATTAAAGAGTTTGACACTTACCCATCAGTTTATGGGAAGTGGACCTCACCTCACCCGGCAACTGCTCGGACGAATAAGGCCCCGCTCTAAACATACAAAGACAAACTCAATGATAGATGCATGTCTTGAGGATACAACCTCAGTGTACTGTTTAATAAAACCCACCTATTTTCTTATCTGTCTATAACAAGTAACACACCGGAGTCTCTGATGGCTATATCGGACGACTAGGGTATCTAATCCCCTTCAACGATTTCTAACAGGATGGTTGTCCCACTGCATCTCATGATGCCTATATAAACAGCTTGGTAATTTTGCTATTTATAGATGGGGGGAAGAAAGGGGGGGGGGAGTATGTGTGGGGTCTCCCCTGTACTGTAGCTATTCCTCAACTGGGAAGGCTAAACTGTTGATTTCTTAGTTGATTGATCCTGGAAAACTCGGTATCAAAAAGTGACCCAGATGTCCAGTCCCCTTATGTGGAGTTACAAGGGGGTTTGAACCACAGCGTTGTACCAGGGCATCTACTGAAGTCTAAAAAGGCTGTTTGTTGTTAGAACTGCTGGCTGGTGGAACAATGTCCCCTCAGTCTTGACTATCCCTCCACTAGAGTGGCAAAACTATGAACTACTACCTGCAACCCCTAGGTCTAAGCGACCTTGGTCCCGTCTCACCTGTCCGTCGGTACCTTGCGGCGAAATCACGAGCCGAAAGGGAGGCACCGACGGGCAGGAGTCGCGTCTATTTATAGCGCAGCCGAGTGAATAATCGGACTCAGCTGTGCCATTCTGCTGCAGCGCTGCCATTGCGCTGTATATGCCAGTAATCCCTCGCGCATGCGCACAATCCGGTGGGCAAAGGACGCGCATGCGTGGTGACGAGCACGCCGGCTGGGATATTCAGCGCATGCCCGTTGGCGGTGTACTGTCTCTCGTTACTAGCCGAGAGCGAGACACTGCCTGAATACCTATCGCGCATGCGCAACGATGCACACGCGCAGCACTGCCATCGCGTCCATATAGAGACTGCAAAAGCAGTATTGTTATTGCCAGGGCTGGCGCCACGGCGCAGGTTTTTCAGATCTGGGGCAACAATCATTGTTGTGTTGACAATAATGTAATTGCTCAAATCCATGGGCGATTGCTAATCATAGGTAGCGTGGGGGACGCTATACAGCCTAAACCAGCAATGACTGGATGTAGATCAGGGAAAGGACATGCTCACATGCTTCCCTTAACCACTAGACACTGTTGTCAGATATAAATCAAGGGTGGGAGATCTACATGCAGATCAATGATGGGTATGATCAGGATGCCTGCTGTATTGGTAAGGCTGGAATGGGTAGGTCAGTGGACACCCAAGTTTTGAACCTGAAAAGTAATTAAAAAGGTGCCTGGTATAGTGAGCGCCACAGAAATGTGGGAAACTCGATCTGGAGTGGTCAGCGCACCTTATTGTGATATCGAAGGGCACCCAATGGCAAGTGTTGTGCTCAGATAGATAACCATGGAATGCTGTCGTTCAGTCCGTTAACATCAGATTTCAGTCTATAAATCCACCGTTGTTCTTTAACAAAGAGGAAGTGGGAGACATCAGTAATATGTGGTGGAATATGTGGCTGTTCCAGCACCACCCAGGACAAATCCTCAACTTTATGTTTTGCTTCAAGAAAGTGATTAGTGAGGCCTGTAGATTGCTTCCTGCAGCGGATTGTGCTTTTGTGTTCGCTAATGCGAGACTTAATCATCCGCGTTGTATGGCCCACATATTGCTTCTTGCAAGGGCAAGTGATCAGATATATCAATTTATCGGAATTGCAGTTTGTATGCCTTGTCAGTCTCCAAGGTCTGTTCGTGCCAATGTCAACTGTCAAGGTCTTACGTGTCTGTGGACAGGCAGCACAATTCCCACAGGGGTAATGACCTTGGACTGGATTGCTATTCCAGAGAGTGTTGGTGATTTGTTTCATCTCGGTGCGGGGTCTAGTGTGCACCAAGTTATCACGAATGGATGGTCCTCTTTTAAATGCAAACAACGGGCGAGGTATTGTCCCTGCACCTGTATTGAGAATTTTCCAATGTTTCAATATGATTTTCTTCACTTGATTGGAAGATGTAGTAAAAGTTTGAACCATAGTCATCCGGTCTCTGATGGTCTCTGGCCTCTGGTGTTGTAGGAGTGCCTCTCGATTGTTGTTGAAGGCTCTCTTACGCGCCCGGCGTATTAGCTGATTAGGGTAATGCCGATCTTTCAGGTTGAGTGCCAGTTCCTTGGCATGATGTTCATATAGGGTGTTAGACGAACAGTTCCGTCTCACCCTCAGAAATTGGCCTACAGGTAAATTCTCGCGTAGTGATTGAGGATGAAAGCTCTGAAATGACAAGAGCGAGTTACGTGCCATAGGTTTCTTAAAAAGTTCGCTCTGTAGGCCACCCTCTGCCGGGAAGATCTGGAGATCAAGGTACGCCAATTTATCCTTGCTACTCTCCATGGTAAACTTAAGGAACTGATTCCTAGAGTTTAACCATGTGTGGAAGGACGATACCTCGGTAACCGTCCCTCTCCAAATCACCAAGATGTCATCGATGTAACGTCTCCACAGTACCACCTGATGGATGAAGGGGTTACTGTGGTTCAATACATGGTCTTCTTCGAATTGGTGCATGTAAAGATTTGCCAAGCTAGGCGCAAAGACACTCCCCATTGAGGTCCCTGACACCTGGAGGTAGAGGTCGTTTTGGTACTGGAAAAAGTTTTCCATCATGGCGATCCTTGCACATTCCATGATGAAAGGAACGGGTGTTATGGTGTCCATTTCTCTGGCCTCGAGGAGGCTCCTGATACAATCCAGTGTTTCTTGCTGCGGGATTGACGTATACAATGATTCAACGTCGAAGCTGACTAGTAGGTCTGTCTCAACGTTGAACTCAATGTCGGCCAGTAGTCTGAGCACATCACCAGTATCCTGGAGGTATGTTGGTGTTTCCTTCACGATGGGTTTTAGGAAGAAATCCACAAAGGTGGACAAAGGCTCAAGCAATGAGCCTATGCCCGAGATGATGGGCCTTCCCGGAGGCGGTCTCTGGGCCTTATGTATTTTAGGAAGGCAGTAAAAGTAAGGAATGACCGGGTTTGTAGTTATTAGATATCTTGACTCGTGAGGGGTAATCCAGCCTTCTGCTGTTCCTTCCTCCACCAGACTCTTGATGTCATTCGAGATTCTGGGAGTAGGGTCTTCATTGAGGAGACGGTAGGATTTGGTGTCATTTAGTTGTCTTTGACATTCTTGATGATAAATTGTGGTGTCTTGTAGCACTATGGCTCCGCCCTTATCAGCCGGCTTAATAGTCAGAGAACTGTCGTTAGACAGAGTAGAAAGTGCTGATTTCTCCAAGTTGGACATGTTATGAAAGATCTTGCGTCGTTGTTCAGTATTGGTAACCGCGTGTGTCACTGCTTGTTCAAAGGCTAAGACATTTGCTGGTACTTGCTGATTCAGGGGAGTGAATGTCGATTTGGGTCTAAGGCCGGTATTCTGTTCAACTAGGTCAAGCGTATTAGACTCGTTCACATTAGAGCTAGATGTTTTGAAGAAGAAATGCAGCCGTATTTTCCTAAAAAAACTTTCAAGCTCGCACCTCAATTTGAACATATCGCCAGTGTTGGTAGGAACAAAGCCCAGCCCTTTGTTCAAAACAGTGTTTTCAAGCGGTGTCAAAATCCTCGAGCTTAGATTCACTACTAGGTCGCAGCTCCTGTTGTCGGGCCTGTCTTGTTGGGTTGAGGAGCCCAATTCACAGTTTGTTGGCCTCTCCTTTTGCCGCGGTTCCTGCCTCGGCCCTGCCATAAAAAAGACTGGTCATAGTAGAATGACGGGTTTGGGGGATACATGGGCATAGGGTGACCCATAGGTGGAGGACCCATTGCACCGGGATGGTAGTTCCATGGACCTGGGGGCCACCACTGTCCCGGATTGGGGTACTGTTGTCCTCCCCGGCCTCTATTAGGTCTTCGTTGGAAACCCCCACCACGTGCCCCAGTGTTAGGGCCTGTGTTGGAGTTCCCTTGATCACTAGAGCCCGAGTCCGAGCCCGAAGAAGAATAATTAGACCAGTATCTTCTCCCTTTGGAGTTGGTGGAAGGAGCTACATATGAGTCACTCAAGTAGGGGTAAGCCAATTCCATGGAGAAACGTGCCAAGTCTTTTTTGAACTTCTCCACTTTGTTAAGCAGAATGTTTTCATAATATTCTTTGTTCGTTTTATTGGCATCATCCAAGTTCTTTTTATAGATCACAGGTCGCACAGCTGCGTTGATTTGACCCTCCAAAATTTGGATCTCTACCAATAGGGCATCAGCTGTTTTCTTTGCTGTTTTAATGATTAAAACCAGCCAATCGCGGGTGCACCGCCAACCAATTAAAGCCCAGTTTCTCAAGAATTCTTTATCTTTCAAAAAGAGTCTGGGTGTCGTGGTGACAATCAATCCTGATGGTGCACACTTGCCATGTAGGTACTCATTCATAATCACACCGTGTAATGAAATACGGGAGTGGTTCTTTTTCAGGTTCAAAAGCTTAACCCAATCATCCTCTGTCGTGGGAGTAGAGGTGGTGGGTAAGTCATCTAATATGCTAGGGTTGTTACTTAGGATGGTGTTAAGATCCTCATCGTCAAATGCCAGGCCACCAAAGTCCTCCATGGTGTGGAACCGTAACAGACAGACAACTAAATAAATAAAGTGGGTGAGCTAAATTGCACTACAACATTTACTGTGTGGTGCTAAATAACAAAAAACGGACCCGCAGCCGTGGCTGCTCCATACACTATCATAACAACTCGTAAGAGAGGGTCCGAGGGAAGTGTTTAATGACCAAACAGGCTAATACCCCCTGTGTAACTATCTAAATGACAACAAAGCCTGTAGGTCAAGTGAAGCTGAGAAATACCATTTAACACTGGTGAAGTATGCAGAAAAAAGTAATTCGAAAAAAAGGGGACTGTCAACTGTTACTGATTAAGTCCTATCAGCCCACCTGATGGCGGAGCCTCATCATCTAGGACTTCCGAAACCAGGTCTGTGTGCAATTACCCAGTTAGATATCAGCAATGCATCACAAGACCAAGGTATGGTTACCACAGTTGTAAGTCCTGATAGTGGGACTGATATGTGCAGTGCAAGAAATTCAAAAAAAGTGAAGTGCATTAAAATGGCTATCCAAGCAAACAAAGACCTTTAATAGTGTTTGCCTGGATGTCAGATTAAAATAGTGGACTGACAGTGTGAAAGAATCACTGTGTAGCTTGCTTGGTGGAAATCAAGACAAAGATCTATACAGGGCCAACATGGCAGAAACATGTTGGCCCTGTATAGATAGATGATGAGGCTCCGCCATCAGGTGGGCTGATAGGACTTAATCAGTAACAGTTGACAGTCCCCTTTTTTTCGAATTACTTTTTTCTGCATACTTCACCAGTGTTAAATGGTATTTCTCAGCTTCACTTGACCTACAGGCTTTGTTGTCATTTAGATAGTTACACAGGGGGTATTAGCCTGTTTGGTCATTAAACACTTCCCTCGGACCCTCTCTTACGAGTTGTTATGATAGTGTATGGAGCAGCCACGGCTGCGGGTCCGTTTTTTGTTATTTAGCACCACACAGTAAATGTTGTAGTGCAATTTAGCTCACCCACTTTATTTATTTAGTTGTCTGTCTGTTACGGTTCCACACCATGGAGGACTTTGGTGGCCTGGCATTTGACGATGAGGATCTTAACACCATCCTAAGTAACAACCCTAGCATATTAGATGACTTACCCACCACCTCTACTCCCACGACAGAGGATGATTGGGTTAAGCTTTTGAACCTGAAAAAGAACCACTCCCGTATTTCATTACACGGTGTGATTATGAATGAGTACCTACATGGCAAGTGTGCACCATCAGGATTGATTGTCACCACGACACCCAGACTCTTTTTGAAAGATAAAGAATTCTTGAGAAACTGGGCTTTAATTGGTTGGCGGTGCACCCGCGATTGGCTGGTTTTAATCATTAAAACAGCAAAGAAAACAGCTGATGCCCTATTGGTAGAGATCCAAATTTTGGAGGGTCAAATCAACGCAGCTGTGCGACCTGTGATCTATAAAAAGAACTTGGATGATGCCAATAAAACGAACAAAGAATATTATGACAACATTCTGCTTAACAAAGTGGAGAAGTTCAAAAAAGACTTGGCACGTTTCTCCATGGAATTGGCTTACCCCTACTTGAGTGACTCATATGTAGCTCCTTCCACCAACTCCAAAGGGAGAAGATACGGGTCTAATTATTCTTCTTCGGGCTCGGACTCGGGCTCTAGTGATCAAGGGAACTCCAACACAGGCCCTAACACTGGGGCACGTGGTGGGGGTTTCCAACGAAGACCTAATAGAGGCCGGGGAGGACAACAGTACCCCAATCCGGGACAGTGGTGGCCCCCAGGTCCATGGAACTACCATCCCGGTGCAATGGGTCCTCCACCTATGGGTCACCCTATGCCCATGTATCCCCCAAACCCGTCATTCTACTATGACCAGTCTTTTTTATGGCAGGGCCGAGGCAGGAACCGCGGCAAAAGGAGAGGCCAACAAACTGTGAATTGGGCTCCTCAACCCAACAAGACAGGCCCGACAACAGGAGCTGCGACCTAGTAGTGAATCTAAGCTCGAGGATTTTGACACCGCTTGAAAACACTGTTTTGAACAAAGGGCTGGGCTTTGTTCCTACCAACACTGGCGATATGTTCAAATTGAGGTGCGAGCTTGAAAGTTTTTTTAGGAAAATACGGCTGCATTTCTTCTTCAAAACATCTAGCTCTAATGTGAACGAGTCTAATACGCTTGACCTAGTTGAACAGAATACCGGCCTTAGACCCAAATCGACATTCACTCCCCTGAATCAGCAAGTACCAGCAAATGTCTTAGCCTTTGAACAAGCAGTGACACACGCGGTTACCAATACTGAACAACGACGCAAGATCTTTCATAACATGTCCAACTTGGAGAAATCAGCACTTTCTACTCTGTCTAACGACAGTTCTCTGACTATTAAGCCGGCTGATAAGGGCGGAGCCATAGTGCTACAAGACACCACAATTTATCATCAAGAATGTCAAAGACAACTAAATGACACCAAATCCTACCGTCTCCTCAATGAAGACCCTACTCCCAGAATCTCGAATGACATCAAGAGTCTGGTGGAGGAAGGAACAGCAGAAGGCTGGATTACCCCTCACGAGTCAAGATATCTAATAACTACAAACCCGGTCATTCCTTACTTTTACTGCCTTCCTAAAATACATAAGGCCCAGAGACCGCCTCCGGGAAGGCCCATCATCTCGGGCATAGGCTCATTGCTTGAGCCTTTGTCCACCTTTGTGGATTTCTTCCTAAAACCCATCGTGAAGGAACCACCAACATACCTCCAGGATACTGGTGATGTGCTCAGACTACTGGCCGACATTGAGTTCAACGTTGAGACAGACCTACTAGTCAGCTTCGACGTTGAATCATTGTATACGTCAATCCCGCAGCAAGAAACACTGGATTGTATCAGGAGCCTCCTCGAGGCCAGAGAAATGGACACCATAACACCCGTTCCTTTCATCATGGAATGTGCAAGGATCGCCATGATGGAAAACTTTTTCCAGTACCAAAACGACCTCTACCTCCAGGTGTCAGGGACCTCAATGGGGAGTGTCTTTGCGCCTAGCTTGGCAAATCTTTACATGCACCAATTCGAAGAAGACCATGTATTGAACCACAGTAACCCCTTCATCCATCAGGTGGTACTGTGGAGACGTTACATCGATGACATCTTGGTGATTTGGAGAGGGACGGTTACCGAGGTATCGTCCTTCCACACATGGTTAAACTCTAGGAATCAGTTCCTTAAGTTTACCATGGAGAGTAGCAAGGATAAATTGGCGTACCTTGATCTCCAGATCTTCCCGGCAGAGGGTGGCCTACAGAGCGAACTTTTTAAGAAACCTATGGCACGTAACTCGCTCTTGTCATTTCAGAGCTTTCATCCTCAATCACTACGCGAGAATTTACCTGTAGGCCAATTTCTGAGGGTGAGACGGAACTGTTCGTCTAACACCCTATATGAACATCATGCCAAGGAACTGGCACTCAACCTGAAAGATCGGCATTACCCTAATCAGCTAATACGCCGGGCGCGTAAGAGAGCCTTCAACAACAATCGAGAGGCACTCCTACAACACCAGAGGCCAGAGACCATCAGAGACCGGATGACTATGGTTCAAACTTTTACTACATCTTCCAATCAAGTGAAGAAAATCATATTGAAACATTGGAAAATTCTCAATACAGGTGCAGGGACAATACCTCGCCCGTTGTTTGCATTTAAAAGAGGACCATCCATTCGTGATAACTTGGTGCACACTAGACCCCGCACCGAGATGAAACAAATCACCAACACTCTCTGGAATAGCAATCCAGTCCAAGGTCATTACCCCTGTGGGAATTGTGCTGCCTGTCCACAGACACGTAAGACCTTGACAGTTGACATTGGCACGAACAGACCTTGGAGACTGACAAGGCATACAAACTGCAATTCCGATAAATTGATATATCTGATCACTTGCCCTTGCAAGAAGCAATATGTGGGCCATACAACGCGGATGATTAAGTCTCGCATTAGCGAACACAAAAGCACAATCCGCTGCAGGAAGCAATCTACAGGCCTCACTAATCACTTTCTTGAAGCAAAACATAAAGTTGAGGATTTGTCCTGGGTGGTGCTGGAACAGCCACATATTCCACCACATATTACTGATGTCTCCCACTTCCTCTTTGTTAAAGAACAACGGTGGATTTATAGACTGAAATCTGATGTTAACGGACTGAACGACAGCATTCCATGGTTATCTATCTGAGCACAACACTTGCCATTGGGTGCCCTTCGATATCACAATAAGGTGCGCTGACCACTCCAGATCGAGTTTCCCACATTTCTGTGGCGCTCACTATACCAGGCACCTTTTTAATTACTTTTCAGGTTCAAAACTTGGGTGTCCACTGACCTACCCATTCCAGCCTTACCAATACAGCAGGCATCCTGATCATACCCATCATTGATCTGCATGTAGATCTCCCACCCTTGATTTATATCTGACAACAGTGTCTAGTGGTTAAGGGAAGCATGTGAGCATGTCCTTTCCCTGATCTACATCCAGTCATTGCTGGTTTAGGCTGTATAGCGTCCCCCACGCTACCTATGATTAGCAATCGCCCATGGATTTGAGCAATTACATTATTGTCAACACAACAATGATTGTTGCCCCAGATCTGAAAAACCTGCGCCGTGGCGCCAGCCCTGGCAATAACAATAATGCTTTTGCAGTCTCTATATGGACGCGATGGCAGTGCTGCGCGCGTGCATCGTTGCGCATGCGCGATAGGTATTCAGGCAGTGTCTCGCTCTCGGCTAGTAACGAGAGACAGTACACCGCCAACGGGCATGCGCTGAATATCCCAGCCGGCGTGCTCGTCACCACGCATGCGCGTCCTTTGCCCACCGGATTGTGCGCATGTGCGAGGGATTACTGGCATATACAGCGCAATGGCAGCGCTGCAGCAGAATGGCACAGCTGAGTCCGATTATTCACTCGGCTGCGCTATAAATAGACGCGACTCCTGCCCGTCGGTGCCTCCCTTTCGGCTCGTGATTTCGCCGCAAGGTACCGACGGACAGGTGAGACGGGACCAAGGTCGCTTAGACCTAGGGGTTGCAGGTAGTAGTTCATAGTTTTGCCACTCTAGTGGAGGGATAGTCAAGACTGAGGGGACATTGTTCCACCAGCCAGCAGTTCTAACAACAAACAGCCTTTTTAGACTTCAGTAGATGCCCTGGTACAACGCTGTGGTTCAAACCCCCTTGTAACTCCACATAAGGGGACTGGACATCTGGGTCACTTTTTGATACCGAGTTTTCCAGGATCAATCAACTAAGAAATCAACAGTTTAGCCTTCCCAGTTGAGGAATAGCTACAGTACAGGGGAGACCCCACACATACTCCCCCCCCCCCCCTTTCTTCCCCCCATCTATAAATAGCAAAATTACCAAGCTGTTTATATAGGCATCATGAGATGCAGTGGGACAACCATCCTGTTAGAAATCGTTGAAGGGGATTAGATACCCTAGTCGTCCGATATAGCCATCAGAGACTCCGGTGTGTTACTTGTTATAGACAGATAAGAAAATAGGTGGGTTTTATTAAACAGTACACTGAGGTTGTATCCTCAAGACATGCATCTATCATTGAGTTTGTCTTTGTATGTTTAGAGCGGGCCTTATTCGTCCGAGCAGTTGCCGGGTGAGGTGAGGTCCACTTCCCATAAACTGATGGGTAAGTGTCAAACTCTTTAATGTTTTTCCTTTTAGTGATGTAATACACATCTTAGATGTGACTTTCACAGAGGTGTGATGGTCCAGTTTGAGAATATGCCATATTTCCACTGGGTATGCACAAGTTACAGCAACTTCTATTTTATTCTTGCTGTAGATTTAACTGTGAGGATGATACACATGTAATGTCTACAATGTTTTCTTTCTATTTTTGATTCTCACACAGGAATGACCTATCGCATCAACAGCACAATACTGAGAAGATGTGGTAGGACGGTTTCCAATTGATCACTATTATGTTCATTTTCTTTTTCTTAGTTGAGCACATATCATAGTGCCTTTGCAGTAGCAGATTATAGCTTGGCCCTGACGAATGCCAGTGATACTTCACGATAAGGCAGAAACATGTTGGCCCTGTATAGATCTTTGTCTTGATTTCCACCAAGCAAGCTACACAGTGATTCTTTCACACTGTCAGTCCACTATTTTAATCTGACATCCAGGCAAACACTATTAAAGGTCTTTGTTTGCTTGGATAGCCATTTTAATGCACTTCACTTTTTTTGAATTTCTTGCACTGCACATATCAGTCCCACTATCAGGACTTACAACTGTGGTAACCATACCTTGGTCTTGTGATGCATTGCTGACATCTAACTGGGTAATTGCACACAGACCTGGTTTCGGAAGTCCTAGATGATGAGGCTCCGCCATCAGGTGGGCTGATAGGACTTAATCAGTAACAGTTGACAGTCCCCTTTTTTTCGAATTACTTTTTTCTGCATACTTCACCAGTGTTAAATGGTATTTCTCAGCTTCACTTGACCTACAAACTCTGTATTAGCTTCATCCAGGAAACTCCTCCCAGAAATCATACACATAGTGAAGTCGGGAGAAGTCTTACACCAAGTCTTCATGGTCATGTATTTTAGCCATGTACAGCGAAACAGTCTTGAGTCCAGGACAATACATCACAACAGGACAAAATGGCATATCATTTTCACCAAAAGCAAAATGAAGTAGGTATGCTTCTTGCAACCTCCACCTACATTGTTCCATTTCCTCTTTAACCCTCCCAGCTCCTCTCCTTCCACTATGCCCTGGAGGGAAGCCACTACTTCCAGCACTACCTACTTAGAAAAGGTAATAAAAGGGAGTGTTAACTTGGAATAGGGATTACTATGCATAATTCTGAACAGTAAATCAGGTGCCACACAATTATTCCCTATTCCAAGAAGTATTACTTGTAATTGGCAGAATTCCATGTGGAGATATAGTTATGGTAATTTCAATGCTTGGGAATTTTGCCTAACTGGTAATCAGGAGCAAAGTCTTATATTTCCATTTGCTTGGCATGGAATAGCATGAAGATTCCATGGACTTTAAAATGCTGTGTTTTTGTAAGTTCTGTAATTATTGAGCAATTTCATCTTTAACTATCATAGCACATTCCTTACCCCCTTTAATTCAGGAATGGCATCACTCTTACAAATTATCCTGTGCGCACATTCTTACAGCTTCCTTACGTTTCCACAAACTATTCCCAGAACTTTCTCCTCTGTCTTATCTCCAGTATTGACACAGAACACCATTCTGTCGAACTAGTGTATCTATCTGCGGGTTCTAATTTACAAAGTTTTACTTCAAACTTCTTTTGACACAACAGTACAACGTGAGCTTAAATCTGCCATAATATACAAAGCAGCCCACTTATTGTCAATAAGCATGTGGGTTTGATTTTGTTCTCCCACATATGCTCTCTGTTTTGTAAATTATGGTTGTAGGAAACTATATCAAGAAATAACATTGACATACCCAAATTTAGCCAAAAATATTGACAACCAAAATATTGCAACTCTATACCTCTGACAGTAAAGATTAAAATATTGGTGAACAAAAACTTCTAAAATACAACTAAGTAGAAAGCACAAATAAAGAAATACGAAATAATGTCAATATATAATAAAACTACGGAAGCATAACAACATTCACAAAAACCAAAATATCGAACACTGGGAAATTACCATCATTAGAAAAAAAAACAAATGATATTATTAAGTTAATTTATACAAACAAAACACACACTTCATAATAAAATTAATATATGTTAAATATATATCTAACACAATAATTAGCATTTAACATTGTACAAATAGTCTATTCGCTCACCAACCAATCAATACAATTTTACTTCAAACAGTTAGCAAATAGAAATGTTTTCCCAAATAAAAAAACAGTTATCAACAATCACATGAGGACACTGTAAATCTGCCAAATAGCAACACTACAAAAGAAAATATAAACACTTAAAAGAACCACAAACAACTGCACATAAAGACCGTTTGACACAACACAATATTCAAAAGCTAAAACTATTTTAAGAAAGCAAACAAACACAACTATGCTGCACATTTATTTCTCCAACCTATAGATGCACCGACTACATAAAACAAAAATACCAAAAGGAAAATAAAATTGAAGCACAGTTGGCGAAGCTGGGCTTTGGCCAGGAGTTTATTGGTTGGGTGCGACTGTTGTATGCGGAACCCCTGGCCAGGGTCATAGTCAATAATAGCAAGTCCAGTGATTTTTCTCTGTGGCGGGGCACAAGACAGGGGTGCCCGTTGTCTCCGCTACTTTTTGCGCTTGCAATGAAACCCCTGGCTGCCGATGGGACAGGACGATCCGGGGCCTGCGTTGGAAGATAAGATCTCACTCTATGCAGTTGACGTTTTGCTCTATCTCACTAATCCCAAGGACTCCTTCTGTAATTTCTTGGACGTGCTGGATATCTTTGGTAGGTATTCAGGACTGGCCATAAACTGGGCAAAGTCAGTGCTCTTCGTCCTAGTGGGTGACCCGCCGGTGGTCCCGTGTTCATGTCCAATTCAGGTCGAAACGATTAGGTTTAAGTACTTAGGTATATTTGTCACGCTTGATCCGTACTTGCGGTTCACCAACAATCTCGCTCTCCCATTGGACAGATGCAGGAAGGATGTGGAGCGCTGGAAGGCTCTTCCCCTGTCCTTGCTCGGAAGAGCTGCTCTCTTTAAAATGATGGCTTTGCCCCGGTTTTTATATGTCCTGCAAAATTCGATGGACCCTGTTCCGGCCTCCTACTTTAGGGGAATAGAAACTCTCCAGAGGCAGCATCTATGGGACAGCAAACCCCGAATCGCATTCGTCAAGTTCACTCTCCCATAGAATGATGGAGGGATCGGTCTTCCTGACCTAAGGAAGTATTATTGGGCCTCCCAATTGGCCGCTGTGAATCACATTTTTTACGGAACCCCCGGAGACCCGGGATATGCCATGGACCGTGGTCAGGCACCGGGTGGTATGATTGATAGGGCTCTGTACGCCAAGCTGGGAAAGTTTGCACTAACGGGCCCGACCGCACATGCGGTGCTGGTGTGGCATGTGGCTAATAGGTGTCTGGGGTGGGAAGGTAAGCTTACATTGGCCACTCCACTGTTGAATTTGGAGAAATTGGGTAGTCTATGGAAACCTAAGGGATTTGATAAGTGGGACATGATCGGCATCACTCATGTGAAAGATGTTTGGGGGAAGGGCGCGGTGCATACGTTTACTTCGCTACAAAACACATATAGGGCCATATGTAGGTAAACCATGAATACTGATTCCTTAATACCGAATTTTACAGATTCGGTATTAAGGAATCGGAAAATGCGATGTAGATAAAAAGTCGGTAAATTTTACCGATTTGTTAAAAATCGGTAAAAAATACCGATTCGGAACGAATCGGTCAAAAAAAAAATACCGAAACACCAATACCGAATTGGAATTACTGAATTCATTACCGAATCGGAAAATACCGATTCGGTAATTCAAAAAATCGTAATTTGATGAATCAGCCAATCCCGTGTCAGAAAGTGGCCACACCCAGGCAGCTGCACAGAACCTGGAGCTTACTGTGAGGCAGCCAGGTGAGCTGAGGAGCCAGGAGCAACAGAGCCTCACAGCTACAAACCCCAAAAAAAAGCTGTTTGGAAATGGCAAGCCCGGACAGAGAGAAGGAGGGAAGTGAAAGGAAAAGGAAGCTGAAGTTCAGCGAAAAGGAGCCGGAGGTACTGATCCAGGATGAGTCAGGACCATGACAGGCTTTTTGGTAAGCAGTCCCACCATGTGCCCGAGTCTCAAAAGAGACAGATCTGGATTGGGATACAGGACAAAATTAATGCCATTGGTGTGACCCAGCGTACCATTGAGGACATCAAGAAGAGGTGGTACGACCTCAGGAAGACGGCAAAGGCAAGGATGGAAGAGAGGCAGAGGCAGGCTGGCAAAACTGGCAGAGGAAAGAACAGTGCACCAGCACCAACACCACTGGAACTGATGGTAGAGTCCACCCTCCAGCCGGAGAGTGTGAGTGGTGTGGGAGACGCAGACAGCTCTGCCAGAGCAGCAAGGAAACAAGGTAAGATGCATGCCCAGCATGCTGTGCTACCCCCTCCCCAACCCCAATCCCCATAGTTTCATAGGGGCTCCCAGTCCACTCCATGTCTTACTCATTACCTGCTATGCATTGTGGGAGATGTAGTTCGAGGGAACTGATGTACAGGACAGTCAGGCTAGCAAACACAATAGCATGTGAAAGTAATTGGCAATCTCAGGACAGTCACTGTGATCTGTAGGCATGATCTTTAATGCAATTCAAATGCAGACAGAGCAGTGAGTATATCTACATTGTGTCATTCCAGGCGAGACATCTTGCAGTGCTGCAGAGGAGAGCAGAGCAAAGACGACCAGGCCAGAGGGGAGGCAACATGAGGAAGAGAGTATGCCTGCATAGACCACAAGCTCCACACAACCACCACCACCACCTGCTCCATCATAGGCATCACCACAGCGCCAGGGAATGCCGCCATCCCCTCATACCCAGTACCCACTGCGACGATCACCAACACCACCACCATCACCACCACAGTCAGACAGAAGGCATGCCGTGGCCACCCTCCAGCAGATGGAGGAGTCGTCGGAGGAGGGCACAGGGCGTCAACAGTCTCCAGTCCATGAGGAGGGCAACAGAGAGAGGCTTGTACTCCATCTGAGGCACCCACAGTTCATCCAGACACCGCAGGGCAAGGCCGGGCAATCCTGAAGCATCCGAACAGGATGAAAGTGTGTTTGCTGGACTGGAAGGCAACATGCTCAAGGTCCAGCGCCTGCAATAGAGAGAGATGCGATCACTGCATAGGGAGGTGGCCCAAATTAACAAACACATGCACAGGATGGAAAAGGGCATCAGTGCAATGGAAGACAACATGTATGAGGGAATGCAGAAAGTTGCAACCTCTGTGGAAAACCTCTGCAGCCAGTTGGAGCAGGACCGTCTTGGCAGGCGCAGGGAGAGGCAGAGACTCCAGGCCTATACCAAGGCAGTGAACCGGCTGGCCACTGCAACCTCTCTAATGTGTCGAAGTACCATCGCCATGCAGGAGGAAATGCGCATTGTAGCAGGGATGTGGCCTGGGGCATCGTATCAATGACCTCTGCATTAGAACTGCTGCAGAATGTGAAGGCGGCCTCAATGAAAGGGGGGGGACAGTGAGGAGGCTACCAGTCGTGGCAGCATTACGCCCTCTCCCACCGAGGGCAGGAGGCGCAGCGAACGCCAGAGCACTGCACAGGAACAGTCTGACACTACAGACAGTGTTGGCAGGGAATGTGCACATGCAGCGCATGGACGCAGGAAATAGGTACTACTGTCAATTGGCAAACATTAGATGGGTGATGTAACCCATGTCCAAATGGACACTGCTTACAATACTGGTGGTGTGCTTATTAAACACCATTACAAAAAACTGCTACTGGCTCTGTCTCGTTACTCACTCAGAAATAGTTTGACGTTATCTCTGCCCATCTCTGTCTCCCATCATGTTCAACTGCAACACCAGCTGCGCAGGGTTCTGGCTGGGGGTTGTCCTCGTCGTCGTCGTCAGAGTCAGTTAGTTCCACTGCTGTTCCTTTTTTTGTGGCAAGATTGTGTAGCATTGCCCATGTAGCAATTATTGTGCAACATTTGATGGGGCTGTACTGACGTGCACCTCCACTTTTGTGGAGGCAACGGAATCTGCTTTTAAACAGTCCAAAGGTGCACTCCACCACGTTGCGTGTGCTCTTATGTGCCACATTGTATCTCCTCTCCCTTGGGGTAGATGGGTTGAGATATGGTGTGAGTAGGTAAGGCCGGAGGGCATATGCGCTGTCACCTAAATACAAAAGAAAGTGCCATTAATTTGTGTCACCAATAGCTTGAGCCAAGGTATACATCAGGGTGTGTCACATTGATTTACCTAGTAGGTATCCTTCTCCAAAGTCACCAGCAGCCAGGCGTGTATGGATGCCACTGTTCCGGAATATGTACGAGTCGTGAGTACTCCCTGGAAATTTGGCCACAATGTCAGTTATGATGAACTTGGCATCACATATCACCTGCACATTAATGGAGTGGGTGGATTTGCGTTTGCGGTAAATGTATTTAGTTGCTGCAGGTGGGCAGATTGGTATATGGGTCCCATCGACGCAGCCAATGACGTGTGGGAACTGTGCCAGTTGGTAGAAATCCAGCTTGGTCTTCTGCAGATCCGCCTGTGTACTGGGGAAGGTTCAAGTCAAGTCAAGTCAAATAATTTATATAGCGCGCTACATACCCAGAGGGTCTCATGGCGCTTGGAGAAGGGTGGGGAATTACTTGTCGAATATCCAGGTTTTAAGTTGCTTTCTGAATGCTAGGTGGTTCTGAGTGAGGCGAAGGTGAATGGGAAGTGAGTTCCAGGTTTTAGCCGCCAGGTAGGAGAAGGATCTTCCTCCCATGGTGGTTTTGTTGATGCGAGGTACAGCAGCAAGGGCTTGGTTGGAGGAGCGTAGCTGGCGGGAGGGGGTGTAGAAGGAAAGTCGTGTGTTGAGGCATTCGGGTCCAAGTTCCTAAAGTGCTTTGTGTGCATGGGTTAGGAGGCGGATTGTTATCCTCTTATTGACGGGGAGCCAGTGGAGGTTTTTCAGGTGACCAGAAATGTGGTCTTTACGCGGGATGTCTAGTATGAGTCTGGCTGATGCGTTCTGGATGCGTTGGAGTTTTTTCTGAAGTTTTGCGGTGGTACCGGCGTAAAGGGTGTTTCCATAGTCCAGGCGGCTTGTAACCAGTGCGTGGGTGACCGTTTTTCTAGTTCGGTGGGGATCCAGCGAAATGTTTTTTTGAGCATGCGAAGAATATTGAAGCAAGATGATGAAACGGCGTTGACTTGTCTGGTCATCGCGAGTGAGGAGTCCAGGATGACGCCCAGGTTCCGTGCATGGTCCGTCGGGATGGGTGCTTTTCCAAGGGCCTCAGGCCACCAAGAGTCATCCCAGGCGGAGGGGGAGGTACCTAAGATAAGGACTTCTGTTTTGTCTGAATTCAGTTTCAGACGGCTGTGCTTCATCCACTCGGCTACTTCTTTCATTCCTTCATGTAGGTTGGTTTTGCCGGTGTTAGGGTCTTTGGTGAGTGAGAGGATCAGTTGAGTGTCATCAGCGTAGGAGATGATGTTGAGGTTGTGTTGGCATGCGATGGTCGCGAGGGGGCTCATGTATAGGTTGAAGAGGGTGGGGCTGAGTGAAGATCCTTGTAGCACGCCGCAAATGACTTCAGTGGCCTCTGACTTGAATGGTGGGAGGCGGACTCTCTGAGTTCTTCCGGCAAGGAACGAGGTGATCCATTCCAGTGCTTTTCCTTGGATTCCGATGTTTCTGAGGCGTTGTAACAGGGTGCTATGACAGACTGTGTCGAAGGCTGCGGAGAGGTCGAGGAGGATGAGGACGACTGTGTCTCCATTGTCCAGTAGAGTTCAAATGTCGTCTGTTGCTGCGATGAGTGCGGTCTCAGTGCTGTTTTGGCTCGGAAGTCGGACTGTGAGGAGTCGAGGGATTTGTTGGTTTCGAGGAAGGCGGCGAGCTGGTTGTTGACAGCTTTCTCGATGAATTTGGCCGGGAATGGAAGGAGCGAGATGGGGCGGTAGTTTTTGAGTTCGGTGGGGTCAGCTGTGGGTTTTTTCAGAAGGGCGCTGAGTTCGGCGTGTTTCCAGCTTTCAGGGAAGGTGGCGGAGTTGAGGGAGCAGTTGATGACATCTCAGAGATGTGGTGCTATGATGGAGTCTGCTTTGTTGAAGATGTGGTGAGGGCATGGGTCTGTGGGGGATCCTGAGTGGATGAAGTTCATCAGGCGGATGGTGTCCTCAGTGGAGATTGGGTTCCAGTCATTAAGGATGTTCAAGGGGGGTGAAGGTACGGCAGAAGGTTGGGTGGGTTGGTCTTCGGGTTGGTTGTCGAAGCTGTTGTGGATGTCTGCGATTTTGTCGTGGAAGAACGAAGCTAGGGAGTCACAAAGGGTTTGAGAGGGAGTGATGTCGTTGGAGTTGACAGTGGGGTTGGTAAACTCTTTGACGATGTTGAATAATTCCTTGCTGTTGTGGGCGTTGTTGTCTAGTCGGTCTTTGAATGCGGCTTTCTTGGCAGTCCGGATCAGTTGGTGGTGTATGCGGGTGGCGTTTTTGAAGGCGTCCCTGGTGCTGGTGTTTGGGTCTTTTTTCCAGGCCTTCTCAAGGGAGCGACAGAGTTTCTTGGATTTCTTAAGATCATCGTTGAACCAGGGGGCGTTTTTGCTGCCTAGTTTGAATTGACGTTTTTTCAAAGGTGCTAGGTTGTCGGCGCTGTTGGTTAGCCATTGAGTGAGGTTAATGGCTGCTTGGTTGGGGTTCGAAGAGTGGGTAGGGGGGTTTTGAAGAAGCGATGAGGAGATCTGGTCGATGGTGATTTTGTTCCAGTTTCTTCGCAGAGTAGGTTGAGGATGGTTGTGGGTTGTGGTCTTTTTGTAGACAAAGTGAACGCAGCTGTGGTCCGTCCAATGGAGAACTGTGGTGTGACTGAAGGAGATATGTTTGCTGGAGGTGAAGATAGGGTCGAGTGTGTGACCTGCGTAGTGAGTGGGGGTATTAACAAGTTGTTTGAGTCTGAGGTTGGCGAGATTGTCCAGAAGGGTGGTGGCGTTGCTGTCGTTGCTCTTTTCCAGGTGAAAATTGAGGTCTCCCAATAGAATGTAGTCCTCGGAGGGGAGGGCGTGTGGGGTGATAAAGTCAGTGATGTCTTCACTGAATTGTGCACGGGGTCCTGGTGGCCTGTAGAGGAGGGTGCCTCTGAGTGTGGTCTTGGGGTCGATGTGGATCAAGAAGTGAAGGTGTTCGGCGCTAGCGAGGTTGAAGTCAGAGCTGGTTGAGATGCGGAGGGAATTCTTATGGACGATTGCGATGCCTCCTCCTGTTTGGTAGGTGCAGTCTTTTTGGATGATCTTGTAGCCTTCCGGGATGGCAATGGTGATGTCTGGGGCTGAGGAGGCGTTCATCCATGTTTCTGTTAGGAAGGCGACGTCCGGAGAGATGGTGTCTAGTAGATTCCAAAGGTCGATGGCGTGTCTGTGGACCGAGCGGTGTTGAGCAGGATGCATTTTAGGTGGTTGGTGTCAGATCTCTGTTTGGTGTTAGTGGATGAGGAGTTGGTCTTGGTGCCGTCATACTTGCAGGAGTTGCATGTGAAGGGTCCATGGGATAGACAACTCTGTGACACACCACCTGCTATGACTATCACACCCTGGTAACTTCCTGATGCCAGGAGGTGCAGGCAACAGAGTACCTGGACATGGGTGGGTATTGCGTGCACCCTTGGTGTCTGATGCTCAAGATATGGTTTGAGGTCCTGTATTAGGTCAAGGATGGTGTGTGGGTGCAGCCTGTACCTTTCATGGATTTCTGGTTCAGTCAATTGAAACAATGTGATGCGCAGTCTGTACACCCGCTCTTCCCGTCTCCAGATCCTCACTCCTGCTTCTCTCAAGCGTAGCCGCCTTGCTATGAGGTAGAGGCCCGCCATTATGTTCACACTGTTGCATTTTGGGGCTGTTTTTATGCACTGCACCTGATTACCACCTGCTCAGGATCAGTGGTAAATACCGAATCGTTAATACCGATTTGATAAAATTCGGTAATACCGTTTTTTGCTACATCGCATTTTGGGATTTTTACCGATTCGTTATTTACCGATTCGGTATTCATTGTTTCGGTGTTCACCAATCGGTAAATAAGGAATCGGTTATAATTTACCGAATCATTATTACCGATGCCATTCGGTAACACGTACATCTCACAGGGCTAAATACCAGTCGGTAAAGCTGAAATTTACTGAATTTCGGCTTTACCGACCGGTATTTGGCCACCTACATATGGGCCATAGTTTGCACAAGAACGAATACTTCCGATATTTGCAGGTTTCACACGCCCTCGCCACGCATGTCCCTAAAGACTTGGCACTCCCTGAGTCGTCGCCCCTCGAGGACCGGGTGCTCGACAGACATATTCCAGAAAAGACTATCTCTCTGATATATAGGAAGCTGATTAATAACATGGATGACCCATTGGGGAGAATCAGAGATCAGTGGAATATGGATGGGTTGGAATTAGACGATGAAGATTGGGTGGCTGCAGTTTCCTCTCCCAAGGTGGTGGTGATTCAGATGAGGCTTCGACTAGTACAACTGAAGATACTGCATAGGTCCTATATCACGGGCCTTGACTGCTACGAATGGGTCAAGGAGGGAGTGGTGAGTGTAAGAGAGAGTGTGGAGAATCTGGCATCCTCATTCATATTCTGTGGCATTGTGCGGTGATACAGCCTTTCTGGACAAAGATTCACAATGTATTAAGAGATGTTCTGGGGACCTAGTTGCTACCAGAAGCCCGAAGGTGTTTGTTGAATGTGTGGGAGCCCACGGATCTGAATGGATATCAGAAGCAGTGGGTCACCCTGGCTTACATGGTGGCCAAGCGGAACATTGCCCAGCTTTGGTGTGCGGGCCAGCCCCCCCCGAGTAACTAAATGGGAGGAGGACCTTGACTGGTTCATGTTCAGGGAGAGGTCTGTGTTTGTAGCTAGGGGATGCCCGAAGAAGTGGGGGAAGGTGTGGGGAGCATAGAATACCCATCGAGGTGAGATTTGTGAACCACCGCTGGGACTGGAAGCACAAGAATCCCCCTGATTCTAGTATTGTGTATTTTGCTTGAGATTCTGTACCCTGCCATGATGACCCCTGTGTTGCAGACAGTGTGAGATCACCCGATCTGTTATTTGTTTATTTTTGTATTGTTTTGTTTATCCAATAACAAAAAAAAAGAAATTGAAGCACAGACATCGAAATCCCAGAAATACAAAGTCTAACTAACTAACATTTAAAGTAAAATATCACTATGACATAATTACATATAAATTAAAACTAACAAAATCCAACCTAAAAATTCAATTAAGAAATTAACCAACACAGCTTACAAAACTCATCCTCTCCACATACTGCAACAAATGAAAACTGTGTCAAAATAAATATAAATAGGTCAGCAAAAATCAAAATCTACACATAAAACGAAATAAAGACAACATTCAAAATGTAAGTAAAAATGTGATGCTGCAATGTAAAAATGTTATAATAAATATATTAACTTGTATTATGTTTTTAAACAGTTAATGTGAGAAACAGCAAAATACTTCAATCCCTAAAATAAAAGCTGTGGTTAAGTTATAGAGGATAAACGTATAGTAAAGAGAGTGATAATATACACTGGAAATTAACAAAAAGAACATGTTATGGCAGGGATACTGCTAACTTTGAAATAGTAAAAAGTGTTAGGCAAAATAACCATCACTCTAGTATGACAGAAATAGAAGTGAGATATAATTAAAAAGATCTGAGGGAGGCCAGTACTAGCTCAAAAGAGTCAACAGGAATGTTACTTAAAAATATTTTACCTAAGGTTAACGTTCCTAAACAGGCAACAGGACAAATCCCTGGCATACCAAGCATAAAAGGATTAATTGCCAGGACTCGTAGAACAGCGGAGAAATAACATCAACACCTACAACTACGAAGAACTACACATATACCAACATTTTAACTACACATAAATAATCCTTTTAATTATGTGACAGCCAAAATAACGATAAACAAATGATCATTTATGCTACTAACAACAATTCAATAACCTTATCACAATGCAATACATGATTGATACATTGCACCTTTCAGTGGTGCCTTTCACCATTCAGTCAAATATACTCAATATATGGTCAAAATCAAATATAATCATCCCACTGGTATATACACTATTACCTAACAAAGTGCCACTTACAAGAACATGAGATCACATTATGCAGCAAACTAATACCTATCAGGCACATGCATCAATGTAGGCTTTTGCGATTCCTTAATTGCGATTATTAAGGAATCGCCATTAAGGCATTGCAAAAGCCTATGCATGTAAGACTCGCTATAAAAATAGCGATTCCCGAACATTCCTTAATTGCGACCCGCAAATTGCGAGTCGCATTTAAGGAATGCCTTCGCATTCATTCCTATGGGCCTACAGGCCCATAGGAATTAATTGGAGATTGCATGTGCAATTTGCGAGTACCCTTGCGGGTGCAAGGGTGTCAAAAGGACACCCTGTTGCACCCCTTAAATTGATCTGTGCACGCATGTTGCGCACACACATGCCCCAAGGGCATGTGTGTGTGTAACCTACAACTTTGAAAAATGCACTTTACTGCATTTTTCAACGTTTTTGCAAATTACCATCAAGTACATATTGATGGTAATTTGCGCCCCCTATTAGCAAATTCGCAATTTGCAATTCCATCATGCATTGCATTTAAGGAATCGCAATTTGCAATTCCTTAAATGCAGTCCCAATTTAAGAAACCTCAATAATTTACGATTTCTTAAATTGCGAGAGACTGGCAGGTTGATTCATCGCAGAAGCCATTTATGCAGGCGCAAACAGACGATTTTTGCGAATCGCAACGTTTGCACTCGCAAAAATGGTTGATGCATGTGCCTATAAAACCCTCCAAATAATCATCATAGATGAAGAACAGGCACTGATTACCACTATTGTTAACATTTTTCCACACACTACAATTCAGTGGCTGTTGGGGAAGAAATGTCTCCTGCTTGGCAACAGATGTGAACCTTAGCCCAGAGTGCCCCAGCTGCTTACACAGATCATGAGTGTGTGTTGTGACCTAGGCCTACATGGATGAACTGCTGTCTACCATAGACCAGGAGAGGTGACAAAAGCACTTCCCTTAGAATGGGTTGGGCTACTGCCCTAACCCAGAGTTGTGAAATACCAGTACACTAGTGGCAGTATATCCGTTTGGTGAACAGTAGAATGCTTGGGCTGTATACTGAATCACAGAAGTGGAGTCTATTGGCCCAGTTGAAGGTCTGTGGATGTATTTGCAACTCCTATGGCCTACATGAGAGGAATATAGTGCTTTGAAGCACTCAAGTGTTCAAGTGTGATGAAGACTGCATGTGTCTGTGTCTGTGAGAGAGCATAACACAGAGACTCATGGGTTCCATTTTTGGAAAGGCCAGGGACTAGAAAGTGTCTAACATGAAGGTGTAGACTGCCGACCCAGATAGTAGATGTGGATTTCTGACATTTGTGGGGCTGATGGGGAGATGTACACTGGAAGAGGAGCAGAGCAACCCTTGTGCGCATCAAAGGCACATCATGAATCAGGAAGAATGCTGGACAGGAAGGCCAGGTCTCAGTGTTAATGGTAGATGGCAGGACTGATAGGAAACACAAAATATTTAAAGATGGGAGGCTTAACCCTTTGAATCAGAGGGTGTAATTTCAATAAAATCTAGAAAATAATTTAGTTTATAATAAACATGCTGAATTAATGTGCAAGCTTAAATGAAAATGAAATGCTTTTTTGTAGTAGGCAATCATATTGTACTAGGCCTCAAGTGGTTAAAGCAACATTGCTTGAGAAGTTGACTGACTAGAATTGCTGAAACACGCTTAAAGGGTCTTATTACGATGTTGGTCGGAAAGGCTCTGAACTGCAATCAGATTCCCCTGAACCGTTTCGGAACCTATGTTTCTGACCGACTCAGAAACATTTCTGACCGACCGATTACAATGGAAAGGAAACCGTTTGTTCAGTTTGAATGGGTTCCGACCGGCATTCGGAGACTCAGAGTTGGTCAGAGCCAAATAGTATAGCTCAATGGACCGCGTTGCCGACCGACGCATTACGATGTCGGATTCTAACAGCGTTTCCGAACTGGTCTGTCTGCCATAGAATGGCTGTCGGAAACTGACTTTAGGGGCCCGTGGCAGTCCCCCCTTCACCCTGAGACCTCCGGTTGGGAACCGTGTGGATACCCAAGGTCACCCCCTTTAAATCCATGAACAGTGTGGCAGTTACCATAGGGTGCCTGCGACAGGGTGCAAGGTTTTCCACAACCTCCCCTTTTTTTAACGGGAGCCTGTGTCATCGGTCGGTACACAGGCTCCCATCGAAGCCAATTGGATGTTTTCCAAACGGCCTTCAGGACCATCGTAATCAGTTGGGTGGACCTGCTGAATACGACCAGGTCGGAACGAAACCCGAGACGGTGTCGGTCGGAAGTGTTTCTGACCAACGTTGTAATAAGGGCCAAAACGTTTAATCCCTGACCTCCTTGAACATTAATACAATAAATAATAGTTGGATAAAGGTTTTCATTTAAACTCTGCAAAATGTCTCCTCTTACACAGAAAACACTGTTAACACATGATTAGTTTCATCATTTAGTGAGGAAATGAAGAAGTTCATACAGCATTTTAAACGTGAACTTGACCTTTTTTAACTTACTTATTCTTTCCAATGACTTGTTTTTATGATTAATATTTTCTTTTCGTTAATACAGATTTTTCAATTTTAACATAGATCATTGTTGATAAAACATACAATTTGATATTTTAGAGGGTTAGAAATGTAGTTTTATATGTCGGAAAGTAGTCTTGTATGAGCAGATACCCAACATGTAAGTAGAAAGATACAAATGAGTTGCAAGTCTAACATAGCTGTCTGTGAACTATTGTATTCTTGTGAGAAGAAGAGGTATTCTGTTCCCAGGAGAGCGCAGAAAGCTGATTGGCTGACTCTAGAAGAAGAAGCAACATGTTGCCAAGCTTCAGAATGTGATGTCTATTATAATGTGTGTTGCTAGAGTAGGTTACCACTTTCCAGACACTTTACCATGCCTTCTTCCACGTTGCTCTGGGCTCTACTGAGTTTCTTGAACTTCTCTCTATGGGAGGTTCTGCTTTGATTGATTTTTGATGTTTTGAATTTCTTTTTTACGCTGAAGCTCTATGCATAAACTCTCACTTTCCAAAACTGGAACTCTTTATGGGTTCTGACTGACACCATTCTCTCCCAATTCCTAGAACAGGATATTTTTCCTTTATGGAGCGTATTTAATGCTTCTAGTGCAATTTATTAATTGCTTATTGATTTCTAATAGGATTTAATTACTACAATTGATGGATTCACTTGTGATCTAATAAAGATAACTTACCAACAAGATTTATAAACCATTTACCTCATACCAAACTCTCTTTACTGACTGAAAATAGATTTGACATTGACATAATATTTTATGTGATGTATTGCTCCTGACCCTCACTAAAACTATGGTAAATATGCATTGCAATTGCAATTGATTGAACCCAGGGTGGGAATTATCCCGTGCGATGAGAAACCAGGAAACTTAAAATACATTTTAATTGATTCCCACCCCTCTAAACGTTTGAGAGGCGTTAGAGGCTGACACCCAGGTGTAACCCTTTGTGGCATCTATGGCCTAAATTGTGATTTCATCAGCTCTGTTGGCACCTCTACTGGGGCATACAGCCCCCTGGATAAAGAACAGAACTGAGGAGTAGGCACCTCAAAGAGGCTGACACCATCAACACAGATTTCAGAGGGCCAAGCACTAAATCACATTTGTGACTGGAGATAAGATTTAAAAGTGGAAGCTGAGAGCTCTGACAAGACCAGCATAACCTATACTATTGCAACCAGGATGAGGGATCGAATTCTCCTGGTGTACCACCTGAGCAGGGGGACACTGCCTAGGATACTGAAAACACTTGCCCTGAGCCTGGAGCACCAGCCTGCCTTCCAAGACTAGTGTGACCTGTGAGGAGGAGAGCCTGGAGAGAAAAAGACTCAGCAGAGGTCTGGAGGTGAGGACCTCATAGAGCAAGGTGTGAGGTTTAATGTCCACAGTGACAGACTCTGCTGTCGGACTGCTGCAGTGCACCAAGGCCTGTTTGTCTGAGCATAATGGGCCATCACTCAGGGACATCATAGGGGTCATCACCCCTTAGCATCAATTGGGGGCCATCGCTGTTGGGCGACCGTATCTACTGCCCAAGTGCTTTGTCAGGTCATTGCCCAAGGGCCCCCTGTCTGCCAGGAGAGGATGCCATCTACAACTTTGAATGTGCACCATCAAGCCCACAAAGCCCGAGAACTACATACCTGCTGTTGACCACCAGACTGGGGTGGTGATGATTCCCAGGATTTGGAGGCTCCCGCCTTCACTTCAGACCACTTACTCCTGCCAAAGGGGTACTCCACCTCCAGACAAGGTTCCTGTGTGCCCAAAGGTATTCTGACCAATGCCAGGTCACAGCATATATATGTATATTATATTTCCTACCACTCGGCTCTGGTTGACATGACCTTCAAAATCCGCAAAGAACTACTGCGGTAGATTGGGATTTCTACAAGGAAAGGCTCAAATAAATAAATGTACAAATCTGAGGCCGATAATTTTATGGGGGGCAAACCCAAATAAAGACTGGCAAAGCCCTGCTGGTTCCCCCATTGGCTATGGCCCTTCATAGATTCCAGCCCAAGTTTCACATTTCATCGTAAATATCTACAACAGCACTGTGCAATTCCTTCCAGGGACCACTTGGAAGGAGCCACCTTACACCCCACCAATTCCAAGAAATACTTCAAAAAGAACAACTCTACCAGGAACTAAGAATGGAACAATCCCTAACCAAACTCAGTCTAAAACTATACAAACTAAAAAACTTACATGCACTTGTAGCATTCAAAGTAATGCTTTTTGCTAACAACCAAGGCCTAACATATTTAGACTCAGGTTCTGATTCACAAAGGGCCTCCACACTCGTGGCGGAGGCTTCGTATTCGTGGGGAGTCACTGCACTCGGGGTGGTATCTCGCAATGAGAATTTCATTGCAGAGATTTCGCCCCGTGTATGGAGAATCCCAAATGACTGTGAGGCCTCTGCCATGAGTCCCTTAGTGAATTAGGCCCTAAGTAACAAGAACCCTACTTTAAAAGTACTACACTAAACAAAAACACCTTGTAACCTGCTTAAAAACTGAACACAAACACGTTATTGATATATGTTTTTAAATATTAAAAAAACTTTAAAATACCAATCTTAATAAGTAAATAAATTCAGGTTGTTAATTACCAACTATAGTAAAGAAAATAAATAACCTGCATTATTTTAAATAGCCACTTTTCTCTAAACGACACACCTATCCTAATACAAAAGAACCTAATTGATATACGTAAAAATTAAACATACATAACATTAACAAATTATTATTTCCCACTCCATAAAAAATACATTAAAGATAACACGCTTTTGTCGATCCATAAATACATCCAAAAAGCATTCATAAGAATAATAATCCATACAAAAACAGAACATCTAATATGACTAAAATAATCCAGGGAACCCATCTAAATCCAGAACAATAATGAAACATACAGTGCTCCAGGAAAACCAACAAGTCATGGATAATGTAAAAAAACTAACATCGAAAAAAATGATTTTGGTAAAGAAATATCCAAGAATTTTTTATTGAAAAACAAATAAAATGCCTCCATTTTAAACATAAGTTCTGATGCCTAAAAAATCCCAGTAAATTAAAAACATATAAACACACCCAATCAACATTTACAATCCTCATATTAAACACACCACAGTAGAAAGGTACATGAAAAACATGTATAAACATTACCTTTTATAATGAGGCCTACCACACTAACCTAAATTAACTAGTAGATACTCTAACTAAGTTCCTAGAAAATAAGTCTGAAATAGTCTTACCTGAACCAGAGATCAGCAACAGGAAACCAAGACCACAAATTCCACAAACAATCCTAAATGATAAAGAAAGACTACAAAATCAAGGAAATTTGAAAAATCGTTGTAATATGGAAATAAAAAAAACTTGCATCTGATAGAAGTCAATTTAACGAAAAAATGTATTGCATTTATTATTGCTTATAAAGTAATAAATAACACAGTAAAAATGTTTAACAAAAATCTCTGTTAAAAAATGTGCGAAAGTATTCTATTTATTAAAACATATCGATAAAAAAAAGATTTAAAAAAGGTAAATAATGTGAAAAATGTAAACATGACTGGACAATGTTTAAGAAACTAGTACAACTACAAAGAATAATCTGTATCATATGCTTAAATTAAAATACTTGATATTAAGGAAACAAATTACAGAAAACTGCAGTAAAATGGTAGATTTTAAAAAAGATGTGCAGATAATTTATATAATAAAAATATTTAAAATGCATACTAAGAAACAGTATAATACTAAGGAAACAAATAATGTATACTATGCATGAATATCATTTTTATGGTACAAAAGACAAAATATAGACACATGCTACAATTTATTCACACTAAAACCTTAGCCACATTGGAGCAAGCGTTATACTTTGGAGATCTAATGTACTATTCCCACTTTAAGCCTAACCACATTGAAGAAAAAGTTGGACTTTGGTGATGGGGGCATATATAATTATTCTCACTCCAAAATGAACCACACTGGAGAAGGTGTAGGACTTTGGGGAGGGGGATAGATTTACTATTCCTACTCCTAAAGGAATAACATTATGTTGGACTTTACAGGCTTGAGGGACAGCTGAATTTGCTATTCCCAATCCCAACTGAACCACATTAGGAAAGTGTTAGATTTTGGGGGAAGGGGCAGATTTACTATTCCCGCTTAAAACAAACACACTGGGCAAAGTGTTAGATTTTGTGGGGACTCAGAATTTCTATTCTCACTTTAAACTTAATCAAATTGGGAAAGAGTTAGAATCTATGGGGTATGGGGCAGATTTACTATTTCCAGTCCAAAATTAACCATCTTGGGGAAAGTGTTGCACTTTGAGGGATCAGCTACACTATTCAAATCCAAACTTTACCATATTGAGAAAAGAGTCAGATTGTGGGGATCAGATTTGTTATTCTCACTCCAAACTGAACCACATTGTGAAAAGTATTGGACTTTAATGAGAGGCAAATTTACTATTCCCACTCCAAAATTAACTACATTGGGGAAAGTGTTGGACTTTAAGGGGGTCAAATTTACTATTCAAACTCCAAATTTGACAACATTAGGGAAAATGTTTAACTTTGAGGGGGTTGCATTTACTAATCCCAATCCAAACACAACAACATTTGGGAAAGTTTTAGATTCTGAGGGTGTGTAATTATTTATCACAAAATTTGAATAGGCATTTTATTAAAAACAATACATTGGATGACTTTATTTAACTTATCACAAAAAAACTATATGAATTAAATATGCTAAATTGGAACCATGAAACAACAAAAACTCACATAAACTATTTTTAAAAAATGTCATGAATTATACATATAATTTTTTTAAATGTAAAATACATTTAAAAAGATAAACCAGAAAAGCACAACGCAAAAATAAAAATGTTTTATGATATTCAAATGTAGAACAATAATATATAAAATGTATGTTGGGAAGAAATAAAAAACACATATTACAACACCACCATTATTTTAAACTAAACAGTGCACATACATTAAAGGATTAAATGAAATTCCACATATAAATAAAAAATAAAAAACAAACATATACGATATGATATTTAATATACTTAAGAAATATTTTTAACAATCAAAAAATAGACTTTTAAAAATGTATACATAAAAATTAGTTTAAAACATTATAAAACATATATTATATTTGCATTTAATCATTAAATAAGTTAAAATCACATATAAATAATAATTCAACACTTAAACATTAGGATATTTGTGATATAATGGATTCAACCCAGATCTGTGACTGGGGCTGAGTGTCTGAAAAGTTTTAGCACTCCGTCCATCATCTCCTTTTGTTTACTTTATATAATATTTCAGTGCAACAACAAAATTATATCACTCATCAATTTAGTTCTGATTTCTTGAGTACTTAAACATAATGAACTTTTTTTCTATGGTAATACTTGTATCTTTTTTCAGCTAAGTCATTTTCAAGCACCTTGCAATGGCCCCCACCCATTCAATGACCAGGTTAAGGGAACCCTGAATTGTGTATTTTTGTAAGGGGATAAAATGCAGCCATTGTGGAACACTTCACAAATAGGTAATTTCTTTCTTCCAGAGTATTAAGTTGCTTTGGGTAGAAACCTATTTTCTCTTCTAGCATTGTTTGTTTTGTCTAAGGTTTATATAAGGGTATTTTGTTTATGCTAGTTCACTATATCCATTCTTAATGTCTACTTCATAACTGATAAGCAAGTCAGTAAATGTATGTCTTCCAAATTTTTGCTAGATAAATTACGTGTGAATATATTTATAAAAATCAGTTTTAGCTCAGACTTGATGCTACTTGGCATTTGGGCAGAAAGTAAGTCCTTTATCTGATAGTTGGAGTGCTGTTTCTGTAAGTATAATTGAGGAGAATAATTAGGAATAGACAACAAAGAAAGAGCTATGAAACCCTGAATAGAGTGTTAAGGGGTTTGAAGAGGACTGTTACAAATGGGATCTCTGGTTGGCTAAGGCATGCGCCAAAGCCAGGCAGAGACCACCACTCTAGTCAGGGCAAGGGAGTTACAAGCCAAAGATAACCCCTGCTTACCCCCTTGGTAGCTTGGCACGAGCAGTCAGGATTATCCCGGAGTCCATGTGTAAAGCATTTGCGCACGCGCACAGCAACAACATCCCAGGCACACTACAAAAGGAACTCCACACAAGGTTATATCAAAAATAGCCTTTGTATTCTCATAACACATTAGAATAATACTCTCATAATATAGATGGTGCTACCTGGCACTAGGTCATATTTACAAGGGATTATATACACCTGACAATATTAACATAATTGCCCTCTTCAGCGCAGCTGCCCTCTAGCAGGTGGGGCACCTGTGGCCATGGCAGACCTGGAAGGTGCACGGGGAACACCATGGGTCCCTAGGGGCCCATGTAAACAAATATGACCCCCTTTGTTGGAGTGGCCCGCTCTCTTGCGGGACCACTCAGCACAAACGCCATCCCAACGGCACCAACAATGCGCCCCCGGAGCCCCCACTCACTGGACTGGTCTTTGGGAGGCTCTCCTCATGCTGGGATGGCTTTGGCTGTGTTTCCACTTGGGCGGAGGGGGCAGGCACTGACACAAGCATGGGCGAATTTTGCGGATCTCGCGTTCGCAGATTTTGTGGATTTGCGAACTCACAATCCGCAAAATCCGCGAATTCTGGCGAATTTGCGGATTTTTTTTCATGTTCGCACGGGTTTCTGCAAGTTCGCGAGGGTTTTGTACAATTTCGCAAATTGCGAAATTGTACAAAATGCGTGCGAACTTGCAGCAACCCGTGCGAACACAATAATATGAAGAGAAAGAAGCTCCTGGTCACAGGAACAGCACGGGGATTGCGCTCATGAAAGTCAAGGATGCAAAGGCTTCTACCCAGCATCACAGCTGACTTTCCACGGTAGATTTGGGAAGAGGCACACCTGTCCAGCCTCGAAGACGCTCATGATTGTTTTTGGGCTAATGAATGAGTCACTGAATATGAGCATCAACTAGTTCGAGCGACCATGTGTGTGTTACTATGCAATCGCCCCGAAGGGCGCAGGGGTCCCTTGAGTGAGCTCTCCATCATAGTGGGTGAATGGCGGGAAGACGGTGCAAACCGCGAGTGTGTGCGCGGGGCCAAACGTGCGGGGCTTCCATGCGAGTTCACATGCCTCTTGTGTGCATAAAAAAAAAAAGGTCAGAGAAAGATCAGTTCAGCAGATGAAGAGAAAAAGCTCCTGGTCACAGGAACAGCACGGGTATTGCGCTCGTGAAAGTCAAGGATGCAAAAGCCTCTATCCAGCACCACAGCTGATTTTCCACGGTAGATTTGGGAAGAAGGCACACCTGCCTCGACGACGAATGAGTCACAGGAAAGGTCACAGGAAGGGCATGTTGTAAATATTTTAGGATGGAGCCGGCAAGCTGCCACGCCATCCTAAAATACTTACTAAATTAGCTTCAACAGGAAGCTCTAATAGATAAAATAAAGCAGGTGCGAGCACCTGCTTTATTTTATCTATTAGAGCTTCCTGTTGAAGCTAACTTAGTAACTATTTTAGGATGGCGCTGGCAGCTTGCCGGCGCCATCCTAAAATAGTTACAACAGGCCAGGCTTGAACTTTTGCCTCCGGAAAAATCCGCCGCTGGCGGATTTGCGGATTTTCGGTAAATTCGCGGGAGTTCGCGGATTGCGAATTTACCGAAAATCCGCAAAATCCGCGAGCGGAACGGATTTTCCGCCCATGCTTATGCCTCACACCCCCTCCGCCTTCATCACCACAGTCTGCGGGCTCCGGACTTCTGTGTCACCTTCTTCCGGCTGGGGCAAGGTGGAAATGACGTCCGTGAGGTCCCAGCCAGCATCAGGCGGACGCGCCTGACTTCCGTTTGTGACTCGGGCCGCGGTGGTGAGACGCGGGGTGGGCTCCCACATCAATTCAAACAAAGTGAACCAGGCAACATGCGGGGTGGGAACCTGCCATTGAAGGATAGCAGGAGATCGGGGTGGGCACCCGCTCTTTATAAAAATTTAACAAATCCAATGCGGCCATGACGCTGGGTGGGCACCCGCTATGACATAGGAAAAAGCGGGGGAATATTCCCTCGAGGATGATCGCAGCCCAGCACTGCCAGCTCATATACAAAACATGTATTTACAATAAAACCACAAGGGGGAGAAAGAAAGGGGGGAGGAGGGAAAACGAAGTGTTATTCGTCGAAGTGTTATTCGTCGTTGTAAGGCCAGTATTAAAAAAGTAAATGTTCCAAGGAAAACAAGTGGTTAATGTCCAAGTTCCTGGAATTATCTTGGCCAAAGGAAAAAACGTCGACGTTTCGACCCTAGTTGCGCCCCAGTTGGTGGTCGCGGTGGGTCTTTATCAAGACATTATATTAACCACTTGTTTTCCTTGGAACATTTACTTTTTTAATACTGGCCTTACAACAACTAATAACACTTCGTTTTCCCTCCTCCCCCCTTTCTTTCCCCCCCTTGTGGTTTTATTGTAAATACATGTTTTGTATATAAGTGTCACTATATGCATTGCACTAGTCACTTTGATCACCACAGTCACTAATCACGACATTTGAAGTATCTATTAGTAATGTAGTGGAATGAAGTAATTCCAGTATATTGTTTTTCCTTGTTTTTTTAATATATAAAAACTTTGCCTTCAGAGAGTTTTTGCTTGTTTTTCTGTGTTTCTGAGCTGTCTTCAGCCTCCTTTAAAGCAATTATTGTCATTACCCAACAGAACCTGTTCACCACTGGGCTGACTCCCCTGTCTCCTGGAGCCACCCACACCTCTCAGCTCATGTCAATCACAAGCCAGATATGCAATTCACATCAGGCATGCACACAGTATACAGAAATGCCAACTTCTAAAAGTGGCATTTGTCCACCAGTCACCATAAATCTGCACACACCATTGCGCAGCATTTATCCTCATGAGTTCATACATACTAAACTCACCCCTGCACTCCTCTCATACCAGGAAATACCATGGACACACATAACCCCCTATGCATTCCTATGGGAGGGCAGGCCAATCTCACCACACGCACTCAGAGAGTGCACTCACTTTACACTGAGCCACAGTGCTAAAGTGCCCAGAGGCCTAAAATCACTACCACCCTGTCAAAGCTTTAAGGCAAAAAGTTCAGGGGTGAACCTGCCAAAAGGGCCAAGTCCAACAAGGACCTAATAAGAGCAAATAAAGAAAATATAGAAGAGGCCTTTACCAAACAGGACGAGTATATACCTTCTCCAAATCAAATATGGTGAGACAAAAATACAGTTCACATGAAGTCTCAGAAGCTTGAATGATATTAGAGACATGAACATCTATTGATCAAATACCATTGAATGATCACAGAGATAGATCCCACCATGGCCTAGAATGATTACCAAATATGTTAGCATTACCTTTCAATCTGTACATCGAGGGTCAATACATCTCAAATGAAAACATTGGGGGGATTTACATTGCATGTATTAATTGGTTTACTTCTTGGGCCTTTACCATGCACTTAAGTGCATTATGTTTCTATGTGTGCATTTATTCCAAAATGTACACACACATATAAGTGGGATCAAAATTAATTTAAGTGATTTAATACAGCATACTTAAATTAAAAAGGGAAATTAAATATCAATAAGCAAGAATTTATACTACTATTTAAAAGATATTTAATATATTATATAAGTATATGTTTTTTAAAACTTTTCTAACTTTAGGGTATGGGTTTTAAGGGTGACAATGGGATTTTAGGGTTTAGAAATAGGCAGTTTTGGGAGGGTTTTTTTTTAGGCTTAACGGAGGGTTGGCTTTTAGTAGTGGCAAGCACTTTTTAGGGTTTAAGGCTGGGTAGTAAGGAGTTTTTAGGGGTGAGGGATGGGCACTGTATAGGGTTGCAGAGTGTTTTTAGGGCTCAGGCATGGGTAGTGTACAGGGGTAGTATAAATTCGTATAGCTCAGGCATGAGTAGTGTATAAGGTTAGCAAGGGTTTCTTTCTCCTATGATGGGTACTGAATAGGGGTAACAAATGTTTTTATGGTTCTGCAATGAGTAGCGTATAGAGAAAGAATTGATATGTCAGGGCTCAGAAATTATTAGTTCCTAAAAATAGTAAGGGTTGTTAGGGTTCAGGGATGGGTAGTTTACAGGGGTACTAATGTTTTAGGGTTGACGGTTGATTTATATAGTAGAGGGTTATGAAAGGTATTTCAGTGTGCAGGAAAATGCTCATATAAAATAATTTATAACAATTAAACTTACATTATTTGCATTAGAAAAATCAAATAATTAATGTAGTTTTTAAAAACAAATTTAATTAAATACATTTTAATAACAATTTAGCATGAGAACTTCTGTTAATTTATACTTCTCGTATATTTAATTATATATGCACATATTGGATCAAGAATAAGCGCCACTCAAAGAGGTTGTGGCCAAAACCTAAGTGGGTTGAAACGCATCAGCATTTTCCTTTGTCGCAATAATGCGTCCATTACAATTGATAAAGGCATTACTCCTAGTCCTATTACCTCACCTTCCTTCTTAACATATAAACCCCCTGCTTCCATCTAGACCCACATTCAGCCTATAAAAACTCTGACTCGCCCCACCTCTACCTGTACGTAAACAAGCCGAGCTAGCACTCAGATGTACCGCACCGGGAGGGTCCTCGAAGGAAGGCAAGGGAGTAGGACTAGAAGTAATGACATTCTCAATAGTAATGGACGCATTACCTCCGGTCCCTCCCTCGTCTTCCTTCTTAATTTATGAGCACATAGCAAGCAGAAGAAAACAGAGACAGACAACTGAGTGATAAAGAACACCAATTTAATAATATGCCCCAAACCCAGCAGATCAACATCCCTATTCCCTCATAGAGGACAAGACCCTGTGGCACAGAACATTATCCAAACGTTCCAGACCAGCAATCTGATAGTGACGGACAAACGTAGAAGGGAAAGACCAGGTTGCAGCCCTAAAGATCTCCCCCACAGAGGTACCGTGCAACTCAGCGACTGTAGCAGTTATACTGCTAGTAGAACGTCCCTGAACCCCCATGGGAGGATCCACCCCTTTAAGCTTGTAAGCCATCGAGACTGGACCGCATCCAATGACTCAGCATAACCATGGAAGGCTTAACACCCTTTTTAGCAGGACCAAAGTTAACAAATAAAGTGTCCTCGCCCCAGAGAGACTCCACCGAGGAAGGATTAGGACAAAACTCTGGCAAAATTACTTCCTGACTTAAATGAAAAGCCGAGTTATCCTTAGGGATAAAAGATGGCACCGGCACCATAACCACCCGGTATGAAAATATTTTGCAGAGCGGATATTTACAGGACAATTCCCCTCAATTCACCCAAGCGCCATGCCGAAGTAATGGCCACCAGAAAACAAGTTTTGAAAGTCAAGAGTTTCCATTCAAGACCCACAAGGGGCTCAAAAGGAGGACATGACAGGACATCCAACACAACTGCAAATTCCAGGAAGGAAAAGACCAGAGAGGTCGGCGAAACAGATTCAACAGACCCTGAAAGGAAAACAGAGGCATCAGACCCCTGTCCTCCCTCAAATTTTGCCAGGAGCTAGCAAAAGAGACTCTTTGGAGGCATGCAGTTAGAGGTCGTCCAAATAAGGATGAATGAAAACCCCTTCCACTTGAAGGAGAGCTATGAGAGGCACCAGGACCTTTGTGAAGACACTGGGTGAGGACTTGAGGACAAACGCAAAATTGAAAATGGGCATCTCCCATACGAACCTCAGGAAACGCTGTGAAGAGCCGGCAACAGGGACATGGAGAAAGGCGTCCTCCAGATGCACGGAGGCAAAAACTCGCCCATACAGATAGGAATGATCACCTGAAGGGTCAACATACGGAAGTGAACAGTCCAAAATCTAGGGGTGGACCCATTTGAGATCCAGAACTGGTTGAAAACTGCCGGACACCTTCTGGACCAGGAAAAGAATGGAATAGGTCCTGATGCCAATGTCTGAGACTGGAACCCAGCAGATGACCCGTTTGGCAAGCAAACTGGACAGCCCCTCCAGCAGAGCCACTCTGCGTGGACTGGCGATAAGCACAGGAGACATCCGAACCCCTGAATCTGGAGGAACCTGCCAAAAGTCTATCAGGTAACCATGATTCACAGTGCTCAGGACCCACAATCTGAACCGTCCTGTTGCCACCTTGGTAGAAAAAGTCTGAGCCAGCTACCTACCGTCAGTGAATCATGCAGACACTAGTTGTAGGGACCCTTCTTGGCTGAGCCCTTAGACGAGGAGGCAGCGTGCTTGGGAGAAAAACGTGGCTGAAACCATCTCCTCCTGAAAGACCGACGGGACTCACACTTCCGGGATGACAGAGAGGCCCTCTTCCAAGGCTTACAAGTCAAAGCTGACCCCCTTTATAAGGCAAGGCATGCTTTCGCTCTTTGAAAGCCTTAGAAGTTATGGCAGGCAACAGATCACCAAAAAGTGCCTGGCCATCAAATTTCAACAAAGTCCCCTTTTCCCCAGGATCAGCCTTCCAGTGTCAGAGCCATAGGGAACGTTTTTCCACCATCAAGGCCCCAGTGGACTAAGCAGAAGACTTAATAGCGTCAGAGGAAATGTCAGTCAACAGCTTAGCCTGCTGCTCCATAGCAGCCAGAAAGTCAGAACCTACTTAGCCGTCCTGAACCGCCTCCGCAAATTTCTCAAAATCCTGCACCAAGGACTGTGCAGAATAAGCAGAGAAAAAGCTAGCCCTCAGCGCTAAGTTTTCTACTGCAAACGCCTTCTTAAGGCCAGAGTCAACCCTCTTATCAGTAGCATCAGTCGGGGTACAATTCTCAGGTTGAATAGCAGTTTTGCCAATCAGCGTGGCCAGGATAGAGTCCAACTTCACATTGTGTGGCAAGGGATCGTACACCTCCAATAACTAAAGTTTCTGGAGGAAGCGGGGGACATGCAATTTGTCCACCTCATGCCATTCCCTCAGCACCCCCTTCACCGGGCCCTGAAAGTGCACACCCAACCGAGAGGGCTTAGTGTACTGAGGAAAAAGAGTCTTGCTGTCTTCGCCTAGCTGGAATGGATGGAACCCTAAATTGTCCCGCACATGAGCCAGAACATCCCACATCTCCTCCCTGGAGACATACTTTCCACCAGAGGAGGTAGAAGGAACCTCACCATCTGACGGGGATAATTCGCCCACAGGATCCAATGTACGTGACCTAGTTGGACCAGAAGCAGAGCTCTAGTCACAGCAGCCTCAATCAGGCTCTGCTCCTACTCTTTAGACAAGAGAGGCACGTCACCCCCACCCGGCCCTGGCTTCTAGGGCGCTGTAGGGGAAGCGGAGACCCATCAGTAGATAAAGATGAGACCAGGTTGTTCCTCTTGAATAACCTTTTGCAACCCATGCGTGCTGAATAATGGAGAGGCCACCCCCCAGCAACCGTCTATATGGCCGAAAACTAATCCTGTCATTAATCAATAAAAACCCACCATGAAAATATCACCAATCAGGAAAAAACACAATTTTCCCAAAAAGAAAAAAAATACTGGGCAAAAATCAGTTCGACCAGGTCTCCTCGACGTGTATAGACACGGACATAGAGGCTGCCTCGCAACCCTTACCCGGAAATACAGCCCCAGCTGGAGAAGGACCGATGTACACTGTTGAGGCTTCCTGAGCCACCGCTCCACCCATTGACTGCGAGGAGAATGTGGAGAGATAGGCTTGCCGAGAGAACACTGCAGAGGCCACACCCATCGCAGAGAACCAGACCAAAGACTCCCCGCCACCGCCAAAGGGAGGAGCCCCAAACGTAAGTCTCACCTATGGAGACAAAAAAGAACAGGTTGAGGTGGGGGCAGGTGAAGGTGTTAAAGAGTGGAGGTGGGCTAGAGGGAGGCAGGCCTCATATGTTAAGAAAGAAGGCAAAGGAGGGACGGGGTAATTAATAAATAATATTGGGCATTGAAAGCCTGTTGGAAAGGGACTTTGGGGGCCCCTAGTAGAGGCCCCTTCAACTGTGGCCTCTGGTTGGGGGCCGAGGGGGCATCTATGGTACTCCCCTGTAAATACCTGCACCGTGTGGCAGGCATCATGAGGTTGTCACACGGATCAGGGATATACCCAAACTTCTATAAAGAAATGGGAGTTTGTGACCACACTATGTGCGGTTGCATTGAAATATGGTGGTCAGCACCACCGACCTACAGTCGGTCGGTTCCCACACCATAACGGTGTTGGGCAGACTCAAATCTGCCAGACATTGTAATTAGGGCTTCAATGTCAATATTATTGGTCACTTTGGCGAACCAATACTTAGGGCCTTATTACGTCTTTGGTGGTTCTCCTGGGGTGCCACCACCGTGCCATCTGCTGGAGGATTGCCAAAGCTGTGGTACATCCGCCTGCCTGATTAAGAGTGTAATACTGGTTTGGTGGGCAGTGCTGAGACAGTCTCATGGCAATGGTCTGTTAGGCTCAAAGGAGAGCCTAACATGAAGACCAATGCCAGAAAGCATCTGCAGCACTTTATTGCATGGTGCGGTACTGCATTTCGCACCATGCAGGATCAGGGGTGCCCCCCTGCGTGCACTGCCAGGCCCAGGAGCAGCAGGGGCATTTTTTGGGCCGCCTTAGTTGCCTCTCTGACACCCTTTTCATGGCGGGCTTACTGTCATGAATATGGCGGTGAACAGGGAACTCAGAAAATCTTTAGTGGTGCTGCAGCATATTCCTGCGACCTGACTGCTGCCCGACTGCCACGGTATTGGGTCCTTCAGTGTGACAGTGGTCAGACCTCCACCACAAGTTTGCTTGCCTATGAACCGCCGTAGCTTGCTTAGAATCCTTGTGTTCTGCTTGCTTGTTGTAAACTAAGTCATTGTTATGCTGTCCTGCTGGATTGGTAACAACTCTCAGAAGTAGCAGTATGGTTGTGTTCATTTACTAACCTCTTTTTTAACCGACCTAATTCACACAGCTGCACTCTTTTAGAGGTCACTCTAGACTCATTTACGAAAGTGGCCCATTTTAGCCAACTGTGCAGATTACTTATTGCTCCTGAGATGGCCACTGTTTTGATGAAGGATATATTTCCTCTATGCAAGCTCCTAAAGAAAATATTCTTCGACCAAAGTCCACATAACTTCTTCTTTTGGACGGCTGTATGTAAGGATCCGGGAACTGAAATAGGTTGGACAAACAGAGTGGGATAATCAAGCACTAACCAGTTAAATAGGAAAACTCTTCTCCTTAGAAAATAATCCAGATTCAGCTGCAGAGTTTTCTCCTTTCTTTACTCTCCATGATTGTGTTTCCCTTGTTTGATGGTAGTCATTGTTAAAGTAAATAATTAATAAAATTAACCAGCCTGACGTGGGCTAGAAGGACCTAAAGCAATCATTTTATAATATGTCTATCATTAACCTGGTGGTTATTTGCTTACTTCCCTCTGTCATATATGGTTGTTTTGTATGACAAAGAGATCCACTCCAAGCACTTCTCACAGAGCAGTGTGGAATCACACTTCAGCAGGGAACCTCTTTCTGGAAGTGGGAGTGATGTCCATCTACTTGTTTTAATAAAGCAGCCACTCTTTAGGCCAGGTGAAGTTGGGTGTTCCATTCTTTACATGTGGAAGGCAATGCGTTAAACAAGGAATCCATAACATTGTATTGCCAAAACACCAACGTATGAAGCCTGAATATATGAAGATATTTTAAAATGATTTGTGTCTCCAATACTGATATAGTTGTATCAAGAGTTCCCTCTGTGATGCATGCACAGCATTTCAGTCTCTAGCAGACTCACTTTCCACTGCAGTGCCCTACCTTTTGTCTGCCACCACTGAAGGAGACCAAGGAAGAGTGAGCAGAGAAAGAGGACGTGAAGAATGATGGAAATGTATTTACAAAGATGAGCAGGAAGTGGTGATGAGTTATAGGTGAAGGGGAGTGCATTGTGAAGAGGAAAAAGTGGTGTCAATCAGGCTAAAGAGGTGTAGAGATGACAGGGAACATAAGGCAAGATCACGCAATATAGGTGTAGCAGGGAGAAGGTGTCAGCAGGGGTCAAGGCTGTGTTAGGTAGTGGGCGAAGCCCAGAATGGGTGAAAATAGGGGTAGCTTGCCTTCAGAGGTGACACGGCCTAGCAGTTCAGTTGGAATGTTCCTACTTGAGCAGGAAAAAGACTAATTTGCTTATGGCTGCTCCCTGTCATGAGTGGCGCAGTGGACAAAAAAAGATGAAATGGAATGATTGCAAGTGGCTGACGCTTTTCACTGATGCCTTTTGTTGTTTTTTTAGGTCTCGTCTGAGCCAGCCCATTCGCTGTACTGGAGAGACATTCAGTAGCGGTTTTTCAAAGTGCTACCATAGCAGCCACCAGCTTGCACTCACGTGCACAAGCACGTGCACAGCTGCGCGCGCATCCCTCACGTGCTTTAGCGGATCATCGCGATCATTTTTGATTTCACATCGATCGCGATGACTTTCTCTTTCACGGCCGCGTGAGTTAGTCACACGTAAGTCATAAATGGGTAAGGCACAAGTACTCCTTGATAAAGTTTTGTGGATCAGCTCAGGCGTCTGGTCACTGGATAGACTATCAGTGAACTATGACTGCCTGGTTCCAGCCCTTCAGCTTCCATTGTCCGGTTAATAAAGTTATTACCACATAGATTTCCACAGGCAAAGTCAACTAAGGAAGAAAACCCTCAGGCCAATATCACCCAGACATTCTCAAACCCAAGAATGTCTCCACGGATGTATCTTTATTGCTCTCTCAATGGCAGCTTGTCTAATGCTCACAAAATGGCACAGTTTAAACTAAAGAAAAGGCACCCTTGTTGCGTTCATCATTTACCGAAATAATCCGCAGTGAGCTAACAGCGTAGGAGTAGAGCATGTCCTACGATCAGGCAACCACTCTAGCCATTTAAATTACAGGCCAATTTTATGGTTTTCATATTTTTATTGATTTTTAAAATCTACAAAGCATTGAAGTCACATTCAGCATTCAGCTGCTAATAAGTTACAGCACATCTCATCCTCTGTTACCAACCAGTAGTAGCAAACCACTACGTCCCCCCTTACCTAATCCTTCTTTACTCACTTGCCAGATAGCTGATCTACCTGCAGAGGAGAGAACCCTCTATCTGAATATTCGTCCTTGAGATTACCTTTACCTTATGTGAGCATCATGACAACCACAGTAGTGAGAAAGCTTCGACAAAGTATGATGACTGGAGAACTGTTACAGCTGGTAAGGAGAACGCTATCAATAGAGGCTATTAGCGATTGGGAAAGGATAGTACAATCATTAATTGCCTTCATTGTGAGCAACAAGTCAGGGCATTAAAAGTAAAGCGCGGGTGCCGCGATTATAGCATAAGTAAAGAAATAGGAAAAAAATTATATTTCTTTACTTTTGCTAAAAGTGATGGGAGGATGCATTGACATAGCCAATAGGTCTCGCCTTTGGGACCTTATAAGTGTTTAGCCATGCAATCATGTTGTGCTGCATAACTAAATACTTATAAGGTCCCAAAAGCGAGACCTATTAGCTAGGCCAATGCTCGTTATGAGTGCCATTGACTTGAACTAGGCGCAGGTCAACAATGACAGAGAGGTCACAACCTCTCCTTTGGTTTGTCCTGGTAAATTTATGTTGGGATAGATGAGACTTGGAAAATGTACCCTCAATCAGTAGACCCTTCTCCCAATTAAAGTCTCTAATGTCAGTTCTCTCTGCAGTTAAGACGTGCAGGGCCATCTAGGCTGGCTCATTCTCATATATACGAAAATTGTCGCAGCAAGCAGAACTGTACAGCCCTAAGGGTCTGTGTTGGACTGCTTATTCAATGCAGGGAAGCCCAGGAGGGCAGCAGGATCCAGGCCACTACTGGCCTCCACTGAGGCGACTATTGAGCAGTGGCTGGGAAAGGCCCCTTTTCTCTATGGTGAATCCAATTGTGGTCCTTGGGTATGGGCTGTGCTTATACAGCTACAGCAGCAAAGGAGAGGGGTGAGTGCATCTAGTAGCAGGGCTTTAATTGGGCTGGGTCCTGCGAGTGCTCAGCATTGGCAGTTCTAAATAGCAGGTGCTGTGATGGTTCCCTATCGGACTCTCTATGTTTCCACTCACCCTCAGGGTGAAAAGAAATCCTAACTCTGCAGCAGAACCCCCCTCCCTGCCTTTGATGAATAGTTATTTCATAGTTTCATCATGTCAGAACTGTAGCATGTTCAGTGTTATATGCACAAAGCCGTAGTTGGTGCTTATTTATCATATGCAACTAACCACCATTGACAAAGTCAATAGTACTGGCTTGTAGGTGTAATGTTACTTGTGGTATTATATACCTGGAAGCAATTGCAGAAGCAACAAAATACCAGACAGGCGGCACACTATGTAAGCACAGAGTTTTAATTCATGTGTGTTTAAGCCACGCCCCTAATTACATCGGCCACGCCTCTTTGAGAGATCCCCCAGTTTTTTTCATCCCATTTAAAGCCCCGACTAACAGGAATCTCTATTCACCTCCACTTCGCCATTTTACAACTACGGGATCTCTAGAAGAGGGCTGGTGACATGTCAGAAAGATTGTTTCATCATTTGGAACATGTAAGCTATCCCTGATCCCATATCACTTGTGCACGGAAACAAGAAGAGGGGGATTTGCCAGGGCTCATCTCTGATCCTGGCCAGTTCCTACCCCTTTTCCCCACTATCACGTCCTATTTCTTTACTTCATTCTCTTAGCTCAGTGATAAAAGAACGGCCTGGGGGGCACCTGTGGCCCTCCTGACCTCTACATGCGGCCCTCTGAGCAGCCCATTTGCTCGACTCAGCACTAACATTAAAAAAAAATCTTAAATAAATAGCAAGCACTTATTTAAAGGTTAATTGCCGTTAAACAAAACAAAGTAACTAGGCCCTTAACTTTAGTGACCACTTCATTTTTAAAGACAGCAAACATGTAAAAATACGATAGTCTTTTCAAAATTTTAAAGTGTATTTCTTTGACTTGTGGAACCATTTCACCTTAGTAAATCAAATTATACCAGTGCATTCAGAAGTATTTTTTTAAAGTGGTTTACTAAAAGGAATTTAGAAACATTCATGCTTCCCCCTACCTACCGCCCACCCCCCACCCTGACAACAATGCCATTAGTGACTACATCCGAGCACAGGAGATGGTTTTGTACAGCATGCATCCTCTAGTCATGTATTTGAGTCCTTGTATATGTGACAATGAAGCCCGACCCATGAGAAAGGCTCTATCCTCGACCTTATCATCTCCAAAGAGGACGCTATGCAACTTGAGTCTATCCAACCCTGTGACTGGTCAGATCATCATATTGTCACTTTCTTCATCAACGAAAAGGTCAAATTCAACATGGTGCAATCCTCTAAGCCTAAAGTCTGGAAAAGAGACCTGAAAAAACTCCACACAAACTCCCTACCCCCTAACAGCTGCGACCTCCTACTCCCTCCTTCCGGCGCTACGGACGTCCAATCCTTGACTGACCACTATCTCAATGCCATGACCTCAATAATTAATGAGGCTGCACCCATGCAGCTAAAAAGAGTCTCCGCTAAAATCTCCAATCCATGGTACGACGGGAGTCTCAATGAGGATAGACGAGCCATGCGAATGGCGGAGCGCACCTGGAGATCAGCTCCCTCTGCACTGCACCTAAAAACCCTGAAGGAAAAAAGAAACGCCTACTTCAGGAAGATAAAACGCTCAAAATCAGACTTCTTCAGCCTCCAGCTCGACCAAGCAAAAAACCGTCCGAGAAAACTGTTTGAGCTAATCAGTACACAATCCAAGGAACAACCCCAACCACTCAGCCCTATGCGCGAAGCACCCTCCTGTGACGACTTCGCTGCTTTCTTTATCCAAAAAACTGACAACATAAAGAGTGATCTCCTCATTGACGCAAGCCTCTACTCCAAACCCCACTGTAAACCCACTGAACCAAAAAACAATGCTTCATGGACATCCTTTGACACCTACTCTGAAGAAGAAATTGGCAAACTGCTCAGCACATTGAAACCTTCCAATCACCTCACGGACCCCCTCCCTGCTAACGCTGTCAAAGACTTCACCCCTTTGCTCCTTCCACTCTGGACTAAAATTATCAACAGATCACTTCAACAAGGAACCATCCCTGACTCCCTCAAAGTTGGACAAGGCACACCTTTACTAAAGAAACCTACAGCCGACCCATCTGATTTAAACAATCACCGTCCCATTACCAATATTCCCACTTTCGCCAAACTCCTGGAAAAATGCGCACAACTACAATTGACTAAACACATTGATCAGTTTGATCTCCTCAACCCTCATCAATCAGGCTTCCGAGCAGGACACAGTACAGAAACTGCTATGACTCACATAATTGACGACGCCCTACAATTCCTAGATCAAAATGATACCTGCCTCCTCATCCTTCTTGATCTCTCATCAGTATTCGACACCGTCAAACATGAGAATTTACTCGAACTTTTAAACACAAGAATGGGTCTATCTGGGACTGTTCTCAAGTGGTTCACTTCCTTCCTACACAGCAGGTCGCAGAAATTCAAGAGCAACAACCTGATGTCCGCGCCAATACCTGTATCGTTAGGTGTCCCCCAAGGATCCTTCCTATCCCCAAAGTTGTTCAACCTAGTTATGGAACCGCTCACCACCTTGCTACAAGCATACAATGTACTCTTTCACATGTACGCCGATGACACCCAACTATATCTCAAATTACAATCCCCCAAAGACATTTTACTGCTGAACTCAACGATCAGAAGCACCCAAGCCTGGCTTGCTGACAATCATCTCAAACTCAATGCTTTGAAAACAGAGTTCCTACTGATCTCACCTCCCGCGAAGATCTCTACCACTCAACTTTGGCTTAAACACCTAACTGCACTCAATGTCCAACCCACTATCGTGAACTCAGCAAAATCTTTAGGCATAACACTCGACACCAATCTCAACATGCAGCAACATATCAGCAAGGCAACTAAGGGAGCGAACTACCAAATCAATACCCTGAGGAAACTTAAACCCTTCCTCCCAGCCAAAGACTTCCAAACTGCAGTACAAGCACTAGTCATCCCTCGAATAGAATACGGCAACATCGCACTCTGCGGTCTCCCTCTAACTACTACTGCACCCCTAAGAGCTTCTCTAAACGCTGCAGCGAGACTTATCACTGGGTCAAAAAAACACTCGCACATCTCCCCTGACTTGAAATCCCTGAACTGGCTGCCTTTTGAAGCCAGAATTCATCTGAAAATTGCCTGCATGACACACAAGGCTGTATACCTGAGCTCACCCGGATACCTCACCCAGAAGCTGACAATCTCTGGCGGCTCTAGAAACACCAGAGGCACAAACAATCTTCTGCTAAAACCTCGAAGGTTCCGGAAGGAAAAAACTTATAAACGCTCCTTCTCAGGAATGGCACCCAGGATCTGGAACTCACTCCGTCCTGAAACCAGGCTTATCTCCTCCATCACACTCTTTAAAAAAGACGTAAAAGCTATCCTCATGGCTAAATACACTTGAACTATTAACGTGGATTTTTAAAGTCTCTGCACCGATCTGTATTATCTGTTCATCCCTGCGATTATCTGTATTATTTGTATTGTTGACTTACCTGACTGTCTATGCTCACACTTACTTGTACTACTTGCATTGTTGATGTATCTGTTTTACTGTGCCTATTACCTACAATTACGCTATACCTAATGGCCTGCTATTCACTCTCCTGATTGTATCCCCTGCTCTGTAAAGCGCTCTGATATCTGCAAAGATCTTGTTCGCGCTATATAAAACTTTCAAAATAAATAAAAAAATAAATCAAAAGGAGAGAAATTGAAATAAAACAATTGCCCAGGGTCACACAATTTGGTCAAGTGGAGAAGCCGGGATTCATCCCAGGTTTTCTGGTTTGTCATTACGCAATTGAGTTCAGCCAGTAGATTTAAATGTTTTGCTTCCCCTATACCCACTTTACACCCCTCTCCCCCGCTGGCATCAGTGCGGCCCTCAGTCAAACCAAAGACCAAACTTTGTTGCCCCCAGGAAAATGTTTGTGAGTGCCCATGCCTTAGCTGAATATAGAGAGAGCGAGCGAGATAGAGAATGTGTTGTGCGTGTGTGCCAGCAGTTGAGAACAAATTATTATTTCTTTGGAATTCCACTGTCATTAACATTAAACAAATATTTTTTGCAGGACTAAAGGGGGCAGGTAAGCTGCCACCTGTTCTTTCACATCTACAACCCTGTTTTATGTTACTTTACATTTCAAATTATATGCCTTTTAAATTTGTGGCGATTTTCTCCTCTTGGTGCTTGCGGAAGGGTGCACATATTTGTGTGGGAGGCATTTTTACTGCCAAAACAGAGGGCTTGTTTTCTGTGTCAATGCCAAGTCAGGATGCTGATAAGTCTGCCACTTGGAATCATAAGAAAGCTGCTCTGCTTTCACAAAGCGCAATGCTGCAACAACACCAGTGTTGAAGAAGAAAAGAATGCATATGGCCAGAAGTACTCACATGTACCGCCCAAGGAGGCCACCGAGTACTGCAAACCACATTACAGCCTCGTTTACAGGTTGTAACAATAAAGAGCACGCTGTAAAGTTACAAAGTACTTCTCCGAGCTGTATCGCTTTTAGAATGATTGGTTGAAATGACATTTTTGAAAACTGAACGTGTCCTTATCTCCCCTGCATTCTTTTTCCAAGGTTAGGTTGCCTAGTACTTCACTTTTATTGCCATCTCTGTAATCTTCATTAATGGAGTACCCTTGGGGAAGTGCTCTGTGACCCTTTGGTATCAGTACAGCCTCTCTGATGTTGGCAAGCGTTAATAAATTATTAATGATGCGTTTTTACAACTGATTGACCTAAACTCCATTTTTATACCTCTTCAGAAAGAGGCTGCTTCAGTATCGTATGAAATTAGAAAAGTAGCTCATATTTGCGGTGTCATATTGTCTCAAACCCAAGTGTTCAAATCGTTTGCTACCTACTTTATTTTCGAAGACATTGGAAAAGCCTACCTCACTCTGGGGCATATTTACAAGCCCTTATCGCCATGGGAATGTCACTCTTTACGACGTTTACATAGCGATAGGGGCTTTGCCTTATTTACACGGCAGCTTAACGCTGCCTTGTAAATAAGGCAACCTTTCACGCTATGCTTAGCGGGAAAGGGGTGAGCAGTGGGAGTTGCGATGGGCATTCCACCACAACACCCGTTAATTTTGATGCTGTCCCCTTTTTACAAGGGCAGCGTAAATAGGAGGCAGGTCCAAAATTTAGACCAGTTAAGTTGGCGAAACGAGGAGAATGCTTTATTTCTCCCCATTTTTGCTTTTTCCATGTGTGCTGCCTTGTGAAGGTTGACCTTCCTGTACATAAACAATCTTTCCCCTGCATGCAGACACCCTTGCACTATGGCGTAAGGGTGCCTGCGTTGGTGCTACACAGAGCATGGGGAAACGCAAGGCTTCACCATATTCTCGTAAGTATGGTGCAGCCTTGCGTTTCTGAAGTGGCGGAGTGAGGCATTAAGCCATGACGGCTAATGCCTCACTCACCCACTTCAGTTGTAAATATCCCCCTCTGTTCTAGCCTACAATGGTGTTTAGATTTCTGTCCTTCTTGAGAGAAAGTGAGCTAGCCCCTGTTTTCCCTAACTGATTTTTGGCAAAATATTGTGATTACAAATATTGACATATTGACTGCCATGAATAGTGTGTCAAAAATATAGTTTATCAAAACATCACGCCTCTATGTTGCTAATGGAAATGATAAAATATTAAGTAAAAAATGTTGTGGCATTTCTATCACTCATAAAAGGTAAGAATAATGTTTTTTAATAATTATTACCCTTCAAGTAATTTAGTTAAAATAGTGAATTAGTTTAATAATTTCTTTAATGTTTAGCTATATACAAATATGTATCTATCAATCTATCTGAATAGAGATATATGTTCACAAATACAGCTCAAGGCGTCCTCACCAATATGGGGGTGTTGCACAGAGTTGGAGGAGCAGCCGGTAATCCAAATTAACGCCTCTCCTTTGAACCATCCAAAGAAGTAAGATGCTTGCGTTCAGGGTGTTTGTATTTGTTTGTGGCTCATTAAGCGTTCCAGCCAGTGCAACAGGCATTATTCACGATCTTGGCAACAAAGAAGGGACAAAAGAGTATAAATCTCATGAAGTGCAAGTGAAGAAAATAAAAAAATGACAAACAATCATGCCGTTCAACATGGACGCCATCTTGAAATAGTAACATCTCTCAGGTTTTTTTTTTTTAAATTTTTCAAAACCTTTATTGACAAGTTCAAAACAGTCAGAATACAGTTTGCATCAGATCAGATCGACATACACTGGATTCCGAGTCAAATATTGTATAGGTAAAGACATTTCCCAAATGCAAAGGACAAATTCCATGTGAAACTGTTGTGACAACAATATATATGTTTAACCCCTCCCAAGAGGAGGTGTGGGCAACACTGCAATGATAGTGGATAGTACAGCAAACAGGGGAGGCAGAGGCCTAGAGGGAGGCAGTCACTGACCAGCACCGGTGGCCGCCGCGGGTGGGTTGCCTACGGGGAGTGTGGGAGAGGAAGCACGGCTCGAGGGATTTCCGGAATGGAGATATGTCACTAAAGGCCCCATATGTCAATTGGACGAGACCTTGCAGGTAATAAGTCCCAAAATTCCGATAGCAAGGTCAGGCATCTAGAGGCGCCCTCAAACAAATGAGTGAATTTAGCACATGGTCACCCTACGCCTAGACAACATAAGCAGCATTGCGATCAAGCGGCGGGAAACATCTGGGCAGAATTTTACAAAGAACATCTCTCAAGTTAATGCAACTATCTTTTATAAGTCTAATATACAATAGCGAATATATCCATCAACTAAATATCATTGGCATGAAATTACTACAAATAGATAAGTGCAAAAAGAATTTGATCATGAGTAACAAGGAGAATAACAAGAGTACTACATTCACATGAAGCATCATGATTTTTCTGCAAAAATTGTAGTGTAGTCTTCAAAGGGATACCAAGCCCTTATAAAGGTTATCATATGCTCCTTAGTCCTACATGGCAATTCCCTTCAATTGTTTGTGAATTTTATACATTGATGGATTTTATTCCCCTTTATAAATCCCAAGTGAGCAACATGAGGTAAAAGGGACCATTCAGTTTGTCAGTATGTTAGTGATCCGCAACCTTTTCTAACCATCTAATCCTTCCTGGCACTGTCTCATATTATTTGCCCACCATTATGCAATATAAATTACAGTTGGATATACAATGGCATCTGGTAATTAACACAAAATATATGAGAAAAATCCTTAAGAAAAGGGTAAGGGGTATAATCTTGACTGGTGACACCACCTCCTTGTTCGAAAAACAAGAGTCCTTTAGTTTCCTTCCTGTGGAAACAGTAAAAGAGACATTAAAATCATAGTAAAAGCAGCTCATATTTCTCACAGACTTAACCATCAAACCACCTACAGTACACTACAACAGATATCAGAAGTAACAATTTTCAATCAACTAAGTGTATCTTCAATTTTTCGTCGCTATTAAGACCGGAGGAAAATTAGGTTTCTAGGTTGATTATATGTCTAGATTCTCAACTTCTCAGCACTAGGTCTCTGTTGACCGCCCACAGACTCTGTATGATCTGTTTAATAGGACAGAATTTTAAAACATTTCTATCCTCGTAGTGGGATTCTGAGAAATTACCTGCTACAGCGTTATGTTTGTCCATGGTATCAATGGCTTTCGTGTGCTCTAGAATGCATTTCTTTACTGGATGAATTGTGCTCCGAACATATCTTTTTTCAACAGAGGCATACAAGGACATATACTACATAATTGGAAGTGCACATGAGAAACTGTGTTATGGTTTTCTCTCTCCTGCCAAAAGGTACAGGGTAATGTTATATGGTATCACTATTCTTTCATGCTTTAACTTTTTTTACATGGAAAGAAACCATTCACACCTCCAACAGTCCCCAAAAGTCACCCTGCATTAGATAATCTCTTAACAACTCATCCCTCCTGTATATTATTTTAGGGGTCTCCCCCAGGTGGTTACTCATGAAGGAGTCACATTTCTGCTTTATCCAATTTCTTTGTACAATACTTTTCACCCCTTTTGACTTGTAATTGAAGGTGGTAATAAATCGTACATCATGTCCTATTGTCTCATGCTTGACTTTTCTGTTACTGAAGCAGCCTCGAACATCTTGGAAAAGTTGGTGAATCAACAGCTTACCACCTTCCTAGCTGATAACAATTTGCAACACCATCCCAATCTGGCTTTAGAGCACACCACAGCACAGAGGTGATGTTATTGGAGGTCTCAGAATTTATTATGACCAGCTTGGATTCTGGACTTAATATTGCTCTGGTTGACGAACTGGGCTTTTAGAATCCAGCGGCGCCAGGGGCACGCCCAAAGTCTTCGGATTCACCTCTCTTGGTTTACAGAGACACGGAATACTTCTGGGTGGCATCAGAGACCAAGTTTATTAGCTGCAGCCAGTAACAGTGATCCTCGAAATACAGCATGGAAGTATTTCAGGAGACTGCTCAAATTCGTAGAGCAAGACATTTCCTTTTATACACAATTTTCACATTTACGAGCATACACACCCACTGCGCCAAAAATTAACCAATGAAATACATTCTCAAACAAAGTATCACATGACGAAAAACTCAGTTTGCAACATCCCAACCCAAAGTTAATCATTGGGAAAGTCCAAAATCCAATCTCCACAAGCCGGACCAACCCATAATTGAAAAGCACAATGCATGTAGTAAAGAACATAGAAAAGGAAACAATGTCTGATAGTGAGCAAGATAAGGCATGTGTAAGGAGACTAAAAGTTAACGATGTCCTGAACAATGATTGGCAATCTCAGACAACGATCAAACTAGGGAAATTGACTCGGCAGGGTCAGCTTCAGGTGAGGGAATCAGATCCTTGCAATTCGCCTCGGAGTCAAGAAAGAACCTGTTACTGTATACCAACACATGAAGGCCATGCCGCTTCGTTCGCTCGACCATACTCGTCGGTCTGCGTGATGGCAAGACAAAATGGAGGCCTTAAACAAAATGGAACCCATGTTCGAGACGAAATCTCCAAATACATGGTGAATTCGCTAGCTAACGTGACAAATTCACTCCACATTAGCCGCATTCGCTAAATACGGTTCGACATCACCAAAATCGTGACGGAAACATGACCTTTCGTAACGAGGCCCGTTTTCACAGAACCACATGGTGCTGTTGGACCTGTCAGCTGCATTTGATATGGTGGATGACATCTTGCTTCACAGATTAGAACATCTAGGGGTGACAGGTTCAGCCTTAGGCTGTCTGGGTTCTTTTCTTGAGATATTAGAGCAGATAGTTTGGATGAAGCCTCATGCCTGGGAGAGGTGATGATTGCCACAGGGCTCCTACCTGAGTCCTACTCTCTTCAACATTTATATGACCCCCTTGGAATAATTGGTTGATTCCATTCGCATTAGGAGCTCCTGCTCACGTATGATGGGGTTCCGCAAGTGCAAAAGATGCATTTGCATTGCATTTTGCTTGAAGACGCTGCTTGAATGGCTCAGAGCCAATAAATTGCAGCGCAACTCAGACAAAACCAAGATCTTACTGTTTTGGCTGAATCCGCTGCCCAAATGGAAAGGAGCATGGGGAGCAATGCCCAACAGCGTCCCCCCGCCCTTTCCAGTGACAGTGGGCAGATATCTGGGCATTATGTTGGGTCTCAACAATTTTTCAGTGCTCAGGTGGCAGCAGTTGTAAAATCATGCTTTTGGTTTGTCGCATGCTGAGGAAATTTCTCAACCGCCTTCCTCATGATGCCCAAGTCACTGTGGTCAGGGCACTGATTCTCTCTAGGCTAGACTATGCCAGTGTTCTGTACTTGGGTTTTCCTGATTGTTTGGTCCATCATTTACAAGTAGTTCAGAACATGGCAGTCCGTCTACTCCATAGAATGCTTAAGCATGCATTGGCATCTCAGCTACAGGAGAAACTGCATTGGTTACCAGTTCGGCAATACATCATGTACAAGGCTCTGACTCTGAGCCATCAAGCCCTTCACAACAAAGGGCTCATGTACCTAAATGAGAGGATCAAGGATTACAGACCGGGGAGGTCCCTGCACTGCAGTAGTACCGGTCTACTTTCAGTCCCCCCATTTCAAAAACAGTGCTGAGGGGGCTCCTCTATTACAGTCAAGGTAGCCAACATATAAAATCAGATGCCTGGGCATCTGAGATCCATCACCGAGGAAAGAAAATTCACTAAATAGTTGAAAACATTTTTATTTAAACTTTAGGTATTGTAGGACTCCTGTTGTTCCTTGCTTCTTTTCCATCTCTAATTGTCTAAGCACTGAGACACTCTTGAAGACGCTTACACGATATAGGAACCTCTCCCTAAATGATTGATGGATTCATTCATTCATTGAACAGAGTAGAGTCCCTAGTGTTTTGTGTCTCCCTCTCTACTGCTTTCTTAATTACCCCTTTTGGGTAAATCCTGTCTCTGAATTGTGTTGACATGTTCTCTTGCTCTCTAAAAGATGTATGCATACTGCAATTTCTCCTTGCTTTCAGCAGCTCCTCATGCTCCATTAAAAGTCTTATTGGGGGCTGCTGAGGGCATGAAGAAGGCTGTTATCAGCTAGTGGTTATAAGCTTGTAACCAACATATTGTTCTGGACTTCTACCTGTACATCTAAGAAAATGACATTCTCCTTGCTTACATGGGCTGAGAGTCTCAGGATGTCACCATTCTTATTGAGTTCATCGCTAAATCTGAGTGCCTCTTCACTTTACAGTATTTTTAGCCGTGGAGACCTGGTCCTCCCACCAACTCATCAAGAGGCCAGCTGTGCTCCTGCTTTCCTTTGTCCCTATGATTGTGAACAAGACTGGTTGCCCTGGCTGAAACGAGTTGTGAGCCATTGTAAATAAACATCACATCACTGCGAACACCCTGAGCATGTGCAACTTACTTCTTTGGATGGAATGAAGCAGAGGCATAGGGAGATATATATGTATGTATATATAAAAGTAACCACAAAAAGTTTACATACATTTAATTTTCAATATTAGCACTAAAATAAAACAAAAATTAGCAAAGATAAACAACCAACTAAATTATGTAACCTTATTTAAATATTAAAATAAACATATAAAAATAGTTTATATATAATATATTCATTTATATTATATTTAATATAAAATAGTTTTGTTTAAGACAAATTAAACACACATAAAAAATAATGTTTTTATGGTTTAAAACAAATTGCAAACATAATATTAATAACCAAAGTAAAATAAAAAAGTATATATATAAAATCAAGTAACATAATAAGTACAAGACATATTTTGAAAGAAATAGTTTTCTCCAAAAATAATATTAAAAAATATTTGAAAAAATAAAAACAAAAAAATCAAATTGTTGTAATACGGCGGTCGGACTGCTGGTGCGGTGGTCACCGACCGTCAGCGCACCTACGCCAAACTCTTACTCAGGCCCCTGGTATTCTACTCCAATTTAAGCAACAATAGGGAAGGTGTTGGACTTCAGAGGGGTTAGATTTACTATTTCCGCTGCAATGTATGTAACATTACTGAAAGTGTTGGACTTCTAATGGGTTAGGTTTACTAGTCCCACCTAGTTAGGAGGGATTACATTTACTATTCTCACTCCAGTCCAAGCAGTAGGTAAAAGTTTGGATTTTGGGGCAGGAGGGTTACATTTACTATTCCTACTCCAATGAATGCAACAGAGGGGACGTGTTGGACTTGAAGGATAACATATACCATTCCAATTCATAATATTTTCTCAAAAACATTTAAAAACCTAACTAAAATTATTTTTTACATCAGATTTAATAAAAACAAATACATAATATATATAAAAAAATAAATTTGAATTTACTTTCCTCTCTACAACCTAAAAATACACAAACACCCAAAACTATAAATAAATCAATATTTAAGTGAAAATGTAACCTAAATAAAACAGTGACTTGCACTAGCAAAATAAATGTTTTTTGTGGAATCAGGCTCAGTATATTTAGGGCAATTATGGAGATGATTTAATTCACACAAGCTTCCATAATTCTAGGTGAGCATCATAATAGTAATAAGTTGCTTTTCAATCCAGTCTATGAAAGTAGCAAATTGTTAGCATTTAATTTGCATTGGATTTAGAGATATTTTAAGATTTTGAAATTAAATATTTTTTGTTACTGACTATATGAATACAAATTCCCTATCTAAACGCCGCACGAGCAACGAGGACATTGTTTTTCCCCTGCAAGGGAGCCAGTTCTGTCCGTGTGCCACACCTCGCCGGACCCGCTTTGCGGGTCCCGCAGCGCGGCTCCAAGCTCACATTGGACCATCGCCAAGGGGGCTAACTTTCACAGACCGGCAGGGCTGCGAGCAACTGCGGGGACTCCGAGGACCAGGAGTCCCTGCGCGCCCCTGGACCAGCTGGGCTGCTCTCCATGCCGGCACCGCCCACCCGCCCTTAGCGTCAAAAGGCTGCCTCACCTGGGTTACAGTGGATTCCCTATCTAAATGCCGCACGAGCAGCGAGGACATTGTTTTTCCCCTGCAAGGGAGCCAGTTCTGTCCGTGTGCCACGCCTAGCCGGACCCGCTTCGCGGGTCCCGCAGCGAGGCTTCAAGCTGACATTGGACCATCGCCAAGGGGGCTAACTTCCACAGACCGGCAGGGCTGCGAGCAACTGCGGGGACTCCGAGGACCAGGAGTCCCTGCGCGCCCCTGGACCAGCTGGGCTGCTCTCCCTGCCGGCACCGCCCACCCGCCCTTAGCGTCAAAAGGCTGCCTCACCTGGGTTACAGCGGATTCCCTATCTAAACGCCGCACGAGCAACGAGGACATTGTTTTTCCCCTGCAAGGGAGCCAGTTCTGTCCGTGTGCCACGCCTCGCCGAACCCGCTTCGTGTGTCCCGCAGCGCGGCTTCAAGCTGACATTGGACCATCGCCAAGGGGGCTAACTTCCACAGACCGGCAGGGCTGCGAGCAACTGCGGGGACTCCGAGGACCAGGAGTCCTTGCGCGCCCCTGGACCAGCTGGGCTGCTCTCCCTGCCGGCACCGCCCACCCGCCCTTAGCGTCAAAAGGCTGCCTCACCTGGGTTACAGCGGATTCCCTATCTAAACGCCGCACGAGCAACGAGGACATTGTTTTTCCCCTGCAAGGGAGCCAGTTCTGTCCGTGTGCCGCGCCTCGCCGGACCCACTTCGCGGGTCCCGCAGCGCGGCTTCAAGCTGACATTGGACCATCGCCAAGGGGGCTAACTTCCACAGACCGGCAGGGCTGCGAGCAACTGCGGGGACTCCGAGGACCAGGAGTCCCTGCACGCCCCTGGACCAGCTGGGCTGCTCTCCCTGCCGGCACCGCCCACCCGCCCTTAGCGTGAAAAGGCTGCCTCACCTGGGTTACAGCGGATTCCCTATCTAAACGCCGCACGAGCAACAAGGACATTGTTTTTCCCCTGCAAGGGAGCCAGTTCTGTCCGTGTGCCACGCCTCGCCGGACCCGCTTCGCGGGTCCCGCGGCGCGGCTTCAAGCTGACATTGGACCATCGCCAAGGGGGCTAACTTCCACAGACCGGCAGGGCTGCGAGCAACTGCGGGGACTCCGAGGACCAGGAGTCCCTGCGCGCCCCTGGACCAGCTGGGCTGCTCTCCCTGCCGGCACCGCCCACCCGCCCTTAGCGTCAAAAGGCTGCCTCACCTGGGTTACAGCAGATTCCCTATCTAAACGCCGCACGAGCAACGAGGACATTGTTTTCCCCTGCAAGGAAGCCAGTTCTGTCCGTGTGCCACGCCTCGCCGGACCCGCTTCGCGGGTCCCACAGCGCGGCTTCAAGCTGACATTGGACCATCGCCAAGGGGGCTAACTTCCACAGACCGGCAGGGCTGCGAGCAACTGCGGGGACTCCGAGGACCAGGAGTCCCTGCGCGCCCCTGGACCAGCTGGGCTGCTCTCCCTGCCGGCACCGCCCACCCGCCCTTAGCGTCAAAAGGCTGCCTCACCTGGGTTACAGCGGATTCCCTATCTAAACGCCGCACGAGCAACGAGGACATTGTTTTTCCCCTGCAAGGGAGCCAGTTCTGTCCGTGTGCCACGCCTCACCGGACCCGCTTCGCGGGTCCCGCAGCGCGGCTTCAAGCTGACATTGGACCATCGCCAAGGGGGCTAACTTCCACAGACCGGCAGGGCTGCGAACAACTGCGGGGACTCTGAGGACCAGGAGTCCCTGCGCGCCCCTGGACCAGCTGGGCTGCTCTCCCTGCCGGCACCGCCCACCCGCCCTTAGTGTCAAAAGGCTGCCTCACCTGGGTTACAGCGGATTCCCTATCTAAACGTCGCACGAGCAACGAGGACATTGTTTTTCCCCTGCAAGGGAGCCAGTTCTGTCCGTGTGCCACGCCTCGCCGGACCCGCTTCGCGGCTTCAAGCTGACATTGGACTATCGTCAAGGGGGCTAACTTCCACAGACCGGCAGGGCTGCGAGCAACTGCGGGGACTCCGAGGACCAGGAGTCCCTGCGCGCCCCTGGACCAGCTGGGCTGCTCTCCCTGCCGGCACCGCCCACCCGCTAGTTAATTGGATAGCCATATAAAGGAAGTACCGTTCCCGCTGCGCGGGAGCGCGCGGGAGGGCGCCGGGAGAAGCCCGGGACAAGGGAGGGACCGTCTGTGGCCGTCAGGGGCTGAAGGAGGCTGGGCTGGGCCCACTCTCTTTCGCCTGTACCTTCTTGAAACTTGCTATACCAAGGAATAGGTCACGGACATGCCCTCACCTGCACCATGTGACACTCCATCAAGGGTGGGGGGAACAACACTGGGACTCTAGACAACTATTTTAAATCTGCTAAGGGAGAAGGGGGAAAAGAAAGCTCCCTAGAGAAGCGCAGGGCAGAGCGCCGCCGCTCCATTGAAATCATGAAAAGCAGACCCCTTAGCGAGATAATTCCCTATCCCATCTCCCAAGAGGAAGGCACCCTTAATGATAGCCAGGATCCATCAACCCAAGATGGCGTTCCCCTACAACTACGGGATAGTATCACCACCCCCGGCACATTGTCCGAACAGATCATGGAGGCCATCCCACCCTTAATCTCTACCAATATGGCTATTGACTTGGTCACCCAAACCCCCCCGCCAGACAAAATCAAGAAAAATAAGCCTAAGCAAATTGTTGTGGCGGAACTGCACCGCCCCCCACCCAATAAGCGCAGAAGGAAGACGAGAGGGGGACAGGGGAAGACCAAAATATCCCACTTAGACTTTGGCAAAAAACACAAACCTGCACTCAATCCCGTCAGGGTCAGAGAGAATGTGCACACCGTTACTTCTCCTAAGGACACAAGTGCTACCACTGCGGCTACAAACAGTGATCTGGGGGTTAACCCGCCCAACACAGCTCCCTCCCTTACATCCCTAGGGAGTATAGAATTCCTACTCCGTTCTCTATTGCTGCCCATTAGCGAAAGCCTGAGATTAGGCTTACTATCCTAGAGGCAACTCTAACTACTCTGAACACCTCAGTTAGTAAGCAGACTAGAATTACGGGGCCTAATGTACCTCCAGGAAACTTCCCCAACAAACAAAATCCTCCCTCTAATATAGGAGACTCGCAGGGTGCTAACGTAGGAGCTTCACAGGGCGCCGCCACTGCTCCCCCCTTGCAGCCACTTATGGCTATCCCTGTTCCGACCCCACGAAGCATTTTAAATATTATGCCCCCTCAAGTAATAGACCCTGCCCCCCACAGTACAGAGCTAGCCATAAATCCTGGGTTCCCCCCCAATGCCAGTATCTCCTCTCCACCTCCTGGCCAGCCCGCCCAAAGACCACGGAGACCAGATCTGCCACCGGAAGCCAATAGCCTTATGGTGGTTTTAGCGGGTGCCCCCTCTTTACAAAGGGGTGAAAACGAAGATTTCCAATCTCTAAAGAAGAAAGTCATTAAATGGCTGAATTGGAACAGACCCCTACCACCACATTTTAATAATGAGATCATCATGGTCAGAAGGGTCCCATGGGTGGGGAAGACGAGGAAAACAATAGTAGGGGACTGCATAATGGTGACCTTCAGGGACCTTGGTACCGTCTTACATATTTGCGCAGGGTCAAACAGATCATTGGATTCCACCATACAGACCTTGCCAGTCTCCTTCTTTTTTCCACCCATCCGCATGCACTATGACCTGCCGCAAGGCAATTGGACAAGGGTGGAACGGAGACCCAGATACAAAGAATATGTACAACGACCAAATTACCAGCCGCCGGATACACCCTATTTCCACTTTAACCGCTTCAATTGCTTGAGCGGGCTTGATGGGGTTGATTGACTGTCCACTAACAATCTTGCGACCTTGGACAATGATTCTTGTGATCTCCTTGAGCCATCTGGATCCCCCGTTGATAATGTTCCCGATGTAACAACGACCTTGGACAATGGTCCCTGTGATCTCCTTGAGCCATCTGGATTCACCGTTGATAATGTTCCTGATGCAACAACTGGTGTAATCCCCGGAATTGTCTCCCTCCACTCTTCCATCCCGGCAACTCCCATCATTTAACATTTGAGACTAATCTGGTGGAATGTGGCCGGATTAGCCAATAAGTTGGCCGCTCAAGACTGGAAAACTTACATTGAGACTGGGGACGTTTGTATGTTCCAGGAGACCTGGGCAAGGGAAGACTATGGGCACCAAGGCTATCAGTCATTTTCCATTCCGGCCAGGTGGGAGGGCAAAGGACGCCCTTCAGGCGGGCTCACAACCTGGGTGGCATCCCACCTAGGTTGCGAGGCTACACGGTTACCGGCCCCCACCGACGATATCCTTGTGGTTCTATTGTCCTGGCCAAATCAAGCGAAACTCGCCTTAATAAACATCTACTCTAGGCCAGTTGGAATTGCCAGGGAGTCGCCCACCATAGACGAACTCTCGGACTATCTATCCAAAATACCAAGAGATCTACCCTATGTAGTGGGAGGGGATTTAAACTCCGATTTTGAGCCATTGCCAGGCCTTGTGGAGGGTTTTCCAATGGAAGAAGAGGTCAGGTGGTCAGTGCCTTCGGTAGAAGCTCCCCCCCGAAGGCATGGACTCCTGTAGCATTGCAGATCACAGCTCTCACCCTAAGGTTCGGAATTAGAGCCTGTAATGGGCGGATTAGATCTGACATACCCAGCAGAACCACCTATAACAGAGTGGGAAGAGAATCTCGCTTGGATTATGTCCTGGTACAGATAGCGAACTGGCCAGCCATTCGGGATTTTAGGGTTATGGAAAGGCTAGACAGCGATCACAATGCCCTTGAACTTGACCTCATTCACCCCGGCCTTCAAACCTGCACAACGTCCGGGGAGGGAAATAAACCTGAACTTCTACTGGAAAACAACAGGAGAAGAATCAGGTGGGAACATTTGGCCTCGAGTGAGGAGAAACACCCGAGGCTTTACGCAGGGTTGATACCTATTCTGGAAACTGTGGGAGATTTAGTCATCGGGGTGGGCAATAAAGACTCACAGGCCAAATTATATCAGGCTCATGAGGACCTCATAAAGGCTGCGGCCCCCAACCTTTTTAGTAATGTACAGAATTCAAGGAGGGGGCATACGTATAAATCCTCATGGTATAACACAGCCTGCAGAAGGGCAAAGGGGGAACTCCTTAGATCCATCAAGGAGGGTTTAGGTGGGGAGCAGTTAAGAGAAAGCAGACGGGCATACAAAAAACTTATTGCCCACGCTAAAACTGAATGGGAGGAGAACCAATGGGAAGAGCTTACTAAGTCCTTAGCGATAAAAGATCACCGAATGTTCTGGAGATTAGTAAGCGGGGGGTCGGTGAGTCTCCATTCGGCAATTGAGCCAAACATTGCACCAGGGGTGTGGCAGGCACACTTTCAATCCCTTTATAGCTCTGAGCCGGGAGAACCTACTAACGACACCGGTGCTGGTTGACCTGATTACGAGGGGGATCCAATAACATTGGACGAGGTCAAGGTTGCAATAACAGGACTAACCTCGGGTAAGGCGCCAGGATTGGACGGCCTACCCCGGGACCTGTTTAAGCAGGAGCCCAATGTCTGGGTCCCCTACCTTGCCGCTCTGTTCAATGGAGTTCTCAGCGGCATGGAAATTCCCAGTACCTGGCTGGGGGCGGAGGTGGTCCCTATATTCAAAAAGGGCTCGCCTCTCCTCCCAGTCAACTACAGACCAATCAGTCTAATCGATGTGTCACAGAAGCTGTTTGGCAGGGTATTGTTGAACCGGCTCCAGGATTGGGCAGAAGAGTTGGGTGTTCTTAGCCCGTACCAGGCGGGATTTAGAAAGGGAGTCTCCACAGTGGACCAGGTCTTTCGATTGAACATTATCTATTGGAGGGCAGCGATATTCGAGAGCGGCAGCCTATACACAATCTTTGTGGATCTGCGGGCCGCCTTCGACCTGGTGCCCAGAGGGAAACTCTGGAGCGGCCTGGCTGAGATGGGCGTTCCCCCGGACATCCTGATAATCTTGCAGAGATTACATTCCAACAACTATGCTCGAGTGAGGTGCAGGAGGTCTGGGGCATTGACGGATAGATTCCCCGTTGATCGAGGGGTCAGACAGGGTTGTGTATTGGCACCAACCCTGTTTTGCCTCTTTGTCAACGGGGTAATCGCCCACCTAAATGCCACCGAATACACTGACGCCCCCAAATTGAACGGCAGCAGGGTGCCTGCAATCATGTTTGCAGACGACACCCTGCTGCTGTCCAAAACCCCAATGGGGATACAGAGGATCCTCGATTCATTCGTGGCCTTTTGCACTGATAGGGGCCTAGAAATTAATGCGGCTAAAAACAAGTTTATGGTCCTGAACCCAAGTCAAAAATTGCGGCCGAATCCGATACTGGGAGCCTCACGGCTCGAGAGAGTTTCCACCTTTGAATATCTTGGTGTAACTCTCAATGAAACTATGACTTGGGGATCACACCAGAGTAGGGCCAACCTTAAATTGGTACAGACTACAGGGGGTATTACGCGGATGATGAATGGCTCCACATACCGTCCGCTGGGGCCACTCATCCAGATCTATAAAGCACAGGCCAGGGGCGCTACTATCTATGGGGCGGAATTGTGGGGACATACATCTTGCCGCAGTCTGTCCTTAACTGAGAACAACTTTACTAGACAGATAGTGGCACTTCCGCCCAGCACCCCGCTCCTCCCCCTGAGGTTAGATCTGGGTTTGCGACCAATAGCTGACGAACTAGGTTTGAGACCCATAGCCTTCTGGCGAAGGCTATGGAGTAGCGATGAACTCCTTGCCTATAGGGCGGAACTGATGGAGCTACTGACTCACCCGAAAGCGCTACTGATCCCCTGGATAAAATATATCCAAAAATCCTGTACGATACTGGGGTTTCCTGAGCTTTGGTCCGACCCTGCTAATGCCTCATTAAATATCTCAAAGAGAGCTCTGGCCATCGCTTACCACGAACAAAAACTAGCCATGGCCCTAGATAGCCAGGATGAAGGGTCACTAACTTCTGTATTTGCACAAAGCAAGGACTCGTACAGGTTGGAGAGGGTTTTAGACGCCATCTCCCCCGTGCTGGCGAAGAAGCTGTTTCTCCAATGGAGATATGGCACATTGCCCCTTCGATCTTTTACCAGCTCCTGGTCATCACCGCCCTCCACTAAACAGTGCCCGGCTTGCTCTGGCGCGGAGGAAAGCGATTTACACGTGGTCCTGTTTTGCCCAGCTTACAATGTAGCGAGGAAATACTGGCTCCTACCACTGATCAGAAACCTGGGTTGCAGGGAGTACCTCCCAATGTACATAATTTTAAAAACTGATGCTTCAAGCCTAACTGTGTTTGCATTAGCAAAATTCCTCACCAATATCTGGCACACTCGCACCCGTATTTTGAAGATGCAGGATCCCTCCTAATTTTAAGGTCTACAGTTTTAAATGTAATTTTATCAGTATGCAATTCTAAAGTTTTATACTGTATAAGTACGCATTGATCGACTATGTATGTTGATTTTATATGTCTTATTGTATATCTTTGATGGCCAATGGCCGAAATAAAGATTGTAAACTTGAATACAAATAAAGTTATACAAATTGGTGTGGAGTAGGCAGGGGCCCCCCAGATCACTGCTACTCTCAAGAGCACAAAAAACCCCAATAAGGTCAATCTTTCTTTTTCAATGCAGCCCTGTTTCCTTTAAGGAGAAAGAGCTGAATAAAACACGGATTATTTTATTGAAAGACAATCACAGACTTGGTGGTCTGCTAACTACAGCAAGCCATCAACCCTGTGATGGTCTCTAGAGTATGTCACAACTTTCTACCTACCTTATGAATATTATTGACCTAAATCGAATTGCGATCCACACCTAATCTGAATTTTCTGAGTAACATATTTGTACATGGGTTGGGTCAGAAATGTATAGCCCTCAGTTTGAAAGGTCTTTTTGTACTAGATGGAGAAACCATTCATGTACAAAGTGTTATATGTGAATGATTCTGTACAGAGACACCACTGAACTTGAGCAGGCTAATGGCAGCCATCTAGCAGGTAGAGATATGCTAACACCTAAACTTAGATGCTATTTAGTTGCAATAGGAATTTTACATTTAAAAAACATCTAGTGAGGTTGGGCCGCCCTGAGACCATGGCAACAGCTGCAACCGCCATTCTCTGGCGGTTGCCCAGTGGTCCTGAGGCTGCAATATGCTTTGTGGGACCACAGCGATCACGCCAAGCATACTGGAGTTTTCCTCTCTGCAATGAGCCCGCCATGAAAATTCTGGTGGAGACGAAGAAAAGAGGTCCCTACAGGGCCCCCTAATGCCTCACACCATGTGGCTGCACACAGAGGGAACAACATGTGCCCCCCTGTGTGCATACACCCGAGTACCTGCCCGGCACAGAATGCAGCAGTACGTGCCGTGCAGGCACTATCTTTGAGGTTCTCATAGGTACTGCCCTGGGAACTAAAACTGCCCACCAGACCAGGAGAAACCTCCTGATCTGGCAGGCCGTTCCTACATGAGTTTGGCAGTGAGAGAGCCGGGCAGTCCCGCAGCACCAAACTCATAATGAGTGACATGCCTGTTTTACTAGTGATATTTTTATTCAGGTTGCGCCACACATTTTTTCACTAGTATTATTTTTTGTGATTGCGATAAGAATAAGTCACAACCAACCTTATCAAGCACTCAAATCACATGTAACTACAATGTTGCAATGTCACTTAAACCCTCTATAGCTGCAACCTAAAGACGCAGAGAGAAAATAAATCCCCATCTAACTGAACAGGAGCAGGCATATTACGTAGCTGGAATTTAGTTTTACAATAAAAATAAATAAAAAGGTACTCTTTGAACTAACCGTGTCAATGAAAATATAGGATCTATTTTTAGACGGATATGAGCAATGTACAGTCACTCAAAGAGAAGGGAGCAAATGAGAAAAGTGGGCTGATACATTTCCCCATGCTATATGATGTGGAAGGCAGAAGTGCATTGTGAATGACAGTTCAACTGACCAATTTATAAAGACTGACAGCCAAAAGCCCCTATAAGTACGTACAGTATGTAGTTTTGTGAAAGACAATTGCCAGGCAGGCCAAGCTTTCTCAAAGCCCAGACCTAAAAAAGGGGGTTGAGGGGACCATTTTGGATCCAGGTGGTAATTAGGTTCAAGATGTTTACAGCATGGAAATAAGTATTGGTTCGGTTGTGTCCAAAAAGCAAGCATATTTGAATAACATAAATCACATTCACTCTAAATATAAAAATGTCTGAATGGAAACCCTAATATCATAGAATGAAGTATGGTTTAGCTTCCACCATAAAATTTTTTACTGCAATGTGTGTCTTGCCTTGACTATTTTAAGCATGGTAAGTAAGAAATGACCATGTATTCTTCATCTTTGTCCATTATTCCTATACATATTGCAAGTCTTCATGAAGCAGGCCCATACTGTGATGACCTTCATAGTCAATGGGATTGAACCTGGGAGCACTGATTACTGCTTCTTTTGCTTCCATGAAGCTCACAACCTCTCTTTGTATATGTACACAAGCTGAATTAGTGACACAATCATGTATCTAGGCTCCAGAAAGCACCAAGTCTCTACACTGCAGTGCAGCCTACCCAAATGCCATTTTTCAACTCCAGGTGTCTTGGTACAGGCAGCACTTTGCAAATGCCAACAGGCCAAATCAGAGGTAAGAGTGAACATTGAACTTGTTTTTAACACTGTATTCACTAGCTACCACCCCCATCTCCACTTAAGTCAGTCGAGGCAGAACTGATTGTCACAGTGCCACAAGCATGGAGCTTCCAGAAAGATCTGCTCTGGCATCATTTGAGCTGCAAAGTTACACCAATGCTGGTCTTTCTCGCAGGCAAACACTTGCATTATGTTGTGCCTTGTGGGGCTTGGTGCCACTGTGTACCTAAAAAAACTGACACCCAGTGAGTTGGTGATGTGCTTAGTGCTCCATGAAGTGAACATCACTCCACGATGCACCAAAGGATTGGGAGCCCCGCAAAGCCCTGTTTACACATTACAGGCATCAGGCGGCACAAGGTTTGGGGGCAGCAGCCTCATCCTCCCTCCCCCGGATCTTATTTGCAGCCGTCGCAAGGGAATCACCAGCACCCCCCCTCTTAAATTTGGCCGGCGGCAAACACAAGGCCGCCATGGGCAGCGAAAGGCCTAGCTACGTCACTGACCACTCATCAGGTCTTAGATTCCAGCAGGGCACATAACATCCCTGTTGCGGTCCCTGTTAGAAGTGCCTTAAGTTTGGAACCTGTCAATGCTCAGTTTCTCAACAGACACTGTCTGTCTGTGACTCTGTGATATTCTTACTGCCCCACAATTATGCCCTACGTTTGGTATGGATATAACATATATAAAAAGAGATATCATTATACACCATGTTCGATGGGACACACTGGCGAGTGTCAAGGTCCAGACCTGAGGTCAATCATTAATTGGAAAACTGCCAACTTTATGGATTTTTGTTATTTGGGAAAAATCCCTAAGCTGTCTCCTGAAATGGCAAATAGATGTCAGAAAACAGTCCCTTTTCTGGTTCTTGACATCTTGAAACACCACATATTGTGTTGCTTCAGTTCATATTCTAGAAAAGATGTTCTGTAAGCTTTAGATTTCTGTTGCATACAGCACTGCAACCAATACTTTTGTATACACTTTGAACTGACTTTGGCTCTTCTCGTGCTCATTATTGGATGTTGTTTTCTGTATTTAAAATCCCTAGGCCTGTTTTGATGGCGTTCTTCTCTATTCATATATTTCTCTTGCCCAAAGAGCGTTTAGGCTTTACCCTGCTTTCTTTGGTAAAGTATGTTATGTTATTAAGATTTATATAGCGCACGAATACCAAATAATGTCTTGGCACTAACAGTCCAGAAAGCAGGCAGGTGAACTATTCATTGAATAACCAAGTCTTTAGGGCCTTGCGAAAGGATTTAAGAGATGGAAGATTTCTGAGGGAAGGGCGCGCCAAAGTTTCGTGGCTCCCACAGTAAAGCTTCTACCCGCCCCCCCCAGTTAGCCTTACAGAATCTTTGAGAGAGCATCAAATTGGTCCCTTTGGACTTAGGACATCTATTTGGGCAGTACCAGTTCAATAAACGCCACAGAAACTGAGGGTTGATATCTTGGAGTGTCCTATATGTGACACATAAGGCATTAAACTTGATGCAACCCTTGACTGGATGCCAATGCAGTCTCCTAAGGTGATTACCTTTCATTTGAAACTTAGGGATCCCTAGCAGAAGTCTAGCAGCTGCATTCTGGATCATCTGCAAACTATGAGTCTGCTTCATGGGCATTCCGAGATAGAGCCCATTGCAGTAGTCCAATTTGGCCCTAAATAGAGAGGCACTCACTGTTTTTCTGCTTTCTATTTGGATTAGGGGTAAGATTTTCTTGATACTCTTGAGTAGAAGTAAACTAGCTGACTCTGCACACACCTTTCCCCTCCTGAGGCGGAAGCCGGGAGGTCTCCTGCTTTTCTTTCAATTTTAAACTAATTTTCGTGATTTTACTCGTTTTTTCACCTGTGCTTGCTAATTGTATTTTCTAGCCTGCAGCAGTGTGTAGAGACCCCCCAGCGCTCAGCAGCGCTTAAAAACTCTTTTTTCCCCCCTCCCTGCAGCTCCGGTCCCACCCTCGGCTGAGTGTTGATGCCGAGGGCTGGGCGCCGGTTTTGGCGGCCATCTTGGTTTGGGCTGGGTTGGGGAGGCCATAGACAAGGACTATAAAAATAGGCACTTACGGCTCCGCGCAGCGGACGCGACCAGCGGATGCGCCGGACCTGCGCCGGAGTCGTGCCAGAGTCCTGCCCGTCTGCGCCCGTCAGCGTCCCGGAAGCGTCTGGCGTGGCTGGTACCTCTGGCCACTATGCTCTCCTACTCCGCTCAGGAGCTATACTCTTTGCGTAACTGGAATGCGTCGTGTTACACGGTTTTTCCTGGCCGATATAGGGGTAAACATACGTGCCCTGCTTGCCATTGGCACCCTGTTCGCTCCCTCCCTTCCCCTATCCCTGCTAAGGAGTGTAGCATAAAACACCTTTGTTTACTCCTCAATACGAGGTCGTTGCACCGACACACTCAAGAGATTTTTGATCTCCTCTCAACGACCAGTCCTACCTGTCTGATGCTTACTGAAACATGGCTGAATGATTCCTCCCACCCGGACATTGTGGCAGCCATCCCCACGGACTATACCATCCATCGACAGGACAGAGACAAGGGTAGGGGAGGAGGAGTTGCCTTGGTTGTTAAAAAATCTTTTCCGTGCACGGTCACGCATACTCACACCATCGCAGGGGCGGACTCTTTAGCCTTTACCATCTCCCTATCGCCGCAACAAGCGCTGAAGGGTCTGATTGTTTACAGACCTTCGGGCCCAGTGGGATCCTTTCTTGATGATCTCCAGCAGGCCATGTCGATCCTTGTCCTTAGATCGGAGCTGTGCCTACTGGCGGGAGATTTTAATTTCCATATGGACGACCATAATGACCAGGACGCCATCAAATTGCTGGATATTGCATCCACTTTAGGCCTTTCTCCCTATCTTTCTGGTCCGACCCACAACAAAGGTCACACACTCGATCAGGTGTTTTCCACCACACCTATCATGGCTGTAACTCTTCTGCCAGTCGTCTGGTCTGATCATTATCTTGCCCACTTTGAAATACCTTCTACTGTGACCTCTCCGGCCAGTGTCATGAGGCAGCAGGGCAGCAGCTATAGGGCATTCCACCGGGTGACCCCAGACATGCTAACGCATGCTCTGGCAGATCACCCTGTTTCCTGTACTGGCGACCTGGAGAAAGATCTGGAGAGCCTACAATCCTGGCTTCTTGCCAGACTAAATGAGCTCGCTCCCTCACAGCCACCCAGATCTGCTGCCCGGCGGGTCTCTGCCCCCTGGTTTACGGAGGATTTAGCCCACGCTCGTAGGCAATGTAAAGCTGCTGAGCGGGCGTGGAGAGTCCAGTATGAGCCTGAAGCCAAACAACGCTATAAAATCATGATGAAGTCCTACCACGATCTTATCTTACAGGGCAAGAAATGTTACTTCGCTAAAAGGATTGAAGACGCAGCTAACTCCTGTAAGGAGATTTTTTCAATTGTACGTAATTTCACCAGCCCCCGGACAACCTATACTCAGGGTGCCCCGGTGGAGACCTGGGCTAACACTATTGCCAATTTCTTCACCACTAAAATCAGGCTAATTCAGGATTCTTTCCCGTCGAGAGCGTTAGATGATTTATCTACGATGCCGACGGAGACAGCCTTCCTGTCTCCTCCTGGCCCAGCTTTGCTAGACTTTCCTCCCCTTCCAGTTGCCGCATCCTTAGCCTTGATGAGGAACCTTAAATTAGGCTCACTGTTAGATCCGTGTCCAGCAAAATTCTTAGCGAAAATGGCAGATGTCATTAATCCCATAGCTAATCCTATACTCAATTTATCCCTGAGTCAGGGTTTTCTGCCCCAGGCCTGGAAGCAAGCCATGGTCATCCCCCTGATCCAGAAGCCCAATCTTGATCCAGAGGCGCCTTCTAATTATAGGCCAATCTCGCTCCTTCCAGCACTGACCAAGATCCTGGAGAAACACGTGCACAGCGTGCTTTCTAACTTCCTGGAGTCTAATGAGTTACTTCATGAATCCCAATCGGGCTTTCGTTCCAACTTAAGCACCGAGACGGCGCTCCTGGAAGTCTCGGAGATCGTGAAGGAGGTGCTGGACACAGGAGGCAGGGTGATGTTAGTCATGTTAGACCTGTCGGCGGCGTTTGACACCGTCCCCCACGAGGATCTCCTCACTAGACTTCATAACATCGGTCTAGGGGGGACGGTGCTCAACTGGTTTCGTTCCTTTCTGGCCAACCGCCGGCAGACGGTCTGGGTCCCACCCGGGTCCGCCGAGATGCCGCCATTGGGAGTCGGAGTGCCTCAGGGCTCTGTACTGAGCCCCACTCTATTTAACATCCTTATGACCCCTCTGGCGACACTGGCGGAGTCCTACGGGGCCCGGATCGTCTCCTATGCTGACGACACCCAGCTTCTATTCACCTGTCGTAAGAGCGAAGAGTTCGATGGAGAAAGGATCTGCGAGTGCCTTGGAGCTGTCTTTAGCTGGTTTTCACACAACAGCCTCAAATGCAACTCGGACAAATCCGAAATACTATTCTTCGGATGCCCATCAGAACCAGATTGGCAGGGATGGTGGCCTGCTGACATGTTCCCTCCCACTCAGTCCTCTAAGTGGGCTAAGAACCTGGGGGTTAAAATTGACAACGAGCTCTCGCTCAAATCCCAGGTTTCCACTCTTACGGGAACATGCTTTGGGATACTCAGAATGTTGCGCAAGTTCTTTCCCCTTCTCTCGAAGGGACATCGGAGGATCACTGTTCAGGCACTCATAGGGTCCAGATTGGACTATGCAAATGTCCTATATCTGGGTCTGCCTGAATACCTCCTCCAGCGTTTGCAGGTTACTCAGAACGCTGCTGCTCGTGCAATTTTTGGCCTGCACCGCCGCACCAGTGCCTCCAATCTCCTTGTATCCCTTCACTGGCTTCCGGTGCGGAAGAGGATACTTTTCAAGGCCATGACTCTCGCCCATAAGGCCTTGCATGGCAATGGTGCCAAATATCTTCAGAGGAGGCTGGACTTCTATCGACCTGTACGATCCCTCAGGTCAGAATCTTTGGCTTTGGCTCGGGTGCCACGCATCAAAAGGGCTCGGCTAGGCGGCCGGTCCTTTAGCTTTCTTGCTCCGCAGCTATGGAATTCCTTACCGGTGTCCTTGCGAAACACCGCTAACCTGCTTGCCTTCAGAAAAGACTTAAAAACCTGGCTGTTCACTGGATAATCTGCCCCCTCTTTTAGGCCCCTGCTCTTTTTACTGTTATGTTTTCCAGCTCTTTCTTTGGTCTGGAGCACAAAAGCGCCGGGACACTCCTTTGGAGTAGCCGTTGCGCTATAAAAGTCACATTTAACATAACATAACATTTAACATTTAACATGATACTGCCTTGACTTGTGCTTCAAAATGTAGTCTCTGGTCTATAGGCACTCCTAAATTTTTTGCTTTGGTGACTGGGGTGGGTGCTGCTCCCAATCCATCCGGCCACCAGATCTGTGTCCACTTAGGGGAAAATTCCCAAATAAAATCACCTCTGTCTTTCCTGAATTAAGCTTGAAGCAGTATCTTGTATAACATCACAAGATACTTAGGGGTATATTTATGAAAGGCTTGCATTGCATTTGCACCATGCAGTGTGGTACATGCATGACGCAATCCTTTAAGTCAGATTTTTGGTGCCACGCACAGCCACTTTGTGTGACTTCATAAATCTGGAGTAACGCAACACATTGCAAATTGCTGCATTGTGCTACTGTGCCTTGTGAAGCCATTCCATGGGCATTGCGCTAGTGTTTCCAAACAACTCCCATAGATGTTGACGCATTCCCATATTTACAAGAACTTGTAAATGCCTTCCCTGGGGTGGCATAACAAGGAGAAAAATCTCTATTTGTAGAAATATCTCTATTTCTCCTTGTTTCTTCCTCTTTCTATGTGTATGTCATTCTGCTGCACACTTAGACAGAGTAACATGCCTCCCAGTATTGGTGTTGTGAAGGAAGGGGCCCCTGCTTACACAAAAAACAACGCAGCATGCATGATGCAAGGATGACTGTGTTGGTGCTAGGCAGCCAAAAGGATGCCAGGGTATGAGAAAGGACAGGAATGTGCTGTATTGAATTAAACATAGAAAAACCAAATGGGAGGATGTCTTCCCTGGACCGGAAATAAGCACCCTTGCTCACTTGGCCACTGGATTCAAGATAGCCTGGCTGATGAGGATTATGAATCCGAAACTGGTCACAGGATGCTTGTTTCCGGTCCAGGGAAGACATTGCTTGGCAGTTCGGGCTGGACTGTTCCCATGAGGCACAGGGTCAGGCTGATTTGCATATGACCATGTCTGAAGGGGGTGGATGAGTGAGCTAAAGAATGGTAATGGATTAAACCAGATCATTTGACTGGGAGTGAGTGTTTGATTTGCTCTAACGCTCCGTCCATCATCCCCTTTTGTATCGCTTTGTTCGCCCTAAATTGGCAGGGTATGTTCAGACGTGAGTCCCTTGCTCACTTGGCCACTGGATTCAAGATAGCCTGGCTGATGAGGATTATGAATCCGAAACAAGTCCCAGGATGCTTGTTTCCGGTCCAGGGAAGACATGGCTTGGCAGTTCGGGCTGGACTGTTCCCATGAGGCACAGGGTCAGACTGATTTGCATATGGCCATGTCTGAACTGGGGTGGCTGAGTGAGCTAAAGAATGGTGATGGATTAAACCCTGGATCAGTTGACTGGGGGTGAGTGTTTGATTTGCTCAAACACTCCGTCCATCATCCCCTTTTGTATCGCTTTGTTCGCCCTAAATTGGCAGGGTAAGCTCAAACGTGAGTCCCTTGCTCACTTGGCCACTGGATTCAAGATAGCCTGGCTGATGAGGATTATGAATCCGAAACCGGTCCCAGGATGCTTGTTTCCGGTCCAGGGAAGACATGGCTTGGCAGTTCGGGCTGTACTGTTCCCATGAGGCACAGGGTCAGACTGATTTGCATATGGCCATGTCCGAACTGGGGTGGCTGAGTGAGCTAAAGAATGGTGATGGATTAAACGCGGATCAGTTGACTGGGGGTGAGTGTTTGATTTGCTCAAACGCTCCGTCCATCATCCCCTTTTGTATCGCTTTGTTCGCCCTAAGTTGGCAGGGTATGCTCAGACGTGAGTACCTTGCTCACTTGGCCACCGGATTCAAGATAGCCTTGCTGATGAGGATTATGAATCTGAAACCGGTCCCAGGATGCTTGTTTCCGGTCCAGGGAAGACATGGCTTGGCAGTTCGGGCCGGTCTGTTCCCATGAGGCACAGGGTCAGACTGATTGACCGCCCACAGACTCTGTATGATCTGTTTAATAGGACAGATATTTTAAACATTTCTATCCTCGTAGTGGGATTCTGAGAAATTACCTGCTACAGCGTTATGTTTGTCCATGGTATCAATGGCTTTCGTGTGCTCTAGAATGCATTTCTTTACTGGATGAATTGTGCTCCCAACATATCTTTTTTCAACAGAGGCATACAAGGACATATACTACATAATTGGAAGTGCACATGAGAAACTGTGTTATGGTTTTCTCTCTCCTGCCAAAAGGTACAGGGTAATGTTATATGGTATCACTATTCTTTCATGCTTTAAATTTTTTTACATGGAAAGAAACCATTCACACCTCCAACAGTCCCTAAAAGTCACCCTGCATTAGATAATCCCTTAACAACTCATCCCTCCTGTATATTATTTTAGGGGTCTCCCCTAGGTGGTTACTCATGAGGGAGTCACATTCCTGCTTTATCCAATTTCTTTGTACAGTACTTTTCACCCTTTTTGACTTGTAATTGAAGGTGGTAATAAATCGTACATCATGTCCTATTGTCTCATGCTTGGGTTTTCTGTTACTGAAGCAGCCTCGAACATCTTGGAAACGTTGGTGAATCAACAGCTTTCCACCTTCCTAGCTGACAACAATTTGCAATACCATCCCAATCTGGCTTTAGGGCACACCACAGCACAGAGGTGATGTTATTGGAGGTCTCAGAATCTATTAAGACCAGCTTGGATTCTGGACTTATTATTGCTCTGGTGCTGTTGGACCTGTCAGCTGCATTTGATATGGCGGATGACATCTTGCTTCACAGATTAGAACATCTAGGGGTGACAGGCTCAGCCTTAGGCTGTCTGGGTTCTTTTCTTGAGATATTAGAGCAGATAGTTTGGATGAAGCCTTATGCCTGGAAGAAGTGATGATTGCCACAGGGCTCCTCCCTGAGACCTACTCTCTTCAACATTTATATGACCCCCTTGGAATATTTGGTTCATTCCATTCGCACTAGGAGCTCCTGCTCACGTATGATTGGGATTCCGCAAGTGCAAAAGATGCATTTGCATTTTGCTTGAAGACGCTGCTTGAATGGCTCAGAGCCAATAAATTGCAGCACAACTCAGACAAAACCAAGATCTTACTGTTTTGGCTGAATCCACTGCCCAAATGGACAGGAGCATGGGGAGCAATGCCCAACAGCGTTCCCCTGCCCTTTCCAGTGACAGTGGCTAGATATCTGGGCATTATGTTGGGTCTCAACAATTTTTCAGTGCTCATGTGGCAGCAGTTGTAAAATCATGCTTTTGGTTTGTCGCACGCTGAGGAAATTTCTCAACTGCCTTCCTCATGATGCCCAAGTCACTGTAGTCAGGGCACTGATTCTCTCTAGGCTAGACTATGCCAATGTCCTGTACTTGGGTTTTCCTGATTATTTGGTCCATCATTTACAAGTAGTTCAGAACATGGCAGTCCGTCTACTCCATAAAATGCTTAAGCATGCATTGGCATCTCAGCTACAGGAGAAACTGCATTGGTTACCAGTTCGGCAATACATCGTATACAAGGCTCTGACACTGAGCCATCAAGCCCTTCACAACAAAGGGCTCATGTACCTAAATGAGAGGATCAAGGATTACAGACCTGGGAGTTTCCTGCACTGCAGTGGTCTCCTCTGGGTCGCCCGATTTAAAAAGCAGTGCAGAGGGGGCTCCTCTATTACAGTCAAGGTAGCCAACATATAAAACCAGATGCCTGGGCATCTGAGATCCATCACTGAGGAAAGAAAATTCACTATAGAGTTGAAAACATTTTTATTTAAACTTTAGGTATTGTAGGACTCCTGTTGTTCCTTGCTTCTTTTCCATCTCTAATTGTCTAAGCACTGAGACACTCTTGAAGACGCTTACACGATATAGGAACCTCTCCCTAAATGATTGATTCATTCATTCATTCACTGAACAGAGTAGAGTCCCTGGTGTTTTGTGTCTCCCTCTCTACTGATTTCTTAATTACCCCTTTTGGGTAAATCCTGTCTCTGAATTGTGTTGACATGTTCTCTTGCTCTCTAAAAGATTTATGCATACTGCAATTTCTCCTTGCTTTCAGCAGCTCCTCATGCTCCATTAAAATACTTCTTGGGGGCTGCTGAGGGCATGAAGAATGCTGTTATCAGCTAGTGGTTATAAGCTCGTAACCAACATATTGTTCTGGACTTCTACCTGTACATCTAAGAAAATGACATTCTCCTTGCTTACATGGGCTGAGAGTCTCAGGATGTCACCATTCTTATTGAGTTCATCGCTAAATCTGAGTGCCTCTTCACTTTACAGTATTTTTAGCTGTAGATCAAGTGGCCAGCTGTGCTCCTGTTTTCCTTTGTCGCTATGATTGTGAACAAGGCTGGTTGCCCTGGATGAAATGAGTTGTGTGCCATTGTAAATAAACATCACATCACTGCTGAACACCCTGAGCATGTGCAACTTACTTCTTTGGATGGGATGAAGCAGAGGCATAAGGAGATATATATGTATGTATATATAAAAGTAACTACAAAAAGTTTACATACACCTAATTTTCAATATTAGCACTAAAATAAAACTAAAATTAGCAAAGATAAACAACCAACTAAAATATGTAACCTTGTTTAAATATTAAAATAAACATATAAAAATACAGAGACACCACTGAATTTGAGCAGGCTAATGGCAGCCATCTAGCAGGTGGAGATATGCTAACACCTAAACTTAGATGCTATTTAGTTGCAATAGGAATTTTACATTTAAAAAACATCTAGTGAGGTTGGGCCACCCTGAGACCATGGCAACAGCTGCAACCGCCATTCTCTGGCGGTTGCCCAGTGGTCCTGAGGCTGCAATATGCTTTGTGGGACCACAGCGATCACGCCAAGCATACTGGAGTTTTCCTCTCTGCAATGAGCCCGCCATGAAAACTCTGGTGGAGACGAAGAAAAGAGGTCCCTACAGGGCCCCCTAATGCCTCACACCATGTGGCTGCACACAGAGGGAACAACATGTGCCCCCCTGTGTGCATACACCCGAGTACCTGCCCGGCACAGAATGCAGCAGTCCGTGCCGTGCAGGCACTATCTTTGAGGTTCTCATAGGTACTGCCCTGGGAACTAAAACTGCCCACCAGACCAGGAGAAACCTCCTGATCTGGCAGGCCGTTCCTACATGAGTTTGGCAGCGAAAGAGCCGGGCAGTCCCGCAGCACCAAACTCATAATGAGTGACATGCCTGTTTTACTAGTGATATTTTTATTCAGGTTGCGCCACACATTTTTTCACTAGTATTATTTTTTGTGATTGCGATAAGAATAAGTCACAACCAACCTTATCAAGCACTCAAATCACATGTAACTACAATGTTGCAATGTCACTTAAACTCTCTATAGCTGCAACCTAAAGACGCAGAGAGAAAATAAATCCCCATCTAACTGAACAGGAGCAGGCAAATTACGTAGCTGGAATTTAGTTTTACATTAAAAATAAATAAAAAGGTACTCTTTGAACTAACCGTGTCAATGAAAATATAGGATCTATTTTTAGACGGATATGAACAATGTGCACAGGCTTTGCACAGTCACTCAAAGAGAAGGGAGCAAATGAGAAAAGTGGGCTGATACATTTCCCCATGCTATATGATGTGGAAGGCAGAAGTGCATAGTGAATGACAGTTCAACTGACCAATTTATAAAGACTTATAGCCAAAAGCCCCTATAAGTACGTACATTATGTCCTTTTGTGAAAGACAATTGCCTAGCCAGGTAGCTCAAGCTTTCTCAAAGCCCAGACCTAAAAAAGGGGGTTGAGGGAACCATTTTGGATCAGGGTGGTAATTAGGTTCAAGATGTTTACTGCATGGAAACAAGTATTGGTTCGGTTGTGTCCAAAAAGCAAGCATATTTGAATAACATAAATCACATTCACTCTAAATATAAAAATGTCTGAATGGAAACCCTAATATCATAGAATGACAGGCAAGCTTCCACCATAACATTTTTTACTGCAATGTGTGTCTTGCCTTGACTATTTTAAGCATGGTAAGTTAGAAATTACCATATTTTCTTCATCTTTGTCTATTATTCCTATAAATAATGCACGTTTTCAGGAAGCAGACCCATACTGTGATGACCTCTATAGTCAATAGGATTGAACCTGGGAGCACTGATTCCTGCTTCTTTTGCTTCCATGGAGCTCACAACCTCTCTTTGTATATGTACACAAGCTGAATTAGTGACACAATCATGTACCTAGGCTCTGGAAAGCGCCAACCCCCATATTCATCATGGTCATGTTTTGCGAGTCCTTAATAGCGAATTTGAAGGATTCGCTATTAAAGACTCGCAAAACGGGATGCATGTAGAAATCGCAATATTTTATGCGATTTCTACTGCTTCCTTATTTGTGATTCGCTAATTGCGAATCGTAAATAAGGAATGGCTTTCCCATTCATTCCTATGGGCCCAAAGGACACCCTGTAGCACCCCTGAAATGGTAATGTACACTGGTGTTGCGAATACACATGTCCAAAGGACATGTGTGTGTGTAACATACAACTTAGAAAAATGCACTTTTTGCTATTTTCCACATAGTTAGACTTTGCGGTAAATAGCGGCCCCAGATTGCGAATTCGCAACTTTTAAATGGTTCATGAATTGCATTTAAGGAATCTCAAATTGAGATTCCTTAAATGCAATTAATCGCAATTTAGCGATTTCTAGAATCGCGAGTTTTGCATTTGGGATGATGAATCCCAAATGTAAAAATAGCGCTCGCAAAGAGCCAGATTCTCAGAATCTGGCCCTTTGCGAGCCGATTTCGGCTTGAGGAATCTACCTGCATGTCTTCAGACTGCTGTGCAGCCTACCCACATGCCATTTTTCAACTCCAGGTGTCTTGGTACAGGCAGCACTTTGCAAATACCAACAGGCCAAATCAGAGGTAAGAGTGAACATTGAGCTTGTTTTTAACACTGTATTCACTAGCTACCACCCCCATCTTCACTTAAGTCAGTCGAGGCAGAACTGATTGTTATGTTATGTTATGCTATAAAAATTTGTAAAGCGCATGGCTGCCCCAGCAATAGGGTGTCCCAGCGCTGGCAGAGCGAAAAGTAGGAGGCTGGAGACTAGAAGGAAGTAAAAAGCCAGGTTTTAATCAGCTTCCTAAATGTCCAGTAGTCGCTGGTGCTGCGCACAGTCAGGGGGATGGAATTCCAGAGTGCATGCACCTTAGCTTTAAATGACCGACCTCCAGCTCTACAGCGGCGGACTCGTGGAATGCACATCAGGAGGAAAGCGCAGAGCACAAAGCCCGCTTAGGGACATAGGCTGTGCAAAGCTCCTGTAGAATTCGGGGACTTTGATTATGCATGATCCTGTGAGCTATACAGAGGGTCTTAAATTGAATTCTTTGTCTTATAGGCAACCAGTGGAGACGATGGAGAAGGTTGGAGGTGCAGCATAACCTAGGTAGAGCAAATAAAATGCGAGCCGCAGCATTTTGTACACGCTGAAGTCTGGCCGTGACAGATTTATTAGTGCCCAGCAATAGGCCATCGCAATAGTCCAGACGAGAAAGCACCACCGCCTGCACTATTAGTTGGCGGGTGGAGGCGTCAAAGAAGCCTAGAATCGTTTTAAGGCTATGTAGGAGGCCAAAGCAAGTGCCCGCCACCTTCTTAGCATGAGGCTCACAAATAAGGGCAGTGTCCATCACGACCCCAAGATCTTTGACAGTGTCCTTCAGTTGCGGAGGGGATCCTAGTGCCATGGGCCACCATTGGGGGTCCCATCTATGGGTGTCGCGGCCTACCAGGAGCAGTTCTGTTTCAGCAGATTTCAGCTGCAGGTAGTTCATGGTCATTCAATCAGAGATGGCCAAGATGTCCTCATGGAATTTCAGTTGGTCTGAAGCCAGGTTGTTAGTAAAGGTGAACACCAGCTGAGTGTCGTCCGCATAAGATGTCATTTTGATGTTATGCTCTTTAGCTAACAAGGCCAGAGGGTGGACATACACGTTGAACAGTGTAGGGCTTAGAGCCGAATCCTGGGGGATGCCGCACTTTAGAGGATAGATTTTGTCACAGTGCCACAAGCATGGTGCTTCCAGAAATATCTGCTCTGGCTTAATTTGAGCTGCAAAGTTACACCAATGCTGGTCTCTCTCGCAGGCAAACACTTGCATTGTGTGTGTGCCTTGTGGGGCTTGGTGCCACTGTGTACCTAAAAAAACTGACGCCCAGTGAGTTGGTCGTGTCTTGCTTTCCTAAGGTGTGCTTAGTGCTCCATGAAGTGAACATCATTCCAGGATGCACCAAAGGATTGAGAGCCTTGTTTACACATTATAGGCATCAGGCGGCACAATGTTTGGGGGCAGCGGCCTCACCCTCCCTCCCCCAGATCTTATTTACAGCCGTCGCAAGAGAATCGCCAAGAAACAACGAGGGTTTTGGCTAGAGCACAGTAAGGCTGCGCCAATAAACTAATAAACAAAGAGATTGCCAGTACTGTGCAACTTTTCGGAAGAGAAGACTTTATAAAGAAGCACAGATCTTTTTGTTTGGTCCTGAAGAGAATCCCCTGATTCTTAGGGATTCGAAACGCGTTGACCTTATTATTTATGTTTGTATAGACCAATCGATTACAAATGTGTACTGTAAATATATTAATGGTTGATGGTCTATTTCATGAATGTAATTGAATTTTTGTATCCTTCCATTAAGTGGACTAGGTTCTACCTGCCAACACAAATAGAATCTTTGCAGGGCCTATATTATAAAATAAATCCCTGTCAGAAAACACCCCTCCCCCACCACCATTCTTTGTTGTCTGTCGTCAATTTATGTCCACGAGTGAAATGTGTTAAGTGTCGAACTTTTCCTTCCCCATTCCCTGGCATTTCTGCCCCTCCATTCTTAAATCTTTCAGCCCAAAGGCCAGGTATTCCTTCCCCATGTTATTCACAATGAATGTATCAGACTGAAGTCAAAATTATATATTTTCTGTTGTGTCTCATAATATGACAAAAACCTTTTTTCAAAAAATAAAAATAAAATCAAAATAAATTCATTTAACTTTGATAAAAATCTTGACTGAAATGTGGTCTGTGGGAATGAGCAACTTCCAGCTCTTTGCCCTTGCTAAATTTTGAATTGTTGCACAGTACTGGCACACGCCTGCCAATAGCGCTACGCTCCGCTCCTCCCCCCGCCTCCATTTTGTTGATCTGTTGTCCTCCTCGTGTGCCCGACCCGCCTCCCAGCTGACACGCCCTCGCCCCTCCCCCTCCACTATCCATATATGACAGCTGTTCCCGCGCGCAGCGTTTACGCGCAGCGACCGCGCCCAATCCGCGCCGAAGGTGCGCCAAAGGTAAGCCCGTCTACGCCCGTCCGCGCCTGGACCGCGCCCAGCGCCAGACCCCCTGCCCCTCTCGCCGCCCAGCCATCCCGCATTACCTACGATGCCGCCACCCTCCTAGCCCTTAACCCCGGCCGCGCCCCCACCTGCGTCCAAGCCGCTCCTGGACGCACCCATGGACCTTTCTCCTGCTTCTCCTGCAAATTCAGTGGCACCCTCAACATCTCCGCTACGACCACAACACAGATTCCCGACCCCAACCACCTAGAATTCATCCTTCTCAACACCCGCTCGGTCCATAGGCACGCCATTGACCTTTGGAACCTACTAGACACCATCTCTCCTGACGTCGCCTTCCTAACGGAAACATGGATGAACGCTTCCTCCGCCCCTGACATCGCCATCGCCATCCCTGATGACTATAAGATCACACGCAAGGACCGCACCGACCATACAGGAGGTGGAATCGCTATCGTCCATAAGAAAACAATCCGCATCTCAACCAGCTCTGATGCCAACCTCGCCAACTCCGAACACCTTCACTTCCAGATCCACATCGACCCCAAGACCACACTCAGTGGCACCCTCCTCTACAGACCACCAGGCCCACGCGCAAAATTCAGTGAAGACATCACGGACTTCATCACCCCACACGCGCTCCCCTCCAAAGACTACATCCTTCTGGGAGACCTCAACTTTCACCTTGAAAAGATCAGCGACCGCAACACCGCCACCCTCTTAGACAACCTCGACAACCTCGGACTTAAACAACTGGTCACTTCCCCCACCCACATCGCAGGTCACACTCTCGACCCCATCTTCACCTCCAGCAACCATGTCTCCTTCAGCCACAATACGGATCTCCTCTGGACTGACCACAGCTGCGTTCACTTCACCTACAACAAGCCGAAACCCATCATCCACCTCCAACCAACTCTACAAAGAAACTGGAACAAAATCACCACAGAACAGATCTCCACATCGCTCCTTCAAACCTCCCCAGCCCTCTCTTCTAACGCCAACGAAGCCGCCTCCAACCTCACCCTTTGGTTATCCAACACCGCCGACACCTTAGCACCACTGAAAAAACGTCAACACAAACTTGGCATCAAGAAGGCCGCATGGTTCAACGACGACCTCAAGAAGTCCAAGAAACTATGCCGCTCCCTTGAAAAGGCCTGGAAAAAAGACCCATCCACCAGCAACAAGGACGCCTTCAAAAGCGCCATTCGTACTCACCACCAACTGATCCGAAAAGCCAAGAAAACAGCATTCAAAGATCGACTTGACAACAACGCCCACAACAGCAAGGAACTTTTCAACATCGTCAAGGAATTTTCCAACCCCTCGGCCAACTCCAACGACATCTCCCCCTCTCAAACCCTCTGCGATTCCCTAGCCTCTTTCTTCCACAACAAGATTGCTGACATCCACAACAGCTTTGACAACCAACCCGGAAGCCAACCCACCCTACCATCAGATGACCATCTTCCCCCCGTTAACACCCTTAACGCCTGGATGCCAATCTCCACTGAGGACACCATCCGCCTGATGAACTCCATCCACTCTGGATCCCCCACAGACCCATGCCCTCACCACATCTTCAACAAAGCAGACTCCGTCATAGCTCCGCACCTCCGAGACGTCATCAACTGCTCCTTCAACTCCGCTACCTTCCCAGAAGACTGGAAACACGCTGAACTCACCGCCCTTCTGAAAAAACCAACAGCAGACCCCACCGAACTCAAAAACTACCGCCCCATTTCGCTTCTTCCATTCCCGGCCAAAGTCATCGAGAAAGCCGTCAACAACCAACTCGCCGCCTTCCTCGAAGCCAACAATTCCCTCGACCCCTCACAATCTGGCTTCCGAGCCAAACACAGCACTGAGACCGCCCTCATCGCAGCAACAGACGACATTCGAACTCTGCTGGACAATGGAGACACAGTCGCCCTCATCCTCCTCGACCTCTCTGCAGCCTTCGACACAGTCTGCCACAGCACCCTTTTACAACGCCTCAGCAACATCGGAATACAAGGAAAGGCACTGGATTGGATCACTTCGTTCCTCACCGGAAGAACCCAGAGAGTCCGCCTCCCACCTTTCAAGTCCGAGGCCACCGAAGTCATCTGCGGCGTACCACAAGGATCCTCACTCAGTCCCACCCTCTTCAACATATACATGAGCCCCCTCGCGGCCATCGCCCGCCAACACAACCTCAACATCATCTCTTACGCGGATGACACTCAACTGATCCTATCTCTCACCAAGGACCCCAGCACCGCCAAAACTAACCTACACGAAGGAATGAAAGAAGTCGCCGAATGGATGAAACAAAGCCGTCTGAAACTGAACTCAGACAAAACAGAAGTCCTCATCTTAGGTAAATCCCCCTCTGCATGGGACGACTCCTGGTGGCCGGAAGCCCTCGGAAATGCACCCATCCCGACAGACCACGCACGGAACCTTGGCGTCATCCTGGATTCTTCACTCTCAATGAACAAACAAGTCAGCGCCGTATCCTCTTCCTGCTTTAACATTCTTCGCATGCTCAGAAAAACATTTCGCTGGATCCCCTCCGAAACAAGGAAAACAGTCACCCACGCTCTAGTCACGAGCCGACTGGACTACGGAAACACCCTCTACGCAGGTACCACCGCTAAACTCCAGAAGAAACTACAACGAATCCAAAACGCCTCAGCCAGGCTCATATTAGACATTCCACGCAACGAACACATCTCTGGTCACCTTAAAGACCTCCACTGGCTACCCGTCAATAAGAGGATTACTTTCCGACTGCTTACCCACGCACACAAATCACTCTACGACATCGGACCAGACTGCCTCAACTCTCGACTGTCCTTTTACACCCCCTCCCGACAACTTCGCTCTTCCAGCCAAGCCAAGCCACTGTACCTCGCATCAACAAGACCACCATGGGAGGCAGATCCTTCTCATACCTTGCTGCCAAAACATGGAACTCACTCCCAGCTTACATTCGCCTCACCCAGAATCACCTAGCGTTCAGAAAGCAGCTTAAAACGTGGATATTTGACAAATAATCCTCCTCCCCTCCTAAGCGCCTTGAAACCCTCTGGGTACGTAGTGCGCTATATAAATGCTATGACTTGACTTGACTTGACTTGACTATTAGCAAGAGAATCGCCAGCACCCCCCCTCCTAAATTTGGCCGCCGCTGGCTGCAAACACAAGGCCGCCATGGGCAGCAAAAGGCCTAGCTACGTCACTAACCACTCATCAGGTCTTAGATTCCAGCAGGGCACATAATATCCCTGTTAGAAGTGCCTTAAGTTTGGAACCTGTAAATGCTCAGTTTCTCAACAGACACTGTCTGGGATATTCTTATTGCCCCACAATTATGCCATACCTTTGGTATGGATATATACATATATAAAAAGAGATATCATTATACACAACCATGCCCTACAGAGGGTCGGTTCGATGGGACACACTGGCGAGTTTCAAGGTCCAGGCCTGAGATCAATAATTAATTGGAGAACTACCACCTTTAGGGATTTTTGTTATTTGGGAAAGATCCCTAGGCTGTGTCCTGAAAGGGCAAATATATGTCAGAAAACAGTCCGTTTCTGGTTCTTGACATCTGGATACACCACATATTGTGTTGCTTTAGTTCATATTCTAGAAAAGATGTTCTGTAAGCTTTAGATTCCTGTTGCATACAGCACTGCAACCAATACTTTTGTATACACTTTGAACTGACTTTGGCTCTTCTCGTGCTCATTATTGGATGTTGTTTTCTGTATTTAAAATCCCTAGACCTGTTTTGATGACTTTCTTCTCTATTCATATATTTCTCTTGCCCCAAGAGCGTTTAGACTTTACCCTGCTTTCTTTGGTTAAGTATGTTATGTTATGTTATGTTATTAAGATTAATATAGCGCACGAATACCAAATGGTGTCTTGGCGCTAACAGTCCAGAAAGCAGGCGGGTGAACTATTCATTGAATAACCAAGTCTTTCAGGCCTTCAGAAAGGATTTAAGAGATGGAAGATTTCTGATGGAAAAGGGAAAGGCGCTGATGTAAATAATTAATTTACTCTCTTAATTTCTATGCAGGTAAGTACTTAATCAATAATAACTCAATCGAAATGAAGGAAAACAGAGTCCGTGGTGCAAGAGTTTCTAAGGGTTTTATTCCTCATAAAGGAATCAGGATATCATGTTCTGACCACCACACAGGATGTCAGAAGGGATAGATGAGCGCGCTGGCGTTTATTGACAATACATAGCTTATATACTTGATTAACATCATAATGTTCAATGTAAGAGGCGTAGCAGCTGAGAGAAGACAAGATAACAGTATACACGTGGTGCTAATACATCATCAAGAGGCGTAAACTAGGCGTGAACTAGGGTGTGTGCTAGAAAACGTCACTGATAGGTGACGCAAGTGGGTGGCACCAAGGGGTGGTGCTAACAGAATGTTGCAATGTCAGCAGAAATCGGAAGCTTGGATGCGCGCGCAGCTGCATGACGTGTGATAGACGGGGTGCAGGGGACTTGACATTTACACTGACGGAAAGAGACAGAAGTCTGGCATGTCAGATCAACTTGTGCTTCTATCATATCTGATATCTGATGTTTAGGAACTAAGCTATCTGGGCAGAAAGGTCTCTAGAGCAGAAGCTATTCTATACTTGCTGTGAGTGCGTGTATAAGCGCCTGAGTGTCTGTATGAGAAGCGTGGGGGCATGGGGCCTTCCATGGAAGCATGGCAACAGAGGCTATGAATTACTTGCATAAAGACAGGTCGGCCCTTTAGCCCTGTAGCTGAGGAAGGATGTTTACTGAAGCTAGCAGGCTGGAATGTATCTTCGGGGAGGAAAACAGATAACTCGAAGGTTATAGTCAATCTTGGCAGGCAGCAGGCTGAGCTGAGCACGGAGGGCCGCGCTAGAAGTAAGTCAGAGTTCACGGGTACGGGGGCTGCTTGGGCAGAGGCCCTCGCAGTCAGAAGCCAGAGAAGAGGCTCGGTGGCAGAGATTCAGGGCCTACTTTCAGCCAGGCTGAAAAACGTAGGAGTACACTTCAAAAAGACGTTGGCATAGCATACTTAGGAACGGACCATCAAACCCATTCATGGTGGGTCTGAAAGAGGACAAGTTAACGTTGGACGCAAATGTATTTGCGTCTTCATAGCTGGTACAGGAGGGAAGTTACATGCACTTTTAACTCGTACATGGAGTCGGTGGGGTACTCGCTAGGGAACACAACATGACCATAAAATTTATATTACCTCATTCCCTCCTTGTTCCCTACGGACCCTTCATGATATATCGATCCTCATAAATCGATCGGTTTGTTCTTGTAACATTATATGTTCGTCTTTCTTTCTTTGACTGTTTGAGAGGCAACTGGAATGCTCAATGCAGGATGTGGCACACAGTCCACATATCGCTGGCCCACACTGCAGGCATAGGCAACAACTGAATACTATAACAAGACCAATGCCTAGGAAGGATAAGATCTTCCATCCCCAAGCTGTTAACGTAGTCCAGAACCAACCGGACCAAGTCCAGGTGCCTGGATTCTGATGTATCTGATTTGCAATTTTATGTAAACGGGTGATAGCTTGATAGACAGATGGTGCGTTTTGTGGAATGAAAACACAGCAGCTTGACCCGATGACCTTACAAGCTCCACCTCTATCTGCCAAGATGACGTCAATCACAAGACGATTTTGAAGGACAACAGTCCGTATAGCAGACTGCTCCTCTGTTAAGTTACCTAGAGCGGAGGCAGTTTCGTTCACTACTGCTTCAAGTGTTCTCGTTAATCTGCGTATTAATTTACTGTTTTGGACAGGACCTAGGAAGAAAAAGAATCCTTTATTGAAATCAGTGTACTGTTCCCATGCCGTTTCTGTGTAGTCGACAAGGGGAATATCTCTTTTGGGTCTATTTGGTGCTAGATTCGTATTTCTATGGTAATCAGGGGGAGCTAGAAAAACAGGTGGCAGAAGGAATGCAATGTAACAGGTACCATCCCAATCTGGAGGCAAACGTATGTATGCGGTATGACCACAAACAAAGTAGGAATGACTGGTAGCTTTAAAAGACGATTTACCATGGTCACTGAACTCGACCACAGTAGTGCATTTACTATGACCTACGTGTACTGAACCTTTCTTGCTAACACATAATTCACCTGTGACTGGTAACACTAACATATGGGGCAGAACTGGAGCAGTTTCAGATTCAACAGTGAGGATCATAAGGCTAATTGTGTAATTACCTAATCCATATACTTCATTTTCTAGATCAGTTCCTATTCGAGTGGGAAGTCCCTCTTTATCAGGATAACAGACGTTGAGCAGGACTAAGTTCAAGTTTCCCCAAACCCAGCCCCCATCGAAAACAGCAATATCAGGATCTAAAGAATTAATTATTTTAAACCATGCTCCACAGGAGCCATTGTGAGTGAATGGGTACGGAAAGAGAGGCAGAGCTCCCTTGTAATTCTGGTAGGGAGGGAGTCGGCCACATATCCAACAGTCTGTAGCATTATTTGTCTGATGGGAATGGTGTAACATACTAATGAATGTATTGTTGCGCAGCGCAAGTCTGTAAGAGAGTTCATGTGCGGGAAGTTCACTAAAAGTGTGTTCAGCAGAGACATTGTAAGCAGATTGTTCACGCCTGAAAATAGGCCAGTACATAGGAAGCAGAATGCTGGCAATAATAATTAGAATGCTCAGAATAAACATGATTATTAGTGTCACTATGCAGTGACTACGAAGTGATTTGCAATATGATCTTCTCTTTTCCTCTCTCTCTCTAACTCGATCTAGGGGATACATATCAGAAACTATTTAACCGATTCACCTAGGGGAGGACTTAAACAATTAAACTGTCTGACTTGCTAGATCGAAGCTTCATACGGAAAAGTTCTTGAGGAGTCTTTTCTCTTTTAGGCACAGTAACGTCTTGTGCTTCAACACAGTCTTTGGTGGGGGTGGACGAGTCAGAGTCCTGTTTCAGTCCGTTTTTTAGTTCATTGCATAGCTTGATGTGACTCGTGTGGACCCACCCCTTTCTCCCCTCGATTTTCACGGCGGTCCTGGTGGTAAGCAGAACGGTCTTTGGAGACTTCCAGCGGGGCTCCAGCGGACTTTTCCGGTCGAAATTCCGGACGACTACCAGGTCCCCTGGACGGACCTCATTCGCCTTTACATCGGTGTTGTCAGGGAAGGCTGCGGCAACCTGTGAACGACATGATTGGAGTGCAGACATCAAGGAGGCAAGGTAATCTGTCAACATGTTACAATCAATATCAGTGATCTTTTTCGGAACGGGCGTCCCCCACATATTCGGCGGTCTTCCAAAGACCACTTCGTACGGAGATAGCCCTGATCTCGAGTGGGCAACCATTCTCATGTAGAATAGTGCCACGGGCAGGGCGACTATCCAGTCGACCCCTTTTTCCTGACAGATCTTGGCAAGACGGATTTTTAGTGTCTGATTATGCCTTTCTACAAGGCCAGCTGCTTCGGGATGTCGGACACAGTGGAACCTCCACTGATATCCTAGCAAGAGGGAAACTTGTTTCATCAGCTCGGACGAGAACGGCTGTCCGTTATCTGAATACACGACACGGGGCAAACCGTACCGTGGGAAGAATTCACGAACCAACTGTCTGGCAGTGGTCGGAGCAGTGTAGTCTGGGACTGGGTATGCTTCGGTCCAGCGGGACAGAGCACAAACAATTACAAGGACATACTTAAATCCTCTACAGCTATTCATCTGGATATAATCCATCTGGAGGACTTCAAAAGGGTGATCGGGAGGATGGAATCCACCTTGCTCAACAGGGACACTTTTACCTGGATTGAACTGACAACAGATCATGCAAGTACGCACTTTCTGTTTTGCTGCTGCTCGTAAGTGTTTGTTGTACCAGAGATTCTGTAAACTGTCTAACATGGCTTTCTCTCCAAGATGGGCAGGACTATGTGCTGTATTTATCATGACTTGAACCATTGAGTCGGGGAGAAACCATATAGATTTTCCCTTCGTTACCCAACCTTGATCTGTCTGAATCCCTCCTAGTTCAGTCCATTTCTTTATCTCCTCTGGAGTAGCATGTGTCTGGATATCAATTACATCTAGGGCGGGATCTCTAACTGCCATACACTGGGTCTGGACTATTGTCTTTGTCACATCAGTAGTCTGGGTGCGAGTCAGTGCTGTATGTTTTGCTGTCTGGTCTGCCAGGTCGTTACCCTGGGAAACAGAATCTGTGACTTTAGTATGTGCCTTACACTTCATGACTGATATGCCCGAGGGCAAATGTATTGCTTCTAACAGTGCTTGAATGAGGGGGCCATGTTGGATCTTGGCCCCGTGGGAAGTCAGAAAACCTCGTTCTTGCCAGAGGACTCCGAAGTCGTGCACAACTCCGAAGGCATAGCGGGAATCTGTGTATATGTTAACATTTCTGTTCTTGGCTAGAATACAAGCTCGGGTCAGAGCGATGAGCTCTGCTGCTTGAGCAGACAGTGTGTCAATACGATGTGTTTCTTTAATTTCAGTTTCAGTGGTCACGGCGTACGCGGCCACTAATTCTCCTGTACTTGTTCTCATGCATGAACCATCCACATAAAGTGTCAGGTCTGGATTTGTCAATGGGACATCTGTTAAGTCTCGTCTAGGCTTAGTTACTGCATTAATTATTTCTATACAATCATGCGGAGCTGGATCTGTCATAACTGTAGGTAACAGTGTTGCTGGGTTCAGGATGCTGCAACGTCTGATTTCTATGTGTGGCTGGAATAGTGTTAATTCATAACCTGTCAGTCGTGCTATAGTTAAGTGTTGAGTCTGGGTTCTGTTTAACAAAACCTCTACAGAATGTGGTACTTGAACTGTTAACTGATGACCTAAAACAATTGAATCACTTTGTCTTATTGCTAACGCTGTTGCTGCTACTGACTTTAAGCACGCAGGGAGTGCTTGAGCTACTGAATCCAATGTACTAGAAAAATAAGCACAAGGCTTATGTGAACCTGCTTGGTCTTGAGTGAGGACAGACAACGCTGTGCCTTCACGTTCTGTAACAAAAAGTGTAAACGGTTTGCTGTAACATGGTGTCGCTAAAACTGGTGCTTGGCATAAAACTTTCTTTAATTCTTCAAAAGCTTGTGTGTGTTCCTGAGTCCAAGGGAGGACAGTCGAAGTCGCTGCCTCCTGTGTCGTTAACTGGATGAGTGGTTTAGCTAGAAATGCATACTGAGGAATCCATTGTCTGCAGTACGAGGTGAGGCCTATGAAGGCCCGCACTTCCTTTTGTGTCTTGGGTTGCGGCATGTTCACAATTAACTGAATGCGATCGGGAGTGAGCTGTCTCCCCACTTTGGACAGTAAGTGACCCAAGTACACAACTTGCTGAGCGCAGAATTGTAGCTTCGAAGGAGACACCTTGTGTCCCTTGTCAGCCAGGAAATGTAAAACTGTCAGCGATGCTTTTTCACATTCGGGCTCACTTCGTGCGGTGATCAGCAGATCATCGACGTATTGTAGTAAAGCGGTGTTAACTGGCATTTGAATACAATCTAGTTGTCTTTTCAGTGCTTGACTATAGATGCTGGGGCTTTCTGTGAATCCTTGAGGTGCGCGCGAAAATTTGAAACTGCGTCCATTTAAACAGAATCCGAAGAGATATTGGCTCTCCGGATCAATAGGCACGCTGAAGAAGGCGTTCTTGAGATCAATTACAGTAAAGAACGTTGCTTCTGAATCAATAGCAGTCAAGAGAGATGATATATCGGGGACCACAGGATACTGTGGGATAATGCATTTATTCAATTCTCGGAGATCAATCACCAGCCGATATACTGGCGGTGCATTGGGATCAGTACGTTTAAGAATCGGAATGATGGGTGAATTACAGATATTGGAGTCGGTCTCGACGACCACTCCTTGGGCAATGAGCTCTTCAATGATTTTCAGTAAAGCCGCTACAGCATCGGGTGGTAACTTATATTGTCTGATTCTGGGTAATACAACACCTGCCTTGAGGGTAACACGGTATGGTGTAATGTGCATACATCCTACATCAGTTGGGCCTTTTGCCCACAGGTAATCAGGTACATTTTTCAATCTGACGTCAAACTCACGAAGGACGTAATGACCCTTGAAATCCCGCAGAAAGAGTCTAACCCCCTCCGGGGAGCAGCATATTATAGCTCCTAGAGCTTTCAGTGTTTTAATTCCTAACAGATTTTCCGGACATGATTTTGTTAGTAACAGGTCTGTAACGCGTGATAATGGACCCACAGCCAGGGGAACTGGTTCTGATACTTCATTTACAATAGGTTGTCCTGAAAAACCAAGGGAAACATTTTGTGAGCCTGAGAGGGGTGCCCCTGGAACTTCGTCATGACTTATTGTAGTGCGACTTGCCCCTGTGTCAATTAAAAACTTTCTATCTTTCCCCAATACTTGACTGTGTACATAAGGACCTTCTTGATCTACAGGAATCTCGATAAGAGGCAAGCCACCTTCCCTCTCTAGGCTGTTTCATGTATATCTGGAATATTCGGGGTAAGCAGACTGGGCATACTGGTACATCTGTTGTGAGACTTGTTGAGTTGCAGCAATGGGCTGTGGCTGTGGTACTGCTACGGTCTGTGCTGTCTGTGCAGATGCATGCATGGGCTGTGTATTCTGTGTAGACTGATGCTGGTTATGATCTTGTCTAGGCGGATGCGGTCTCTCTTTAGTTTTACCTGTCGCTATGTTATGTTTCAGAACTGCACATTCGTGTACGTAGTGACCTGGCTGCTTGCAATAATTGCATGTCCCTTTAACAGGAGCTGCAGCGTGACTTGTCTGGGTCGTACCTTTCCTGTGATTGTCGGATGGGACCGTCTGGGCTACTAACATTTTCATTTTCGTGTCTTTCATACGCTTCTGTTCCTGATCTTGTTCTTCCCTAATTCTATTCTGGTGATATTGTAACATTTGTAACATCTGGGATGGCGTATTTGCTTGCCATGTACTCTCGACTTTATACACTCTATTTTTAACTAACGGTAGGGAATTCTCGACTAACTTTGATACAAAAAGATGTGGGTACGACTCGCTACTTGGCTGGAGGCCACTATTGATAATAAAACATTTCTCGAATCTTGAATAAAAGTCGCTAGTATCTTCATCATGTTTCTGTTTACAGGACGAGATTGCATCCCAATCCTCCTTTCTAGTTGTCAATAATCTGGGCAGGACCTGTACTATCAAACCTGGTAATGCTTTAGTTTTGTCCCCAAGGCCTAACCCTGGAACCCGTTTTTTCTCTTCGTCTTCTATTTCTGCCCAGGCAATCTTTGCGTCTCCCACCTCCCAGTCCTTTTCCTTTAATTTCTCGAATATACCCGTAGGCAATAATACTTTCAACATTTTCATGATATCATCATATGTGTAGTCCCCCATTAATAACATGTCTTTAAGCTCTCTATGGAAACCTGCAGGGTCTTTATCATGGCATGGTACTAATTTCTTCATTTCTAACAGTTCTAATTTAGTCAGAGGCGTGTGTACATACACGCGTTTCAAAGTTTTATCCTCACCCATGACAGGGTGCACTTCTCGTAAGGGGTTCTGACTTTCAATACCACTCCCGCACTGCATATGGTACATTTTCCTTTCTGGAGGTGGGGCGGGGACATATTCAGGACTTACAAAAGTATCATATCTGCGTCGTTGTTCTAGAATTATTTGAACTAATTTAGTGCTTAGGCCTCTCCATCTATCCATCAGTAGTGCTTCTAGTGTCTCATGTAAGGGACCTGGATCGGAATAATGTTTTCTGTACTTAATGAGAAGGTGCTGAATCATATATACCCCTGCTAATTTCTGTTCGTCGGGGGAGAGGTTCAGAAATGTCTGTGCTACGGTGTCATCATTATATATGTCTGCATTTTCGGCCCATGATACCGCTGATCGGGCTAATTCTTGTTCATCCATAGAATTGAGTACATGGTACCCAACTCGATCTCGAAGCCGTTTATCAGTTTCCTGGAACTGATGCTCAGCAGAATTCGGATTCGTTAAGGCAGAGAAGAAAACTCTCTTGCTTTCCGGACGGACACCTTTCCTAAGGTAGTTTCCCCTACCTACATATGCTATAGTACTTGTAGTTGGTTCTGGTTCTTCAGATTCTTCTTCCTCCTCGGAGGGAGCCTTTTCTTTCTCTTTCTCGTGTACTGCTATCACTGCTTTCTTAATCTTTTTATACATGGCCTCTATGCAATTTTGTCTGTCATGTTTTCCGTCGGCTATATTTTGACCCCACTTGTTCAATGCATCTAATTCACTCTGCTCTGTTCCGGGCCTGTCTCGTTCTCTTATTAGACAATTTATGAAAAATCGTAGTATCAGTGCTTGCATGGTAACTTTCTGTTTCTCCAGGGCATCCTTAATACTGTCGGGGTCCTTTCCCGTTTGAACGAACTCATATATTCTATCTAGGTGCTCCTTCATTCCTGCATAACATAACAAACTATCAGTAGCAGATCTTAACCGTAAAGACGCTAATACCATTAAGTCGTCCTGTCCAGGTTCTGGATCGTATCTACAAACTGACATATTTTCTTTTAGTGCATCTAGACGGGATGAATTAGAAGAACGGGGGGATCTGTACGTAAGAGGACTCTGCTGACCTCTGAGATTTAATCTGTGAGTCGGTGGCGGGGTCTGGAGACCCGCGGTCGCACCTTCTGAAGCGGAAGCTTGGGCATTATCTCTGTGTGTAGTCAGTATCTGAATTTGTCTTTTAGTAGGATCTGATTGAAGTGGTTTCGGTAACTCAGTTTTAGGTGAGGGAAGTGGCGGAGCTGGCGGAACGGAACTAGTCTTTTTCGGTGTTGGCTGAGAGTGATCTTGGGGGGCAGTACCACCCCCGGCCCCGTCAGTAGGCAGGGCACGAACAGGCAGATTGGTGTAAGCTGGCGCTACATCTTCGAGGTATGAATTTAGGAATATGTCTTTAGTAGTCTTATGCCTTACTTTAGTTGGAACTAATGGTGACGGCAAATTTTTCGGTATTTCTGAAATGGCGTCAGGGGTACCATCGGCCAAAAGATACATGTTGTTCACTTTACCATTTTGGATACGATCTATTTGTTCTACCTTTACTCGAATTCCCTCAGTAACTAGTTCGTTTTCTTGGGCTTTTTCTGATTCTTTAAGCCTGTCTTCTCTACGGAGTGCTCTATCAGCACGTTTACGTGATTCCTTACGCCAAAATTCTATGGCGTCTTTCTGAGATTGTCTAGCTTTCTTTTTCCGTAATATTTCTTCTACCTTTATGATGCACTCGGCATCCCATGTTCCGTTAACTGGCCATCGGTATCTTTCCTCTAGGTGCTTGGTATAATCTGTCCATAACTCTAGATACAAGATGGCGTCTATGCCATGTTTATTGTACATAAAATTACCTGGAGTGTCCCTAGGGGGGATTGGAATTTCTTCCTCTAACATCCCTTTCCTAGTTCCTATCTGCTTTAATTTGTTGAAAAACGGCATTGTGCCTACTTGATACTGGAATGCTTGATCCTTGATACTTAATGTCAACTGTAACTATTTATACAAAAACACAATAATGCACAAAAAACAATCACATTCATACCACGACATTAATCACATGAAACATTTAAAGACATAGCTAACTTCCCCCTACTCTGAATGTACCGCTCAACGATACAGATACACTGCTGTAACAGTGCAGAAATTCGGAATACTGTATATACTGCTAAACAGTACAGATACACTGCCTAAAAACAGTGCAGACCGGACTTGCGTACCCAAACCCGTCTAGATACGACCCAGCAATGGTACTCACCGGGAAGCACGGAAAACAGAAGGCCTCGGAAACTCGACGGGACTCGACTCGGAACTTCGGAAAGCTTCGGAAAACTTCGGAAAACTTCGGAAAACTTCGGAAAACTTCGGAAAACTTCGGAAAACTTCGGAAAACTGGTGGGCCTCTTCACACCTCGGACCTTGCTTCCTTCGGCTGGGCTCTGGTCGGGATCCTCCGCACTCCTCACCGCCTCGTCTGGGCACTGATCGCAGTCTTCGTCACCTCCGTGTGTCAGAGGGGGATGCAGGAAATCCTGCCAGTACACGTGTTGTCCGTCTAACTGATGGCAGGGGACACGGACTGCAACGCACCTTCCGGCGCGTGAGGTGGGGGAGGGGTCCCTATTCGGGCGCCAAAATGATGTAAATAATTAATTTACTCTCTTAATTTCTATGCAGGTAAGTACTTAATCAATAATAACTCAATCGAAATGAAGGAAAACAGAGTCCGTGGTGCAAGAGTTTCTAAGGGTTTTATTCCTCATAAAGGAATCAGGATATCATGTTCTGACCACCACACAGGATGTCAGAAGGGATAGATGAGCGCGCTGGCGTTTATTGACAATACATAGCTTATATACTTGATTAACATCATAATGTTCAATGTAAGAGGCGTAGCAGCTGAGAGAAGACAAGATAACAGTATACACGTGGTGCTAATACATCATCAAGAGGCGTAAACTAGGCGTGAACTAGGGTGTGTGCTAGAAAACGTCACTGATAGGTGACGCAAGTGGGTGGCACCAAGGGGTGGTGCTAACAGAATGTTGCAATGTCAGCAGAAATCGGAAGCTTGGATGCGCGCGCAGCTGCATGACGTGTGATAGACGGGGTGCAGGGGACTTGACATTTACACTGACGGAAAGAGACAGAAGTCTGGCATGTCAGATCAACTTGTGCTTCTATCATATCTGATATCTGATGTTTAGGAACTAAGCTATCTGGGCAGAAAGGTCTCTAGAGCAGAAGCTATTCTATACTTGCTGTGAGTGCGTGTATAAGCGCCTGAGTGTCTGTATGAGAAGCGTGGGGGCATGGGGCCTTCCATGGAAGCATGGCAACAGAGGCTATGAATTACTTGCATAAAGACAGGTCGGCCCTTTAGCCCTGTAGCTGAGGAAGGATGTTTACTGAAGCTAGCAGGCTGGAATGTATCTTCGGGGAGGAAAACAGATAACTCGAAGGTTATAGTCAATCTTGGCAGGCAGCAGGCTGAGCTGAGCACGGAGGGCCGCGCTAGAAGTAAGTCAGAGTTCACGGGTACGGGGGCTGCTTGGGCAGAGGCCCTCGCAGTCAGAAGCCAGAGAAGAGGCTCGGTGGCAGAGATTCAGGGCCTACTTTCAGCCAGGCTGAAAAACGTAGGAGTACACTTCAAAAAGACGTTGGCATAGCATACTTAGGAACGGACCATCAAACCCATTCATGGTGGGTCTGAAAGAGGACAAGTTAACGTTGGACGCAAATGTATTTGCGTCTTCATAGCTGGTACAGGAGGGAAGTTACATGCACTTTTAACTCGTACATGGAGTCGGTGGGGTACTCGCTAGGGAACACAACATGACCATAAAATTTATATTACCTCATCCCACCCACCCAGAATCACCTAGCGTTCAGAAAGCAGCTTAAAACGTGGATATTTGACAAATAATCCTCCTCCCCTCCTAAGCGCCTTGAAACCCTCTGGGTACGTAGTGCGCTATATAAATGCTATGACTTGACTTGACTTGACTTGACTATTAGCAAGAGAATCGCCAGCACCCCCCCTCCTAAATTTGGCCGCCGCTGGCTGCAAACACAAGGCCGCCATGGGCAGCAAAAGGCCTAGCTACGTCACTAACCACTCATCAGGTCTTAGATTCCAGCAGGGCACATAATATCCCTGTTAGAAGTGCCTTAAGTTTGGAACCTGTAAATGCTCAGTTTCTCAACAGACACTGTCTGGGATATTCTTATTGCCCCACAATTATGCCATACCTTTGGTATGGATATATACATATATAAAAAGAGATATCATTATACACAACCATGCCCTACAGAGGGTCGGTTCGATGGGACACACTGGCGAGTTTCAAGGTCCAGGCCTGAGATCAATAATTAATTGGAGAACTACCACCTTTAGGGATTTTTGTTATTTGGGAAAGATCCCTAGGCTGTGTCCTGAAAGGGCAAATATATGTCAGAAAACAGTCCGTTTCTGGTTCTTGACATCTGGATACACCACATATTGTGTTGCTTTAGTTCATATTCTAGAAAAGATGTTCTGTAAGCTTTAGATTCCTGTTGCATACAGCACTGCAACCAATACTTTTGTATACACTTTGAACTGACTTTGGCTCTTCTCGTGCTCATTATTGGATGTTGTTTTCTGTATTTAAAATCCCTAGACCTGTTTTGATGACTTTCTTCTCTATTCATATATTTCTCTTGCCCCAAGAGCGTTTAGACTTTACCCTGCTTTCTTTGGTTAAGTATGTTATGTTATGTTATGTTATTAAGATTAATATAGCGCACGAATACCAAATGGTGTCTTGGCGCTAACAGTCCAGAAAGCAGGCGGGTGAACTATTCATTGAATAACCAAGTCTTTCAGGCCTTCAGAAAGGATTTAAGAGATGGAAGATTTCTGATGGAAAAGGGAAAGGCGCTCCAAATTTTCATGGCCCTACAGTAAAGCGTCTACCCCCCCCCCCCCCCCCCCCCCCCCTCCCCAGTTAGCCTTACAGAATCTTTGAGAGAGCATCAAAATGGCCCCTTTGGACTTAAGACATCTATTTGGGCAGTAGCAGTTCAATAAACGCCTCAGAAACTGAGGGTTGATATCTTGGAGTGCCCTATTTGTGACACATAAGGCATTAAACTTGATGCAACCCTTGACTGGATGCCAATGCAGTCTCCTAAGGTGATTACCTGTCATTTGAAACTTAGGGATCCCTAGCAGAAGTCTAGCAGCTGCAATCTGGATCATCTGCAATCTATGAGTCTGCTTCATGGGCATTCCAAGATAGAGCCCATTTCAGTAGTTCAATTTGGCCATAACTAGAAAGGTAATCACTGTTTTTCTGCTTTCTATTTGGATTAGGGGTAAGATTTTCTTGATACTCTTGAGTAGAAGGAAACTAGCTGATGATACTGTCTTGATTTGTGCTTCAAAATGTAGTCTCTGGTCTATAGGCACTCCTACATTGTTTGCTTTGGTGACTGGGGTGGGTGCTGCTCCCAATTCATCCGGCCACCAGATCTGTGTCCACATAGGGGAAAAATTCCCAAATAAAATCACCTCTGTCGTTCCTGAATTAAGCTTGAGGCAGTATCTTGTGTAACATCACAAGATACTTAGGGGTATTTTTATGAAAGGCTTGCATTGCATTTGCACCATGCAGTGTGGTACATGCATGACGCAAACCTTTAAGTCAGATTTTTGGTGCAGCGCATAGCCACTTTGTGTGACTTCATAAATCTGGAGTAACGCAACACAGTGCAAATTGCTGCATTGTGCTACTGTGCCTTGGGAAGCCATTCCATGGTCATTGCGCTGGTGTTCCCAAATAACTCCCATAGATGTTGACGCATTCCCATATTTACAAGAACTTGTAAACCTGGGAATTCGCCAAAATCTTTTGCCTTCAATGGGGAGGCATAACAAGGAGAAATATCTCTATTTCTCCTTGTTTCTTCCTCTTTCTATGTGTATGTCATTCTGCTGCACACTTAGACAGAGTAAAATGCCTCCCAGTATTGGTGGTGTGAAGGGAGGGGCCCCTGCCTACACAAAAAACAACGCGGCATGCATGATGCAAGGATGACTGTGTTGGTGCTAGGCAGCCAAAAGGATGCCAGGGCATGAGAAAGGACAGGAATGTGCTGTATTGACCTACACATAGAAAAAACAAATGGGAGGATGGACAGAGTGTTGAACATTGCAAGCGCTCACCCCCAGTCACCTGATCTGGGTTTAATCCATCATCATTCTTTAGCTCACTCTGCCACCCCAGTTCAGACATGGCCATATGCAAATCAGTCTGACCCTGTGCCTCATGGGAACAGTCCAGCCCGAACTTTTGTTGTTTTTGCCCTTTTATTGTGCAGGAACATCGCGGGGGTGCTTTGACTCACCCGTTCTTCTTTAAAACCCTCTCCTGGCCCCTTCCACCGCGGCTGCTGTTCCGGTCGTGTGGTGGGTGGGCGGCCATTTTGAGAGTAGTCCTTCTCCCCAGCTGAACTGGTGGCAGCGTTCTAGCTGAGGGAGAGAGGACACAGCATAAATTCAGTGGAGGCTGTGAGTCTTTGCGGTGTGATTGGGTGGTGGCAGCTCCCTTACACCTCCGCTTAGCTTTTGGCCATTATTCAGAGCTGTGTTAATTTTTAATATTTTAATATCGATTTTTTACTGTGTGCATTTATTCTGCCTAACCCCTTTTGTTGTGCAGGAACATCGCAGTGGTGCTTTGACTCACCCGTTCTTCTTTAAAAGCCTCTCCTGGCCCCTTCCACCACGGCTGCTGTTCCGGTCGTGTGGAGGGTGGGCGGCCATTTTGAGAGTAGTCCTTCTCCCCAGCTGAACTGGTGGCAGCGTTCTAGCTGGGGGAGAGAGGACACAGCATAAAATTAGCATGCCGCCGTCAGCACGCAGCGGTCGCGCATGGCGGGCGCGCCTTAGGCGCGCCGAAGGTAAGCCAAAGGTTAGCCCGTCTGCGCCTCGGACTCGACGGTTGCAGGACGGGATACCTTACAGGTTTGGAGTCCAGATAAAACAGCGATGGTGTACACTCGAGAGAGTCTGCTGGCGCTCCGCCCGCCGGCTGAGGTGGGACTGAGGTGTGTAACAGTAGATCCAGTTAGCCTTAATTCCTGCTCTACTTGCGATTTTTATTGCAGTATCAATCAGATTACTTCATCAGGTTCTATCTTAGGACCAGGTTCTATTTTTGCTGCCTTAATTAATGCTCGCTCAATGAGTAAATATACAGCAGAGATTTTTTCGCTATTGGAAGATGGTACACTAGATTGGCTGTTTATAACAGAAACTTGGCTGAATAGGTCATGTGCCCCTGACATTGAGCTGGCCATCCCCAGAGGGTTTAAGATCCAGAGGAAAGATAGAGCTAGCGGTAGGGGTGGCGGACTAGCCATTATCTTTAGGGAATCATGGGTCCTTAATATTGAAATTACAGATGAGATAGTTGAGGGGGAGATTGTGAATTTTTCTTTGGTTCTGTCTCCACATTTTACATTGGGAGGTTCCCTTATCTATCGACCACCAGGCCCCTCGGGTCCTTTCCTTAAAGCTCTCTTGGAGACTCTGGTTCCCCGTGCAGTGAGGTTTTCACGTTTTTTACTGCTTGGTGACCTGAATATTCATGTTGATCGTTCTGAACTTAAGGAAAGCAAGATTTTGCATGATTCTTTTGACCTGGCCTCTCTTACCCAATGGGTCTCCTCCCCCACGCATACGGGTGGGCATACTTTGGATGTTATTTGCTCTAACTTTCCCCTGAAGGTCGAGGCCCCTCAAATTCTTACTTGGACTGATCATCGGCTGATTAGATTTACATGGTCGGCCATGAAAGACACGCCCAAGTCTTGCAGGAACATGTGCCCCCCGAAGATCAAAATAGGCAATTTTATTGCCTGGCTTGATCAAAATAGGCCTTTTCTGGGGACTAAGTTAGATTCTGCACTTCAATCATTTGATGGGTGGGTGGGAGCTGGGGTGTCCGCCTCGTCGAAAGGGTCCAATTCGAGTAGAGATAGGTCGACCCCCTCGCAACCTTGGTATCCGCCCCAATTTCGCATTCTTAAGCTTGCTTGTAAAAAATTGGAGCGGGTGTGGCGGGCGGCTTACTGCCCACAAGCCAAAGTGGCATACCTCACGGCACAGCGGGAGTATTATGCCAGTATTAAACTGGCTAAATCTGAATACTTTGTCAATAGAATTGAGAAGGCCAACAATAACAGTCGTGAAATTTTTTCTATTGTCAAGAGTTTTCTCTCCCCCTGTGCAGAACAAGTGCCGGTGAAGCCTTCTACTGAGTGGTGTGAGAGTCTTTCTTCTTTTTTCTTAAAGAAAATTGCCACAATACAACAGAGTCTCAGATCTGTTAATGGTGGGAGTTGGATTTTTGATAATGTTCGATCTATAGTGCCTCCCACCCATACGATGGAGACATTTACCCCCCCCCCTCAGTGGAAGATACTTTGGTAGCGATTAAGTCTTTGAGATCTGGCGCCCTCGGTGATACTTGCCCGGCCCGGGTGTTGGCTGTAGTGGCAGAATCAGTGGCAAGGGAGGTTTCGCAAATAATGGGCCTGTCCTTTAAGACATCTAAGGTTCCCGAGAAATGGAAACAGGCAAAGCTTCTTCCCTTGCTGAAAAAAACGGGAGCTGATCCTGCTATGCCGGGCAATTATCGACCAATTTCCCTGCTTCCAGCATGGCGAAAATTGGAGAGAAACTTGCTTTTTGGCAGTTGAATGCCTTTGTTGAATCCTCTGAGGCTCTCCACCCTGCTCAGTCCGGTTTTCGTGCGGCACATAGCACGGAGTCAGCTCTGGTGGAGATCACAGAGGCTATTAGGGAGTGTTTGGACAGTGGCGGCAGAGCGGTTCTAATTTTATTGGACCTCTCTGCCGCATTTGACACTGTCCCGCACTCTCTCCTTCTGACTCGACTGGCTGAGATAGGTGTGGTGGGTTCAGCACTAGAATGGGTGAGATCTTTTTTGTCCGACAGGTCCCAGCAGGTTTGGCTCCCGCCATTTTCCTCCTCGGCTAAGCCTCTTACTACCGGGGTACCCCAGGGGTCTACATTGAGCCCCCTGCTTTTTAATGTTTATCTTACCCCGCTTATAGTAATGGCTGAACAAATGGGAGCCAAAATTATAGCGTACGCTGATGATACGCAATTATTATTTACATGGCCTGGCACAGCATTAGGCACTGAGGTTATTCGTTCCTGTCTTTCTTCGGTTTTCAGCTGGTTAGCAGCGGCACAGCTGAAATGTAACGAACATAAAACAGAAATTTTGTTGTTGGCCAATTTTCACCGAATTTTAGAGAACTCCTGTGGCCTCCGGATTTTCCCCAGCCAAGTTCAGTTACCATCCCTGCAAAGAACTTGGGAGTTTGGTTTGGGGAGGATCTGAGGTTCGGGGCACACATAAAGAAACTTACAGGGGTGTGCTTCGGGTCTCTTAAGGCTATGAGAAAGTTCTTTCCATATCTCCCTACTTCGGCAAGAGAGTCTGTCGCGAGGGCTTTAATACTATCACGGCTCGACTATGCCAACTCTCTTCTTAGCGGAACCCCAGCCTTTCTAGTCGCCAGATTACAGATCATTCTAAACGCTACGGCGAGACTCCTCTGCAATGTGCCCAGTAGAGAGAATGTACGAATCCATCTGAAAGAAATACATTGGCTGCCAGTATCACGAAGGATTACTTTTAAAATCCTGACACTAGCATTTAAAGCAGTCAATGACCTTGGGCCTTCGTATCTGAAGAAAAGATTTAGCCGCTACGCCCCCACTCGATCTCTACGTTCAGCTGATCATAATTTGTAGAGCGTACCTCGCTTTTGGCAAGAGCGCCTTGGAGGCCAGTCAATTGCTGTCCTTGCGGCTTCTGCCCGGAACACTCTGCCATTGTTTTTAAGATCAATCCAGAATTTTGTACCTTTTAAGAAGGCCCTGAAAACTCATCTTTTTAGATTTGCTTATTAGACTAATTTAAACTTTTTATTTTTTCTGGCCACCTGCTTGTTTTCTCCTTTCGCGCCAGGAAACTCTGGTAGTAACAGAGCGCGTTATAAAACAGCGAAATAAATAAATAAATAAACTGCCATGCCATGTCTTCCCTGGACCAGAAACAAGCCACCTGGGACCGATTTCGGGTCATAAATCTCATCAGCCAGGCTATCTTGAATCCAGTGGCAAAGTGAGCAAGAGACCCACGTCTGGGCATCCCCTGCCAACTTAGGGCAAACTTAGCAAAACCAAAGGGTATGATGGACGGAGTGTTGAACATTGCAAGCACTCACCCCCAGTCAACTGATCTTGGTTTAATCCATCATCATTCTTAAGCTCACTCTGCCACCCCAGTTCTGACATGGCCATATGCAAATCAGTCTGACCCTGTGCCAGTCCTAGGATGCTTGTTTCCAGTCCAGGGAGGACCTGGCTTGGCAGTTCGGGCTGGACTGTTCCCATGGGGCACAGGGTCAAGACTGATTTGCATATGGTTGGGTTCAAACTGGAATGGCATGGTGAGCAAAAAAACAATGGGTTTAGGCCCAGATCTCTCTAGTGGGGTGAATGTATGACATTGTTCAGCATTCTGTCCATCAACTGTTGTTTTTGCATTTTTCACCCCGAGTGGGACGGGTATGCTCAGACCGGAGTCCTGTGCTCTCCATGTCACTGGAATCAAGCTATCCTGGCTGATGAGGGCTGAAAGCCAAGAAAATGGTCCTAGGATGCTTGTTTCCAGTCCAGGGAGCACCTGGGTTGGTAGTTCGGGCTGGTCTGTTTGTTCCCTTGGGGCACAGGGTCAAGACTGATTTGCATATGGCTGGGTTCAAACTGGAATGGCATAATGAGCAAAAAAACGATGGATTTAGGCCCAGATTTTTGTAGCATTCCTGACCAAGCGGCTCGGGTAGCCTCTGAATGTCAATTTGGCAGAGAGTGATTTGGCCTCATTAAAGTAGTCAGTTTTCTGAGTGCAATTTCTCCTAAATCTCAAGAATTGCGAGTAAGGAAGGCTATCTCTCAGTGCTCCGCACCCCTCCTTCATTTCTACTATGACCATGTAACTTCTCTAGCCAATCAGGCCACACATATCTCCTTATGGAGACCTCTTTGAACACTGCCGGCTCACCTTCCCATCGTGACTGTGCGACCATGCATGATATTCTTGGTAAGTCCTAACACGATTGCATAAGCGGTTCACTAGTTGCGAGGTCCGACCCCCCTTGACCTCGTCCTCCACCTTCTTTCTCTTCAGGCAATTTAGCTACAATCGAAGCGATCGCCCGCATTGCCCTTAATTGGCTTGACGCTTCTTTGAGGACCCTGACCCTGGTAACCCCTTAGTTAAGTATTTTTTACCACACACCGTTGGCTTGCCTTATCACGGACCCTTATAGAATTACTTTTGCAGGGCCACCGACTTTCGCATACTGATTCTACTATACCGCTTCCTGAGCCATGTCCCCTTCTGGCTTTTCTACGGTAAGCGCCTCCCTGTATCGCTGCTCGTTCATACCCGGCACCACGCCACATTCTTAACGCTGCTAGTCACGTCGGCAAGTTCTCGCTAAATCTGTTTGTCCGTATTAACTTTTGTGTTCGTAATACCCGTCACCCGCACTTTGTCTCCTTGCGTGCTCATACCTGTCACTACCTTACTGCTTTTTTGTTGTCCTTTCCTTCCCTTTCTTTTCCCCTATGCAAATGAGGCTTGTAACTGTTAGGCATTTATTACATGTCCTGATGATGATCCACATATTGGTTTAGTTGGATCGAAACTCTGTCGACAAAATTGCGCACCTTATACATTTATGAACCTTATTGTCACTTAAAACGCAAAAGTGTATTAATGTTCTGTTCGACATTTGTAACTGTACAAATAACAGAACCGTAAGCTTTTGCCTAAAAGCCCTTTGTGTTTTACGTTTCCCAAATGTACGTTTCATGAATGCTAAGTAGGGTACAGGCTAGTGCCCCACCTTGTAAATTGCTGATGAAATGGCTGATGCTACTAAATGAGTAAATATTAGACCTCTGTACGGCTGGACATGTCATATCAATATAGAAACGACTGTGTCTATATTTATTAGATTTTATTCCTGTGCTTGTAAGGGACCACTGTTGTTTAAAAAAGAATCTACTGCCAAGGTCCCTTGCCGACTTTATTGGGTGCCCTTGTTGTCTTCAAATATATATATGCTATAAAACCTGTCAATAATCAACCATATCCCTACATTGGTTTTGTTTTCCTTTCTTCAATTTATACCCAACAGAACTGTAGCTTCAAATACACTATTTGTAAAAGCATTGCAGCGGAGGTATTAAAAATTCCGCACTATACCGAAAAAACGTCTGTGCTTTGAAACAGCTAGCTTCAAGACATATCGAACACTCTCCCAATCATATATACACACACACACAAACATAAACATGTACATACAACTCAGACACACACACTTACACTCTCAGTGATCCTAGCCCTAAACCATGCATAATTAGAATTATTATATACCGGAGCCTGCAATATCCTTATGAAAGTGTGCCTTTCATTTCCTTATTAAAGGTGACTTGTGATGTCTCTAGTCATCTCTAATAAGGAAAAAATGCAGTTGCTTAACTTTGGTACTTATTACAGTTGGGTTCTGATGTCATAACGCCTGCTGCAAGAGCCAGTAGCAAGGGTGAAAGGCAGGTCGCTTAGCAGAAATACTGCTGCAGTTTAAACATAGAAAGCTTTTGATATCTTTTGCTGAAAAGAAAAAGTGATCAGCAGAAAGGAGATTTTTAATGGAACATGTTTATTTTGTCCATGCTATAGGTCATTCCACGAAGGGTAGCATCCATGCATGTTTCAACACAACTACTTTTTGATGTGGTTGATTTCACAGTACGGGTTCTGCTTTTTTACTTCATGTCTGCAATGAACATGGACTAGCAAGACACCAATAATTTAAGCTGTTTATAGGAAGTAGATGGTATGACCTTCTATTATAAGGAGTAAAGTACCCCCTGTCATATATCAAAAGAACATTGAAAGTGACTTGGACTTTCATGACCTTTTAAAGCTTGACCTTCGGTCGTATGCGTCAAGATGGTCATGGAACTGATTGATGACTTGCAATAGCCTTATGATGTAAGGCAGGGGTACCAAATCCTTAATATTTTTCTGTAACTGTTAAAATCATGATTGGTTATTGTATTTTTGTAATTTTTTTCCTGATTGATTCTCTGTAACATACATTTTGAATATTTAAATAATTCTCGTCAAGTTCAGGTTGAGCCTGCCAACGTTCTCCCTGAGTCTCAAAACCGCTCTTTAAAGCAACAAATCGTAAACATATTGATGAAGAAGCATAGCTTTCCCACTTCTGTGCTTCTCTTTTGTTTCTTAATCATAGGATAAGATATACACTCAACAGGAATGAAGGAATTCAAGTTGTGGTAAATTTTCCACTGAAATATGTGGTCAATTGGCTAGCGGCTACCATCACAGGTAAATGTGGTGAGGCGGGGCGGGGTGGAGCGTGACGAGGGGTCAGGGTAAGTCCACAATGGAATAGGGATAATTAAATAAATAAATAATATCTATTCCATCGTCTGTCGGCTTCCCCCCTGCCACGCCCTGCCCAGCCTTACCGCACCAACCGGTGCCGTCTGCCGCTGCAATTGGATACATGGAATTACCCCAATACAGGAAGAAGTGCAGAATTATGGTTCTAAAACAACTTGCTTTTATCTTATTTTCTTCTATCTTCAGAGTAATGCCTTTGCTCCCTGATGGCTGTAAGGTAGCATTAATCGAATGAGCATTTTTAAAGCATTGGGAACAGACTAGCCCCTCCATGATCTGCAATCATACTTAGATTTCCTTCCAACAAATGCTTTCAAGTCTTTTTACTTAGTCAGCGAACAAATTTGACTTGTGTCATAGCAACATTATTTTGTGCATAAAGCATCTTAATAAGGGTCTAAATTACAAAATTCAGCCTGTCAAAATTATACTGTAAACCATAATGAAAAGTATAGATCCAATTACTGCAGTTACTCAATTAGCTGCTACAAATGTTAATCAAGGGCAAATGATACTGACTGAAAATATATAACTTTTGTCAAGGTAGATTCTCTCTGCATGATTTTACACTAACAGTGTTGGTGAAGAGGTGTTAGTTGAAAAAAATAGCTGAAAGGTGAGAGCAGACTGAAATAATAAAAGTAGGTAAGAGGTAATGTTGAGTTCTCCTTCAGACGTATACAATGTGCCAGACACAATAAATTCAATGGATTTTTATTTCCCAAAAATATATCAGTTATGTATAAGCTGGTTAATTGATACTTCCTGCAGAGAAGGAAAATTAACTATCATTCCATTAAAACACACAAGTTGGATAACAGTTCAGAAGTGTAGAAACAGTGAAGTATCAGAATTGTGCCAAATATGGAACACGTAAAACTGATAATTTGTAGATGCTCAAGTGTACCCGAAGTGAACAGTTCATAATAAGGGAGCTTTTGTATACCAGTCAATCTATCATTGATAGAGTCCAAACTATTTCTCCATGTGAAGTCAAGTTAATTCTATAAGTTTACAATATTACCCTTCTAGGGGGAGCCTTGCAGCTTCACTTACATGCCAAGGTATCTGAATATCTAAGTGGCTATGGTGCCTTTTCTTTTAATATCTTATACTGCTCTTTTGCAGAGTGTCCAAATGTGTACTTCTGTTATTTTGAAGTGAATGTGAAGTCTGTATGAAAAACATTGGTATCTTGCGTCATGCGATAGGCACTGTGGGGCAGATTTACGAGCCCCTTGTGCCACAATTACGCCGCTGTGGCGTCACGCAAGGCGGCGTAAACGTGGCGCATCCCTACGAGGCATTTACAACGTGACGCATCTAAGGAGATGCGTCACGGTGTAAGGCCCTGCGCCACATGAAACCTGCGTCAGGTTTCATGTAGGCGTTCCGGTGCAGGGGGGGGGCGTTCCGTCGCAGGAACGCCTCTGGAAAGTGACTCAGTGAAATCTACAAGATTTCACTGAGTCACTTTCCCAAAGCTGCTACATCAATTCCTTACGCCTGCTTGAAGCAGGCATAAGGAGTGACGCACCATGTAATGTATGGGTGGCCCCTGTGCATTGCAGGAGTTGCGTCGCGCTTGCGACGCGTCTCCAGCAATGTGCCACCCGTAAGCCAAAAGATGCTTCACTCATCTGCCCTTCCTTGCACCATGGTGCGCCGCATTGTAAATGCGGCGCATCATGGGTGGCGCAAGGATGGATTTGCGTGACATATCTTTCCTGACGCATCTCTGCCGATTTGCAGAGATGCGTCAGGCAACGTAAATCTGCCCCTGTATTTTCAGTATTTTAATGTCCCATCACTGGCGGTAATCTGTGCATGGTAGTGGTTTTTCCCGTTTTCCCCGCTTCCCCATGCCTGGTTTTATGTTTTTATTCACATTCCCTGTTGTTTTTCTCCCCAAGGACCCTCCACGCTGGACTTTTCATTGAAGGTTCTGTCAGCAAACTTTACAAAACAGTGCTTTTGCGCTACATCGCTAGATTTTTTATTAATTACCCATCCATCTTAGATTAGTAAATAAATAAAATAGAGCCCGAGGCTTAGGTACATGTATTCTTGGTGGCAAGTGCTTGCAAGATGATGCATGCAACAGCATACGTCATCACACATGAATGTGCCTATGACATTATACAGCCATCAGAGACAGAGACAGCTTTGGTGGAGGTGACGGAGGCCATTCGAGAGTGCTTGGATGGTGGCGGCAGAGCGGTCCTGATTCTTTTGGACCTCTCTGCCGTGTTCGATACCGTCCCCCATAATCTCCTCCTTGCTAGACTGTCTGAGATTGGCATTGGCGGCAGGGTACTGGCTTGGTTGTCATCCTTCATTTCTGATAGGACGCAGCAAGTATGGATGCCGCCGTTTGCCTCAAAGGCCAAACCACTCTGCACGGGGGTCCCTCAGGGCTCCACTTTGAGCCCGTTGATGTTTAACACCTACATCACCCCTGTGATATACCTGGCCGAACAGCTTGGGGCTAAGGTCATCGGATACGCTGATGACACCCAGCTGCTCTTTACCTGGCCGGATCTCCAGCTGGATACAACGGCTGTTCACCTCTGTCTTTCCTCGGTGTTTCATTGGCTGGCGATGGCCCAGCTTAAATGCAACGAGGATAAGTCAGAGGTCCTCTTCTATGGGTCCATCCCCTCCAACTTTAAGAATGAGTTGTGGCCCCCGGATTTTCCTAGTCCCAAGGTGATGGGAGGCCCGGCTAAGAACCTCGGAATTTGGTTCGGAGAAGACCTCAGATTTGAGAACCATATCAAGAAGCTGTCAGGGACCTGTTTTGCTATGCTAAGGGCTTTAAGAAAATTCTTCCCTCTGCTGCCCAGAGAAGCTAGGGAAACGGTTGCGCGTGCCCTCATCTTGTCCAGATTGGACTATGCTAATGCATTGTTTTGTGGTATCCTGGCGTATCTGGTCAAACGACTGCAGGTTGTCCAGAACGCCGTGGTCCGCCTTTTGTTTAGCATTCCGAAATGGCAGAGTGCTCGGTCACACATGCGCGCACTCCACTGGCTCCCTGTAGCTCAGAGAATTATGTTCAAATCTCTCGTGCTGTCATTTAGAGCTGTCCACGAACTAGGCCCCGGCTACCTGAGGAAGCGCTTCTCTTTCTACACTCCTTCTCGCTGTCTCAGGTCAGCCTCGCTGGCCAAACTGACTCTTCCCCGCTATAAGCGGGCTAGGCTGGGCGGCCAATCTATTTCTGTGGTAACTGTGAAGGCTTGGAATGCTCTCCCTCTTCATTTGCGTGCCGCCCAGTGTCTATCCAAGTTTAAAAAGGATATCAAGACCCATCTGTTTGTTTGTCAGGTCTAGGCTGTCTCTCTGTGTTATGTTTGGTCACCTCCGCAACGCGCCAGGATACTCCCCAGTAGCAGAGCGCTCTACAAAACAACCTATAACATAACATCATTAGAGGTTGTATGACCTCACCTTTCTTTGTTTTTTTCTTTTGGCTGAGGCTCAACAGCATCAGAAAAAAAGCTTTTTTCCCCCATGCAGTAGAGCAGCTGCTATTAACCGTTTGACTTCTGTGGACACCCCCCTGAATCGCTACTGGAAAAACATACGAAAATCGAAATTTAATTTCAATGGGAAGGTTGGAACGTTTCGAAATGTGGTTCTAGGTCTAAAAGACAAAGTGATATGCCAGCTTCCAGTATATTAATGCATCCTTTTCGCTCCTAATGCATGCTCTCTTTTTGACGCTGCATACTACTGCTTAAATTAAGGTCACCAATCATCCATTCTACATTCTTTTCTCCCACTGTTCTCCCATGAATCAAGCTAATGATACCAGTGTGTGAACGGACGCCACTGGGTAGTTATGCCTAAGACAACTTTTCTATAACAAATACGTTTTTTGGTTTGCTTATAACTTTGGCACAGTTTGATGAATCTTCACAAAAGTTTCTTTAAAAAGTCTCATCCATCTCAGCTCCTTCTTGGAAAGTTAGGGGGTGGAATAAAAGGGGGTTCCAAAAATGTATTTTCAGAATGCCATTTTCCATTCGAAAAGTGAACAGCGATCCTACAAATATGGGTGAACAGAATTGTATACAATTTTGCAAAAAGCTAGATCTTGGTCCTGGAATCAAGGTTTTTGTGATTTGGTTTAAATCCATGCAATAGTTTTTGAGAAATTAATGTTAAAAATACATAGATAGTTCACACCAACAAATATAAAGATATGATTGGGTTCCACCACATAAGAGAGTTATACCAGCATCCTTTTTAGAACTCAGGAACTTAGTCCCCTGCCCTGGTAAAAAGCTAACAAAAAATATATGGGGCAGCAGGGTAGAGGTACTCTGCCTCTTAGGCCTGTTGAGGAGGTTCCACAGATCTGTGATTAATTTGCGGATCTGTTGTACATTTAAACACAAATATTTTTAGGCCCCTAGGGTGCACCAGGGCCCAGGCAGTTGGCTCATTATATATGCCCTCTCCTAGAGTCTTATCCAGGCCACTGGGACCCCATCCACCTTGCCTGATTCATTTAATATGGGCAGAGGGTGTGCCCACCTTTAAAAAAAATAAGCCTCTCTAGGTGGACCAAGTTCCAGGGGGCACCAATATCTTTCTTTTGAGAAGGGGGTCATGCTCCAGACCAGCACTTTGAGAGCCTCTCTGAGATCACCAGAGCCCCTGCTGCTCTAGCTGTCTCCCCAGCCAGCACCATTTTTGTACTGACCGGCTGGATGGGAGCTAATCAGAATTATAATAAACACAAAAAGGATCCGACAGGAGAGGCCCCAAACCAAAAAACGTACTACTCCCTGTCTACTTATGTATCTCACAAAAAATATGTCTGGTAGAACTAAGAATAGAGAGTGACTGTCCACAATCTTGTTGCAGTCTGGGTGTTGAACAGGGTCTTTCATCTATTATGCAGGAGAGAACCTCTTTCAGGACAAGAACTCTCACTCACCTGGAGGAGACATGCTTTATCACTAGATTTCCTGCTCACACCAAGGCTGCAAAGTAATTGGTGTGGGCTAGAATTCCTCAGAGAGTGAGGAGAAGTGTTTTAGGAAACTAGAGAGAAAAAGTGAAAAGAGTGAGAGGCAGAATGACACCAGCATCCTATGCATGGACCTCCCTGAGCTGTGCAACAGTGGTTGCACCTTATTGGCTGGAGAGTGGACTGGGAGGGGGCCACTTTAGGCTCCAAAGACCCCATCCCTGGGGCCAGGTCCAAAAAATAATGGGGAGGGGCCCACATGACCCCCCTCCTCATGCTGGATTTTGCCCAGGTAACCCCATCTGCGGGGGCATAGTAAAAATTCACTGGGGGAGGGGGGCTGTGTGGCCCCCTCGCTGGGTCTATTTTGGCCGCATGGATCCCATCGCCAGGTGTCCGACCACTTCCACCTGGGTGTCCAGGAGCCCACCTAGGGCACCCAGTTTGCTATGGTATGGACTGCAGGTGGAGCCTGAATGCCCCTCGGTCCCTGCCGGCTTACTGCCTCCGGAAGGAGCCAGCATTGCTCCCACATGTAGGGAGCAGCCATAAATGCTGCTCCCTGCATGTAGGAGCACTCCTTACATCAATTTCCCTGCTCACTTGAAAGACGGCAGGGAAAACAGATAAAATGTCTGTTCCTGGCAACCCGGAGCAGTTTGACAGTTTCCGTTTGCTCGGAGCGGAGTTAATGATTGCTTTTGCTTGGTCAGAACTGTCAAACCTCCCACAAAGAAAGCACAAACTTCTGTCTTTCGTGGGTGGGCACCTCGGGAGATAGCAGGAGCGGGCACTGTGGGGTGGCGGTCCCGAGGGCTATTATTAACTACAGGAGCCAGTCTATGTGCCCCCTCTTCTCAAATTGTCACAGCATTGTCCTGGGGGTCCACGCAGCCACCGAATCATCATGTATTTAGCCCCATGGAGGTGGTGCTCACTGGGGCATATTAAAACCCCAGGATCGGCGTGGCCCCCCTTCACTTCTATTGTAAAGCCCTGGGGAGGTGGTGGTTCATGGGGCTCAATTTGCCCAATGAAGGGAGGTCAGGCTGCTCCCCTCCCATGTTTAAATGAAGTCCAGGGGAGGTGGTGGTCCAGAGGACTAAAAAGAGCCTTTTTTAATATACCCGCCCGTGGGTCCTGGCCCATCCCCGGGGGGTTCTAATAAAAACAAGTGCGTGATACCACGCTTGTTTTAAAAAAAAAAAATTGACAATGATTAGCAACTATGTTGCAATTTTGCAGCAAAAATATTTTTTTATATAATGCTTTTTTGCCTCGCCAGGTCCCTAGGAGACCCCACGTCTCACTTAAAAATGCGTGCAGAAATGGGCTTAACTCACAGGCCCCCCAAGCCCCCGGGACCATCACCTCCCTGGGGCTACATACATGTTCCCTCCCTATCATAGCAAACACTGCTTTGCTTCGTGGAAGCAAGAGCAGGACACCTCTTGTTACCTCCTGTAAGTCCTACGCTGTGGAATTCCTGAGCACTGGTCAGAGGCCAAAGTCCCTTTCTGCACCACTCTGCAAATGTGACTACTATGTTATTGTTAGAAATTAGCATTTAATAAACCTCAGAACTTCACTGAAAAAAGCATTGGTTTCAGGGACGTTATAGCTAGAAATTTGCATTTAAAAAACCTTAGAGCTTCACTGAAAAAAACATAAGTTTCAGGTACGTTATAGTTAGAAATTAGCATTTAAAAAACCTTGGAAATTCACTGACAAAACCACAGGTTATAGCTCATTGGACATTTCACTCGTACAAAACCAAAGAAATTCAGCCGTTATAGTTAGTTGAGCTTACTATAACACGTGCCCCCGCAATGCACTGCTGATGACGTCACACATTACATCACTCATGACATGGTCAGTGACATCAGTGATGACATCACTGATGACATCTCAAACGACATCACTGATTTCATCATCTACTTAATATCTGATGCACTTCCTCATACCCTAATATAACCTTTCATACACCTACTCTGTAATACAGACTACCATTCTTGGAATCATAGACTCACCAACACAGTTAGTACATACCCACTCACTGATTCATAGGTCTATATGCACATCCACTCACCCATACAGCATCGAAGAGGAATATAATGGGACAAGGCTTACTCATTGGCCTAAGTGTCGCCCTGGTACCTATCATCTCCAGTAAGTCCAGTCCCCGGCAGGCTAGCCCCTGGTATGACAGTGCGCTGCGGGCCATGAAGTCCTCCTGTAGATGGGCAGAAAGGGAGTGGCGTAAGTCGTATGATGCCGATAAGAAATCCATCTACCTGGCCTCAGTTAAGCTCTACCATCGAGCTATATGTAGGGCCCGGGCGGCGTTCTACGCAGCCGAATTCCGAAATAGCCTCAATCCCACCAAAACCATCTTTAAAACTATAAAAGACCTGATGGCAAAGAGAGTTCCCCCGCAGTTGGACAGTTCCATCTCTCACTGCGAAGCCCTGGCCACTTTCTTTCTGGACAAAGTTAAGAAAATCTACCAGGCGTTTCCGAGCACACTGCCACCAGTGATTCCCTGGAGCGGCTCCAGTAGCTGTCCATCGCTGCACTCCCTTCCCACTCTTTCTAATGAGGAGTTTGCTAAGTGGGCCCTGCGAGTCAAGTCTGGCTCGCCTGCAGACCCGGTAAGATCTGCCCTTTTCAGGGATGCTGCTTTTCAGGGACGCACTATAGTGTGTTCTCTGATTAACCTCTCCCTGACTTCCGGCCTGGTCCCTGCCAAGTGGAAGCAAGCGGTGGTTTCCCCGATCCTAAAAAAACCATCTCTGGATCCGCTGAGACCAGAAAACTACCGCCCTATATCTTTGCTCCCTTGGCCGGCCAAGGTCATGGAGGCCCATGTAAATCTGGCCCTCACGGAGCATATGACCCAAGTTAATGTCCTGGATCCCACGCAGAATGGGTTTCGTGCTGGCCACAGCACTGAGACGGCCCTTCTGGCAATGGTTGAGCATTTGCGGACTGTGCTCGATGCAGGTCAAACGGCAGCGCTTATTTTATTAGACCTGAGCGCTGCCTTTGACACTGTTTCCCATTGCATCCTTCTACACCGCCTGCAGGACATTGGCATTTGTGGCTCTGCTCTGCAGTGGTTCCGCTCCTTCCTTAGTGATCGCTCCTTCTGCGTTGCCACCCCTCCTTTTCAGTCCAAGTACCATCCTTTGGACCTGGGGGTCCCTCAGGGCTCCTCGCTGAGTCCCACGCTTTTTAACCTGTACGTGCAGCCGCTGGCTGAGGTCGCCAGGCAATGGGGCCTAACCATGGTCTCCTACGCCGACGACACTCAGTTGGCGGTTACGATCAGCGGGGATGCCAAGCAGGATGCCCTCAGGTTCCGAAGTGGACTGAGAGAGGTGGCCAGCTGGATGAATAACAACTGTCTCCAGCTGAACGCGACAAAAACGGAGGTGATGATCGTTGGAAGGGATGCGGACCACTGGGGGGACGGATGGTGGCCTCCCGAGATGGGATCAGCGCCGGCCCCCGTCCTGGAACTCAGGAATCTGGGAGTATGGCTCGACCACACGTTAAGCTTTGTGACTCACACGAAGAGAGTGGCGGCCTGCTGTTTTGGAGTATTACGCGGGCTAAAACCCCTGCTCAGATTTTTTGATGCTCTTACTAGACAGCTGGTCATTCAAGCAATGATTATCTCTCGGCTGGACTACGCCAGTTCACTCCTTTTAGGAGCGAACCAAGCTGAGATCCTTCGTTTACAGCGAGTCCAGAATGCTGCGGCTAGGGTGGTGATCGGTTTGCCCCGGACCTGCCCCACCTCTAATACTCTGCGGTCCCTGCACTGGCTCCCGATAAACAAGAGAATTCAATTCAAGGCTCTTTGCCTGGTTTTTGAAATTCTTCGAGAGTCGGCACCTGTGATACTTAACAAACTGCTCTCTCTCTACGTTCCTACCCGCTCACTCCGATCCCTTGGACAATCCTTGGTGGTTGTTCCCCGTTTTAGACTTAGCCGGATGGGGGGTCGCTCCTTCCGAGTGAAAGCTGCTACCCTCTGGAATGCGCTCCCCTTGGAAATCCGCCTTATGGATGATCTAATATCCTTTCGCAGGGCCCTGAAAACCTTCTTGTTTTAAATGTTCCCTGTTTTAAGTGTTCTGCTTTTTTGTTGCTGGATTTTGTGTTATGTTGTGTCTACCTTTCCCTGCGCCAGGACGCTCCTTCGCTGGAGCAGCTGTGCGCATTAAAAATGTAAATAACATAACATAACATAACATTTCTTTGTCTTTATTCAACCCATAATGGGCTTTGTTATGTAACTGAATGATGTACTTGGACTCTAGAACCCACAGTTTTTTTGTTCTATCCCCTCCTCCTTCTTTTTTTCTGCACTTGATCAATGTGGAAAAACCTAAGTAAGTCACAATTGCTTTTATGTATAGATTCAAAGTGTACAAGATGGTCCTTTATTAAGGGACTTTGTCTATACGTGATCTGGGGATTGCATGTGATAACTTCTCTGATTGTCAGTACCCGTAATATTCTAGTTTTTCTTAAAAATCTGTACTAGTTTACAGGTCCCTCTCCCTCATTGTATAATGGATTTAGTAAATGTTTAAGTGGCAAGAAGATTAGGTCTTTCCACCAAATCAGTTTTTCTCACTGCCTCCTGTAAAATGCCTCTGGTATAGCCTCTTTGGCTAAATCTCTCAAGGTCACTATCCTTCATTATTTGGTACTTATTATCATTGGTACAGTTACGCTTGATACATAGGAGCTCACCATAAGGGATGTTTTTTATTAGACTTCGATGATGGTGGCTTCCTGCATGTAGTGATGAATTCCCTACAATAGGCTTCCTATATAGTTTGGTCAACAGTTTGTTCTCTTCTACATATACCTCCAAATCAAAATAGAAGAAGCTGTTATTACTGATGTTCCCTGAGAATACTACATTTAGCTAAGTTTGATTTAGGACTCTTATATACGCTTCTGCAGCCGGGTGTGTGCCCTTCCAGATAATGAATATCTCATCAATATAGCAGGCTCATAGGACCACATTGGTAACCCATTGTTCTGGTCCGTCTGCCCATGCCACGTGCTTCTCCCACCAGCCGACAAAAAGATTTGTGTAGCTGGGGTGAAGCACATGTGCATCGCAGTCCCACGTTTTTGTTGAAACAATTGACCTGCAAATGCAAATATGTTGTTTTCTAGACAAAATCTCGTAATTTCCAACAACATAATGTTATGGTCTCTGAATTTTAAAGTTCTTTTGTTTTGACACCACTTAACCGCTTCCAAGCCCTCTCATGTTCAATACAGTTGCCGAGGCTGGTTATGTCAAGCGTGATTAATAACATCTCATCCTCCCACTAAATGCCATCAATCAATCTAAGAAAGTCCTGTGTAGCCTTCACAAAGGAACTAAGATCTTTCACAAAGTGAGATAAAAACGAATCAATGTAGCCAGATGTATTTTCCAATAAGCTATTTTGGGATGCCACTATTGGTCGTCCGGGGGGATCAATCATGTCTTTATGAACTTTAGGTAAATGATAAAAGGTAGGTAGTACAGGATATTCACAGAATAGAAACAGACATTCATCCTGGTCTAACATGCCTGTAACTCTCCAGGTTGACAGATGCTTGTGAAAACTGTCCACAAATGTATCATAGTCAATTCTCTTAATCAGTAAATAACAATGATCATCATTAAGTTGTCTTAATGCTCCCTTGTGATATTCAGCCTGATTCATGTAGGCAATAGCGCTCGCAAAAGGGCCAGATTCTGAGAATCTGGCCCTTTGCGAGTGCGATTTTTGCATTTGGTATTCACAATCCCAAATGCAAAAATCGCTATTTAAGAAATCGCATATTTGCGAGGAATGGCATTTAAGGAATCTCTAATAGAGATTCCTCAAATGCTATTCATGACACATCAAGAAATTGCGATTTTGCACTTTTGGAGCCGCTATTTACCGAGAGGTCAGACCTGTCGGTAAATAGCAAAAACTCAGAAAAATGCTTTTAAAAGCATTTTTCTAAGTTGCATGTTGCACACACACATGTCCTTTGGACATGTGTGTGCGCAACACCTGTTCAAATGTGCATTTTAGGGGTGCTACAGGGCGTCCTTTGGACACCCCTGAAACCGCTATCTTATTTGCGAGTAGCAAATTGCTACTCGCAAATAAGGGATACTCCCCATTCATTCCTATGGGCCTCTTGGCCCATAGGAATGAATGGGGAGTTTTTGCGAGTAGCAATTTGCTACTCGCAAATAAAGAACATGTAGGAATCGCTATTTTATTAGCAATTCCTACATGAATGCCGTTTTGCGTGTCCTCAATAGCGAGTCGCTATGATTCGCTATTAGGGCCACGCAAAACGGCCTGTACATGAATCAGGCTGATTGTTCTTTATTTAAAAGAACAATGTTACCCCCTTTGTCCGAAGGTTTAATGACAAGCAAATCATCCCTTTTCAGATCTTGTTTCGCCTTCTAATATCTAGCTGGAATATTATAGTTCCTATGCTGATTTTCCAGTTGTTTAATGCAATTAACTCTTGTGTGATGTAATAAAATTTGAATTCATTTTTTGGGTCATATAATTGAACTTCATGAGAGACTGCTTTACAACTATAATGCTCTCTGTCTGGCGGTTTTGGAGCGTGACGTCACGCCAGTGCCCCGCTCCAACACTGCCAAACCCGTTGTCAGTCCACCTGTTGGATTATAAATTGTAATCCTGGTGGGTGGTTGAAGGACACCACCTTTTTTTTACAGGGCCGGCACAGATCAAGGCATATTTATCATTGCTCCCCCTTGGCTCTTCTACTCCTCCAGGTGTTGACAGCAGTGGGAAATGAATATGTGTAACCTAAAATTAAAGACAGTGTTCTACGTAATATCATAAGCAATAAGAGCTTTACTTGTGTTGCCTAGTTGATGTCATTCAGAGCTCCTCAGTTAAAAATGTCCCTGATGTTCACTATTCCCTTTCAGTAACAATATATTTTATAGTAAAGTGCTGATTTTTCAATGAGTTGCATCGCCCTTGTGCCACACAAAGGGGCAAAAGGGTGACGTAGCTACTAAGTCAGATTTATCAAGCCACACAAACCACCTTGTGTTGCCCTGTGTGGCTTTATAAATGTAGAATAACTCAACATAGCACAAATCGCTGAGTTGAGTTACTCTGTTCCAGGGAGGCGTTTGTGTTCCATTTGGTGCATTACCAGATTTACCATTACTGGGAATGTGTAAAAATGCTCTGCACCCTCAGGTGAGGCATAATGAGGTGAAATATCTTTATTTCTCCTTATTTTTTCCTCTTTCTATGTGTGCCGCAGTACACATACAAAGAAGAAAATGCCTCAGAGAATTGTTTTTTGTGCAGAAAGCTTTCTTCAGCTACACATACATGAAACATCGAATAGCTTTAGGTAGAACTTTACTGAGCTATATCCTAGCATGTTTATGGTATGAATTACACTGTTTTCAACTGATATATGATCCAGATGGAATTATAGAAATAATACATTTGTTTATATTTATTGCTTACAAAAAGGAGAACTGCAAATGTTATAGCTGTCAAAGAAATAACATAATGTTAAGGTCAGCAAAGGTGAAACCTGAGCAACTAAATTGAAGGACTGTTTTTCTGAAAGTGTGTAGAAAAAAATAAATATTGAAACGGGCCTTACAGAAAAGAAGATTATAGGATAAATGATGTTAGGATTACATCACATGGTTGATTTATAATTGAATACCTGCTAATACCAGAAGGAATGCATTTATTCAAAGAAATTTCACCATTCCCAAACAACAAGTGATCATGTGCAAAACAAAAGCATTCTAGTAATTACACACTAGCCTAAAAAGCATGAGCAGGGTACTAAACATATTTCTCAACTACTGCCATGGATTCATTCTGATGATTTAGCACCAGTTCACAACCAAATTTCAGATCTCAGTATATAGCTGTCCCGACAACCAGCCAATTATGGTGGCATGCCTGGAGCCTTTCATAGAAAAGGGGACATCTGCTTAATTTGAAGAGGTCCTAAATGGGGGCAACAGGGAGTGTTCTCACCACTGTAGTTCTATGGACTGTGTCATGTTACAGAGGGAAGGATAGACAAATTGGAAGCATCAAATTTCATCTAGGATGAGAAGTCTGCTGTGAGTCTTTGTCTTGCAAAGGGTAAGACCTGACCCCCTTGGGTGGTGGTCCCCCAAACCTTTTGCCTTCACCCCTCCTGTTTTGCTGATTTCATGTGTGTTGCTTTAGTACTCTGTGCACTTTGCCACTGCTGCCCACTCCTCATGGTAAAATTGACTTACACCCATTTGGCATTTTAATTTACCAGTAATCCCCTTGTAAAGTGGTACTGCATGTGCCCAGCGCCTGTAAATCAAATCCTACTAGTGGGCCTGCAGCACTTATTGTGCCATCCACTTAAGCAGCTTTTTTACCATGTCTCAGGTCCGGTGTGCAGTTTTGAACCACCACTTTGATTTGGGAAAATAACCCTTTTTCCGGGCCTCAATCTTCCTTTTTAATACATATGTCACCCCTGAGGTAGGCACTAGACAGTCGTTAGGGCAAAGTGTAGTGTATTTAAAAAGTTGGACATGCACATTTAAGTTTTACATGTCCTGATAGTGAAAAACTCTTAAATTAGTTTTTCACTACTGCAAGGCCTCCTTTTTGGATAAAATTGCGTTACACTATTCCATTTAATAAGTGACAACGTTTGATTGGGGCTGAGTAGGCATGTCAAGTTTGGTCTTATATTAATTGCAATATAAACTCTCTTTAATGGTTTATAGACGTTCTCCCTAACTCCCTAGCCAGACTAATTGTGCGAAAAGGATTAATCAACATGCTCAGTGGTTTTAACATACATATAGACAAATCCAATAATCCATCTACCAAGACACTACTACAAGATCAAGAAGCTATGCAAATCATCCAACAGTGGGCTTCACCACCCATTAGAAAGGACATATTCTTGATCCCATTTTTTCCAATGACCCAGAGATATAGGTGAATACACCTATCCCAGTTTTGTGGTCAGACGATTATTTTATCCCTTTCTCACTTACAAAAACACCTATACGAATGTCATCTAACTCTACCCTGAATCCAGGCAAATACTGGCTCAAGCTCACTCCTGAAAGATAGGTCAAGATCCTAGAGGCCTCCACTCCTGTCTTAACAAAAAATCCAGATGAGGCACACACTCTTTGGGAACATTGGATCAATCAGACATCAGACCAATGTATTCAGAAATCCATACCAAGGTCTCAACATAATATCAAAAGAGTCCCCTGGTTTAATAGTCATCTAGCCTCCATGAAAAAGGACTGTAAGAAACTTAAAAGGAATTGGAGGAAGTCTTATGCCCGCACAAAAAATCCAGTAAAAGAAAGGCGGCCAACTCCCCCAGAGAACTATTCAAGATCATCACATCTCTTACAACGATGGAGCAGGGTAACTCCCCACTTCAATCCAATAAGTAGAGATGTAACAAGCTAACTGATTTTTTTTAAAGAAAGTAGATAACATCTATAATCCACTTCGAGGGAACACCCCAGGTAGATATGAATCACAGAAGGGTAACTTCCCCGGGTCAGACCTGAATCAAGTAGCTGAAGACACAGGGTTGGCAGTTGCACCTGTTTTAGATAATTGTACAGCCCTGAATAAGGAAAATATTAGGCTCCTCTTGTGCAAAATTAAATCATGCTCCTCCAAGATCCAGCACCCCGCCACATTTTATTTAAGGGTGGGGACTCTCTTCACCACAGCAGAGCTCCTCACTTTTATCCCTCGAAATCAGGATAGTCCCAAAGACGTGGAAAAATGCAATTATGAGGCCCTTGTTTAACAATCCCCACCAGCAGTATTGGGGAATTTTGCCCTATCTCGTTGCTACCCATCTTGGGAAAGTTACGGGAGAAACGGGAGAATAACATCATGCATAAGACTCTGATGGGATTCGGACTACAACACAGCAAAGAATCAGTCCTTCTGGTGGTCACTGAGGAGTGCAAAATGATATTAGATCAATGGATTCAACCGCAATCCTGCTTTTGGATCTAAGTGGGGCTTTTGACACCGTGGACCACTATACCCTGTCACTTAGGCTAAGGGAGGTCTCCCTCCAATGGCTTATCTCCTTTTTGAGTGACAGATCATTTCAGATTATGGAATCTGCCTATCTTTAAGATATACAGCCAGTCTCATGCAAAGTCCTACAGGGCTCATCGCTCAGCCCTACATTGTTTAACATATATATGCTGTCGATCGTGTTGTATGTGTGCGTTGGGTGCACCTTAGCGAGTGTACACCTCTGTGTCACCACTGGTCCTGAAGAAAGCCTTGTGATTTCGGACACAGAGGCTGAAACATGTAGGCCTGACCTTGTCACGAATACACCCAAGGATGTCAATTGTCAATTCAAGCAGATAGGACATCCCTTTTCGTTTTAATCTTGCCTTATGATTCCATCATTACATTGATAAGGATTCATAAAGGCAATCTTAAATCACTTTTTCACTGATCACTCGCTCTGTACATCAAACCCACTCTGCTGTAATCAGGTGTCGTAGCACACCCGGGAGGTATTCGGTCACTAGGTTGGTGAGTGAGGGTTCTTTTAAAAAATAGGATTTGCTTCCTTGTTTCGGTCAATGCAGTAAATTGTAATCCATTTGGAATTACTCCTTCTTATGTTGTTTACATTGATTCTTTGAGGGGACCGGGAGTCATACCATTATACACTTTTTCTCTTTGTCTTGAATTATAACCAGGCATATTGACCAGCAGTTCGAACTTGGTCCTGTATCTGGCTCATACTCCTTTGCAGGCGGCTTGAACTTGTGACTTTGTCCTGGTCCATTTGCAGCCAGATAACCACAGTTTGCGATTTGCGCTGTTTGGCACTACTTTTACACAAGAATTTAACATTGTATATCTTAGCTCTACTGATTGAATTTTTCTCATTCTGATATCTTATTATTTATTACATTTTACTCTGTTTTCCCAAATTGAAGTGAGATTTTTCTTGTTTGTGTTTTCGCTTTCTTGCTGTTTGAACGTTGCATAAATATTTTACTCTGTGTCTCTAAAATAAGCTTGCCTGCTTTTGTGGCAAGCTACCAGAGGGTTAAGCACAGGTACTTTAGTGACATTTGTGTTCACCCTGAGAAGTGTACTCACCCCTCTTCAAATAAAAACCCAATTGCTCACACCAAGTAAGATATTTTTCTGTAACATTCCCTGCCACCCCTGTCCCTCACAAGAACAATGATAACTCATAAGCAAGTAACATTACAACATAATATTGGCTCAATCGCCCTTATAATTGCATGCCCCTCCACCCCGGGACACCTAAGGTAGACCATGGGGGGTACCTAATATGTAAAAATAATGTAGATTATCACTTTTTCAATGCGCCTACCATCAAAGTCGAGTTTGCAGTTAATTTACCATTAAAAACAGCAAGGCAGGGCTGCTTTCAAAATGACCTCAGGTGCACCGTAGTGCACACATGCAAGTGCAGAAAGGGCTGCTGGCCTCTAAACTGCCATGCCCTATTATATATTAGGGACTTATTGGGTAGGTCATGCCAATTGTAAGTGTACGGTATTATACATGTGTGCCTTCAACTGTACTTTCAACATAGCACTGTCCCTGTGCTGGATAGACAGAGCCTAGGGACAGTCTTAGCCAGTTACCACCAGTATCAGTCAGCAAAACAAATGAGGGTGCACAGGGCACACAGGATGATTTTTGCAACATGATATAAATGTTACAGTACATTACAGTTGCATCCATGGAAGCAGGCATTAACAGCAGCAGTAATAGGAACATGTCAATAGAGAAAGGAAGAAAGATTATACAGTCTAAGCAGAAGGTTCATCCTATTAAAATTATTATTACCTAATGTCAACAGTATGCCATTTATCCTGGTGCTGATTAAGGATGATCTGCTGCCAAATTGTATTATCAGAGCTACATTTCCACTACTCCAGATGCTGACATTCCTGCACTACAGTACCCGAAATGTGAATAAACGTATGGCAGTAATAAAAGCTCTATTACGGAAATTAGAGCACCACTTCATTTTCCATACTGACAGACCCACTGACAACGCTGTTAAAGACAGCTGATTTTCCCCCTTGGTGAGTGGTAAACTTGCTTCCAAAGCTGAGACCAAGGCCTTGGTGTGGGGCGGTATTGTGTTCCTCTGGCAGGATGACCTTCTGGGCAGCACCCAAGAACATGATGAAATTCAAAAAGGCCGACCCTATCAAAGCTGAATGTTAGTTAGCACCTAAGCAAAGCCATCTTTTATCAACCCCATCACAATGATCCCAGCTCTGTCATTCAAGAAGATGAGATGCATGTAGCCCACTTTAGGGTGGTTGATGTGGTGCTGCAGTCCTTTTCACACAGCAGACCAAGTTTAAAAGTGTACCGTCCCTGGAATTTTATAGGCACTGTTGATTCACTTATATTAGACTTAGAATGGGGTGCCGCGTCGCTCAGGGAGGCAGTTTGCTTTGCTGCGAGGACCCTGTGTAAGGAACATGAAGTGGTAAAGACTCCGGTTACCTGCTGGGGGCTGTTGGCGAAATCGGATAACATCGGACTCGAAGTCCCAGAGTTGCTGTTGGTCCTCACCTGCATCTGCCACAGAGCTCCGCCCACAGCCCACGGAGAGAATACGTTAACCTAGCCGCACCCGCTTCGCGGGTGCCGCTTCGCGGGTGCCGCTTCGCTCAGGGAGGCTGTTTGTTTTGCTGCGAGGACCCTGTCTAAGGAGCACGAAGTGGTAAAGACTCCCATTACCTGCTGGGGGCTGTTGGCGAAATCGGATAACATCGGACTCGAAGTCCCAGAGTTGCTGTTTGCCCTCACCTGCATCTGCCACAGAGCTCCACCCACAGCCCACAGAGAGAATAAGTGAACCTAGCTGCACCCGCTTCGCGGGTGCCGCGTCGCTCAGGGAGGCTGTTTGTTTTGCTGCGAGGACCCTGTGTAAGGAGCACGAAGTGGTAAAGACTCCCGTTACCTGCTGGGGGCTGTTGGCAAAATCGAATAACATCGGACTCGAATTCCCAGAGTTGCTGTTGGCCCTCACCTGCATCTGCCACAGAGTTCCGCCCACAGCCCACGGAGAGAATAAGTTAACCTAGCCACACCCACTTCGCGGGTGCCGCGTCGCTCAGGGAGGCTGTTTGTTTTGCTGCGAGGACCCTGTGTAAGGAGCACGAAGTGGTAAAGACTCCCGTTATCTGCTGGGGGCTGTTGGGGAAATCGGATAACATCGGACTCGAAGTCCCAGAGTTGCTGTTGGCCCTCACCTGCATCTGCAAAAGAGCTCCGCCCACAGCCCAATTTCATTACTTATCAAGCTAGAGCCCCCACTGCACGGGAGAAGCCCGGGATAAGGGCAGGGCCGTCTGTGGCCGTCCGGGGCCGGTCCAGGCTGGGCTGGGCCTCCCCTCCTTACATGTGCTCTTAATATTGAGCATTGTTTTGTATTTCCCTGTTTTTGTCTATCATCTCCTCTATTTTATATTTTGGTAGCTGTGGTTACTTTTAGTCTCTTTATTAGGTCTTACTGCCCGTTTTGGAGTAAAATCTGTTCCTGACTTGCCCGTGTACTTAGCCATGGCGCTCCGTCTCAGAAATGGGAAGAATGTTACACTAAGCAGGGTTGGGGGTTCTGTGTCCGGAACTCTGGACCAGTTTATGGCCGGTGATCACTAAGTAATCCCTTGTAAATACCTTTCTCCCTTAGGAACCGCCCACCAAAAAAAAAAAACCACCCTCTCACTGTCCTGAAGAAGACCCGCCATGTAAGGGGTAGTATCCCTACAATGAGGGTCGAAACGTCGACTATCAGCCGCAGCACATGATTGGAGTGTGACTTAATACACCTGTCATTTATGATGCCATACTAATGTTATATATGATTTTTGATTAATTCCGGTTAGGCTCCCCTGGGAAGCCATTTTCAATTGTTGGAAGCAATTTACGATTGGATTGTCACTTGAACCTACCCACACCTTCCCAACACTGCACCACCCCTTCCCCCCTTTCCTGTACAGTGGGCACTGTTAAGATGTGTATTAATTAATTATATGTATATACACCCCAAAAAAGAAAAAATACAGTGAAAAACGTATTTACACTATCTGAATAAACAATAGTGTTTCATAAGTAATTTGGTTTAAGATTTTTACTGAATGTAAAGTAATCCCATTAGGTCTGGGACCACTCTTTCTATAACACATAACTACCCAGGTCCCTTGACTACCGGGTTGACCCTCTTACTGTAATCCCACCCCTGGTAGTAGTCCGCTACCAAAAGCTAGAGGGACCAACGAACTTATGAAGAAGGGTTTGCAAATGAAGCTCCCTAGTATCAACCTACCCCCGGAGTCAGCACCATACACTGTTATCTTGGCTGGTGTCCCAGGGATCCAGCACGATAAACTAGAATCCCACATTGAACTTAAGAACAAGGTCACTTTCTGGCTCAACAGAAATAGAACGCTCCCACCCCGTGTGAATGCGGAGATCTTACATGTAAGAAGGGTGAGCTGGCTGGGAACGAGACAGAAGGATTTAGAGGGAGATTGTATTATCGTAAACTTTAGGGACACCAGAGCAGTTAAGTATATATGTTATGACTGGGAGAATCGGGGGACAAACTGAATATAATCCCTTAGCCTGAGCTATTTTTACCCAAGCCAACCATGCCAAATGACCCCTGACCAGTGAATGGGTGGGAAACAATAACAAGACGTCGACACATCACACGCAGCCTGGAGTTCCACCTCCCCCTGACCAACTGGTTTGAGCCATTTTACGGTCTGGAGGGGGTGGATTGACTGGGTACCCAACAAAGGGAAAGGTTTGCCAATAGGTGTAAGGAAACAACTACAATAGGCCAAGTTGAGACATTATCCAATACCATCGCAAACGGGGTGACTCCTAGGGAATATAGCGAGGTTCCATTAATAGTTCCCTCTTTGTTTTCCCAGCTTCCAACTAGAAAGAGCGCTCTTTCTGTTTCTGCCTTCACTAAGGGTGTTCACGCTTCCATCTTGCTCGCTCAAACCTCTACGATACCAAGGGCAGTGGCACGGGCAGGGACGGTTAAAATGCCAGAGGGTGGAATTAAGAATAGGACCCACAGGACTTGCAAGTTTGGAAGCCACAGTAAGAGCAACATAGGCCCCTTGGCCACACAAATGGCCCTGCCTCCCCCTCCTGTGTGTATAACGGGTGACACCCACTCGTTGTTAACCATGGTTTCCTGGAACATAGCGGGTCTAAAGAGTAAAATCTCCTCAGCAGAGTGGTTAGACCTGGTGGAACAATATGATATTTTGGTATTTCAAGAGACCTGGGCAGTAGACCCCATTTTCCATCCTGGGTATCTAAATTTTCATAAAGCTGCAATTAGAGAGGCAATAGGCAGACCTTCAGGGGGCCTAATCATTTGGGCTAGACAATCTACCAACTGTAGAATTACAGAACTACATGTTGACAGCCCAGATATCCAAGCTATAAAGCTGCATCAGCCCGAACGCCAGGAGATCTTTATTGTTAATGTGTATAATAGAGGTATGCCTGGTGGGCGTGGCACTACTACTTTTTTTTATATTAGACACCTTCTTGGATTCTCTTAGCTCCGATTGTAATGTATTAATTGCAGGCGATCTCAACTGCTCATTCGAGCCCTTAAATTCTGAACGGGGAAACCCTCCTGACGGAAAAGGATGTTCAGTGGAATATCCTCCTACTCGACCTCAAGCCTATAAAGAAATGGACCGAATCTGCTGTGCAGTGGATGGGTCTTTGCCTCGAGCATGGCTTTAGGGAGGCCAATGGACGATCGGCCTCCGACAAAATGGGTAGGCCGACCTTTGATAATGGATTCCACAAAAGCAGAATAGACTACGTCCTCATTAAGATAGAGCACTGGTCCATGCTAGAGGACATGGTGATTGTGGATCGGCCAGAGAATGATCACAACCCTCTGGTTGTGAGTCTTCATCTAAATTATGGCGGTGAGCATAACAACCAAACAGACATAGCAGCCGCTTATGCACTGCTCACAAATGACCTACGTAGGGTGCGTTAGGCATGGGCATCTATTGACCATGGGGTCTTGGAGGAGATCACCTCTAAGGTAACCAGGGTTTTGGGAGTTTTGCGTTCACTTCCAACCCAAGAGGAAATAAATAGGGATATAATTCAACTTCACGAAGACCTATTTAGCAACCTTAGATCCCATTTTTCTAAATCTAGCACACAAAAGAAATCCACTGGCCACCCTCCGCGTCAATCTTTGTACAACAAATCGTGCCGGGAATCTTATGGCAAGCTGGCCCTCGCCATTAAATCTAAAAGGATGCCTGATATTAGGGCAGCCAGGCTGAATTATTGCAAAGTTAGAAACATGGCCAAACAAGTCTGGGATAATGAACACTGGCAAGATCTTCTTGATACCAGTAAGTTAAAAAACTTGACCAAGTTTTGGCATATTGTCAAATGGGGTAATAACCACGGCTCAATGGTCCCTGTAAATCATGTACCGGTAGAGGTTTGGGTCGAGCATTTTGAGTCCCAGTTTTCTGGGCAAAATTTGACTAACAACAACCCCCCCTCTACTCTTTGCTCTACGCCCTCCTCACACGGAATAACATTTGATAGCAGTGAAGTCAAGGCTGCCCTTATAAGGATCCCCTGGGGTAAGGCCCCAGGTATGGACTGTATCCCCGCTGACCTCTTTAAGCATGAACAAGACAGCTGGGTTCCCTACATTGTTTTTCTGGGAAATGCAATTTCAAAGGGTGCTGATATACCCGACTCCTGTCGTGGAGGCGAGATTTTGCCAATTTTTAAAAAGGGGGACCGTTCAAACCCGGGGAACTATCGACCGATCAGCTTGATCGACTGTATACAAAAAATCATTGCTAGGATGGTCCTGGCAAGAATTCAGAGTTGGATCGAGTTGGAGGACATACTATCTCCGCTTCAGGCTGGGTTTAGATCCTGCATTAGCACAATCAAGCAGGTCCTTAGGTTCCAGCTGCTCTACTGGAAAGTAGTCAGCTTAGGTGGTGGAACTTTCTATGCCGCCTTTGTCGACCTTAAGTTGGCATTCGACTTAGTCCCCAGGGGTAAACTATGGGGGGTCCTAAGGGACTTGGGGATGCCCCAGGAGCTTCTGAACATTGTGATAAGGTTGCATGAGGCTAACTTTGCACAAGTTCGTTGGGGTAAGCAAGGGCAGGTGACCAATAGATTTGCAGTGTCCCGGGGTGTTAGGCAAGGGTGTGTCCTAGCTCCAACCCTGTTCTTGTTATACATTAACAGGGTTGTGCAGTACTATGCGGCCTACCCGACCGACGCCCCTACTTTGGGTGGGATAAATTATCCGCTACTAATGTTTGCAGATGACACCCTTTTACTATCGCAAACACAGGTTTGCCTGCAGGCGGCTCTGAATAAGTTCGAGGAATTCTGCCAAGACTACGATTTGCAGGTCAACGTGTCCAAAACAAAATTCATGATTCTCAATAAGGGTAGACCAGTGGTAGGCCATGTCACTATGAACAATACAAAACTAGAGCAGGCTAATGTCATGTCCTACCTTGGAATCCTCCTCGAGAGCAAACTGAGTTGGAAGCCACAGATTGAAGCCCTATCCCTAAAGTTGGCCCTGCACTCAGGGTCCTTGGTTAAAGAGCAGAGAAAGTCACAGACTAAAACGATAGGCCCAGCCATGAAGGTCTACAACTCCAGGATTGGTTCAGCGATCCTGTACGGTGCGGACCTCTGGGGGTTTGCAGATTTGTCTTTGCTGGTTAAAATTCAGAATAAGTTTTTAAGAAATTTAACAGGCCTTCCCTGCTCCAGTCCCATGTTGCCGCTAAAATTGGACCTTGGTTGCCACGCAATAGATGATCTTGCTCATTTTAAGCCATTGGCCCTATGGAGGAGGATCTGGACCATTCCCGAACTAGCCCCATTTGCGAAGGCTATTATAGATGTTAGCTCTATCATGGGTTCAGGTAACATCTTATGGTTCAAACAAATTAGAATATCCCTGGAATCCATGGGTTTGGGTAATCTGTAGTCTGATCCTGTCAACAACCCGTTTCCCCCTAAAAACGCATTCAAAAGCCTTTATTGGTCAACATTATATCAGAAACTTGCTCGACAAGTGTCTTCCACTTCACTGTCGGGACTATTTCAAGAGCTCAAAGCAGACCCTGCCTAGAAGATTATTGGGACACAGTTACCAGGTCTAGCGACAGAAAACTCTACCACCAGCTAAGGGTCGGCTCCTTGCCAACAAGAGTGTTTACAAAAAAGTGGAAGGGCCAGGAGTCTGACTCCTGTCGTTGGTGTCCAGACTGCAAAGAGTCCATTGCCCATATTTTTTTTGAGTGCCCGGCTTATGCAGCCCCACGGGCCAAATGGCTTAAACCAATCTGTCGTAATATGTCCACTAAGGTAGGGTGTGAGGCTTTAAGGATTCTTAGGTCAGACACGAGTGAACCGATAGTTATAGCTGTAGCCAAATTTCTAGGATGGGTGTGGATTTTGAGGGTCAAATAGGATATAGTTGAGTGACCCTACAGAGACTTGTCTTTATTGCACTACAACGGTTTCGTAAAACCATTTTAGAATGTTTGTATGTTTTAAACTGTATACAAAATGTTTTTAAATGCCATTTTATGACTTGTAAGTTTTAACGATGTATTTTAGCATGGCACTATCTTTTATGATGAAGCAATCGAAATAAAGATATTTTTGAATTTGAATTTGAATTTGACTTAGAATGCAGGTTTTCCTCATATTTGTCTTTGAACATTTCTTGACCTTTAAGAAACAGATCACATCCTCATGTTAGAACGCTTGCAGCACCTCTGGTCCTGCAGTGATGGATGTTGAAAGTTGCAGGTTTGATATTAGACTTGTTGTCACCTGGTAGCTTTGTTGGAAATTGGTTGACTAGCTGCTAGGTGGCTAGTGAGTGACTTGCTGGCAGTAGGTTAAATGAATGCTGGTTGGCTTGCAACTGGCTGCAAGCTGAATGGCTGGGGCTCGACTGGCTGATTGACAATCTGATTGCTGCATGATGAATGGTTTCTCAGTGTTTGGGTGAAAAAAGTGGCTGGTGTTCTCCCTGTGTATTTTGGTGGCAACCTTCTGATTTGTTGTGTTGAGATCATGTCTTTTATCTGTATTGCTATTGTGATCATCATCAGGAGCACAATAGCATTTCTTCACAAACTATGATAGAACGTGTGACTTCAGAGGTATGTTGTTGCCTCTGAGGCTCTTCTTTTGTGACATACTCAACTTCATCCATAGAATTAGTTGCTCCTAAATCCACATAGTGAACTCCACCAACAAACTGATGACGGCTGCATCCTCTCCTAAATTGACTTAAACAAAAGGACTAGGAACACCTCTCCCTGTCCCAAGGCAGTCAAGGTGGTGCTTGGTGAGATGGGCGCTAAGATTTTTCTAGAGGTTGGTCCACTAGATTTTACTTAACCACACGTGTTCCCTATCCAGTTTAATAATGTTTATCATGTCTACTATAATCCCCAAGGACATGCACCTTTTCTGAGGACTTATTGTACAGAAGTCAAAGAATAAGACAGTATTGCTATTTAGTTAACATTAGGAGCTTGCACCCAGTGAACATATTCTTCACTAGTGTGCAAGTATTTTGGTGTATGAATGGGTGATGAGCCAAGATGTCATTCTGCAGGATTGTATGCAAAGACAGGAAGAAGCAGCCACTCGCACAGGTGGCACTTATGTCAATTCAAAACAATTTGATTGTTGAAGTGGTTATGGGAGCAAGGGGTAAGGTGGATTTGCAGTAGGCTTCCCACTTGAGTGACTCCAGAAACTGTAGAACTAGCATTGAACATGTGCATTACTGATGCAAATGTGGTGCTCTGCATGTTTTTACCAGTCACACAGAATGTAATATTGAGCATGTGTGGTGCACCAGGGCAAACTTCGGCTCTTGAATAGCCTGCCAACCATACAAATTGGAAAGCTTTCTCCACAGACGCGACCGTATCACTCAAGTCTCCGTCAGCGTCTGTTTGCCTCACTTGTATGGTTGGCAGGCTATTCAAGAGCCGATGTTTGCCCTGGTGCACGTGATTAAAGAGAAATAAAAGAGTGTCAAGTGGAATTACGGTGGAGGAGTGGTGTCAATAACCCTGAGAAGTAGTGGTGGATTGAGGCTTTGGAAGACATCTTGTCTAATTCCATGTGCAACGCTTAGTCCTGAGGATGGTCTCGGTGAAAAGCATATAATAGAGACCGAAACGTCGACGCATATACACCGTTTGGTTCATAATTATCCAAGCAAGGATTTGTATATATTGTATTGATGGATTAGCTGACTGCATGTACAGGAGCACCCTATGTATATATCTGTATATTACATACTATACCAACGGTGTACTACACTACAGGAAATGTACAGGAAATTGTAGTGTTGTTTTTGTTGCCTATCATTTGAACTTCTAGAATCTTGTGAAAAATTTAAAGGATCATTTTCTAAACAATATAAAATTTTTGGAGATACCATGTTTCTTATGTTTTCTTTTGAAGTAAAGTACTTGTATAAGACTTAATAGAAATTGTTGAGACATTGGAAATAATTCCTCAAGGAGCCTTCTTCTATTTAACTTATGTTACCCAGTTCCTTGGGGACTATTGGGTTGTCCTGTTTCTATTGAATGGACACAATAACAGAGACACACGCATTAGTTACTTCCTTGTCCAGCCCAGTACGGAAATACGCCCAGAGCCCTGGAGTCATTGTTCAAATCCTTACGCTGGACTGGCATACGCCAGACCAGCCCACTCCGCTCATGCTCGCAGGGGGGGGACAACGCTACATGCCCCAGGTTTACCCTGTATTGTTCTGCAGATCATAAGTCTAGTTGTCCGCATGCCACAGCCACGCCCACACGGCTGGTTTACACCCACACTACACCCATCCAGCACACGCGTCACAGGACATGTGACCCTGTCAATAAAAAGGACCGGGTGCACGTGCTCGACGCCATTTCCACTCTCTATCTGGGTGTATCCGTGTGTTGTTAATGTAGGCATGAGGGCCTAAGGCCGTGCAACATCACATTCTCCAGGGCGGAGGTGACATGATGGCGTCCGCACCACGATACTTAATCATAGAGGGTCCCTCACTTGCAGGGCACAGACTTGGTGCCACCGGATACATTGGGTCTGGTACAGGCATACCGCCATGGGATGGTGACTTTCGGTACATTGAGGTGGGGGCACCTTAGGTAGGTGCTGAGCAGTTGTGCAGCATGCGATGATGCCCCGTCCTGGTGGTCCGGACTGGTGACAATTGTTGTGAGCCCTGCTAGACCGCAATGTAAAAACAAGAATTGATGGACAGAATGCAGAACAATGTCATACATTCACCCCAGTACAGAGATATGGGCCTAAATCCATCGTTGTTTTGCTCACCATGCCATTCCAGTTTGAACCCAGCCATATGCAAATCAGTCTTGACCCTGTGCCTCATGGGAACAGTCCAGCCCAAACTCCAAAACCAGGTCCTCCCTGGACTGGAAACAAGCATCCTAGGACCGGTTTCAAAACCACAGTTTAGGCTTGAGCCAGCAGGCAGTGCGTGCCTACCGCCCCATGGCACTGGCTCGAGGATCACAAAGTTAGCGGCACCTCAAGGGCTGAACGGTTGTGCAGCCTGCAATGATGCCATGTGCCCTGGTATGTCCTCTGCCATAAGGAAATCAAGACCCAGAATCAAACGTGAGACCAGGTGGCCCGCGGAGTGGGGCTGCATGATGTAGAGGGTGCTATGTTTGCAGTCCCCGGGCTTGGGGCTTGCACCGGCACGTGGTGGGACCTCTTTGCAACACACCGGTGGCGGAGGTTGAGCAGTGAGGCCTGGTTGCGCAGCGGTGGGTATGCACCCCTGGGTGGCAGGAGGGGCTCGGGTGCAGCTGCCTGGGTGCGCAGGGGCGGGCATGCACCACTGGGTGGCGAAAGGGGCTGGGATGCAGCTGCCTGGGTGCGCAGGGGCAGACAGGTGATGATGGCGTGTGCAATTGTATGTACTGTGCCATTCATGTATCTGGACTCTGTTTCAGATGAGGGATCTGGTTCAGATGAGGGACCTGGAGAACTGCATTTCATACCGGCACGTGGTTGGAGACCCACCGGTGGCAGCAGGTGAGCAGTGAGGCTTGGGTGCGCAGTGTTTGCACTCTCTCTCCCTGTCCCTCTCTCCTTTTCTTTGTGTCTCTCTCTAATCTCTTTCTGTCTTCCTCTCTCTCTCCCTCTCTTTCCGTCTTCCTCTCTCTCTCCCTCTCTTTCCATCTTCCTCTCTCTCTCCCTCTCTTTCCATCATCCTCTCGCTCGCCCTCTCTTTCCGTCTTTCCCCCTCTCCCTCTCTTTCTGTCTTCCTCTCTCTCTCTCTCTCTCTCTTTCTCCCTCTCTGTATCTCTCTCTCTACTCCGCTCTCTCTCTGTCCTTTGATGAGTGCATGACACACATTCTTATCTGGATTTTTGTCTTGCAGGCTGTGACCTACAGATTGTCCTGAGGAGACCTGTAATGAGTCTTCATTAATGTTCTTTGAGGTTTTTTTAATACATTTCCATTTGGAAATTCGAAGGTGAATGTGTGATGTTCATTTTTGTGACGACACTTGCAGGTTACCTTTTGTGATTGTGCGACATTAGGCGAATGCTTTTGTACATGATTTTGTGAAGTTGATGTGACATGTCTTTGCCTGGGGTGGGAAGGCCCTGGGGGTGGTCCTGGGGGTGGTGGCGGCTGGGTTGTGCCCCTGTTGGGGCTCCCAGCTGCATGTACAGTGGCTCCATGGCATCTGTTGTTCTTCAGGTGCGGCTCTGGGCTGGGCTCCGTTTTTTGGTGCAGGCTGTCGTCCGATTTTACACCAGGTCAGAGCAGGTGTTAATTTCCTGCTGCTAATGCGCCTTATTGCATGTTTTGGGATCCTATCGCCAATCTGGCTGGTCGTTGAGAATGTTGAAAGTGGTGTTGTCGCTGCTTTTTGCACGGAAACGCCTACTCTGCATCTCATTAGCAAAAGTTGCTGGGGTCATCTGTGGCGATGTTTTTTGCGGCTGCTATCACAGGTAAACTGGTGATATGGGCTGTTATCACCAGCTTGTGACTGGGGCGATAGTTTTATCACCACTATGGCTGCGATAAAGTGCAGTTAACTCAGCGATACGTCCTTGAGAATATGCCCCCATGTGTTTTATGTTGGGTGCCAACGAGAAATTGATTTATTTCTACCATAGAGTAAAGTAGTGTAGGATAATGCAACAGGATTTGAACATGATGTCATCCAAGAGTAGGAGCCAAAAATGCATTCAGTATATGGTTGATCTGGTTCTACTTTTTTAATCTATTGATGACCTAGTTGTTACTTGTAGAGCAGAGATATGTGGAGCAAGGTGAGATCCAGGGTTTAACTATGCAGGATGTTGTCATACTCAACATTCATGTATGAAAGGGCTAGATACCCAACTGTTGTTCTCAAATCTATTTCAGTAATGTGCAGTTTTGTTTTGCAAAGTAGGCATACCTGATACCATGGAGTCTGGAAAGTCGTATATATGTGTGCTCTCAAGGTCGTGTTGCTATTGTTGGTGAGGTGACTCCAAATGAGGTGGCATTAATCAGGGGTCATGTTATCCAGGTTCATGTTGTAGACCATTCTGGAACAAAGGGGTCCTTTGTGCCATTTGTGAAGTAAATAAGCTCAACGGTAGTGAGGACTGTTTTCAGATATGAAACCCACATCTGGGCTTTATGAGGAGAGGGAATCTTTGAGATGACGATTTTTGCTGCTTGTTAAAATGTTAGTGCAGAGTTAGATGGTTGGCTGGGACTCTTTTGAGTGGTCCATGTGATGGTTGAAGATAATAAAGGAAGAATTGATGGATCTTTTGAATATTCTCATATTTATTTATTTAAGGTTTTTATAGAGCGCTTAGTCACCCGTGAGTATCCCAGCGCTATACCTCGTAATCCAGAGGAGAAGGAGTGCAGAAGAAAGGAGGGTTTATGGGAAGAGAAGAGTTTTGAGCGATTTCCTGAAGCGGAGGAGGTTCGGTTCTGTTCTTAGTTTCAGAGGGAGCGCGTTCCATTGCTTCGCTGTGTGAACCGAAAAGCGGCGACCTCCTGAGCGGGCTTTTTTCACTCTGGGTACCACTATGAGGTTTTCGTGGTCCGATCGGAGTGCTCTGGTAGGTCTGTAGGGGGTAATACAGTTTTTGAGAATTGGTGGGCCTTCGTTGTGGAGCAATTTGTGAGCCAGGCAGAGGGCCTTGAATACCACTCTTTCCCTGACCGGCAGCCAGTGCAGTTTCTTCAAGGCGGGTTTCGCAGATGCTCTGGCCGGGGTGTTCGTAAGCATCCGGGCAGCGGCATTCTGGATTTTCTGTAGGGTCTGAAAGGTGGCTTCGGGGGCTCCCAGATAAATGGTGTTACTGTAGTCCAACCTGGATACAATCAGGCCTTGGATCAACAGTTTCCGGGGGTTAAAAGGAAGTAGGGGGAGCACTTTCCTACATGACCTTAGAAGGCCGAAACAGACGCCGGCCGTCTTCCTTGCCTGCGTTCTAAAGGTGAGATCTTTTTCTAACCATATTCCCAAGCTCTTGACCTCCGTCTTGGGGGCAGGAGGTTCACCAAGACAGGCGGGCCAGATGTTCGGGGGTAGAGAGAGCCCTTTTTGTCCCAGGAGCAGAATCTCTGTTTTTGACCCATTAAGCTTGAGGGCTGAGTTGTTCATCCATTGGTGTATTTTGGAGATTCAGCCATGTAGGTTGGAGGGTTCTTGCTTGGGGTGAGATAGAGTTACCACCAGCTGTGTATCATCAGCATAACTGATGGTAGTCACTCCAAATGGGGTGACCACCTCCTCCAGTGGGGCCATGTACACGTTAAATAACGTGGGGCTTAGTGACGAGCCCTGGGGCACACCACACCGGAGGGGGATGGCAGGGGAGCGGCTGTCACTTTCCCAGACTTGGAAGGAGCGTTGGCAGAGAAATGATGAGAGCCATTTCAGAGCTTCGTCCTTCACTCCGATGTTTCCCAGGCGTTGAATTAAGTCCTGGTGGCTGACAGTATCAAAGGCCGCACTCAGGTCCAGGAGGATCACTGCCACTGATCCTCCTGTGTCAAGAATGTCTCTGGCCTTCTCCACTGCTGCAAGGAGTGCGGTGTCAGTGCCCTGACCTGGTCGGAAGCCCGTTTGGGAGTTCTTGAGTAGGTGGTTAGTTTCCAAGAACTGTGACAGTTTTTTATTTACTAGTTTCTCAGTGACCTTACCAATCCAGGGGAGGAGGGAGATGGGTCTATAGTTTGATAGGTCCTCAGGGTCTAGGGAAGGTTTCTTGAGAAGTCCTTTAACGACCGCCTCTTTCCAGCTAGGAGGGACTTCACCTTGGGATAATGAGGTGTTAATCAGAGCGGTCAGCGGGGGCACTATGGTGTGGGTGACTTTTTTGAGGAACCGTATGGGCACTGGGTCACTGGGGGCGCCACTCTTGATTGAGGCAAATGTGGCGGCTACCTCCTCCATGGTAACCGGGCCGAAGGAAACCAGGTAAGGGGCAGATGATTTCAGGGGGGAATTCATCCGCAGGGGAGGGTTGACCTTCTCTCCTTCAATGAAATCGGATTCGGTAGCGGGAAGAGAGGCGAGAATCTTTTTGATTTTTTCATCGAAGAAGGTAGCTAGTTTGACACATTTGTCTTCCGCTGCTTTGGGGTCCAGAGGTTTTTCTGGGGGGTCGGGGACATGGAGGAGCTCTTTAAGGATAAGGAAGGTTTCCCTAGCAGAGCAGGAAGAATTCTCTATTTTTTCCTCATAAAAGGCACTTTTGGCGTTACGGAGTGCTAGTTTATATGCTCTCATGGATGTCTGGAATACATCTTTTTTATTCGCAGATTTATCCTTCCTCCAAATGCGTTCCGACTTTTTGCATTCCTTCTGTAAGGCGTTCAATGCAGGGGTGTACCATGGAGCGGGATTGATCCTCTTGGTATGTTTTAGAGTGCTAGTGTGCGGAATGAGATTGTCTAGGGAATGGGTGAGCCAGTCATTAAATTCTCTATCCGCCGTTTTGGGATCCAGGGAGGGGAGAGGGGTGGATTCTCTTAGCTTAGCTTCCCAGTCCTCCGGTACCAGCTTGTGCCACCGTCTAACGAGGGTCCTGGCTTTGGGTAGTTGAGTCGGAGCAGTTTTGAGATGCCAGTGCATGGGGACCAGTAAGTGGTCTGTCCATGGGAAGGGAATGGGTTCCAGGGTTTTAAAATTTCGAATATTCGTAAAAATCGGATCCAAAAGCTGGCCTTTTTCGTGGGTAGCTTGTGAGTTCAAGAGATGCAGGTCGACTGACGCGAGATCTGTCAATAGGTTGGCTGCGGATTATCCGTGGGGTCAAGGAAATGGAGATTGAGATCCCCTAGGAGAAGGAAGTTAGAGGCAGTGGTTGCTATTAGTGTAACGTGATCCATCAATGTACTGGAAAATTCCCCAAGTGGGCCTGGCGGCCGGTAGACTAAGAGTCCGGAGAGAGAGATTGTGGGAGAGATCTGTAGAGTGAAGTTACAACTTTCACAATCTTTGACATTGCCATTGTCAATCCTGCAGGTGAGGTGGTCCTTGTAAAGGATGGCTAGCCCACCGCCTCTACCGACAGGTCTGTTTAGGAAGCGTATTTGATAGCCTGGGGGGACGGCATTGACCATGTCAAAGTCGTTATTCGGCGTCAGCCATGTTTCTGTAAGAAACATTATATCCAGCGTGGAGTTTTGAACGAGGATATTTATCTTGTGAGCGTGTCTGACAAGAGACCTGCAATTGAGAAGGCCAAGTCGGAGGGCTTGTGCATGTTTCTGCTCCTCCGGCGGGTTGCAGAGGACACAGCCCATGAATGGGTTGTCTTCCATGAGGATGTATTTACAATTGGGATGTTTATTCAGATTCAATGCTCGAAGCCTGTCTTGGGTGTAAGTTATACAGCTTTGAGAATCGGGCATAGTGCCTGGGCCTAAGGCCGTCTGGGCCCGGACGGGCCCAGACGGGCTTGCCTTAGGCGCGCCTTCGGCGCGCAACCGGCGCGCCCACTGCGCTCGTCCGCTGCGCGTCCGGTGGTTGCACATTTTTAAGGGGAGGAGAAAGGGTGTGTGGGCGTGGCCTAAGAGTAGGTGTGGCCTCGTCCCTCGCCGTCAATGGCGACTGCAATTGTTTGTTTGTTTTAGGCGTTCCGCTACAGCGTTAGCTCCGCTGTGTGGGCGGCCCAAGGGCAAGATCTGGTGGTGCCAGAAGAGTAAGTGCAGAGTTAAAAATACAACAATCAAATTATTTGTGACACAAGAGAAAACAATTAAGAGCAGTTCTACTCCCGGCTTCCGCCTCAGGAGTGTTCGAGGTTCTGTTTAAGTGCGCTCGCGTTCAGCGCTTATAAACAGATGGGCGTGTGGGCGTGGCCTAAGAGTAGGCGTGGCCTCGTCCCTCGCCGTCAATGGCGACTGCAATTGTTTGTTTGTTTTAGGCGTTCCGCTACAGCGTTAGCTCCGCTGTGTGGGCGGCCCAAGGGCAAGATCTGGTGATGCCAGAAGAGTAAGTGCAGAGTTAAAAATACAACAATCAACACAACACATATCACAGAAATCCACTGAACTCTGGAGATTTTCTTATGGTCTAATTGATATCTGTTAATAAGTTAAGACCTACGCCATTGGAACTTATTGTTTTTGAAATTCACCATAGTGAGTAAGTATTTAGTAAAATAAGAAATCCTATTAATAAAATTAAGCTCACAAGTTTAATGATAAAAATATTTTTTTTTGTTTTGCAGTTTTTTTTAAATGAAAAAGCCTTTGATAGAGTTGCATTTGTCAACAGATTGGTATTTGGGCGGATGGATTAATGCAATGTTCAACAGTTTTGAAGAGAGGTTGGATTCTGTTTGAAGGATCCTTGTTGGTGAATGCGTATATTTTTCTGTTGTGTTTTTTTCCATTGCTTTCCTAGTCCGTAAAAGGCTTACTTGCTATCTAGAGGTTATAATAAATTCAATGATGCTGATAGCTTTTGTTTAAAGGGTGAGGTTTAACTGTAGTTGTGTGTTCCTAGCTAGCTTCTAGTGTGAGATTCTGCAAATTTAATCTTGATATAATGTTTCTGTGTAACTCCAGTGGATGGAAGGCAGATTACATTTTGTTTGAATAACAAGATGTTGAAGACATTGAAAGATCACAATTGCTGTTTGGCAGTGTTTTGTTGATGGTGCGATGGTTGCCGAATGCTGAATGCACATGGTGATGGCAGTGTGAGAGATAATGGGTAGTTTCATTCATGGCCCTGGTGGAATATACAACTGGTAGACTGAAATCTCCAGAGGATGATGTTTTCGTGACATCTTATGGCTGATTTATTCATGTTAAGGACTGTGATTCTTCCTATGAGGCCAATAGCATTTCCTTGAGGTCGTTAGCTTAGATGGAAGGAGGTTGTTTGTGAGATTTGAAGGTGAAAAATGGCAGAGGAAGAGCTCTAGGGAGTTCACTGTGGAGCATTCCAGAAACATGAACATCTAGGATCATGATTATTAGGCATCCGGCAGTCTTGTGTGCTTTGCCGGTGCACTGGATGTTACATCCTACATGACAAGCATAGCAAGTCTGCCCTCAAAGTTCACCTCAGTAGTCTTAAGGATTTGTGGAGATTACCGTTCCTAGGCATGACTCCTCTGCTTCTCTTTTTATATTAAGTGTTGTAAAGTTACTGACGTGTCTCATTGCTCACCAACAATCTGTACCTCTTTTTAAGCTTAAAGTGCAATGGTGCTTGCTTTAGTGCAACCTCTTTTCACCATTAGCCATTGCTTTGTATGGGTCAGCCCCTCTCAGCCACACATTTGAGTCAGTGCCATTCACATCCTGGATCTCCCCAGGGGAGCATGTGTCTCTCATTCTTATGTTTTTGGCTACAATGTATATCATTTTGCCTCCCAGGGAATAGTTACATTTGGCACAGTATTCTTGTGTAGGGGAGGATACTGCAAAATTATTGTCATCACCTTTCAGTTATTAATTAGTGTCAGGACCTCGGTGGGTCGCCTTTTTTACCAACCCCTCTACACCACACTATCTATTTCACCAATTGCCTTTCTTCCAGTAAAATACTGGTATTTTCCAAAAATGAGTATTACTTAAAAATGGCCTCCGCATTATGCGTGACACATTACTCAATATTTTACTATTGAAATTGCCCTTTTCAATATTTTGTTTCAATCACGCATTTAATACGATTTCGCATACCTGTAGTAGAAAACAATACTACACACTTCAAGCATCCAAAAATACTACTCATCATGTCATGGTTGAAACTCTGAGCTCGCACAAGTGTGATCAAAAACAAAGCTGCACATAGGGCAATGAAACTTGTGCCTTTCCCCAACCTCTCATTCAGAGACCCCATGGGGCATATTCACAACAGAATACCGGAGCATGCTGTTACAAGACAATTGGTAACACTGTGCTCCAGTATTCTAAAAATGCAGGGATGTGCCGTATTTTCAATAATATGGCGCAACCCTGTCTTTCCCCTAGCGCTGGCACTAAATTTTGCTGCCTAGTTCCAACACAGGCATCCTTGCACCATATTGCAAGGGTGTCTGCATTGCAGGGAAGGATTTTTCATGTGCAGGAAGGTGTCCCTTCTTGTGAGTGTTCATGTGCAGGAAGGGACACCCTCCGACACATGAACAATCACTAATGTTGATATGCTCTTTCCATGTGTGTTGCATTCTGCAGCACACATAGAAACAGCACAAAAGTAGGAAATGCCCGCTGCAACACCCATTGCCCGCCCCTTTCACGCTAATTGCTACATAAATTTGGGCATTATTTACAAGGCAGCGTTAAGCCACATTAATTGTTGACGTTCTGGTGCTGATAAGCACTTGTAAATATACCCTCATATTTGTTCAGGGTAGGGTCCATGTAAAAAATAGTTTTGTTTGTTTAGAATGGCTTTTAAAAATGGCTCATGCAAGAAAATTAACTTTTCACAGCAGTCCCAAACCTGTGTCTCCTGCTAGCTTGCATTTCTATAAGCCTGACTCAGTCGAAAAAGGCATTTTCCTCTATGGAATGTTGCTAAATTTTTCAGCACATCTTTTCTGGAGTCAGACAGGCTTTTATTAGTTTAGGCCCAAACTTTTAGGTCATTGCTAGATGATTATCTCTATTTTTTCACAGTTTAGGTATTAACTATGATTTTATGTTAAATTAGGTTCAGGTTAGTAATTTTTTAAAAATATTTCAATGCCCTGTGTGTAAACGTTTGCATTATCCATGGAGTTCTTTTGAAATGTATACGTTGATTATTGCTTCCATCGTCTAGTGCAGGTTTCAGCTACAAAGAGTTAGCCAAATAGTGCTGTAGGGTTTGGCCAATGGTTTAAATAAGAATTTCAACACTTAGGGCTTCATGTATGAGGCTCCTGCGGCACTTTTGGGCTACCCGAACGTCACTTTTTTTATGTACTGGTGGCGCAATGTGCCATGGCATATTTAGAAGGCCACATAAAGCCACTTTACGTGGCTTTTCATGGCCTTTCAAATATGTGCCTCTTTTACGCAGAACACTGCGTGAAATGGGCATTCCATGGGTGTTTCTGTGGTTGCTCCCACACAACACCCATGGAATGTGAAGCATTCCCAGATTCACAAGAAATCGTAAACCTGGGACTGCGTCAGAATATAACGCCACCAGGGTGGCATTAAGAATGCGCAACGCGGAGAAATGTTTTCATTTCCCCTCATTTTTTCCTTTTTATATGTGTGCTGCATTTTGCATCACACATATAAACAGGAAATCACCTGAATTGATTGATTTTGTGCAGGAAGGTGTCCCTTCTTGCTCAAAATCAGCCCCACAATGCAGGCACTCTTGCACCAAGATTCCTAGCAGGACTGCCCTGCACCAAAAGCTCATAAATGAAGCCCTTATTTCTGAAGAAAATCTGTTGGGTATTCAGTTATACAAAAACAGATTTTTTGTTGAGAAAACAAGCTAATTTGTTTGGCACACATATTGGCGACTTTTTCAAGTTTCCTTCAGGATCAGCTTCTAGTGGTTTCTAAATTCTTCAACTCCTTGAATTCCTCTAATCATGTTGAATGTTACTGTGGTCTAAGACCACCTGATTTCTGGTGTCTTCCACCACCTCTGTTATGGAAGGAGTCCCATCGGTTTGTTGGTCAGGACACAAATATATAAATCTTTTATCATCATACATATTTTCAAACCGCATGCGTCTGTTTCTGTTTGATACCCGTGTTTAAAACGTTGGACTTTCATCTGTTTTATGTCTGTTGCGTCTCACAGTTTAAAACTGGACTAGAGGGGGTTGCCTATTCCAAATAAGACATACTTTTCAAATAAGCATTGTCAATGCCAATAGGTCTGGCTTTAAAGGAATCTTGTATGGTATTGTGAAGCATTACAAGTAAATAGCATGGGGATAGAGATGAATTTCTGTGAAAGCAAAGAACTGCTATTGGTGTAGATTAAAAGGTGAGGTGACACTTGCACTATCGAGCAATGTAGGTCAAGGAGTGCTCTCCTCCCATCTGTGCTGCTGCCAGAAAGAACAACATAAATTATCTAGTTATTTAAGAAACTTTAATAGCATTCAAGTGTCATGAGTGTGTCCCTGAAAGTTCAAGAATAAGCAGCTGGATAAATAATCCAAATGATCACAGCTGCATGGAGGGCAAGCACTTTTTTTTTGTGGAAGCACGTAATATCTCCCCCATCAAAACATGCACTCCTGTCTCCCAACATATAGGCAGAGCCAAAGCCCCTCTCTAGTGATGCTCAAATAATTGTCTGGCAATCACTGCGCTGTCAAGTTAGATCATAAAAACATCTCTCTCACACACTAAACTGCCCTCACCTCTTAAAATGATGTTGATTCAGTGTTAAATATGTGTACAGGGCTGGAGAAGGTGACTGGTTTCAACATTACTTTGTTTTAAGTGCCTTTTTGAAGTCACAGGTAGATGCAAAGGTCAGGTCAGGGAATCACGGGTCAGTGAACTGTGGGGCAGGAGCTCAAGAAAGTGAGGGATCAAAACAGTGAAGCACCAGGGGAATTGGAAGGGCACAAGCAGGGAATTGAGAGCTGACTGGTGGGTGGGAGAATGCAGACAGACAGTTTGGGAGATGGGTGAAGGCCACCTTATGGACTGATTTTTAGACCAATTCAAGGAACTTGTAGAGAGACCTCTTTTGGGAGGGAAAACATATTCGCAAGGTCTGTATTAGCAGACCTGTCTTTTATGCACACAATTCACATGGTGACACTAGCCCTGTAGGGCCCAAAGCTTGGCACTACTGAAGGGGATGTTCTGTCATTTGCCTTTAGAAGAGCCACCATGAATGGTGAACACGCCTTTGGAGAAGTGCTGATAGGCTGCTGTGTGGAGGCTGCTTTGAGAGAGGGCAGGCATTTCTGGGACTTAATTCTCCATTGGACTGCAGCCCTCTTCCCACCTTCAAAGAGGCACACTGTGATGTATTTAATATTGCTAAATGCCAAGGCGATGATCAGAGTTTTTGATAAAATGAGTATTGAAATTATATCTGGTGTATGTTGAGTATTAGCCATTATACTTTTAAAGAAGTACAGCTGTTCCCAAACGTGCACTGAGGTTTCGCTGTAAAGGCGAGAGAATGAGGTCAGATAAAAATAAAATAGGGACTAGAAGATTCAGAAATGCACTATTTTCTTGGTGTCTCAAAAGATCCTGCGATGTCCTTGAAATGTAAATGGATTTCTCGATTCACAGTATCAAAGGTACGCAGCAGTTACCTTAACTGAACAGTACATTTTTGTCCCGGCTACTTGCCAGATGTGACCATTGAAGTGGTTGCTCTTAAAATGATCACAGAATCAGAGGCTCAATAAGCATCTTCGGCAGAGCAGAAAGACTGGTAATTCTGTGACATTTAATGCAGGAAAATGACTCACCATCCTCTTCTGTGGGTAAAAGACAATCCACATTGATTTCATGGACTAATGCCTGATTTCTCACTGTAATGTTACCATTAAAACCCGTATTTGTATTAAAAGTGAAACCCTAGCCCGCAGGTGCACACCACACCGAGAATATTCTGAAGTTGCCTTACAGGGATTTGGCCACCAACTTCAGAAATCCTACTTAACTTTCTGATGCAAGACCATTTTGTTCTAGCTAATGAAGCTCTTTGAATTCTTGCTTAGCCTCATAAAAACATAATGCCCATCTCATGAACAAGTGTTTTGACATCAACTTTCCTCACATAAACATTAAATGTCAAGCACTGCATGCTGCAAGACAAAAAAGGCACACTGTAAAACCAACGTTTTTGCCACATTCCATTTCAGATGCAAAAACTGCCATCAACCCTACAGGCCACTCTGCGGTCTATCTGGAATCATCTTACGGTGACCTGGTCAACACACTCATCTCAGACACTACTGCGATCACCAACACATCCTTCCCGTTCTGTAACCACTAGTGGTCTCAGACAAACAAATGTCATATGTCTGTTGAAAAAGCCTTCACTCACACCACACCTTTATTCAGTTTTCATCCATCTATGCTCCCAACGATCAGCAAAGTCCTTGGGAACCTTTGTGGTAAAAGAGAAAATCCTGAAGTGAAAATTCCTAGATCTGGTAGAGTCTTCAGCAGGACAAATTGTGGCGCATTGCACAGAATCGCTTCTACCCAATGTTAACAATTGAACCTGGAAGAGCTTCCTTAAGGTCAGTCCACCATCTCTAATAGTTTTGACCATTAAACAATACTGAGGGGAAATGGCCTTTACAATGCGGACTAATCCACGCATGCAGTTTCCCCGCAAGCGGGACCGCGCTCGCTTAAACAATGCATCTGCCTTAACCACAAATATGCATGGTTAATGCAGACAGCGGTCTAGATGTCTGGATGGGCGGGAGAGGAACGGGAAGCATTGAGACAGGAAGCTCCAATGCGACCCGGTAAGTGGGGATGAGGCCGGGTTGGGGGGATAGTTTTTAGGGTTTTAGGGCTCAGGGTGGCTGAGGATGGGATTTTTTTGGGAGGGGTAGAGTATTAGGGCTCAGGGCATGGGGGGGTCAGGGTAGTTGCAAGGGCTGGGGCAGGGTTTTAGGCATCAGGGCAGGGAGAAGGCAAAGGAGTAATTTTAAGGGAAGGGTTGGGTCAGTTTTAGGGCTCAGAGTGGGGAGGCTGGGGGTGGGGTATTTTTCAGCAAGGGGAGGGTTTTAGGCCTCAGGGAAGGGGGAAGCGAAATGGGTAGTTTTAAGGACAGGGTGGGGTCAGTTTTAGGGCTCATGGTGGGAGGCTGGGTTCAGGGTTGTTTTTGGCAGGGGGCAGGGTTTTAGACCTCAGGGCGGGCGGATGGAGGGGGTCATTTTAAGGGCAGGGAGGTGTTGCTTTGAGGGCTCAGGGAGAGGAGGGGTTGGGGTAGTTTTTTTGGGACAGAGACTGAGTGTTAAGGCTTATAATGAGGAGTCAGAGTAGTTTTAAGAGCTGGGGTGGGGTGGATTGCATGCCAAGTTATCAGATGTTAGGCCGCAGGGCAGTTGGTCTAGGATATACAATTTACCGCGCATATCCCTTTAGTAAACATACTCTTACAACTACATTCATTGTAAAGGCATGCATAGTAAAGGCATGCATGGTAAAGCCCTGGTCGTAGTTCAGACTGCACTGTTGAGGTATGTGTGGTTTAGGCGTGTGTGGTTGTATCATACAACCACTACTGAGTGAAAGAAGTGGCCCGTTTATTATCACCAGGGTCACTCTCGACCACCTCTCACCCTTCCATACCAAATGAAGAGTCGGTCAGACAGTAGAGAATACAAACCAATATATGTTTATTCAGATACACTCGAATGGAGCCCGGTCTGCCCAGTCTCTTAGGAGTGCTGCAGAGGGACTGACATCAGCAAACATGGAGACACATTATGTATAATTCAGAACCAATGAAGGCACACCCATAATGCAATTTTCTAGGCAGATACAGCTGAACAAAGGAGTACAAAAGGGTAGGTTTTGATTCTGAGACTGGGCACACACTATCTCCTACACAAGGTCACTCCGTCCGTGCCCGCCACTAGACGAGTGGGAAGAGGCCACTATCTAGTGGGAAAGGTATGCACTAATAGGAACAGTGTATTCATTAGCAAAGCAAGGCCGAACCTTAAAGAAGAGAAACTCACAAAAAGCCCTTTATCAGACAGACCTTAGTTTCGATCATGGTTAAAAATGGCGGCTAAACGCAAAATGGTTCAGTGAATGCTAACTTTCATGTAACAATGCACAAGCATGGAGAACGAAAACATTTTAATTTCAACAGAGCTACCTAAGAGAGTGTTATGCTTTGTGAGATATCTTCACCTGGCTGAAATTATTCAATTTAAATTAGTCCTAAAGAATAAACCACGTTTTGTTTAGTCATTCCACAGGATTATTTATGGCAAACCCTACCCTCGAATTAGCTGCGGTCATAACATGGTCATCCTAACATGGTCAGAAAGTGAAAATTAAATGCTTTTAGATAACACTGCGTGTTTGGTACAGTCAAATTCCAAAGATCATCTTTCTGATGACAACTGTCCCTTTTTCCGACGTCTCCTATCTCGAATTTCCTGATAACCTTATAGGACGGGATTGTCCGCAGAAAACATATGCGCAACAGAGAGAGAAGTTAGACAGTACAATTCACTATCCCCCGTGAGGGGTATCTTTTTAGTGTATTGACTCTTGCAGCCTGCTATCTCTCCTAGGTAGCCCCACATCGGGGTTCCTGAAGTGTGGGATGAACCAGCTGGTAAAACATAATTAATCCTTCAGCCTGTTGAGATTTCTACAGAATGTGTACGGCACATAATCTATATTTCCAAGAAAAGCCTGAATGCTATATTTCTAACAAGATTCTGTTAATGAGAAATAGCTTTCAGAAGGCGCTTGAAGCAGACCAGCCATTATTTAAGAGCCTTCTCTCATTAGGAAACATGTGTATTAGAACTCCCTTCACCTATACAATGTATTTAATCAATATCTCATTATTGTGTTGCTCATAATACAACTGTAGAAGCATAATGTCTACACGCTAAAAATACACTAAGTCATACAATAAAAAAAACACGGTTAAAAAATTAAATCCACTAAAAAAAGTAGGTAAAATGTACTGCATGCAAAAGAATATATTGTAATGTGCAAAGTGCTCTCCACCGCATCTAAAATTAAACCTACTTGTCTTGTAATACAAATGGCTCATTACCTCTAGTTCTTTTCAGTGAATCCATTATCTTTGTCTTAGTCGTTAATGCCAGTGGTGAAAGAATGTCTAAGACGTGACAGGCCCTGTTTTTCGTAATTGCTCTGAGCTAAAGATATGCGATTCTGCAATGTTTAAATTTTTAACATCTTCAACAAAAGGGGAATCGCTTTCTCCTCAGATTATAATAATGAGGACAACTGTTAAGTGTACGTGTTTCGTTGTTCAAGAAGGCTGTCACATGTGCGTGTGTTGAAATGATGTTCCTGTGTGTGCCTATGCCACCCCCCTTCAGGCTCCTGTGCATGAAGATCAGTATTTTATAATGCGGTTTAAATAATTATAATCCCAGTTAAAGGTACAGTGTATGTGCTTGGGAGGGTATATCTTCAAATCAGTGTTAAGCTTCCTATGCTCCAACATTCTCTGTTGGTGTTGTGAGAAGTTGGCCTGGCATATGCTGTCCACTATTCTAGTGGGCACCAGTACAAACGACCCTTATTGATGGTAGGTTTAAAGACAACCTATATAGAAAGCTATCCTAGCGAGAGCAGCCTTCAGGCTAAGTCTTGAAGGAATGTAAATAAGCATGTTTTACCATTCTATAGCCTCATAAATGACCAAAAGAAAGGAGAACCTCAGCAGGTATATATACAAAATATATGTATTTATTCTAAACACATCCCTCTAGTCTCTGTATGAGGCTAGAGGCAAAAGTACATTCAGTAAACTTATTTAGCACACAGTAAATTAGCACAATATATGATTAGCCCTAGGGGCATCAAACACCATTTATTAAGAAAGTGGTATAAGAACCACGACTAACATAGATACAAGGCCTAGAGTCTGTAGAACCGCTGGAGCCACCAGGAACCACCCAAGGTAGTGACACAGGGGACCCACGGGGAACGCGTGCAGTGTCTAAAACAGCCGCGAATCACCATTAACTTCTATGGGGAAAGTTGCGGTTGGAAAATTACAGATAAAGGACACTTAGAAGAGGACCTGGAGCAAACCCCTTTAGAACTAGGAGGTTCTAGAGTCAACACCCACGGGAGCACCGGAGTACTTGAGTTACCTCACCCAGGGAAGTCGGGTGCATAGGTGTCTTTTGATGTCGGGTTTCGTCGTCGTGTTCAATGGCGATCTGCTGCAAAGTGCTGCTGACGACCAACTCGAAAATGTCCGGGTGGATCCAAGGGTGGATTGAAGATCTGAAGAACCTGAAAGCAGAGGGGACAGAGTCTGGGTCACTAGCCAGAGACCAGGAAGGCGATGAGAAGATGCCAACCGATGTTGGGTGATTTCAGGTAAAGAAGGTGAAGCTTGACTCTTCAGCCACGAGGACCAGGAGGTGTCGATGACAACCAGGAGCTGGATTCGAGCTGTGCCATAAAGTATGTCGAGTGCTGCAGTGTTGGTTTCTGGATTGGACCCAACAAGCCTTGGCAATAGTAACCCATGCAGAAAGCAAAGATTGGCTTTGGTGCAGACCAGCAAGGTCTGAGGAACTCATTCTTTGGAGGGGAGTTAGGGCACGTATGGAGCAACCAGAAAAGCCCAAGAAACAGAAGAGTTACCTTCGTGGGGGCCCACCAGTTGATGTACCAGGGATCATACAGGAGCCTCAAGGGGAAATGCTAGAAGAAGGGCACAATCTTCAGTGCAAATGGTGCTCGAGGCTTGGACTACAAGTAGCCCAATGCACAACTTTGGGAAAGCTCAGGAACTTGATGCACTTGCAAATGTGCACGGTGTCCGGAAGATCCGATCCCACGTCACTCAGGAGGGCTGCGGGTCGCAGCTTTGCTGGGATCTCGTGTCAGCCTCTGAGAAGTCTGGAAGTCTATGCCCTGTGTCGCAAATCTTTCGGGATCTGGTAGGAGCCTTGGAAATGCAGATCGGCAAGATGCTTCTTTGGTGCCTGTTTGATCAGGGGAGTCACTCCTTGACCCCAAGGGAGATTCTTCCTTCTTCTAGTCGATATAGAATGTCAAAGTTCAAGGTTATATGTTGCAGAGTTTTGTCCAGGGTAATCAAAAGTCCTAAGGACTGGGTTCCTATACTTATACTAAGATAGGGGGTTGGACTTACTCTAGGGATCCACCTATGAGTGGATCCAGGGAGGGGGTGGTAACACCCCTTTCCCTTTGTCCAGTTTCGCGCCAGAGCAGGAGCTGAGTACCCCTGCAACCGGTTTGAACTGGGATATGCACAGGGACACCAAGTGTGCCCCCAGCACTGCTTGAAAAGCATTTACTGAATGCACCCACCCAGCCCCAATACACTAAAGACTGTCTGGGAGGTGGTTACACCTCCCTGTGACAGGAAACCTATTGTCCAGGCCTTCCCTGCTGGAGTTTCGTCTAGCAGCAGGAGGTCGGACTCGTGTCTGTGGCTGCAGCATCCATTTTGTGATGCCAGGGCGCTTTTAAACTATTACCAGTAAGGTCAGTCTGTACATGTCTCTCCCTCTCGAAGGGTGGAATTCTACCCCCGCTGCCTGGACTGGTGGGGGGGGGGGGGTAGGATTCCAAAGTGTTTGACACCAAACGTGACATGTTTCCATGCAACCATTCCAAAGTTAGCATTAACCGTGAGGTTATAATGCACTTAAGAGTACATGGTCTGGTTGCATCACAGAACAGCTACAGAGAAGTGATTCCGAAAGCTGCAGAGGGGTCCTGCTCATGCATGGGCACCTTCTCACACAAAACCAAGCACTCTGCAGGATTGATAAGGCCTGCCATAGGAGTGACTTATAGGTTTATATGTGTCAGTGAGTAAGGTAGATATAGGTAACCTATATCTTAGCAAGGGGTCATGCACCACCTTACCCAGGCTGCAGTAGCAGACCTGTGGTGCCATTCTGGAAGGCTTCCCAGGGGTGGCACAATACATTCTTCAGCCCCTGGTAGGCCTCTGGTGTACCTATGCCCTTAGTACCTGAGGTACCATATACTAGGGACTCACAAGGGTAACCCAGTAACCAATCTGGAGTGTACCTATTGTAAGTACAATCAATTTAGAGAGGAAGCAGCTAGGCTGGGGTCCTGGTTAGCAGGGCCCCAGCCCGACTAAAGTCGAAAAACAGTGAAACACCAACAAAAAGATGGGGTAACCATAGTAAGCAGATCCTACTCTCCTACAGGTGTTGCATGCTTAAAAATTTGAACAAATGAATAGAATAGATATTTCTATAACAAATCCAAAATAGGCGTCAAGGAGACCCCTTCAAGCTTGCTGTGGAGCCAGCCCGATAGAAAACACAAAGTAGTTCTTTGTGCTAAAGTCTCACCAGAGAACAGGTTATCAGAGACCAACCCTCATTCAGTAGAACTCTTGGGTCTAGAGGTTGTAAAGTGAATTATGTGGAAATTTTGATTTGAATACCCTGGATTCAGAAAACCTCTCACATAACATTTCCTACATATATACCTGTTATCTTTGTGGGAGGGTTCCTCTTTACTGAGTTCGCCTTTGACTACTCCGTGGTCTGCTAGAAATTCTGTGGACAAGGTCAAATACAACGCCAAGGTCAGAAGTTGGGCGCCAAAAGGGTGCCTCAAAAGTTCAGAGAACGGAACGCCATCTACCAATAGAACTGGAAAACTCTGTGAGTAGATATTGATAACCATACTCGGGCATCTTGATGTCTATAATAGGAGTAACAGAGCCGAAAGGCAAAAGAAGAAGAGGATGACAGCCACATTGTGTCCATTTTGGTTCCCTGCCAAGATGGGCAAATCCAGTGTGTCACACCAACTCCCTTGGAAGAAGGCACAAAGCCACCATCCAACCAGGTCACTGACATGATATAGAGGCATACCATACAGAAACCAAAAAATATTGGAAATTAAATATTGTTAACAAATATATTGCCTTCCTATACTTAACTAATAAAATCACAAATATCGGGAACAAAATATTGTCACCCTGAAATAAACATATATTATGTCTTAAATATTGAGTCACACAATATCAACTACACTAATATCCGCAAAATAATTATGTTATCATTAATAAATCTAAAAAAACACTTTTTAAATAAAACAATTATTATAAAACATTATACACACGTTTGAATTAAAAATAAATATATTACATCACCAACATATTTATAACCCACCCCAATAAAATGTATAACTAAATTTATACCACTATAACCAAAAACAAATATTTTATTAACTTCAAACATTTCTACAAATAAATATATATATCAAAAAAGCGATCAGAGCCCAACTCCATCTTGTTTTGAATAAGACATTTATTCGTCAGCATTGCAGCATTCGAAAAACCACTCCTCACTTCCTTACACGTTTCAGCGTTCACCGCCTTGATCACAGGTGACTGGCATATATATGTTCCCAGTGGTCACATGAACCATACTGTCAACTTCAGGCCCCAGATTGCACTGCATACATTTTTCATACATTTTTCTCTCGATGTGATAGATTGCATAATACCTTTCTGCTTTAATAGCGTTCTGTCAATGAAAATGTCACAAAATTAAAAGTCATCCTTTGCAGTGCATGCTAATACAATTCATAAGCAAATTGCGTACTCATGCTGCCCCGCTAAGTATTTTCTCAAATGCGGAGTTACCAGAAAAAGGATTCACTTTCTCATCTCCCTTAGAAAAAGGATTCACTTTCTCATCTCCCTTTCTCGTTGCCGCTACCACGTAGCCACGGAAATCCTTTGGCTGGAGCGGTTAAACAAGCAGGTCATGCCCCTCCATAAATGTTCAAAAAAGCAAAATTTTTCCGGGGGCCCCAATCCGGCAGCGCAGGCTTTTTTAACACAGGAACGGAGAATCCTGTTGATTAAACCAATCTGCAACGCTGACGAATAAATGACTTACTCAAAACAAGACGGAGTTGGGCTCTGATTGCTTTTTTCCTGTTTGAGCGATTAGAATAACTGATTCGGACAGCCGTTCGGAAGGAATCGGCTGTCGGATCGGTTGTTGGAGGCCATACCAGGCCCCCCTTCACCCGGGGTCCTCTAAATTGAGCCTGTGAGGGTACCCATGGGTCCCCTCTTCCCAACCATGCACAGTATGGCAGGCACCATGGGCTGCCTGCCACAGGGTGAAAAATGTCCCCACCCACGCATTTCTTCATTGGGATTCTGTGTTCTCGTTCAGAATACAGGCTCCCTTTGAAGTCAATGGGAGTCCGACCGAATCGTATCCAGAAGCATCCAGATGCATCCAAATTGCTTGGTTGGGCTCCCTCGATCTGAGTCGTCCGGAAAGCATTCAGGAACCGATTCGGTTGGAATGATTTCCAGAGGAGATCGTAATCGGCCCCAAGGTTTTTACTATACTTTTAATCAAAGTGTATGGAGGCACCTCTAGCAATCTGCACTAAGTGTAGAATAAGGTACAAACATCCAATATGCCTTTGAAATGAAGAAAATGATAACACTAGTCTATGTCTCTGTCATAGAAGTAGCTAACCACTACAATTAACTAATAGAAAGCCCTTTGTACCAGCAAAACAACTGAAATGACATAGATTTATATAGTTCATATCTACCACAAGGTGTCAAGGCACTAAAAAAAGGAGCGCTCCAAAGAAAAATAACAGAATGACAAATGCACATATCATGTAAAGAAAATTGCTAGCAATTAGTTAAAGGGTGAAAATCCAGGTTCTTCAATGCTTTTCAAAAGCTATTTTGTTACTGCAGATCACCGATAGTGCGTGGGAGGGAATTTCACAATTCTGCTACGGTCATTGAAAAGGCCCTACCTTCCCACCTGGGCTTCCTGAATTTAGAAATGACTACAAGATTGTAGCTATTGGCAAGTATATGCAACAATTCTCAATATTGTATTTTCATCAACCACAATTGGTATGCAAGCGAGAGACAGGGAGAAAAACAATTAAACACGGAACAAAGAAGCTGAATTAAATTCTTTATATTTCTTTGAACAAAAAATGCATTGCTATAGGTTGCTCCTTTAAGTGCATACGACGAAAAAGCAGTACACAGATGGGTTGATAGGCTCTTTATCAACCATTGCGTACGGGCCAGAGATATGATCAAGTAGTGGAATCTAAGGGTATCCCTGTTCATGGCAAAATCTATATATATTCCCAGAAGAAAGAGCTCATAAATGAATGAATCAGAACAGGTCAGTGGCTTCTGTGTAAAGAGTCAGGTTCATGGACATCCTTAATAACTCTAAATGAGGGGTCACTTGCTGAAGCGTTAATAGTTTCAAACTTACTTCTCTTCACAAGGTAACAGAGCAACTGTCAGCCGGGCTGAAACGTCGATGACATAATTATACCCACCAGAGTTATTTTCTTATCATTCTAAAGACAGATAGGCTTTGATTGATTGGCCTCTTCTCTCTTATATGGACAAGACTATTCCCATGGGGAGCAGTGTCACTACTGATTTTTATATGTCTGGACCCAAACTGAGGTGGCATGATGAGCAAAAGAAAGATTGATCAACCTATTGCTCGCTGTGCCACTGGCTTCACACTACCCTGGCTGATAAGGGGTGATTCCCTAAAACTGGTCCCAGCATACTTGTTTCCTGTCCAGTGAGTACCTGGCCTGACAGTTCCGGCTGGACTATCCCCATGGGAAGCAGGGTCAAGACTGATTTGAATATAGCTGGGGTGGCATTTGCATGGTGAGCAAAAGAATGATGGGTTCAACCCAGTTCCCTTGGCTGGGAGTGAGTGTATGAAACCTTTCAGCACTCTGTCCAACATCTTGATATGCTTGCTAGGAATTTCAAGTATCAGTCTTGCGGCAAAAAAGACTAGCTAAGCCCCCTAATGGGTTAAGCCCCCTAATATTTGGGTTGGCAGACTGCGTTGCTACAGACAAAGACACCAACCCAAATGTTAAATATCATGTTTGAATGTCTATGACAGCGCATTGGCACAGGAAGCCAAAAAAAACGATGCTGTGAAAGGATGGCACAATGACTTACAATCCACACTTGTAGAACCCAACCTACACTTTCTACATTGTTAGCAGCATTATAAAAAGAGCAAAGCTACCAACAACTATGGGGTCGATTCCGATGTCGTTCAGAAGGGCTCTGAATCGGATTCGGGTTTGCCGAATCAGATCCGGATCCGGAGTACTTGCTTCCGACCGACTCGCTCCCAGTTCTGAACGACAAAGCATGATGCCTGGAAACTGTTCGCGCTGAGAGAATCGGTTCAGGAAGACATTTGGATAGGACGAGCCTTCCAGATCTGATTCGTACAGCTCTATGGCCTTGGTTTCCGAACAAGCAATTACGATGAATGATTTGGACAGCCTTTCCGATTCTGTTTGACTTAAAAAAAATCAGCTGCCGGAATCGGTCTCTGGGAGCCCGTAGCAGTCCCCCCTTTACTTGGGCCCTCTTATTTGGGCCTGTGTGGAGTTCCCAATGGGTCCCCTCTTCCCACCCATGCACAGTGTGGCTCGCACCATGGGGTGCCCGTCATAGGGTGCATGCTTTTCCGCAACAACCCCTTTTTTCAATGGGAGCCTGTGGTCTTGTTTGTAACACAGGCTTCCGTTGAAGTCAATGGAAGCCCGACCGAATCGTATCCGGAAGCATCCGGATGCATCGTACTCGCTCGGTCTAACTCCCCCAATCCGAGTTGTCTGGAAAGCATTCCGAAACCGATTCGTTTGCAATGCTTTCTGAAAGAGATTGGAATTGGGCCCAATGAGTGCAGCGATCTGTTTCCCAAATTGTACCTAAACTGAGCAAATGAATGAAAAGGACGTATGACCTACTATGATATAAAGTCAAAATCTTCATAAACTACAAAGGAATAGACTACTTAGAAATAACAGGCAAAAGCATATTATTAAATAAATAGTAACCTACAAAAATCAAAAAAGAGTCATAAAATGTAAACCAACATGGCAAATATTTTTTTTACAGAAATAATAAACATAATATTTTAGTCTAAACATTAAATAAAACTTGATTGCTAAATAGTACTGATACAATAAAATCATATAAAAATTATTTAAATGAAAAATCTAAACCTCACCAACCAAAAATCTCAAAGAATAAACTCAAACTGTCATATAAAACAAATACAACACATATACCATATATTTATTATTAACAATCATATCATATTTACACAAACAATAAATTGTAACATTTTCCACCCAAAACACGTAAAATAAATATGACTTGGGCCCTAATTATGATGTCGGACGAAAAGCCATCCGACAGCTCGCTGTCCACTCAACATCATGGGTTTCAGTCCAACCACTGTATTACCATACTGGTGGTCGACGGGAAACCCATGGGGGAATTCTGCTTTGCTTCTGACAGGCTCACAGAGCCCATCATGGCTGTGGGCAGCATAGTAATCCCAAAATGACAGCGGAGCCAGCTCTCGCTCCGCCGTCGGAATTGCAATGCCGCTTTCCATGTACCTTTTCATGGCGATCCACCCATCATGAAAAGCAGGCAGAAAGTGACTTTGGCCCCTTATCCCCTGACCCTCTGCTATGGGGCTGGTGCCCCCCCCCCAAACATCCCTGCACCATCTGGCAGGCACTGCATGGGGCCTGCCACACGCTGCAGTGATGTTTAAAAACATACATTTTTCTGTGGTAGCATGTACTGTGACCCTTAGCCGACCGCTGCACAAGATGCGATAGGAATATGGATATTTCTGACTGCCCATAGGACGGTCGCATCCTAATGCTGCAAGTGGAATCGCTAACTAATAGTCGGGCGGTTCCATTCCGCTACGGTGTAGGTTGGACGCTTGTCTGTAGCTGCAGATCTTCCTCTGTATCCATGAAGCCAAAAATAATAAGCCACCAACAGCGGGCAAAATATTTTCCAAAAAGTCCCCCCAAAAAATACAAAAATAAAATAAATTCAACAGAGATCCTTCGAAACAATCCATAGTATCTAGGAAAAATTAAAAACCTGAAAAAGTGCTTACAAAAATAAATGCTCATGAAAACCCATAAAAAAGGAAATCAAAGTAAAAAATATGGGTTTATTAAAAACCAAATGTGATTTCCCATTGAAAAAAAGGTATTTTCCAATGCCCATTGGACAAGTTCGTAGACAAAACCCTGTAAAGTTAACAAGAAAACTCACCTACAAATACATTGCACTCCTACAAATACATACATTACACCTAATCATCATAAAATAAGTAACATAACACAATATAACATAACAATACATTACTAATACAATGTATGAAAACCCCCAACTATGTACTGATGAAAAGCACAACTAAAATACAAGTAAATGTACAAAACCCCCACAAACAACACTAACAACTAACCTCTAGACCTCGCCCTACCCTCAAAACATATTAAAAAAAATACTTTAAAAATTACTTATTTGCTCCGACGATTAGCAGCCCCTTATCGCAACCAGGATCCCAAACAAGTCACTAAACATGACACAAATAGACTACAAAATAGAATATAGCTTTTTAAAAAAATGGCTGCTAAATATAACTTAAAAAAAGACTATCTACTAACAGAAATGAATAGGAAATAATTTACAGATGTTGAATTAAACATTGAAAAATGTAAAAGATTATTAAACATGTAAAACATGTAAAAAATTGTAGAAAATATAAAGAAGTTATGAGGTGTAACTTAAATAATACTATACAATATGTACAATATTTGATCTGTACTGAAAAAACATATGTTAAAATGATTTTGAAAATATGTATATAAAACTATTTAAAAATGTTAATAAAGTTAATCAATGGATATAAATACAACATATATTACTATTTATTTGTTTATGTAAGAGTATAAAATAGTCATAATGTTTTATTTATCTGTATATTAAGTTGAAATCTATGTTTAAAAATCTAAAAGTATGCGTTAAATAAACATTTAAAACATACATTAAATCAGAAAAATGTAATACATGTCATATTAATATCTAATCAATATTAATTATTTATTTATAACAAACAGACAACTAACTATTTGTTGTCATATTTCTAAACACCAACAATACTATTTAAATAACAAACTATTCTTACTATAAACAAATGCAATTTAAATAAAGGATTTCTCACCAAAATTATAAAATAAAGCAATTACGCACCACTGTAATACATCATTAAGGAAGTGTTTTGTGCAAAAGAAGTAACATTTTTTATTCCGACTCCAATCTAAACCAATTTGGGGAATGTATTGAACACTAAAGGGGTAACATTTACTATTCCCGCTCCCCTTTAAATGAATCTGGGGAATGTGTTCAACACTAAAAGGATAATATTTACTTATCCCACTTCAATTTAAATCAATTTGGGAAGGTGTTAGACACTAAAGAGGTGATATTTACGCATCCCACTCCAATCAAAACCAATTTGGGGAAGGATTTGGACACTTAGGGCCTTTTTACGAGTATGACGGTCCTGGGACTGCCGTACTTGTGGTGTTGGTCCAACTGCCACCACCCTGGCAGTCTGATAGCCATATTACGATGGTGGTGGTGGGACTGCCACAAGATCACCTCCACACCAGTTTCCAGGATCCTGCGACAGTGAGGAAAGCAGTAAGGAATTGTGGTTGCACTGATGCCGACACTGCCAAGCAGAGTATAAACCCGAGTGCACTGTGTGACATGCACAACATGGTGCATGCCACACCATGCACGGCGTGTTGGAGGCTCTGTTACGGCAGTGGTATGCTGTTTAGGCTCTCCTATGAGTGAACACTTCTGCATCTGCACCGCCACCTCTGGATTCAACACGGAATCTGGGGGTGGGTTCACCACAGGCATGGCGGTCTTCCTTGGATTGCTGCGGTGTCCTACAGGAAGAATGCAAAACTCATTATCAGAACCTATGGAGATAACATTTACTATTCTCTTTCCAATCTAAACCAATTTGGAGAGTGTGTTGGACACTAAAGGGGTGACATTTAGGGCATGATTATGACATCGGACAGACTGCCACCAACAGGTTGTTGTGGCGGTTCATCAGACATCTTGTGCCGCTGTCCGACCGCCACATTATGATATGGTCAGTCGGACCACATCGATCAGAGGGAGTGACCGTCGCCTTTGACAGGCTCAAGGAGCCCGTCAGGAATGTGGTCGGAGTGTAATCCCTCCAATGGGGGCTGTGCCTGAGGAGGCACAGCCATAGGGATTACGATGTCCCTTTCCTAAGCTTTTCATGTTGGACAGACAGACAGAGGGCAGTCAGAAATGGACTGTGGGGGTCCCTAGCAGGGCACCCTCGGTCTTCTCTTTGGGGCCAGGGGGCACATAATGTCCCCCAAACATCCATGCACCGGGTGCCAGGCACATGGATGTTTAAAAACTTCCCTTTTTTCGTTGCAGCTTGTGCTGCAGCCCTTTTCCAGCAGCACAGCAAGCCGCAAAAGAAAAAAGGATGTTTCAAACCGCCGCATGGGCAGTCGCATCGTAATCTGTCATGTACAACCACCGACTCCCAGTCGGGCAGTTTCCATCGCCGCTACAATGTCGGTTGGATGCTTGTCTGTCCGGCATCCTAATCAGTCCCTTAGTATCCCCACTCCAATCTAAACCAAGTTGGAGAAGTGATGGACAGTAAAAGGGTGACGTTTATTATCCCTATTCCAATCCAAACCAATATGATGAAAGTGTTGGAAACTAAAGGAATGACATTTACTACTTAAAACAATTAGGGGTAGGTGTAGGACCCTAATGAAATGACATTTTCTATTCCCTCTCTAATCTATACCAGTTTGGGGAAGGGGTTGGACATTAAAATGGTGACATATACCATTTGCACTACAATCTAAAACATTTTATTCATGGTGCACAAACTAAAAAGTTGATATACAAAATACATTTTTTAACTATAAAACAAACAAAATACTTCAAAAACACACTAACTCAAAATGCAGACCTATATATTCGCAATTAAGCATTAACATATAATAGAATATTCTTAGCACGAATAATGATGACATTTTCTAAAAGAATTTTAATTTAAAAAACCTACTCCAAAATTAAAAGTCACAAAATATTTTTTTTAATTATTTGTATAAATCAAAATTAAATGTAATACATTTTAGAAAATATATTTCAAACAACATACTCTATTCAAATGTTAAACATCCTAAAAACCTGAATACTGATTTTTTGTTATCACATTTTTCATAAATAACCCCCAAAAATATAACTATACAAAATATACATTCATGCTCCACGGAGAACTATGCGGCTCTGCACTTTATTATACAGCTAAATCCTTCTGCCTCCTTCGCTGGTATTCTTTGTTATAGGCCCCCTGGCCCAAGAACCAACTTTTGTCATAATTTACTTACACTATTAGAACCGTTTATCACTAGTTCTGATTTTACCCTCCTCGGTGACTTCAACTTTTATTTGGAATCTCTCGAGGATAATAACTCCAAAGCTCTCCTTGAGGGACTCGCCTCTTGTGGGCTAAACCAACTCGTCGGAGGCTCTACCCATACCGCCGGACATACCTTGGATGGCATTTTTTCAAGTGATCTGAGACTGACGACCGGATCTCCTATTCCTCTCTCCTGGTCGGACCATAAAGCAGTTCCTTGTTTTTTTAAACTAACCCCCTCTGGTCCTGAACAAGTCAACAAAAAAGTATGGGAGTACAGACGAAAGTATAATAAAATCTCAAACTCTACACTCTTCCCCCTACTGACTGATTTTCATCCCCTTTCTTCACCCAATGCTAATGAAGCTGCCCTAGGCCTGTCGGCTGCTCTCTCCAACGCTGCTGACTTGCTAGCACCCTCTAAAAAATACTACTCCACTCGAAAACGCCCTTCGTCACCCTGGTTCTCGGAACATCTCAGATCACTACAGCAGAAATGTAGACAGAAGGAAAGAGCCTGGTGTGCACGTCCTGACCTTCCAGGGAAAAACCTACATAAATCTGCCCTGAGAGAATATAAAAAGGCCATAGCCGATGAAAAAAAGATATACTACAGCCAGGTCACTACCTCCCTTAAATCATCCAGAGAGCTTTTTAAAGTTATTGATTCTCTTTCAATACCTAAAGCCATTGAATCTGTTAATGAGTCCCAGGAACTTTGTAATAACACCGCAAGATTCTTTCTCACTAAAATTTCCGATATTCATGTCTCTTTAACTTCTCTTAATTCTGAACTAGATGCCAATAGTGCACTCCTGCCCCTTCCCTCTCCTCTTTCACACAATCAAATCCCCAAATTGGACCCCCGTCCAATTTTTCAAATTTTCCTTGTTTGTCACTTGATGATCTATACCGCCTCCTTGATTCTACCAAATCATCGTCTCCTCTTGATCCATTTCCTCTGAAGGTAATGAAGTCCTGTAGAGAGACAATTCTCCCTTCTCTTCTGCAAGTTATGAACATGGCTATAGATGAGGGGTCCTTTCCTACTCCTTGGAAATCAGCGGTTGTCAACCCCCTTTTAAAGAAACCCTCCCTAAACCCTGAAATCCTTAAAAATGTCCGTCCTATATCTCTGCTTACCACCCCAGCAAAGATTCTCGAGGCCCACCGCAATTTCCATCTCACTACCTACCTGGAGACGATGGGCCCCCTTGACATCTCCCAGCACGGGTTTCGTGCTGCTCATAGCACAGAGTCTGCCCTCATTGTCGTAGCTAACAAAATCCGCTCCGAGGTTGACAGAGGGCAGACCGCATTACTGGTGCTACTCGATCTTACAGCAACATTTGATACCCTATCCCCTTCCATTCTGGTAGATCGCTTGAAGGGGATAGGAGTAGGGGGAACTGCTCTGAGCCTCCTGTCGTCTTTTTTATCTTAGAGACCACAGAGGGTTCAGCTTGTTAGCTTCCTCTCCCCCTCCCAGGCCGTGCAATGTGGGGTTCCCTGAGTCCCCTGTTATTCAACATCTACGTAACCCCACTTGCCGAGGTAATAAGATCTTTCGGGTATCAAATTCTGTCTCATGCAGATGATACCCAGATTATCATTTCCACCACCTCACAGGCCTCAGCGGCTGCCTCCAAATTTCGATCTTGTATGGAGGCAGTGTCGCAGTGGATGGTGCGTAGCTACCTAAAGCTCAAAGAGAAAACGGAGTCTTTGGAGGTAACCACGACATCTGGTCTGAAGACTGGTGGCCCCCCTCTCTTGGTGACTGCCCTAAACCTTCTAACTCGGCCAGAGACCTTGGTGTCCACATAGACTCAGCCCTCTCATTCGACCTACAGGTCAATAGAACTGTATCCACCTGCTGCAATACCATCCGCATGCGAAAAAAATTGCCCCCTTTTGTCACCTGACGCTCGTAAGCAGGCCACAGTCGCCCTGGTATCTTCCAATGCTCGACTACTGTAATGCGTTATATGGGGCATACATAAGAAATCCCTACATCGCCTCCAGGTAGTCCAAAACTCCGTTGTCAGGATGGCCCTAATGCTGCCCAGGCTTACATCTGCAACACAAGCCAGAAGGGACCTCCATTGGCTTCCCATGCATGCCAGGATCTCCTTCAAACTTATTTGTCTAACTCACAGGGCTGTGTTTGGATCTGCCCCTGAAGGTATAAAGACTCTTGTCAGCCTTTACTCCCCTAACAGATCCCTACGGTCATCCTCCCGAAATCTGCTTGTCATTCCCAGATTCAAAAAGGCTAGATGGGGTGGACGAGCCTTCTCCACCCTAGCTCCCAAACTGTGGAACAGTCTCCCTCCTGAACTCTCTAACCAACCCTCTCTGGCCATCTTTCGGAAACTTTTGAAGACTTGCCTCTTTTTTCAGGCTTATCATTAAAGCATCTTGGTTTTGTATGAATGTATATGTATAAGTACGCACTGCGCCTTGATGCCCACTGGGCTAAGTTCGCGCATTACAAATTAAATTTCATTCATTCATTCATTCATGCATCATATTTAATACATATTTATATTAGTTTCATATTATAATTGAAAAACATTTTGAAAACATTCCAAATAAATGTAAATATAAAAACAAAATTAATCCAAAAATGTTTTTCCATTTGCATTATAGGGCCCGATTCCGATCTCGTCAGGAAAGCAAAATGAACGACTCGGGTCCGGAATGCTTTCCAGGTGACTCGGGTCAGAGGAGTCCGACCAAACAAGTACGTTGCATTCGGATACAATTCGGTTGGAGTCCTGTTGACTTCAAGTTGTACCGAACGTGTACACACTATGGCAGACACCCCTTTGTGCCTGCCACACTGTGCATGTTTGGGAAAAGGTATGCCCATGGGCCTGATTCGAAGGGCCCTGGGTGAAGGAGGGACTGCTATGGGCCCCAAAAGACCGATTCCGGCAGCCTTTTTCGATCGAGGCAAACCTAATCAGAAAGGCTGTTGGAAACTGAGTCTATAGAGCTAACAAATTGGCTCTGGAAAGGCTCTATCTCTCCAAATGCCTTTCAGAACCAATTCGGTCAGTGCTAATGATTTCCAGGCATCGTACTTGGTCATTCAGAATTGGGAATGAGTCGGTCGGAAACAAGGGCTCCGGATCGGTTTAGGTAAAACCAAATCCGATTCGTAGCCCTTCCGAACAAGATCGGAATCAACCCCATAATTGTAAACATAATTGTGTTTAAATATTTTAATTTAGATAAAAGTTTGCGTTTTAAAAAAAACCGAAACTAAACATTTTCTTTTGTAAAAATAACAATTATTTCACAATATTCACTTAATTTTTTATAATTTTTATTTTTCATAAATATGCTATGCTTTTATTCTTTATTTTACAATTTACTACTCAAAAATATTTTGTAATTTTATATAATTATCATATATACATATCCTAATAAGTATCATACATTAATATTTATGAAAATTGTTAAAGGGGAAAACATTTTTTGATGTCACTATGCTAGTTTGCACATCATTAAAACAATGAACATTCAATTTTAATTAAATTATCCACATTTTAAGAATCTCCCCACCCTTATCCCCATAAAACCGAATATCCCAATGCAAAATATCATTCATCTATTATTTTTAGACATTAAAATATCCACAAATACTGAGTTCAACAATGTCATAAAATAATTAATAAATAATCTTTCTAAAAACGTAATTAAAGAAAATTGTAAAACATATATTATCAAACACACTACAAAAAATAACATTTACAGACAATATTACATACAATAATATTTTCTAAATCGATATTTTTCACACTATTATAAACAGCACTTACAATATTCCTACCTACAATATTCCTGTCAACATAATTTGTGATATCCTGATGTTCTTAAGAAAATATATTTGGTCACATTATTTTTAATTCAATATTTTTTCCAAACGCAATCTAACGATCACCACACCATGAAAAGGTGCAGCTCGGAGAAACAATTGCATGCCGAGACTCCTGCCCTCACAACACGGGCAGTGGTTTCAGGAAAATGCTAGCGGATGAATAGGAACACCGATCGCAAAATAGTGGTGGGAAAACGGGCTACTGCGGTTTAGCGGGAGAAAGTGGGAAAAGCAGATTAAGAGAAAATGAGATAGAAACAGACAGTCACCAATTGCCAGATGAAGTGAAATTCCCATTTGTGCTATTTTAAAGCTAGAGGCATGAAAACGGGACAATCTTCACTTGAGTTGGTACAGATAGAGCACTTCCCTGAACTTGAGCACCACCACTTGAGCACCACCATCCTGTTTGACATAAAAAAGAAAATAACTCGGGAAATGTGGCGATTAACTATTAATATATATGAGCAAAGATATATTGAATTACCTGTATTCATTTCCACCCATATCATAACTTCCCTGCTTCTTATTTTAAGGGTAGCAGACACTGCTTCATCATGACTAGCCTGGAATATTGCTACCTTCCGGAAGGACCTTGATATTGAGTCCTAGCCCCTTATCTGCACTTAGAATAAGACAAACAAAATAAACACATTCTCAGACCTACTCTCTTAATATTATTATGAACTAAGAACTAATGTGACAAGTCCAAAAGAAAATAAAACCAGCAAGATAAGACACAAGTTAAACCTTTGCTTGTTACGCCTTCATACATTTTGTTATTAGATAATGCCATGTTTCCTCACTCCCTTTTCATTTAATTTACTAAAATGTGGTGCAAAGACACATATGAGTGTAGAAAATAGAAAAGTATAACCGTCCTCTTAACTGAGCGTGGCAACTTTTTGTCCACAAGATTATGAGGAAGGGAAAGTAGAGCAAGCACCTGCTGGTTTTAATATTGTCCATCTGCTCAGCTCCTTCCCTACCCTGCCTCTGCCTCTCTTCTGACCTATTACTTCCAGCCACCCCAAATTTGACAAAGAGACTTATTAGGTGGTGGGAAGCATATAATTTCCCCCTCCAGAGAAAGTGGTGGTCCACTTGGAGCTAATCGTAGTTGTTCAAGGATTTCCATTTACCAATCTGCAGGAGTGCCACAAAGCTTGTCCGATTATCTTCCACCGATAAACGATTGCTTCTAATTGTAACAGAAATGGCAGAAGCCGATACATAGGTAAAAAGGAGAAAAGGAAGAGAGAGAAAACACTGAAATAATGCTTGTCACACTTTCTCCTGGCCTGATATAGACGTCTTCATGAACAACACCATATTAGTAGAAAACCTTGTACCATTATATAAATATTCAACTCTTGTACTGTATTAAGATAAGTAACACATTTTCTAAACCAGCCCTTTCTTCTCTAATCATAAATGCAGTTCTCTCACTTAAAAAATGAATATAAAAATACTATCCTTTTGAACCCATTTGGCGTGGTTTTAACATATGACTATGAAATTTACTAGAGAGTTCAGTGCACATGAGTCCAATAAAAGATTATCCTTGAAAATCCTTGAAATGATGAAATATACACTTGTCAAACAACCTAAAACATAATATTGTTAATATCCAAATTTAAAAAAGAACTAAAGATTTAACATAATTTATATAATTAACAATCAGGCAATATTTCTAAAATTACCTACTAAATAATGTTAAGACTTTGCGTCATTGCCAATTAAATAAAAAAAATGAAAACATAGAAAAACCTCCAATTAATTGAAAATAAATATTTAAAGAAATTCCCATCTAAAGCCCTGATTACGATGTCGGGCAAACCATATCAGTTAAGAACCGCTCGAACACAGATCGGTGGATCTGACCGCCTGATTTGGATGTGACCACCCACAGGGCCGTCGGAAACATCCATTCCACAATGGAAGCTTGTGCAGCGAGCGGAATAGGCCCACAGCACAGGTTTCCATTGTAGAAAGGATGCTTTGCCGCACCTACCAGGCCCCATTGTGGAGGGCCAGGGGAAAAGGGAGCCCAATGTCGCTTTCCAACAACCTTTCCATGACTGAAAGGCCGACATGGAATGACTGTCGGAAACCAACGTCATAATCCCGACAGCGGAGCCTCTGTCATTAAGGGATTATCCTGTCTTTTCGACACACTGATCGATACCTTGAGCCCGTCAGAAGTGCTAAGGACGGCCTCTCCGCCCAATGACTCTGCACGATGCAGACCGCAGAGGCAGATGTCAGTGGGTCCGAAACTGATGACACGTCGTTGTCAGACCCACCGACATCATAATTAGCCCCTTAGTCTCCTTTAAACCCAACTAGCCGCCCCAAAAATGTAAATAAAAGAAAAAAAATTAAACATTCTACTAAGGGTCTGATTATGATGTCGGTCGGAAAACAACCCGTCTGACTCCTTGTCGGATTTGGTTCTGACTGACTCGCGGTTGGCGGTTCCGCCAAACCGATTATGATGCTTTCAAAGACCATTCAGAAGGACTCCCATTGACTTCAATGTGAGCTTGTGTTCAAACCGACAACATAGGCTCCTAAGGGGAAAATAAGTGTCTGCGGAAAATCTTGCTCCTTGCCGTGGGCTCCCCATGGTACCTGCCACACTGAGCATGGTTTTACAGGGGGGTCTCTTGGGTACACCCTGGACCCCAAACCGGAGGACTCAGAATGAAAGGGGGCTGCTAAGGACCCCCAAAGTCAATTTCTGACAGCCTTTTTCGTTTCCGACAGACCAAGTCGGAAAGACTGTTGAAATCCGACATCATAATCAGTCGGTCGGAAACACTGTCCATTGAGCTGTACTAATCGGCTCTGAACGACTCGGTTTCTCTGAATGCTGGTCGGAATCGATTCGGAATGACCGGACTGTTCTCCTTCTGACCACGAGCATCGTAATCTGTCAGTCGGTGTTTCCAGCTGAGTTGGGCGGATGGGTTTTGAGATGACGTGGAGAATCCGACTTTCGTCGCCAGCATTCCAACAGATATCGTAATCAGGCCCTTTAGTCACAAAAAACGAAACTACACTAAAATAGTCAAATATACTTCACATTAAAATTATAACCCATAACACAAAAACTAATACAACTTAAAAGTGTGAAAAATAATATTAAGGACCACTTAGGAGACACCTCTTTGTCCCTCACAAGAAAACAAATCCAACTGTCCCCCAGTGCTGGTGGAATTTCCCCAGATGGATGCGGACCAACTTACCTCTCTCATGCGTCAGGTGAAATCAGGCTCCCCTAGGGACCCAGCACCCCCACATATTCTAGTCTCTGCTATACAGACCATCCTCCCTACACTGCTAGCAGTACTTAACATCGATCTCCTCCAGCATAGTCCCTGTGGCTTGGAAACAGGCCACGGTGAGGGCCCTTGTTAAAAAACCCAATTTGGACACCAAGAATCCTAACAACTTTCGCCCGATCTCCTTGCTGCCCTGGGCAGCTAAAATCTTGGAGAAATACATAAACGGTCTACTAACAACCTTTCTTGAACAGAACCAGCTGCTCGATCCCTCCCAGACAGGCTTTCGGCCCAAGCATGGGACCGAGACTGCACTACTGGCTGTCACAGAGGAATCCAGGAGGATCTTAGATCGGGGAGGATTGGTGGCAGTCATCCTCCTCGATCTAAGCGCTGCATTTGATACCGTTAACCACGACATCCTCTTGCAGCGCCTCCTGGATACCGGAATATCTGACAAAGCCCTGGAGTGGTTCAGGTCCTACCTGAATGATAGATCCTTCCAGGTATATGAGGGCAATGTCACCTCCACCAGTAAGCCTCTGGGATGTGGAGTCCCGCAGGGATCATCGTTGAGCCCGACATTATTTAACGTCTACATGAGGCCATTGGCTGAGATCGTCCGTCCGTAGGGCATTAAGATCATTACCTACGCGGACGATACTCAGCTGGTGGTCTCTCTGGCGCAGGAAGGGGGCTCCTTAGCGGGTGTGGATCTTGCAGGCTGCCTAGAGATGGTTAAGAGCTGGATGACCAAGTCTTGTCTCAAACTCAACGGAGACAAGACTGAGCTCATGCTCCTAGGTCGTCTCGCAACATCTTCTATCGATACTCTTTGGCCATCCTGCTTAAGACCTGCCCCGGCACCTAAAGATACCATTAAGAGTCTTGGTATCTGGCTGAATAGGTCCTTGTCATTTGACCAGCAGGCAATAAGACTATCTGCCATCTGTTTCGGCATCCTCAGAGTCATCAGAAAGATCCTCCCTCTACTCCCCTTCGAAGCAAGAAAGACCGTGGTTCTGGGCCTGATCCAATCATGGTTGGATTTCGGGAATGCTTTATACCTGGGAGCCCCTGACTTCACTCTGCGCAAATTGCAGTTGATACAAAATGGCGCCGCACGGACTCTTTTACAAATCTCCCGCAGATCATCAGTAAAGTCCGGCCTAAGGAGACTGCACTGGCTCCCCGTTAGGGAAAGAGTCAACTTTAAATCACTCTGTATTGCACATCAGGCCTTCTGGTCTTTAGGCCCAGTAATCAATCTTCCTCTCATTACACCCTATCAACCTGCCAGACAACTGCGTTCAACCGCTGCTAACCTGGCTATTGTGCCGAAAATAAAGAAATCAAGATCGGGAGGCCGCTCTTTTTCATATAATGTGGCCAAGCTGTGGAATGCTCTTTCCCAGCATTTAAGGTCCAACCCCGATCTCAGCTCTTTTCGCAAACAGTTGAAAACGCTCCTGTTCATTAATTAGTAGTTGGGTAGATCTCCTTCCCTCTAGCAACCTTAGCCTCAGTTGGTAATCTTAGCGCTTGGACGCCTCAGGGCAGCTATGTGCGCTTTATAAAACTCAACTCATTCATTATATTTAAAAAAAAAATAACGTATAAAAGACTTAAAAAATATTCTCACATTTAATATTCTATCATACACCAGTATAGACATCATGATACTTTTATCACAATAGTTGTGTCAATCAAAATTTTTGAAACTATGTTTTGGTGGAATGCTTATGCACACTCAAGGACAACCATCATGCTTTTGAAAAAATCTCACAAAAACATTCTAAAACATCCACCTGTGCATGCATATACATACGTTGGCTGCCCATCTTTTATTATTTCTGTACATCATCAATACAAAAACATTCAGAGATGGCTACCTATACGTGCGCTCTCATTTGCATGCACAAGCGGCCATTTTTTGTTATTTATTTTTTAAATACAGACTTACAAAAACCTTAAAACCAAGCATTGGCACAGCCAAACTTTGAGAAGGGTCGAAGGGAGGGTGTTATCAAAGATGATGGGGCATAACATGGCACATATTTTTTGTGTATTAAGATCGGGGCAGCCACTGTAATGTGCGGTGAAGAAGAATGGCATATATTTATTATTTTATATTTGGTTAGGAGAGAGCAATAATGACCAAAGGATGGTGGAATACATGATCTATGTTCTTTTTGGAACAGCTAGCAGGTGAGGTAGTGTTATGCATGCCTCCCTCAAGACACAGCAAAACAGTTTACATTGTACGACCGAGTTTTCCTCCTCAGGAAACCAAATGACAGTATTGATAGCTGTCTATCTGATGTCACTTAAATTCCCTTTGTGCAAACGAATTCAGTTATTGACAGCTGCCAGTCTATGATTCTATATGCTAATGAGAGTAGCAGGATTAAGGGTTGTTTTCTAGTGAAGGGTATTACCACGTTTCACATTTGGCAGCCCCTCAATCTATCTTGAACCAAGGAAATATTATTTATAAACTTTTACCAAATGTGATCAGAGAATCTTGCTTTGATTGCAGCAGCTGACATAGTGTAAGTGGTGTATCATGTATATTTCATGTCCTTTACCATTTTGACATGTTCGCCTGGAGATTCAATTTTGAATTCATGCCAGAAGCTTTTTAGGTCTGGCTTAGCAGCTCAGTTTTTACCTGGCCTTTTGTGATCAATAGAAAAAGAGCTTGAAGAAGCATTACTGGAGAGGGGTTTTGGTTCCTCCTACAAATTGATTCCCTTAACTAAGCACTTGATTGGGCAGATGTTGTGTGCTTAGGCTGAAAAAACTGAGCTAGTAATACACCTTATGCCTTCATGGATAGCTAATGTTCAATGTAGTAGTTCGGACATGGTTATGGCAACAAGCCAATGATGCATTTGTCAGGTGCCATAGGCCTGTCAGTTATTATAAAACATAACAACAAAGAGAGTGGGCCTCTCTCATTTACTGGGATAGGCATATGTGAAATTCAATAGGCCCTTATTAAATGGGGGTAAAACCTGTATACTGGTATTTATTTATTTGGAATCTCACAGATTAGAGAATTGGGCAAGGGTGTTTGGTGTTGGTTATTCTGCTCAACAAACCCTGGGATTGCACTGTGAAAATTATTATTAAGTCCACTTAAGAAGGGATGTATATTGTTTTGTCAACTGTTCATTTCATCTGGAGTTCACCACATACTGCATGACATTTGCTTCTAAACTGATGGTTCTTGAAGGGTATTGTCCATAGTGCATCATTGTTTTAGTATTTCAAGATGACTATCACATTTTGAAACATGTCAACAATCTTGGATTAGTACAGCAATTCATCACTAAACACAATGCCATTCCAAAATAGCTGCTCACTGGTATGTTTACGTTTTTACTTATTCTGAAAAGCAAGTGCCTGCCACAAGTTTTTCTACATTTATTTCAATTTGTCTTGTTAAATTTGTGTGTGTCTTATTTTGGATGATTGAGAGGATGAATGGAAGAATGCGTCAGTGGTGGAGGAATGGATGCACAAGTGAAAGGATGAGAGACAGACTGTATGTATGAAGAGGTATTGAGCACCTAAACTCACCAATAAGTGAAGAGGCACTTTCTGTTATGAGTCAGATCTATAGCCATTGCCAAGGCTTGTTAACATTAGTTTCAGAGAGTAGGCAGTAAGCGTTAACCTACTATCTTCCATACCCAGGGAAAGAAATTCTAGCTTATTGGAAGTGGCCAGAAGTACCCTTCACCATGGAAAATAGAGTTCAGGATTTACAAAGATACTTTTTCATTTGCTTCTGAGAAAGGACTAATGCTGTTCACATTCTATGGACACGTTTAAGCTTCACTAAAGGAAGGGTGGGTCAGGATGTTTTTGTGTTCAATTGGAATTGCGAGCCACTTGGCATTATTCATTTAAGGCTGTATTAAGCCATCCAAGTTGTTCATACTACTTCCATTTGTTTAAGTGTCCTAGAAGCAGCGGTTTCAACAATACCAGTCCTTGTAAGGTTGTATGTTTTAAACTTATTGGACATGGTCCTGTCTGCAGGGTCACCCCTCAAACATTTTACCTTTACCCTCCGCTTCTTGATGAATACCTTTTCGCTTGCATTAGGACTCTGTGCACTTTAGCACTGCTTACCCATTGTAAAGTGCTTGTGCTCTTTACTTAAAATATGGTAGAAATCGGCTTATCCCCAATTGGCACATTTAATTTATTTATAAGTCCCTAGTAAAGTGGTACTACATGCAACCAGAGTCTGTAAATTAAATGCTATTGGTATGCCTGCAGCATTGATTGTGTCACCCACTTAAGTAGCCCTTTAAAAATGTCTCAGGCCTGCCATTGTGGAGCCTATGTGTGCAGCTTTAGACTGACCTTTTGACCTAGCAAAATACACCTTTTCTCAGGATCAAACCTTCCTTTGTAATACATATTTATCACCCTTAGGATAGGCCCTTGACAGCCCAGAGGGCAGGGTGCAATATATTTGAAAAGCAGGACATGTACTTTTAAGTTTTACATGCCCTGGTAGTGAAAACCCTCAAATTTGTTATGCATTAGTGCAATGTCTATCTCACCCATAGGATAACATGTGAGTTGACTTATTACATTGTATAAGTGTAAATTCCAATTAGGAAGTGATAACCAGTTCATGTGTGGTGTCGCTGGTATCAAATTTAAAAATCCTAACATATGGTGAAGTTGGGTTTTTAATTGTAATTCTGAAAATGCCAATTTTAGAAAGTAATGTGACAGGTAAATGTGCCTTCAAGAGATTTTGTTCAGCTCACTCAGTTAGATAATTACAAATAATTATGTGTTGGTCAAGTCCCTACTGGTGACTGACTATTGGCCAATCTAAGCGTCAATACATTGCTTCAAAGATGATTAATCTGTGATAAACAATTTCGCAACATAGGAATGTATTTTTCAAACTGTAAACAAATTTATTGTGAACAAATCATGACGGGGTACATAGGTTATAACAAAACACTACTTTAGAGGGTATTAATGTTGTACAAAAAAATAAACCTTCAAATCATAAGTGTAAACATCTATTCCAAATAATATAAAATCATCGATTTCTTCAGCAATTTGTTTTGCGTTTTGGATTTGTTTTCTGCTGTTTACAGACTCATGTCTTATTGTATATTAGTTGGAATAGATGTTTACACCTATAATTTATTCAAAAATGTGTTTTTTGTACATTAATACCCTCAAGTGTTTTGTTATAACCTTATTGTTCAATAGTCAGTCACCAGTAGGGACATGACCAACAAATAATGATTTGTAATTATCTAACCGAGTGAGTTGAACAAAATCCCTTGAAGGCACGTTAACCCGTTACCTATTGTTCTGCCCAAGCCTCCAAGGGTATATTGGTTTACCCACTTTCTTGCCGCTCAATTTTAGAAAGTTGGCATTTCATTTTTTGCCCTAGCCAGTTGGTGCCTGAAGCCTGTCTCTGGGTCACATGGCTGGCTATAGCTGACTGTTGAGCTTTGTGTATTCCTCCTAGACAGACACACAAAATAGGGAGCTTAGGTGTGCCTGGATGGGCCATCACTGGTAGGAAGGAAGGAAGGAGCTGGGCACAGCCCCACTCTAAGCATGGGCGGAAAATCCGTTTCGCTCGCGGAATTTGCGGATTTTCGGTAAATTCGCAATCCGCGAGATTTGCGAATCTCCCGCAAAATCCGCAAATCCGCGAGCAGTGGATTTTGCTCGCACTGTTCGCACTGTTCGCGTGAGTTCGCGCCCCGCGAATAAGTGCAAAATTGCAGAAATACGATCTTAGCAAAACTGAAACTACTTACCAGGTTCAAAAGTTCAGGCTCATCATTAGTAGCCATTTCCTGTAGTGCTTCCTGAGGGGCCCCTCCAGAGTTCAGTTGCCAGTTGAAACTATTATGTGACCCTGCTCTGAACCTCAGAATAGTTACACATATGCCACAAAGGTCCTGAATTACAGCTAAGGGAGACAAGCAGGAGCCAGGCTGGAAGTTCAAATCCATTAATCAGCCCCTAATTCATTATTGTCAGTTGGGGCAGGGCAGGTGTTGTAACTAATTTTGCAACAATGAAAGCACTTAGCAAGTGCAAAATATCACTAATCAGGAAGCACTAAGGAAGCAGGTGCCAGCTAAAAAAATATTCTGTGACACATTAATCAGCCCCAAATTAATTCAGGTCACTTGAGGCAGGGAAGGTGTGCTTGCGTTGCCACAATAATGTACACTGACTGGACAACCAGAGGGTGCTGTGATGAAACAGAGGGTGGCATGGGTGGGCCAGAGGGTGGCATGAGTAGTCAGAGAGTGGCAGTGGTGACAGAGAGTGGCAGTGATGAAGAAGAGTGTCCCAAACAGGCTGGACACGTAGAAACAACAAGTTCGCGAAACTTGCGACTCGACAGGTAAGTTCGCAATTTGCGACATTGTACAAAACCCTCGCGAACTGGCAGAAACCCGCGCAAACACACACAAAAAAAATCCGCAAATTCGCGAGAATTCGCGGATTTTGCGGATTGCGAGTTCGCAAATCCGCAAAATTCGCGAACGCGAGATTCGCAAAATTCGCCCATGCTTACCCCACTCACACTTGAATAGGCTGTGTCCGGCCTCGCACAGAGGGCTGCATAGCCCCTGTAGTTAGTCCTGAGCCAGTGCAAGAAAGACAAGATGCATGGGGACTACAAACACGTAGAAGCTTCTCCCCCGACTTCAAAGGCACAACTGAGTATAAATTCTGGACCTCAGACATCAACTGTTCAGTACACTTCTGGGCCTGTGGATCCTCGGCCAGGAAGAAGGACTGGTGTGCTGCTACAAGGACTGCCACTCTGCTGGACTGCTGCTCTAAAGGAACTGCAGCCCTTTTGCCTTTGAAAGGAGAACTGGACCTGCAACTTCATCTTGAACCAAGGGCTAATCTGCCGGCCTCCTGATCTGAGCCTCCAACATACTGAACTAGCCATTGGGCCCAGCTGCAGCGAGCTCCTGACCCCCAAGTGTTGCTTCTCAGGCCCTGGACCCTGTATGTGGCTCATGGGTGCTGCAATCAAGCCTTTGGGTTCTTTGTGACTGCAAACGGGCCCAAATCACAGAGACGTTGTTGCTCACACCACAAATCAGTGTGAAGCTCCATCAGCCTGACTCTGCACTGCAGCATCAACTGTTCATGGAAACCGCAACAGCAAAGCTCCCGCAATGCCCACCCGCGATGCCAGCTGGCTCCTCCCACTTTCGCAGCCCTCTGCAAAGTGAACAGGACTCTTGGCATGAACTTGAGAAGGTCAATCTTCAGAATCTTCAGTGGGACTCATCAATCAATCAATCATTCAGCTAGGATTTGTAGAGCACAGCTAATCACCCGTGAGAGTATCCAGGTGCTGAACTAACCTGGGACTGTATCCGATCTGCACTCCATTACGGTCAGCCTGAACACTTGACTTTGACCCGGTCCAGCGTGACCAGAAAGCCACAGTTGCCACTTTGTGCTTTTAGGATCTATTTTACACTTTATTCTTTAAAAAATAATTTCTCTGGTTCTAATGATTAGATTTCTGTCACTTTGGTCTTGTTTTATTTAATGAATTTTGCTCTGTTTTCCTAACTTTTTATGGGACTTTTTGTGGTGCTTTCACTGTTTTACTGTTTGAAGTGTTGCACAAATACTTTACACATTGCCTCTAAGTTAAGCCTGTCTGCTCTGTGTCATGCTACCAGAGGGTTGAGTACAGGTTAATTTAGGGTTTGCTTGCGCCTTACACTGACAAGGATTGTGGTCACTGCTTAACCAAGGCTCACACCCCAGTGAACCAGTAACCCAATTTCTAACTAACCTGTAAATTGATATGGAAGGAGGAATCAGAAGGCAAAAAAACTGAAGAAACCTGTTGTTATTTCCTTGCCATTTTAAAACCCTGTTTTGCATTTGTAAATTCTTCAACATATTAAGATTTATAAACATTCTATTCAATCATGTATGGTTGTATTTCATTCTACTTTTTTGCGAAGTGCTTCTGTCAGTTGGGACTCAGAACATCCAGTACAGAAAACCTATAATTGATCATATATACTTTGTTGTTAATATTCTGGTTGGAGATACTTTTGCTACGATATTAAAAATGTAAAACTGAAACCAAGAGCGCTAAACAACAATTGTATATAAGAATTCTCCATACATTACCTATATATATTATTATATATTACCAGCAACAGCTTATGAGAAAACATGGAAAATATCCAGATTTTTCAAAACATGATGTGGCTTCCATTTGTGCATTGTACGGAGTTGCATAGGAACATCAAAACAATGTTCGGTCATCGTTTGTTTTATTATTCCGTCCCTTTTTGAAAACAGAATATGGTTTCAATTTACAAGTTTCACAGGATTTAGCCCTGCTTTTTCAAGGCTCAAATTCGCCTTTCCCACACATATACCTTGTGATAAAACTTCTCATTTTAATAAACAGAAGGTGCCGTGCATTTCCCAGTCCTTGACCCTATTGGCTACTCAGTAACTGAATATTTGCCTGCTTTCAAGAAGCACAAACAGGAGTTTCACCCCACTAGAGTTACTTGGAAATGCCCATGATAGGGCATAATATCTTATAGCAGCACCAAATAAATGTCACATTGTTGATGTGGTCAAATTAGGTTTTTTGGAATACTAGTGGGTACCTAGTACAACCAGGAGGTCTCCCATAAATGGGGATTTATTACCTTCCTACCCAATGTGCTTTGTATTTTTGCTACTGTATTTGTGTAGCGCCACCTTCAAAACTTGATATTCCAGTGCCAAACCCTACCAGCCAACATGACCTCACATTATTGGTCATCCTGGCTTTATTAGGCTTCCATGCTCAGAAGATGCATGGGCGATCACTTTACAGCAGTTTTATCACTGCATTCGACCAATTTACAGTGAGGTACCATTATTGTACTCAAGAGGCTATTATCCCTTTATAAATGTATTAAATGCATATCACAGCATAGGATAATGCTGGCTTTTAACACAAATAAAAGCTGGTGATACCTATGCACAAACAAAGGTAGATAATGTACAGAAACAAATGCCTCAAGTTATTCCCCATTTGTGGCCTCGATTGCAGCCTTGGCCAGTGCATACAGTGACAATGGGTGAGTGAGTTATAGTGTTACAGACAGACCTTCTACTGTAGTCTTTCTTTGATCCTGTAACGTGTTGAATAATTGTATCAAACACTGTTTCCTTTAGTGACTTCAAAACCTTGCTTTGGGAGGGAGAAAGTGGCCAGAAACTACTTGGAAATGCATAGCAATTGGTATTCCACTGCAACTCTTAGTAATACCCAGACCCACTGGAATTATGTGGCAGGAGAGGTCAAAATTATGCAGCAGTGGTGAGTAAATTATGCGACAAGAAAAGGTAAAGTATGTGATCTAATGAGGAACACTTTTTAATAGTAGTACTTCATTGTTTTGTACTTTTGACAGTTGTTAACACTGTCTCTGCATTGAGTGCACCTTGATAGCACCAGTTTAATATCCAAAAATAACAATAAGCAACAGAAAGGTGACCAGTCAACCTTTGCAAAAGGCCTTCCACTGTGTGGCGACACATGCTGCTGCATTGTTAATAACCTTTGAACCATTTAAGCTAGAAATTATTTTTTTTTGTTAAAATCTGCTGATTTAGGCAAAAAACGATTTTTTGGGGGTTAGAATCTGCAGATTATGCAGAAGATGATGGATTGTGTGGCAAATGCAGCAATTCTATAACTATGCAAAAATCTTCACGGACGCACATTCGCATAATGCTAGTGGCCCTGGTAATACCAGAGACTGTGTTCTTAGTATTACAGAGGGGCAAATATCTCCTGTTACCTGCTTTATGGTCATTTTTTTCTACTCTGCCCCATTAACACCAGCTTCATAATGAGGGGACATATTTGCAAAACAGGAAGGCCCTGATTACATGAATCAACAAACTGTGCATCAGCTAATTGCTGCTTTAAGGGAGGGTTATAATAAACAGGTTTTCAATTTGCACAACAGAAATTGGGAATAACGAATGATACGAGGTGCAGCAAATGCCTATGTTAGGCGGAATTTGCACCCCTCTGATAATCCTGTTACAGAAGAATAGAGGGTCAGGGAGAAATTATGGCAAATGGAATGGTCTATGTTTTTTAAACTTGGCAATGACCTATGCAAACATCTTTGTCTACTGGTGGTTCATGCACAAACGTGGCTAGGTTTTGAAGCTCCCTGTTTCATGAACGAAGCATAAGTAATCAAGCATTATATGTTGCAGTTTGTGATGAAACATGGGCACTCTTCCTTAGCCCCTCCAGTTTCATCTGTCCTTTGAGACCATGATGCGAGGTAGATAAACTGGCCTCTCAGAACCAATAGGCATCAGTTCCAGGGTCAGGGTGGCTACAAAAGCAAGGGTTACCTTTAAAGGGCCAACCATGCCAATTAGGCAAATATTGCAGGAAACAAGAACAAAGAATGTGTCAAGTTTGTCCATTGTGGGCATGAAGACGGTATCTTTATCTAAACACATGCCAGTCATAACTGACTTCCGTGTGCTGTAAAAATTCCCTTTATGCGCATTCTCTGAGTATCCAAAAGTGATTGAGAAGTGAGTGACGTCACACCTCCCCTTTCTCAACTGTGATGGAGCACAGCTGGCTCCCATGACACATGCAACCTGCCTGAAAATATCTCAAATGGGGAAAACTACAATGGGCCCATTTGGACTGGCGTCTCTTGATTCTAAGGTGCAAATGTTAGTGAACTGAGTATTGGCTCAATTTCTAATTGTGAAGGTGCAGGGCCTGCTGGCTCGTCTGCAACGTTTGAATGAATCTGCAGAAACAAAAGAATGATGCCATGATTTCATTTACAACTAAAAAGCTGAAGGCAACAGTGGACCCAACACACTTGTCCTATAGAGAATAGCAATGTCACGTGCTGCCTTGTGGTTAAAGAAATACTCCTCTTTAAATATGCAGCAAGCTAAATTAACGTGTCCTCTGTAGATTTCTACGTGCCTGCAGTTTACAACTGTTTATAGAGACACCGAACGAATCAGCAAGGCTGTAATCTTAAAATATTATAAAGATACTCGTGGGAAGCATTTTTCAGTGCAGTGTTTTCTTTCAGCAGAGACAGATGAAACCATAATTATTCTTGAGGTTCATTTTCTTTTTTTAGGCTGCCTCTGTTTATTTTCAGGAAATAAGCATGTATGTATATTTATTTTTTTGCGATTTTTTTAAATGACAGATTCTAGACTCATGAAATGGCATTGCACATCTGCTAGAGTGTCAAAAAAGCGCCCATGCACCTCACCAAAGGCGTGCACATCCGCTAGACAAGGTAGGGCAGCAGCCTTTATAGCAGCACCAATAGGTGAAACCAAATAGATCAAAAGGTGACAGAAATGGTTTTCTGTGTCTGGGGAGAACTCCAATGCAAAATGCTGCTTTGTCTGGAGCACCAACATTCTTTACACCATGTGAAAAAACACTCCTCATTATCTGCAGCTCAACTGAAGAGTAGCGCTTGATGACTCATAGCCGGTGACACTCTATTTTGTTGAATTTTCAACGTAGGAAAACAAATTCTTATTGATTTTAATAAAAAAAAAACGGGCTTAGTACTAAATCCCCAGTTCAAGAGTAAAAACAAATATAAAAGCTATTCCTATTCCTAAGTAGTTAACAATTGTAATGCTTTTCCATCTATTGGGTCTCGTATTGATTTAGTAAAGAATGCCGTGAGCAATAATTAAAGGAACAGGTTGAAGTAGTCTGTTTTCTGTTTCTATATCGCCCGATATAGGAAGAGAACGAAGTGGCAAAAAAAAGGGCAGTGGGCTGGAAAATAGTACAGGAAAAACACGTAAGGAGGAATGCGGGCTGGAGAACTTATGAAACATGGGGAAGGGAAAGAGGCTCTAGAGCAGGATTAAGGGTAGATGAGAGTGGTAAAGAAATCAAGCATAGGTGAGGGTGAAGAAACGAAAAGGAGGCAAGGGGGTATCTCCCAATATAAAATAAGGACAGGGTAGCTAGAGAAGAATATTGGGAGCCGGAGATAAAGTAAAAATAACTTATATTCACATGAAAACAGTTAACCAGTTCGGAGTCAACAAATTGTGAAAGCTAGTGTTCCTCCAGAATCACAAACAACTGTTTATGTGCGAGTGTGTTTCATGTGTTTGACCACACACTTTATACCTTCACGAAAGACATACACTATATGGGCCTTACTTAGAGCTTACATAGATCAATTTGGTTAAATGTGATGCTGATGCTGTCTTCACAATTGATATATGTACATTGTGAGTTTGGAAAGTAGGTACTGTGGCAGTGGGTCTGTGAAGAACACCTAGTAGCGATGGACGTGCAACTCACCAGAGTGGGTGCTACTGGGAAACTGATGATGGTAAGTAAATGCAAGAGATCTGTGGAATGGAGGTTAGCTCTCAGGAAATAAATGGCAAGGCAGGTAGGTGTAAGGAGGGTGTGATTGAGATGGTAAAAATCAGAGGTTCTGGGCCAAGGTCCTATCTGGCCTAACAGGCCTGAAGAGGTTGATGCCAAAGGAAAAAACTATTAGCATCTCCTCCCTCTACATAGATGTTCTGCACTCCCTGAGAGGAGAGGTCTGGTGTGCAGGACACTTCCCAAGAGTAGGGTGGATGTGGGCTAAAGTTTGCAGAAACAATACTGAAGAACAATACATGTCAGAAGTTCACAAAGACAGAAGAAAGAACACACCAAACCATTGAAACTCCAAGAACAGAATATTCAACCTTCAGAGCAGCAGTCTAACACCTTACCCACAAGGCCACAGTACCCCTTTACCAGTGTGGTGCAAAACCTATATATGACATTTGAATCAGGTTTCAGGTTTCAATAAGTCTTTATTTCGAAATAAGATTCATAAAAGACATAAATACATTACAATGAATATTTTAAGAAAAAGGGAAAACCACTGTTAGACAGTTATTAAATTGTTAAAAAAGTATTAAACAGTTAATTAATAAAGACTTCCCGTAAAAGTTGTCGTCAGACATACTCATTAAAACATCTACATTTAAAAAAAAGAGTGTTCTTAAGATCAAGACAGGATATTTGGGTGTCTGCTACGGATAATCCATGCCCAGCCCAAGAACTTGGCAACGCCAACCACCACAAACTCAGACTGGTTAATACTAAGGGAACTCAGGGCAGCCAAGTGCCCCTTACAATCTAGCCTCCTACAAACAGGTTGGAGCCACTTAAGTCGAGGCGACCGATAGGCAGGACATACAAAAAAGAAATGACCAATACTCTCAAGTTGATCTGGGCACCAAGGACAACAGGTGTTACAGTTGGTATTCCATTTTGCCTTAAAGGAATTAATCGGAAGTGTTCCGACACAAAATTGGTGATAAAGTTTGCGATCCAAATTTTTACAAATCACATCCCAATATGGCTCTAGGAAGGGTGACAGTTTATGGGATAAAAACTTTCCAGTTAAGTTAGTTGGCTCTGATTGATTCACTGCGATTAACTTAACTGAGGCCCAAAATAGGTCTTTAAAGTCTTGTTTTAATGGAAAGACGGACATCGCCGGATTTATCCACAGCTGCTCAAGACCCATCTCTCGCAGAATTAACTTTAATTCCCTTAGCTGTGGGATTTTGGACGCTCCCCACAGTGTTTTGACCTCATCTAACTCCTTGGCGAAGAGGCTAAGTTCTGGAGTTGTCCAAATCCGACGCCACAACGCCACCAGACGAAACCTGGCCATCTCATTAAGTGGTTTACACCCAAGGTCTAACAACAAAGGCTTGGTAGGCGTTGATTGAGGAAGGCCAACCAAATTGCGCAGAAATTTATTTTGAGATTTGACCAGGGGGGATAGATTCTTAAAACCCCAGATATCCGCACCATACAATGTTGCTGCGTTTATCTTTGCCTCATACATTTTTAGCACCGGGGCAACACGTTTCGTCAAAGACTTCTTCTGCTCCTGTAGTAGACTACTCGTCAATCGTGAGAACTTAAGAGTTAGAGCCTCAATCTGGGGAACCCAACTTAACTGGTGGTCCAGGGTCACACCCAGATAGGTCATTACCTTTACCTGTTCTATCGGTACACCATCCAAGCTAACGTTACTTCTAATTGTTTTTTTATTGCTAAAGACCATGAATTTAGTTTTATCTACATTGATCTGTAGGTCGTTTACCCTGCAGAATTCTGCAAACGTATTTAGTGCTGTTTGCAGCCCACTACGGGATTTTGAAAGAAGCAGGGTATCATCAGCAAAGATTATCATTGGATATTTCGACCCACCCAACGATGGCGCATCAGTATGTGTGTTGGAAAAGAACCCCACCACCTGGTTAATGAATAGGAGGAAGAGGGTCAGGGCCAACACACAACCCTGTCGCACCCCACGTGTAACCGGGAACCTTTCGGTCACCTGGACCTGTCCGCCCCACCTCACTTTGGCATAGTTGGCGTCATGCAATCTTATCACTATATTCAAAAGTTCATGGGGCAGGCCCATCTGCCTAAGGGAATCCCACAGCTTCTCTCTCGGGACCAAGTCGAATGCCGACTTCAGGTCCACAAAAGCGGCATAAATGGCCCCTCCTCCCAAGGTTACCACCTTCCAATACAGCATATTTAGCCTGAAAACCTGATCTAAAGTACTGGTTCCCAGTCTAAAACCAGCTTGCATGGGGGACAGTATTTCTTCCATCTCCATCCACCCTTGGATTCGTGCAAGTACCATTCGTGAAAAGATTTTTTGCAATGAGTCTATCAGACTAATAGGTCGGTAGTTTCCTGGGGAAGACCGGTCACCCTTTTTGAACACAGGTAATATCTCAGCCCCTTTCCAGGAGTCGGGGACCCTGGCCCCACCTGCAATTGCGTTGGCCAACACTGTGATGTACGGGACCCAAATATCGAGATTTAATTTAAAAAAGATCTGCGGGGATCGCATCTAAACCGGGTGCTTTTCCCGACTGAACATCAGCTAGGGCATTTCTTACGTCAATTGGAGAGAATATAAGTTCAGCTCCTCCATTAGTGTGAAAGGCCCCAAAATACTCCTGCTGATTATCTATAGTAATTCTTGTGTCTTTAAATTGCGTGGAGAAAAAACTCACCCAATCCTCTTGAGAGACATAGTTCTCAGGCCTTTGAGATTCAGAACTTCTGCCCCACTTAACTGTCTCCCAAAACTTATTCTGATTGGAAGATTGGCATGCCAAGAGGAGCTCTAGCCAATAACCATCATCCCATTCTCTCTTCGCTGCCCATAGAATTTTTTTATATAGAAACCTTGCTTTTTTAATTTCAGCGCTATCCCTTAGTTTGACAGCCTTAATTAGGTCGCTATGAGCTTCTCTACAACTCTGAGTGTACCACCTTTTGTGATGGTCATTTTGTTTTGCCCTTGAAGGCTTAGTTAGCAGAGTTTTCAATCCCACAAAACATTGTTCGTGAAGATCAATAATCTGCGAGCTATTCTCCAGAGGCAGGGGATTTGCAACCATAACACCTAGGGTATTTGCAACAGTTTTCTCTATATTTTTGATTAGAGAGGGGTCGGCAATAACCCTCGACCATTTAACCTGTCTTCTGTCGTTACTTAAAACGACGTCAGACGTTGCACAGAATGGTTCCTCGGGTATCACCCCAGCACCTGGTAGCCTAAGTCCTAGTGAGAGGGGGTTGTGGTCGCTCTCCGGACGAGCCAGAACCTCCATATCACTTACAAAAGACCAAAAGTCTAATTTTACCAGCATATAATCGATCCTACTCATGCTAGCCCCATTATCAAAGGTTGACTGTCCTAACTTGTCAGAGGTTGTACGCCCATTCACAGCCCGCAAGCCCCATTCCAGGCAAAGTCCCAACCAGAGTAAAGCTGCCTCTGTACCCTTTACACCTTTACTAATTGACAAACTTGGGATATTCCAAACAGTGTCCACCTCCGCGCCCAAATCCTCACCTAAGCTAAGGATGGGTTCGAAAGAACAGTTCAGGTCCCCTGCAACCAAGATCAAATTATCACCACCGAAGCTGCTCAAGAGTGCTTCGAGAGCATCCAAAATTGGTTGCTTACGACCACCTTGGCAGCCCCTAGCGTAGATATTAATTAACACTACGCACTGATCATAAATCCCACTCAACTTTATACATAAGAGGTCGGGATTATCCACCCTAATCTCAGAGCATTGATATCCTAGACACTGTCTGATCCATACCACCAGCCCCCCAGAGGCTCTTCCCTTTAAACCCTTAATTGCGGGCTTATAAAAATTCAGATATCCCGCTCTATGTAGCGGGGCCGTTGCCCAACTCTCCTGGAGCATAACAATGTCATACATGTCCATAAAATCTGCCCAATCCTCATTTTCAATACGACCCCTTAGCCCTGCTATATTCCAAGAGGCCAGTTTAAGCAGTCTTCCCTGTGTGCCTACAGAACTGGATGCAGGCCCAGCCACAACCCACCCCCCTGGTCCTGTGGTCTGAGACAAGGGGTAAGAACCTGTTGAGAGACTATTAGGTGCCAGGATACTTTCTGAACTACAAGGTTCCACCTCAAGCCCCTCAATCGTACTTCCAACTACTGGGGGCATCATTGGGTCCAGGATAGTAGTTTTCCCAGAACTATTAATTGGTGGAAGGTTCTGACCAAGTCAATCTATAGATTCCAGCCCAGACAGGGGTTCAAATCTGTTTGGCAAATATGGATAACAGGGGGAGTTAGGGAAACTCAAAGCCCGGTTCCTCTCTATCAATCTGTGGCGTGGGGGCATGATAGGAGGGGGGACATTGTATCTCCTAGGGTAGAAGTAGTTCAAACCTAGGGATTGGACATCCCCCACCCTTCCAAACCTGGCCTCCCTACGTATAAACTCAACTGCCCAGGGGTCACTAAAATTAACTAAGATACAGTCACCCTCAAGGTCCTTGCTACAATACCCCACCCAGTCGACCCTTCGGACGGTCAAGATCTTAATATTAGTATTAGGCGGGAGAGGGCGATTCCTGCTTAACCAAAATGCAACCTTGTTCCGGAGGTCACCGCGTGACTCCAATCGGCCATTCACAAGAGGTGCAACACCTGTCAACACTATGGTATATGGCGTGGCCTCTGCGGGCAAGTCTGCAGGTGGCGGAGCTCTCCTAGAAGTGCTCGTGGCAGGGTAAGACCTCCCAGTGACACTGCCAGTTTCAAGACGAGAACTAGCCTTATGGTGAACAGGGTGGCTGGTTTTTGCTTCCCCCGCTGACAAGGTCTGAGTGGGGGGCAGTGACTTGGATGTACTCGGCTGCACTACACCATTAGTTTTACTACTTGCTTTTTTATGATTAGGGGATTGGGCGACAGGAATCAAAGGTTGATTTGGCCGACTAGGAGCTTTAGAAGTTCTTACCTTAGGGACTGGTCGGAATGGTCTTGGAATTTGAAGCTCCACTACCCACAGCAACTTTAGGGACGGTTGCAGTGCTTCCCTGAGGTTTTGGATTACTGTTTGTAAACACAGGGGCCACAGGGACCTGGGAGTGCGCTATTTTTTTTAATCAAAAACCATAGCCTTTGCAGTGCAGTAGGTGAGAGAGAGAGAGAGAGAGAGAGAGAGAGAGAGAGAGAGAGAGAGAGAGAGAGAGAGAGAGAGAGAGAGAGAGAAAAAGATTTTTATTCCCTGGGGTAAGACATACTGAAAAGGGGTATATTCAAACGGGGTGAAAAAATATTTTCCAACCTTTATCAAAGACACTACTATTGCGTATGTTATGTTCTTAACTGAGCATAAAGATCAATTAAAATATCAGGAATTGAACACTTAACTCTAAAACAAGAGTTTAAGACTTTAAGTACTGGGCTACATTTACTCTTTATGATGTGGTCAATACCCTATATATGAAAATCTAAGCGAGAAAGAGAGAGAAAATATTTTATTCTCTGAGGTAAGAGACTTAAAAAGAGATATATTCAAGTAAACAGATATATTTTAAAATAATGTGAAATGAGAAAACATTTATGAAGAAAGTGTCAGCACATATAATCTTCACTGAACAGACAGAACCTCTGAAGCACAAGAAATTGAACACCTACATTTCAGAATAAGAATCTACGATGTTACCCACTGGGCCACAGTGACACTTTACTGGTCTGAATCCAAACTTGTACATGACATTTGATTCCAAAAAACAAGCCTATTTAGTGCAGTAGGCCAGGGTACACCTTCAGTAACACCCTTTACAGTGTGGTATAGATGTCGAGAGAAGGAGAAAGCATTATTTTTCTCTGGGGTAAGACGTACTTAAAAAGAGATGCATTCAAAAAAGGTGAAAAGAAAATATATTTCAATATGTAGCAAAGAAATTACCTTCATGTATACTCTTAAATGAACACAGAGAATCATTTAAACACCAAGAAAGGAACACTTAACCTTAAGAATAAGCGTCTAAGACATTGACATTACTCCACAGTGACTCATTACCAGTCTGATTCAAAATAAATATATCAATCAATCAGTCATGGTTTATATAGCGCAACTACTCATTCGTGAGGGTCTGAAGGCGCTGAGGGGGGCTGTTGATCCTTCTGGGTGCTGGAATTCAGTCAAAGAGTCAGGTCTTGAGATCCTTCCTGAATTGGGTCAGCGACAGGGCTTGCCTGAGGTGGAGACAGGGTGCTCAAGGTTGGTGGCGAGGTAGGAGAGGATGTTCCTCCAGACTTCGTCTTAGTGGATCCGTGGGACAGAGGCTAGGGACAGTTGGGTGGAGGGGAAGTGTCTGGAGGGTACGTGGAATGAGAGGCGGTGGTTCAGATATGCTGGTCCTGCATCGTTGATGGCTTTGTATGTGTCTGTGAGGAGTTCAACACTGACATACGAATAGAAGACTCAAGCCTATATACTGCAGTAGGAAAGAGAGAGAGAATATTTTAATACTCTGGGGTAATCCGTACTGAAAAAGAGATATATTAAAACAAGGTGAAAAAGAAGGTATTTCCAACATTGATCAAATAAACTAGAAGTGTATATACTTTTAACTGAGCACAAAAAAAGTGTTGGAACACCTGGAATCAAACACTTAATTTTTAACAGAAGCATCTAAGATCTTAACCACTAGGTCACAGTGGATGTGTACTGGGCTGTCTCATATATATATATCATTCCATATGAAAACTCGAGCCTATGTAGTGCAGTAGGAGAGAGAGAAGATTTTTATTTTCTGGGGGAAGGCGTACCTAAAAAGAGATATATTCAAACAAGGTGAAAACAAAAAATATACTTTCCAACTTTTATCAAAGAATTATCATTACATATATTACTAAATGAGCACACAGAACAGTTGAAACACCCACCGGGAATTGAACACTTAACCCTCGGAGAAAGAGTCTAAAATGATAGCCACTAGTCCATTGGGACTCTGTTACAGTTAAGTTCAAAACTCACATCCATGTAGTACAGTAGGTGAGAGAGAGAGAGATAGAGAGAGTAAAATTATATTTTCTGGGGTAAGACGTTTTTGAAAAGAGATATATTCAAACTAGGTGCCAACAAAAAATAAATCCACCCTCTATCAAAGAAATTATCATTGCATATATTTTTAACTGAGAGCACAGAACCATTGAGACATCGGGAATTGAACACTTAACCTTAAGAATAAAAGATTAAAAACTTAACCACTAGGTCACAGTTAATCACTAGTGGTTTTATTAAAAACTTACATATGAAGTTTGATTTGAAAACCCAACCCTATTTAGTGCAGTGAGGGAGAGGGAAAGAGGAATAGAGAGAGAGGGAGGGAGAGAGAGAGAATATTTTTCTTCTCTGGGCTAAGACTTACTAAAAAGGAGATATATTCAAACAAGGTGAAAAGAAACAATATTTTACAACCTTTATCAAATAAATTCTTATTGCATATACCTTAAAGTGGGCAGACAGAAATATCGAAGCACCTGGGATCTCACACCCAACCTTCAAATTAAGAGTTGAAGAACATAACCAGTAAGCCACAGTGACTGCTCACCAGCATCATTCCAAACGTATATATGACATTTGAAATGAATGAAATTAAATGAAAAAAGATTTGTAGAGCGCATGGCTGCCCGGGAGTGTCCCAGCGCTAGTGAGTGAACTGGTGGGAAGGAAGGGGATTTTAAGGGAATAACCAGGTTTTTAAAAGTTTACGGAAGGAGAGAAGATTGGGTTGGGCACGGATGGCAAGGGGTAGGGAGTTCCACAGCTTGGGGGCGTTGTAGGAAAAGAGGCGACCCCAAGTGCGGGCCTTCTTAATCCTGGGCGTGGAGGCAAGATGAAGGTGAGTCGACCAAAGGGTTCTATTGGCTTTGCAGGGCACAATGAGGTCTTGTAAGACAGGGGGACCTTTGCCTTGGAGAATTTTGTGGGTGGTGCATAGTGTTTTAAAGTGTATTCTTTCCTGTATGGGTAGCCAGTGGAGTGAGCTAAGAGCAGGTTTTGAATCCAAAACACAAGCCTATTTAGTTCAGTAGGTTAATGTACACCTAGAGTAACACTGTTTACAGTGTGGAATGGAAATAGAGAGAGAGGGAGGTGGAGGATAAGTGTGAGGGAGAGAGAGAGTCAGGGAGTGAAGGGTGATAGAAGTTAGAGGCATGGGATGGAATGAAGACTACACACCCTTGGCATTTGAGAACCTCAGCAAGCCACTGCACCATGTGATAGGCTCTTATGGAAATCTTAGGGCCCCTGCACCTTATTGTTTTCAGACTAAGAACTGATGTTGAATCTAGAGCTGCTGGGTCTCAGGTTCAAGACTAACATCTAATGGGGTGAACACGGTATCGCCCCAAAAAAGTCCAATGGAGCAAAAATTGCATTTCCCTTCTCAGTCGTTTATTATTCTCAAAAAGCGAATCACTTCAGAATTGGTGCATAGCAATAACTGTTCAAAGCATTTCAGTAAAAGGTGTGCATTGCAATGAACTCAAAATATGTGCAATTAGCACACATGGAGGATGGATGGTGATAGTGGTGGTTGTTTGCCACACCCCCTTTCTGCCCTGTGGAGGAGTCCCTCCATTACATCTCCCACAACAGGCCTCATTATATGGTATCCGAGGATCAGCACCATGACCTCAGCTGTCAATCGCATCAATAACTCTGGGAAAAGAAGAAGGTGCTATGCATACTGAACATACATGTGGCACTTGAATAAGCATTAGCAAAGCCAATAGGTCTCGGCAATAGCCTATCATTTGGCATTGTTAATGTGACTTAATCTGTGTAGAAGTGTGCACATAGGCAGCAACGGGGTAACTATGACATGCAGGATGTTATAACAAATCCCCAATAACTTTAATTTCCGCTGAGCTCCCTGGCTGTCTGGCTGTTGTAAAGCAGACTCGGTCTTGCATTCAGGAGGCTGTAGTGACGAGGATGATGATTCCAGTGACTTGATGGTTAGGGAGGGCAGTGGAAGAGAGGTGAGCAGTGGAGGAGAGGGGAGAAGATAAGAAGGAGGGAGGGAGGAGTGTGAGGCAGGGGGATGGAGGAACAGGGAGAGCAACAAGGTTGGAGCTTTTGTAGTCTGTGAGCTGCAGCAGGAAATCGTTTCAGAACGACATAGTTGATCACAGCATTTGAGGTTTGTTAGGGCATAGCTTGGAATAGTAAACCTGGTGTGAATCTGGAACTCACTCCCTCCAAGAATTAGGAAGATCCAGAATACTGCAACTTTCAAGCGGGAAGTGAAGAGCTTCATGATGAATAAATTCTCTACATAGGCTTATTTGATCACAATTAAGAGCAAGTGCAGTCCTACTACTGAACTTTTGAGACGATATGAGACTGGCGACTCTACTGAGTCTAAGCTGTATACAAAATGCTACCTCATGTAAATGTGATCGTATATATCTACCTCACTTATATATTTTATCACACTGCGTAAAACCAGATAATCCTCTACCTTTTATATGTTGGCGTAAATAGAATATGATATAAGATAAGACTTAACCTACCTCTTAATGCATAATGCACATTTGGAATGGATATAGATCTATATGCACCCAAAGCCTTATAACTATCTACCTCATATCAATGTGTTGTTAATATTGTGACTACATTGTTAATCTGTAACCTGCTCTCTATGTGAAGCGCTCTGATACCCACGGGTCTTGTTCGCGCTATACAAAACTTTATAATAAATAAATAAATAAATAATGTTTTACATTGACACAGCGCATCTTTGCCTACTGTATTGCAGCTAAAGTTCCATGATCAATACCATATATTTTTATTTAAAGGTGCTTCCACAGCTACTGTGGGAAGGAAAATGAGAGACCCCATGGACCCAGGGCTGGCATTCCTTGATGAGCCATGTGTTCCAGTATGCCCCTTTTCTCTCTGCCATGGTGAAACATTACTCTAATTCCAGACATAGCTGTTTGCTGGTCTTTGGATAGAAGATGCACTTTGCTAAAGGTTTTTGTATTTTTAGTCTGTGTTGAGCAGATGCAAGTTGTACTAAAGCCAAGGGTATCCTATTCCAGGAAATGCATGCAAAGTAAAATCACAAACCACCTTTCCATGCCAACAGCGTCCAGCTGTATTTCACCTAATAAAGAATAACGACAAATTTTTAGCATTCCAACATAATGTGCAGAAAAAGAATGAGAAGGCAATAGAGCAAGGTCTGCACTTCCTGTTCTTCTGCTCATTACTGGTGAGTAATGGACCAAATCTGAGCGAGCACTGAGGGAGTACTGAGGAGCACAGAGTTATGCAATCTTAGAGGGTACTCAAGATTTCTGATAGATGGAGCAAATCAGGCCATGCACTCAAGATTTCTGCATGATGGTGCAAATACAGGGCCAGACTAACAGAGGCAATCTGAGACAAAAATCTAATTTTGCGACTTTTGATATTCACAAAGGTCATTTATGAGTTGTATCTTTACTTCCAGTCGGGCCAGAATCTCCGCACAGGGACGTACTCTCCTCACCTGGGTCGTGCTCTTCAGCTTGGATAAAGTGTAATCAATGGGCAGGAATACAATTTTTGACAAAAGGGAACATTAGGAATGTGTGATAAATGGTAGAGGAGGTCATGAAAATCAGTTTGGGCAGAGATATGGGTGTGCAAATGCAGGAATCACCAGCACCCCCTGCTCTTACATTCAGCCACGGGCGGGAGAAGGCCTAGCTATGCCACTGGTGCCAGGGCTCTAGCCAGGAGGCCTCTATAGCGTGCACCACCCATTGCACCACCCATTGCCACTGCCAGAGTTGCCAATGACAGTACCTACACAGCTACTAACCAGCACACTGCTTCAAGTGTGACAACTCAGACTATTCCAGTCCCCCAAAGCTATAAAAAATTGTTTTGGTGGCAGGTATTAGTTGTTTTTAATGTTTACTGAATTAATAAACAATTGCTGTTCTGCTCATTTCTAAATTATACAAACAGCACCACCATGTGGCAGCTGTCATAACCACCGGCTCAAATAAAGCACTGCTTGGAGGCAGTCTGTTGTGTAATTGTACACAATTAAACAGGTCCTTTGAAAACTCTGCGGCCTTTGAAACAAATACTGTGCTCGCTATTAAAGTACCTGTTTAAGAACAAAATGAAAAAACTGTGAGGACCAGGAGGGAGTAGGTTCTGTTTTTTGTGGTGTTTTTCACAGCTGAAACGGGGATGAAGACAAAATGTAGCCCTGAGAACTGCGATCATTCTAAACCGGGTATGGATGCTTGCTCAATATTCCATGCAAATTTGTTAAGATAAAAGGAGTGAAGGCAGTCCCAGTAATTAACAACTTAAAGGGTGACTCTGCAATCCTGGAAGATAGCTCAGTGGGTTAGGCACACGCTGTTATGGTCGACGTGCTAGATGTAGGTTTGAATGCTAACAGGACTGACTCAGCGTCTAAATGTAACTTATCAAGTTGTCACTGTAATGTCCTTGCTCGCATAGATACTCGGACACAGGGTATTATGTGGGAGCTTGTTTATTGCAAGTCCATCTTCATCTTGGTTTATCGGCTAACTGCCGTCCCCAGTCCCTGGCTCCTCCCTATCCGCCCGCCCTCGGTCTCCCTCTGGCAGGTCCTAGTGCCCCATGCGTGCACGCCCATCATTACATCTCCCCCTCTGTAAATAAAACAAAACACAGCAATGTATCAACACCCTTTGCTTTCACGTCGCTGAAGATTGCCACTTAAAGTTCTTCAATGAGGCAAGACGGTTTTCTAATGGTCCGTCTGGGGCGCGACTGAGGATCAGTGATATCTCGCTCGTGCTCCTCAGGAGTCCCCATCAATACCTGACTGCTGCTGAGCGGTATCTCACGTTAATTGTTTTCGACTAGTGATTCAGTCAACAATTCTTTTACGCTAGGGCTGCACTTCTTAAAGTGTGTCGCATTCCTGGTGACTCGTCTTCCATTTGTTTCCGCGTTGATCATAGTTCCGCTCTGTTTCACAACTTTCAATGGAGTCTCATGGTATTTGCAGTCGGTCTTTCTGTGCTGTTCTTGCCCACCAACACCCAGCCTCCTTCCCGAATTTCAGCGTGAGATGCATGTCGACGTTCATCAGCATATCCCTTCATTTTTTCTTTCTTCAGCTTGTCCATGGCCGCAATTCCCTCATGGTCAGAATCCGGATATGGTTCACTCACCGGGACATTCATCATGGGCAGTCTGGTCCGCACTGACCGGCCCAGCATGAGGGTGGCCGGACATTTGCCCGTGGTGGATTGGGGTGTGTTTCGGTAGGCACGTAGTACTTCATTTAGCGCTGTCTGGATACTCTTTTGAGTGAGCTACGCTTGCTGAATGGCTTTCTTGACCGTGGCCATGAAGCGTTCAACCATTCCATTTGCTGCGGCCAGAGTGGTGTGATTCTCCGGTGTTTAAAGTTAGGTGTTGAGCAAACTCGGCGAAGTCCTGGCTGTTGAATGGGGTCCCATTATCAGATTTTACCACTTGAGGAATGCCCCACGCAGCGAAGATTTCATCTAGGATTGGTATGACGCTGGAAGCTTTGGTGGATGTGCAGAGTTGTGCAATGGAGAATCTGGAATATTCGTCCATGATGACCAGGACATATTGTCCTGACTTGAACGGCTCAAAGAAATCAATGAAATTGTGTTGCCAGACGCCATCTGGCAGTGGAGATATTTGCAGCGGTGCAGGGGGATCTGGACGGCTCACTAGCTGACACTGTGGGCAGTCCTTCAATGTTGTTTCCACCATTAGATCCAGTGTTGGAAACCAGACCCGCTCTCGAAGTGCTCTTTTCGTGGCTACTATGTCCCTGTGTCCTTCATGGGCTAGGTTGATGACCCCTTGTCTTAGCTGTCTTAGGATGAGACCATTTGTCGCTATTGATAGTTCATCATGGACGTGTTTGAACGCGGACATCTCTTGATCGCCTTGTCCCTTGGTTTCAGAATGTCGCCAGCTATTGGTCTGTATGCTGCGTTTTACTTCCTGCAGGGTGACGTCTGACTGTGTTGCCTCACAGATGGCTTCCAGCGGAACAGCAGGGGGTCTGGTCTGATCTACCACGAAATGGATGTATTCGTCCGCAATCGACTGTTTGGATTCGCTAGTCCGGGTGGGGTGTCTGGACATGTAGTCGGCAGGGTTTGCAGCTTTCCCTGGCTTGTGTACAATGGTGTACGTGCATTCTTGTAACCTGAGGACCCATCTCTCTATTCGTGGTGCCATTTTGGCTCAAGGGTTTCCAAAAATTGCGATCAGCGCTGGATGGTCAGTGACCAATGTGAAATGTTTTCTAGCACGGTGTCATGTTCTTGAGTGGTGGCTCCATATACTAGGATGCAAAAATAACAGTTGATGGACAGAATGGAGAGCAATGTCATACATTCACCCCAGTACAGAGTTCTGGGCCAAAATCCATCGTTTTTTTGCACTCCACACCACCCCATTTCAGACATGGCCATATGCAAATCAGCCTTCACCCTGTGCCTCATAGGAACAGTCCAGCCCGAACTGCCAAGCCATGTCTTTCCTGGACCGGAATCAAGCATCCTAGGACCGGTTTCTGGCTATCAGCCGTCTTCAGCCAGGATAGCTTGACTCCAGTGGTGTGGAGAGCATGGGACTCCCGTCTGAGCATACCCATCCCGCTCGGGGTGACAAATGCAAAAATAACAGCTGATGGACAGAATGCAGAACAATGTCATATATTCACCCCAGTACAGAGATCTGGGCCAAAATCCATCATTTTTTTGCACTCCACACCACCCCAGTTCAGACATGGCCATATGCAAATCAGCCTTGACCCTGTGCCTCATGGGAACAGTCCAGCCCGAACTGCCAAGCCATGTCTTTCCTGGACCGAAATCAAGCATCCTAGGACCGGTTTCTGGTTATCAGCCGTCTTCAGCCAGGATAGCTTGACTCCATTGGTGTGGAGAGCATGGGACTCACGTCCGAGCATACCCATCCCGCTCAGGGTGACAAATGCAAAAATAACAGTTGATGGACAGAATGCAGAACAATGTCATACATTCACCTCAGTACAGAGATCTGGGCCAAAATCCATAGTTTTTTTGCACTCCACACCACCCCAGTTCAGACATGGCCATATGCAAATCAGCCTTGACCCTGTGCCTCATGGGAACAGTCCAACCCGAACTGCCAAGCCATGTCTCTCCTGGACCGGAATCAAGCATCCTAGGACCGGTTTCTGGCTATCAGCCGTCTTCAGCCAGGATAGCTTGACTCCAGTGGTGTGGAGAGTATGGGACTCACGTCTGAGCATACCCATCCCGCTCGGGGTGACAAATGCAAAAATAACAGTTGATGGACAGAATGCAGAACAATGTCATACATTCACCCCAGTACAGAGATCTGGGCCAAAATCCATCGTTTTTTTGCACTTAACACCACCCCAGTTCAGACATGGCCATATGCAAATCAGTCTGACCCTGTGCCTCATGGGAACAGTCCAGCCCTAACTGCCAAGCCATGTCTTTCCTGGACCAGAATCAAGCATCCTAGGACCGGTTTCTGGCTATCAGCTGTCTTCAGCCAGGATAGCTTGACCCAAGTGGTGTGGAGAGCATGGGACTCACGTCTGAGCATACCCATCCCGCTCGGGGTGACAAATGCAAAAATAACAGCTGATGGACAGAATGCAGAACAATGTCATATATTCACCCCAGTACAGAGATCTGGGCCAAAATCCATCATTTTTTTGCACTCCACACCACCCCAGTTCAGACATGGCCATATGCAAATCAGCCTTGACCCTGTGCCTCATGGGAACAGTCCAGCCCGAACAGCCAAGCCATGTCTTTCCTGGACCGGAATCAAGCATCCTAGGACCGGTTTCTGGTTATCAGCCGTCTTCAGCCAGGATAGCTTGACTCCATTGGTGTGGAGAGCATGGGACTCACGTCTGAGCATACCCATCCCGCTCAGGGTGACAAATGCAAAAATAACAGTTGATGGACAGAATGCAGAACAATGTCATACTTCCACCCCAGTACAGTGATCTGGGCCAAAATCCATAGTTTTTTTGCACTCCACACCACCCCAGTTCAGACATGGCCATATGCAAATCAGCCTTGACCCTGTGCCTCATGGGAACAGTCCAGCCCTAACTGCCAAGCCATGTCTTTCCTGGACCAGAATCAAGCATCCTAGGACCGGTTTCTGGCTATCAGCCGTCTTCAGCCAGGATAGCTTGACCCAAGTGGTGTGGAGAGCATGGGACTCACGTCTGAGCATACCCATCCCGCTCGGGGTGACAAATGCAAAAATAACAGCTGATGGACAGAATGCAGAACAATGTCATACATTCACCCCAGTGTATATGGCCTGGTAATGAACCAGGACACCAGTACGCACTACTCAGTTTGATTTGAACATTAGTACATTTTTTTAATTTTTTCAGAACAGTCAACGAAAAATATCATTACATTCATTTTCAATTTTCATTTGTTGCAAAACATATTCTTTGTCATCAGAATATTATTTACATGCATAATTCATACAGTTAAATATTATTGCATTTCATCTACACCCAATGCATTTCGGGGCGAGAGCCCCTTCGTCAGGGGTCTGTATGTGAAAAAAAAAAGAAGAGAAAGGAATCTTATTACTAATGATGCATAAATATATAGGGAAATTGATCTCTGTGTTATGTACGCTCCTTACCGCTGATGAAACAAAGTATGTGAGTTGTGATAGTCCGGGTTGTTTTTAAGATAACCTAAACGAAAGAAGAGTTAAGGTCTCGTTTTAGATACAAGAGATTGTATTGTTAACCTTGTTAAGCAATGATTCTCTTTGCGAAGTACCGTGTTACCTGTATGGTTGACTGCTTAGAGTCTATAAAGAAAGAAAAATGATAGGAGAATGTCAGAGGGGATTTTTTGCGTTGTTATCCAGGAAACTTGAGCACATGCAACTATTGGTCTGAGTGCTAAAAATAATATTGGATGGTGCTCACCTTATTTTAATTCTCATTTAATCAAGAGCCTGTGTAGAAGGAGAAAAGATTGCCATCTGTTACGTTGAGTACGGATATATGCGTTTTACTAGTAATTCTAGGATGTTGAAAATGAAGTTTACCTGTGAGTCTTATGCGATGTATATCAGACTCATCTTGTGCTCTAAGTTCGGGCAAATCTGTCAACAAAACAATATTCTATCAGACGCTGGCCAGCGTGTAAAAATTCGGGTTAATGAGCTAGTAAAAAAAGGGATCTTAGCAGTCCTTACCGGAGCGGGATTCTGTAATGACCCGTCGCAGCGTCTTTTCCGAATGTTTGTGTGCTGTCGCTCAGTCCGTCGTTTGTTATTATTGGGGCTCCGTGTGTAGCTACTGAAAACGGACTTACGCTATGCTCGGGCATTAACTATTATTGTGTAAAAAGAGATCTCGAGCTCTGTCTGTGACGATTATACATTTTAAACATATGTGATATAAACTTAGAGTGGATATGATCTTATAATAGCGAGTGAAATTTTTGACTATATCCGACATCGTGAAGGTGGTCGCCATCTTTGAATGGTCGAAAGACGATTTTTTCTAATGTGCAATTTGTTGGTTAGCGGTTATACTTATAGATTCCGTATAATATGGGCAATAAACAGTGAAAGGTTTCGAATCATGTTATGTCCCTGAAAAAATGGCAATGTTGGGGTATTAAAGAAAAAGAAGAAGAGATTGTGAGAATGAAAGAATCTGTTATCCGGTATTGATTTTAAATGCATGTTATTCTGGTCATGAAGATAATGGCTTGTGCATTTCTATCTGTTTATTATACTTAGTGATTTGTTCTGGTTATTTACATTGTGGGTTTCCATTGATGAAATTTTCCTGCCTATTTCCATTCTATTTTGTCCTATGTTATGAAGAGACCCTGAATTATTGTGTATATTTGTATAGGCTTGGCAACTGAAGTGTGTCATGTAAAGTGTTGTTGTGTATACCTTGTGGTGTATATTTTTTGAGAATCAGCCACCCCCCCTACATTCATTATTATACATTCACCCCAGTACAGAGATCTGGGCCAAAATCCATAATTTTTTTGCACTCCACACCACCCCAGTTCAGACATGGCCATATGCAAATCAGCCTTGACCCTGTGCCTCATGGGAACAGTCCAGCCCGAACTGCCAAGCCATGTCTTTCCTGGACCGAAATCAAGCATCCTAGGACCGGTTTCTGGTTATCAGCCGTCTTCAGCCAGGATAGCTTGACTCCATTGGTGTGGAGAGCATGGGACTCACGTCCGAGCATACCCATCCCGCTCAGGGTGACAAATGCAAAAATAACAGTTGATGGACAGAATGCGGAACAATGTCATACATTCACCTCAGTCCAGAGATCTGGGCCAAAATCCATAGTTTTTTTGCACTCCACACCACCCCAGTTCAGACATGGCCATATGCAAATCAGCCTTGACCCTGTGCCTCATGGGAACAGTCCAACCCGAACTGCCAAGCCATGTCTTTCCTGGACCGGAATCAAGCATCCTAGGACCGGTTTCTGGCTATCAGCCGTCTTCAGCCAGGATAGCTTGACTCCAGTGGTGTGGAGAGTATGGGACTCACGTCTGAGCATACCCATCCCGCTCGGGGTGACAAATGCAAAAATAACAGTTGATGGACAGAATGCAGAACAATGTCATACATTCACCCCAGTACAGAGATCTGGGCCAAAATCCATCGTTTTTTTGCACTTAACACCACCCCAGTTCAGACATGGCCATATGCAAATCAGTCTGACCCTGTGCCTCATGGGAACAGTCCAGCCCTAACTGCCAAGCCATGTCTTTCCTGGACCAGAATCAAGCATCCTAGGACCGGTTTCTGGCTATCAGCCGTCTTCAGCCAGGATAGCTTGACCCAAGTGGTGTGGAGAGCATGGGACTCACGTCTGAGCATACCCATCCCGCTCGGGGTGACAAATGCAAAAATAACAGCTGATGGACAGAATGCAGAACAATGTCATATATTCACCCCAGTACAGAGATCTGGGACAAAATCCATCATTTTTTTGCACTCCACACCACCCCAGTTCAGACATGGCCATATGCAAATCAGCCTTGACCCTGTGCCTCATGGGAACAGTCCAGCCCGAACTGCCAAGCCATGTCTTTCCTGGACCGGAATCAAGCATCCTAGGACCGGTTTCTGGTTATCAGCCGTCTTCAGCCAGGATAGCTTGACTCCATTGGTGTGGAGAGCATGGGACTCACGTCTGAGCATACCCATCCCGCTCAGGGTGACAAATGCAAAAATAACAGTTGATGGACAGAATGCAGAACAATGTCATACTTCCACCCCAGTACAGTGATCTGGGCCAAAATCCATAGTTTTTTTGCACTCCACACCACCCCAGTTCAGACATGGCCATATGCAAATCAGCCTTGACCCTGTGCCTCATGGGAACAGTCCAGCCCTAACTGCCAAGCCATGTCTTTCCTGGACCAGAATCAAGCATCCTAGGACCGGTTTCTGGCTATCAGCCGTCTTCAGCCAGGATAGCTTGACCCAAGTGGTGTGGAGAGCATGGGACTCACGTCTGAGCATACCCATCCCGCTCGGGGTGACAAATGCAAAAATAACAGCTGATGGACAGAATGCAGAACAATGTCATACATTCACCCCAGTGTATATGGCCTGGTAATGAACCAGGACACCAGTACGCACTACTCAGTTTGATTTGAACATTAGTAAATTTTTTTAATTTTTTCAGAACAGTCAACGAAAAATATCATTACATTCATTTTCAATTTTCATTTGTTGCGAAACATATTCTTTGTCATCAGAATATTATTTACATGCATAATTCACACAGTTAAATATTATTGCATTTCATCTACACCCAATGCATTTCGGGGCGAGAGCCCCTTCGTCAGGGGTCTGTATGTGAAAAAAAAGAGAAGAGAAAGGAATCTTATTACTAATGATGCATAAATATATAGGGAAATTGATCTCTGTGTTATGTACGCTCCTTACCGCTGATGAAACAAAGTATGTGAGTTGTGATAGTCCGGGTTGTTTTTAAGATAACCTAAACGAAAGAAGAGTTAAGGTCTCGTTTTAGATACAAGAGATTGTATTGTTAACCTTGTTAAGCAATGATTCTCTTTGCGAAGTACCGTGTTACCTGTATGGTTGACTGCTTAGAGTCTATAAAGAAAGAAAAATGATAGGAGAATGTCAGAGGGGATTTTTTGCGTTGTTATCCAGGAAACTTGAGCACATGCAACTATTGGTCTGAGTGCTAAAAATAATATTGGATGGTGCTCACCTTATTTTAATTCTCATTTAATCAAGAGCCTGTGTAGAAGGAGAAAAGATTGCCATCTGTTACGTTGAGTACGGATATATGCGTTTTACTAGTAATTCTAGGATGTTGAAAATGAAGTTTACCTGTGAGTCTTATGCGATGTATATCAGACTCATCTTGTGCTCTAAGTTCGGGCAAATCTGTCAACAAAACAATATTCTATCAGACGCTGGCCAGCGTGTAAAAATTCGGGTTAATGAGCGAGTAAAAAAAGGGATCTTAGCAGTCCTTACCGGAGCGGGATTCTGTAATGACCCGTCGCAGCGTCTTTTCCGAATGTTTGTGTGCTGTTGCTCAGTCCGTCGTTTGTTATTATTGGGGCTCCGTGTGTAGCTACTGAAAACGGACTTACGCTATGCTCGGGCATTAACTATTATTGTGTAAAAAGAGATCTCGAGCTCTGTCTGTGACGATTATACATTTTAAACATATGTGATATAAACTTAGAGTGGATATGATCTTATAATAGCGAGTGAAATTTTTGACTATATCCGACATCGTGAAGGTGGTCGCCATCTTTGAATGGTCGAAAGACGATTTTTTCTAATGTGCAATTTGTTGGTTAGCGGTTATACTTATAGATTCCGTATAATATGGGCAATAAACAGTGAAAGGTTTCGAATCATGTTATGTCCCTGAAAAAATGGCAATGTTGGGGTATTAAAGAAAAAGAAGAAGAGATTGTGAGAATGAAAGAATCTGTTATCCGGTATTGATTTTAAATGCATGTTATTCTGGTCATGAAGATAATGGCTTGTGCATTTCTATCTGTTTATTATACTTAGTGATTTGTTCTGGTTATTTACATTGTGGGTTTCCATTGATGAAATTTTCCTGCCTATTTCCATTCTATTTTGTCCTATGTTATGAAGAGACCCTGAATTATTGTGTATATTTGTATAGGCTTGGCAACTGAAGTGTGTCATGTAAAGTGTTGTTGTGTATACCTTGTGGTGTATATTTTTTGAGAATCAGCCACCCCCCCTACATTCATTATTATACATTCACCCCAGTACAGAGATCTGGGCCAAAATCCATAATTTTTTTGCACTCCACACCACCCCAGTTCAGACATGGCCATATGCAAATCAGCCTTGACCCTGTGCCTCATGGGAACAGTCCAGCCCGAACTGCCAAGCCATGTCTTTCCTGGACCGAAATCAAGCATCCTAGGACCGGTTTCTGGTTATCAGCCGTCTTCAGCCAGGATAGCTTGACTCCATTGGTGTGGAGAGCATGGGACTCACGTCCGAGCATACCCATCCCGCTCAGGGTGACAAATGCAAAAATAACAGTTGATGGACAGAATGCGGAACAATGTCATACATTCACCTCAGTCCAGAGATCTGGGCCAAAATCCATAGTTTTTTTGCACTCCACACCACCCCAGTTCAGACATGGCCATATGCAAATCAGCCTTGACCCTGTGCCTCATGGGAACAGTCCAACCCGAACTGCCAAGCCATGTCTTTCCTGGACCGGAATCAAGCATCCTAGGACCGGTTTCTGGCTATCAGCCGTCTTCAGCCAGGATAGCTTGACTCCAGTGGTGTGGAGAGTATGGGACTCACGTCTGAGCATACCCATCCCGCTCGGGGTGACAAATGCAAAAATAACAGTTGATGGACAGAATGCAGAACAATGTCATACATTCACCCCAGTACAGAGATCTGGGCCAAAATCCATCGTTTTTTTGCACTTAACACCACCCCAGTTCAGACATGGCCATATGCAAATCAGTCTGACCCTGTGCCTCATGGGAACAGTCCAGCCCTAACTGCCAAGCCATGTCTTTCCTGGACCAGAATCAAGCATCCTAGGACCGGTTTCTGGCTATCAGCCGTCTTCAGCCAGGATAGCTTGACCCAAGTGGTGTGGAGAGCATGGGACTCACGTCTGAGCATACCCATCCCGCTCGGGGTGACAAATGCAAAAATAACAGCTGATGGACAGAATGCAGAACAATGTCATATATTCACCCCAGTACAGAGATCTGGGACAAAATCCATCATTTTTTTGCACTCCACACCACCCCAGTTCAGACATGGCCATATGCAAATCAGCCTTGACCCTGTGCCTCATGGGAACAGTCCAGCCCGAACTGCCAAGCCATGTCTTTCCTGGACCGGAATCAAGCATCCTAGGACCGGTTTCTGGTTATCAGCCGTCTTCAGCCAGGATAGCTTGACTCCATTGGTGTGGAGAGCATGGGACTCACGTCTGAGCATACCCATCCCGCACAGGGTGACAAATGCAAAAATAACAGTTGATGGACAGAATGCAGAACAATGTCATACTTCCACCCCAGTACAGTGATCTGGGCCAAAATCCATAGTTTTTTTGCACTCCACACCACCCCAGTTCAGACATGGCCATATGCAAATCAGCCTTGACCCTGTGCCTCATGGGAACAGTCCAGCCCTAACTGCCAAGCCATGTCTTTCCTGGACCAGAATCAAGCATCCTAGGACCGGTTTCTGGCTATCAGCCGTCTTCAGCCAGGATAGCTTGACCCAAGTGGTGTGGAGAGCATGGGACTCACGTCTGAGCATACCCATCCCGCTCGGGGTGACAAATGCAAAAATAACAGCTGATGGACAGAATGCAGAACAATGTCATACATTCACCCCAGTGTATATGGCCTGGTAATGAACCAGGACACCAGTACGCACTACTCAGTTTGATTTGAACATTAGTAAATTTTTTTAATTTTTTCAGAACAGTCAACGAAAAATATCATTACATTCATTTTCAATTTTCATTTGTTGCGAAACATATTCTTTGTCATCAGAATATTATTTACATGCATAATTCACACAGTTAAATATTATTGCATTTCATCTACACCCAATGCATTTCGGGGCGAGAGCCCCTTCGTCAGGGGTCTGTATGTGAAAAAAAAGAGAAGAGAAAGGAATCTTATTACTAATGATGCATAAATATATAGGGAAATTGATCTCTGTGTTATGTACGCTCCTTACCGCTGATGAAACAAAGTATGTGAGTTGTGATAGTCCGGGTTGTTTTTAAGATAACCTAAACGAAAGAAGAGTTAAGGTCTCGTTTTAGATACAAGAGATTGTATTGTTAACCTTGTTAAGCAATGATTCTCTTTGCGAAGTACCGTGTTACCTGTATGGTTGACTGCTTAGAGTCTATAAAGAAAGAAAAATGATAGGAGAATGTCAGAGGGGATTTTTTGCGTTGTTATCCAGGAAACTTGAGCACATGCAACTATTGGTCTGAGTGCTAAAAATAATATTGGATGGTGCTCACCTTATTTTAATTCTCATTTAATCAAGAGCCTGTGTAGAAGGAGAAAAGATTGCCATCTGTTACGTTGAGTACGGATATATGCGTTTTACTAGTAATTCTAGGATGTTGAAAATGAAGTTTACCTGTGAGTCTTATGCGATGTATATCAGACTCATCTTGTGCTCTAAGTTCGGGCAAATCTGTCAACAAAACAATATTCTATCAGACGCTGGCCAGCGTGTAAAAATTCGGGTTAATGAGCGAGTAAAAAAAGGGATCTTAGCAGTCCTTACCGGAGCGGGATTCTGTAATGACCCGTCGCAGCGTCTTTTCCGAATGTTTGTGTGCTGTTGCTCAGTCCGTCGTTTGTTATTATTGGGGCTCCGTGTGTAGCTACTGAAAACGGACTTACGCTATGCTCGGGCATTAACTATTATTGTGTAAAAAGATATCTCGAGCTCTGTCTGTGACGATTATACATTTTAAACATATGTGATATAAACTTAGAGGAGATATGATCTTATAATAGCGAGTGAAATTTTTGACTATATCCGACATCGTGAAGGTGGTCGCCATCTTTGAATGGTCGAAAGACGATTTTTTCTAATGTGCAATTTGTTGGTTAGCAATTATACTTATAGATTCCGTATAATATGGGCAATAAACAGTGAAAGGTTTCGAATCATGTTATGTCCCTGAAAAAATGGCAATGTTGGGGTATTAAAAAAAAAGAAGAAGAGATTGTGAGAATGAAAGAATCTGTTATCCGGTATTGATTTTAAATGCATGTTATTCTGGTCATGAAGATAATGGCTTGTGCATTTCTATCTGTTTATTATACTTAGTGATTTGTTCTGGTTATTTACATTGTGGGTTTCCATTGATGAAATTTTCCTGCCTATTTCCATTCTATTTTGTCCTATGTTATGAAGAGACCCTGAATTATTGTGTATATTTGTATAGGCTTGGCAACTGAAGTGTGTCATGTAAAGTGTTGTTGTGTATACCTTGTGCTGTATATTTTTTGAGAATCAGCCACCCCCCCTATATTCATTATTATACATTCACCCCAGTACAGAGATCTGGGCCAAAATCCATAATTTTTTTGCACTCCACACCACCCCAGTTCAGACATGGCCATATGCAAATCAGCCTTGACCCTGTGCCTCATGGGAACAGTCCAGCCCGAACTGCCAAGCCATGTCTTTCCTGGACCGAAATCAAGCATCCTAGGACCGGTTTCTGGTTATCAGCCGTCTTCAGCCAGGATAGCTTGACTCCATTGGTGTGGAGAGCATGGGACTCACGTCCGAGCATACCCATCCCGCTCAGGGTGACAAATGCAAAAATAACAGTTGATGGACAAAATGCAGAACAATGTCATACATTCACCTCAGTACAGAGATCTGGGCCAAAATCCATAGTTTTTTTGCACTCCACACCACCCCAGTTCAGACATGGCCATTTGCAAATCAGCCTTGACCCTGTGCCTCATGGGAACAGTCCAACCCGAACTGCCAAGCCATGTCTTTCCTGGACCGGAATCAAGCATCCTAGGACCGGTTTCTGGCTATCAGCCGTCTTCAGCCAGGATAGCTTGACTCCAGTGGTGTGGAGAGTATGGGACTCACGTCTGAGCATACCCATCCCGCTCGGGGTGACAAATGCAAAAATAACAGTTGATGGACAGAATGCAGAACAATGTCATACATTCACCCCAGTACAGAGATCTGGGCCAAAATCCATCGTTTTTTTGCACTTAACACCACCCCAGTTCAGACATGGCCATATGCAAATCAGTCTGACCCTGTGCCTCATGGGAACAGTCCAGCCCTAACTGCCAAGCCATGTCTTTCCTGGACCAGAATCAAGCATCCTAGGACCGGTTTCTGGCTATCAGCCGTCTTCAGCCAGGATAGCTTGACCCAAGTGGTGTGGAGAGCATGGGACTCACGTCTGAGCATACCCATCCCGCTCGGGGTGACAAATGCAAAAATAACAGCTGATGGACAGAATGCAGAACAATGTCATATATTCACCCCAGTACAGAGATCTGGGCCAAAATCCATCATTTTTTTGCACTCCACACCACCCTAGTTCAGACATGGCCATATGCAAATCAGCCTTGACCCTGTGCCTCATGGGAACAGTCCAGCCCGAACTGCCAAGCCATGTCTTTCCTGGACCGGAATCAAGCATCCTAGGACCGGTTTCTGGTTATCAGCCGTCTTCAGCCAGGATAGCTTGACTCCATTGGTGTGGAGAGCATGGGACTCACGTCTGAGCATACCCATCCCGCTCAGGGTGACAAATGCAAAAATAACAGTTGATGGACAGAATGCAGAACAATGTCATACTTCCACCCCAGTACAGTGATCTGGGCCAAAATCCATAGTTTTTTTGCACTCCACACCACGCCAGTTCAGACATGGCCATATGCAAATCAGCCTTGACCCTGTGCCTCATGGGAACAGTCCAGCCCTAACTGCCAAGCCATGTCTTTCCTGGACCAGAATCAAGCATCCTAGGACCGGTTTCTGGCTATCAGCCGTCTTCAGCCAGGATAGCTTGACCCAAGTGGTGTGGAGAGCATGGGACTCACGTCTGAGCATACCCATCCCGCTCGGGGTGACAAATGCAAAAATAACAGCTGATGGACAGAATGCAGAACAATGTCATACATTCACCCCAGTGTATATGGCCTGGTAATGAACCAGGACACCAGTACGCACTACTCAGTTTGATTTGAACATTAGTACATTTTTTTAATTTTTTCAGAACAGTCAACGAAAAATATCATTACATTCATTTTCAATTTTCATTTGTTGCAAAACATATTCTTTGTCATCAGAATATTATTTACATGCATAATTCATACAGTTAAATATTATTGCATTTCATCTACACCCAATGCATTTCGGGGCGAGAGCCCCTTCGTCAGGGGTCTGTATGTGAAAAAAAAGAGAAGAGAAAGGAATCTTATTACTAATGATGCATAAATATATAGGGAAATTGATCTCTGTGTTATGTACGCTCCTTACCGCTGATGAAACAAAGTATGTGAGTTGTGATAGTCCGGGTTGTTTTTAAGATAACCTAAACGAAAGAAGAGTTAAGGTCTCGTTTTAGATACAAGAGATTGTATTGTTAACCTTGTTAAGCAATGATTCTCTTTGCGAAGTACCGTGTTACCTGTATGGTTGACTGCTTAGAGTCTATAAAGAAAGAAAAATGATAGGAGAATGTCAGAGGGGATTTTTTGCGTTGTTATCCAGGAAACTTGAGCACATGCAACTATTGGTCTGAGTGCTAAAAATAATATTGGATGGTGCTCACCTTATTTTAATTCTCATTTAATCAAGAGCCTGTGTAGAAGGAGAAAAGATTGCCATCTGTTACGTTGAGTACGGATATATGCGTTTTACTAGTAATTCTAGGATGTTGAAAATGAAGTTTACCTGTGAGTCTTATGCGATGTATATCAGACTCATCTTGTGCTCTAAGTTCGGGCAAATCTGTCAACAAAACAATATTCTATCAGACGCTGGCCAGCGTGTAAAAATTCGGGTTAATGAGCTAGTAAAAAAAGGGATCTTAGCAGTCCTTACCGGAGCGGGATTCTGTAATGACCCGTCGCAGCGTCTTTTCCGAATGTTTGTGTGCTGTCGCTCAGTCCGTCGTTTGTTATTATTGGGGCTCCGTGTGTAGCTACTGAAAACGGACTTACGCTATGCTCGGGCATTAACTATTATTGTGTAAAAAGAGATCTCGAGCTCTGTCTGTGACGATTATACATTTTAAACATATGTGATATAAACTTAGAGTGGATATGATCTTATAATAGCGAGTGAAATTTTTGACTATATCCGACATCGTGAAGGTGGTCGCCATCTTTGAATGGTCGAAAGACGATTTTTTCTAATGTGCAATTTGTTGGTTAGCGGTTATACTTATAGATTCCGTATAATATGGGCAATAAACAGTGAAAGGTTTCGAATCATGTTATGTCCCTGAAAAAATGGCAATGTTGGGGTATTAAAGAAAAAGAAGAAGAGATTGTGAGAATGAAAGAATCTGTTATCCGGTATTGATTTTAAATGCATGTTATTCTGGTCATGAAGATAATGGCTTGTGCATTTCTATCTGTTTATTATACTTAGTGATTTGTTCTGGTTATTTACATTGTGGGTTTCCATTGATGAAATTTTCCTGCCTATTTCCATTCTATTTTGTCCTATGTTATGAAGAGACCCTGAATTATTGTGTATATTTGTATAGGCTTGGCAACTGAAGTGTGTCATGTAAAGTGTTGTTGTGTATACCTTGTGGTGTATATTTTTTGAGAATCAGCCACCCCCCCTACATTCATTATTATACATTCACCCCAGTACAGAGATCTGGGCCAAAATCCATAATTTTTTTGCACTCCACACCACCCCAGTTCAGACATGGCCATATGCAAATCAGCCTTGACCCTGTGCCTCATGGGAACAGTCCAGCCCGAACTGCCAAGCCATGTCTTTCCTGGACCGAAATCAAGCATCCTAGGACCGGTTTCTGGTTATCAGCCGTCTTCAGCCAGGATAGCTTGACTCCATTGGTGTGGAGAGCATGGGACTCACGTCCGAGCATACCCATCCCGCTCAGGGTGACAAATGCAAAAATAACAGTTGATGGACAGAATGCGGAACAATGTCATACATTCACCTCAGTACAGAGATCTGGGCCAAAATCCATAGTTTTTTTGCACTCCACACCACCCCAGTTCAGACATGGCCATATGCAAATCAGCCTTGACCCTGTGCCTCATGGGAACAGTCCAACCCGAACTGCCAAGCCATGTCTTTCCTGGACCGGAATCAAGCATCCTAGGACCGGTTTCTGGCTATCAGCCGTCTTCAGCCAGGATAGCTTGACTCCAGTGGTGTGGAGAGTATGGGACTCACGTCTGAGCATACCCATCCCGCTCGGGGTGACAAATGCAAAAATAACAGTTGATGGACAGAATGCAGAACAATGTCATACATTCACCCCAGTACAGAGATCTGGGCCAAAATCCATCGTTTTTTTGCACTTAACACCACCCCAGTTCAGACATGGCCATATGCAAATCAGTCTGACCCTGTGCCTCATGGGAACAGTCCAGCCCTAACTGCCAAGCCATGTCTTTCCTGGACCAGAATCAAGCATCCTAGGACCGGTTTCTGGCTATCAGCCGTCTTCAGCCAGGATAGCTTGACCCAAGTGGTGTGGAGAGCATGGGACTCACGTCTGAGCATACCCATCCCGCTCGGGGTGACAAATGCAAAAATAACAGCTGATGGACAGAATGCAGAACAATGTCATATATTCACCCCAGTACAGAGATCTGGGCCAAAATCCATCATTTTTTTGCACTCCACACCACCCCAGTTCAGACATGGCCATATGCAAATCAGCCTTGACCCTGTGCCTCATGGGAACAGTCCAGCCCGAACTGCCAAGCCATGTCTTTCCTGGACCGGAATCAAGCATCCTAGGACCGGTTTCTGGTTATCAGCCGTCTTCAGCCAGGATAGCTTGACTCCATTGGTGTGGAGAGCATGGGACTCACGTCTGAGCATACCCATCCCGCTCAGGGTGACAAATGCAAAAATAACAGTTGATGGACAGAATGCAGAACAATGTCATACTTCCACCCCAGTACAGTGATCTGGGCCAAAATCCATAGTTTTTTTGCACTCCACACCACCCCAGTTCAGACATGGCCATATGCAAATCAGCCTTGACCCTGTGCCTCATGGGAACAGTCCAGCCCTAACTGCCAAGCCATGTCTTTCCTGGACCAGAATCAAGCATCCTAGGACCGGTTTCTGGCTATCAGCCGTCTTCAGCCAGGATAGCTTGACCCAAGTGGTGTGGAGAGCATGGGACTCACGTCTGAGCATACCCATCCCGCTCGGGGTGACAAATGCAAAAATAACAGCTGATGGACAGAATGCAGAACAATGTCATACATTCACCCCAGTGTATATGGCCTGGTAATGAACCAGGACACCAGTACGCACCACTCAGTTTGATTTGAACATTAGTACATTTTTTTAATTTTTTCAGAACAGTCAACGAAAAATATCATTACATTCATTTTCAATTTTCATTTGTTGCGAAACATATTCTTTGTCATCAGAATATTATTTACATGCATAATTCACACAGTTAAATATTATTGCATTTCATCTACACCCAATGCATTTCGGGGCGAGAGCCCCTTCGTCAGGGGTCTGTATGTGAAAAAAAAGAGAAGAGAAAGGAATCTTATTACTAATGATGCATAAATATATAGGGAAATTGATCTCTGTGTTATGTACGCTCCTTACCGCTGATGAAACAAAGTATGTGAGTTGTGATAGTCCGGGTTGTTTTTAAGATAACCTAAACGAAAGAAGAGTTAAGGTCTCGTTTTAGATACAAGAGATTGTATTGTTAACCTTGTTAAGCAATGATTCTCTTTGCGAAGTACCGTGTTACCTGTATGGTTGACTGCTTAGAGTCTATAAAGAAAGAAAAATGATAGGAGAATGTCAGAGGGTGTTTTTTGCGTTGTTATCCAGGAAACTTGAGCACATGCAACTATTGGTCTGAGTGCTAAAAATAATATTGGATGGTGCTCACCTTATTTTAATTCTCATTTAATCAAGAGCCTGTGTAGAAGGAGAAAAGATTGCCATCTGTTACGTTGAGTACGGATATATGCGTTTTACTAGTAATTCTAGGATGTTGAAAATGAAGTTTACCTGTGAGTCTTATGCGATGTATATCAGACTCATCTTGTGCTCTAAGTTCGGGCAAATCTGTCAACAAAACAATATTCTATCAGACGCTGGCCAGCGTGTAAAAATTCGGGTTAATGAGCGAGTAAAAAAAGGGATCTTAGCAGTCCTTACCGGAGCGGGATTCTGTAATGACCCGTCGCAGCGTCTTTTCCGAATGTTTGTGTGCTGTTGCTCAGTCCGTCGTTTGTTATTATTGGGGCTCCGTGTGTAGCTACTGAAAACGGACTTACGCTATGCTCGGGCATTAACTATTATTGTGTAAAAAGATATCTCGAGCTCTGTCTGTGACGATTATACATTTTAAACATATGTGATATAAACTTAGAGGAGATATGATCTTATAATAGCGAGTGAAATTTTTGACTATATCCGACATCGTGAAGGTGGTCGCCATCTTTGAATGGTCGAAAGACGATTTTTTCTAATGTGCAATTTGTTGGTTAGCAATTATACTTATAGATTCCGTATAATATGGGCAATAAACAGTGAAAGGTTTCGAATCATGTTATGTCCCTGAAAAAATGGCAATGTTGGGGTATTAAAGAAAAAGAAGAAGAGATTGTGAGAATGAAAGAATCTGTTATCCGGTATTGATTTTAAATGCATGTTATTCTGGTCATGAAGATAATGGCTTGTGCATTTCTATCTGTTTATTATACTTAGTGATTTGTTCTGGTTATTTACATTGTGGGTTTCCATTGATGAAATTTTCCTGCCTATTTCCATTCTATTTTGTCCTATGTTATGAAGAGACCCTGAATTATTGTGTATATTTGTATAGGCTTGGCAACTGAAGTGTGTCATGTAAAGTGTTGTTGTGTATACCTTGTGCTGTATATTTTTTGAGAATCAGCCACCCCCCCTATATTCATTATTATACATTCACCCCAGTACAGAGATCTGGGCCAAAATCCATAATTTTTTTGCACTCCACACCACCCCAGTTCAGACATGGCCATATGCAAATCAGCCTTGACCCTGTGCCTCATGGGAACAGTCCAGCCCGAACTGCCAAGCCATGTCTTTCCTGGACCGAAATCAAGCATCCTAGGACCGGTTTCTGGTTATCAGCCGTCTTCAGCCAGGATAGCTTGACTCCATTGGTGTGGAGAGCATGGGACTCACGTCCGAGCATACCCATCCCGCTCAGGGTGACAAATGCAAAAATAACAGTTGATGGACAAAATGCAGAACAATGTCATACATTCACCTCAGTACAGAGATCTGGGCCAAAATCCATAGTTTTTTTGCACTCCACACCACCCCAGTTCAGACATGGCCATTTGCAAATCAGCCTTGACCCTGTGCCTCATGGGAACAGTCCAACCCGAACTGCCAAGCCATGTCTTTCCTGGACCGGAATCAAGCATCCTAGGACCGGTTTCTGGCTATCAGCCGTCTTCAGCCAGGATAGCTTGACTCCAGTGGTGTGGAGAGTATGGGACTCACGTCTGAGCATACCCATCCCGCTCGGGGTGACAAATGCAAAAATAACAGTTGATGGACAGAATGCAGAACAATGTCATACATTCACCCCAGTACAGAGATCTGGGCCAAAATCCATCGTTTTTTTGCACTTAACACCACCCCAGTTCAGACATGGCCATATGCAAATCAGTCTGACCCTGTGCCTCATGGGAACAGTCCAGCCCTAACTGCCAAGCCATGTCTTTCCTGGACCAGAATCAAGCATCCTAGGACCGGTTTCTGGCTATCAGCCGTCTTCAGCCAGGATAGCTTGACCCAAGTGGTGTGGAGAGCATGGGACTCACGTCTGAGCATACCCATCCCGCTCGGGGTGACAAATGCAAAAATAACAGCTGATGGACAGAATGCAGAACAATGTCATATATTCACCCCAGTACAGAGATCTGGGCCAAAATCCATCATTTTTTTGCACTCCACACCACCCTAGTTCAGACATGGCCATATGCAAATCAGCCTTGACCCTGTGCCTCATGGGAACAGTCCAGCCCGAACTGCCAAGCCATGTCTTTCCTGGACCGGAATCAAGCATCCTAGGACCGGTTTCTGGTTATCAGCCGTCTTCAGCCAGGATAGCTTGACTCCATTGGTGTGAAGAGCATGGGACTCACGTCTGAGCATACCCATCCCGCTCAGGGTGACAAATGCAAAAATAACAGTTGATGGACAGAATGCAGAACAATGTCATACTTCCACCCCAGTACAGTGATCTGGGCCAAAATCCATAGTTTTTTTGCACTCCACACCACCCCAGTTCAGACATGGCCATATGCAAATCAGCCTTGACCCTGTGCCTCATGGGAACAGTCCAGCCCTAACTGCCAAGCCATGTCTTTCCTGGACCAGAATCAAGCATCCTAGGACCGGTTTCTGGCTATCAGCCGTCTTCAGCCAGGATAGCTTGACCCAAGTGGTGTGGAGAGCATGGGACTCACGTCTGAGCATACCCATCCCGCTCGGGGTGACAAATGCAAAAATAACAGCTGATGGACAGAATGCAGAACAATGTCATACATTCACCCCAGTGTATATGGCCTGGTAATGAACCAGGACACCAGTACGCACTACTCAGTTTGATTTGAACATTAGTACATTTTTTTAATTTTTTCAGAACAGTCAACGAAAAATATCATTACATTCATTTTCAATTTTCATTTGTTGCGAAACATATTCTTTGTCATCAGAATATTATTTACATGCATAATTCATACAGTTAAATATTATTGCATTTCATCTACACCCAATGCATTTCGAGGCGAGAGCCCCTTCGTCAGGGGTCTGTATGTGAAAAAAAAGAGAAGAGAAAGGAATCTTATTACTAATGATGCATAAATATATAGGGAAATTGATCTCTGTGTTATGTACGCTCCTTACCGCTGATGAAACAAAGTATGTGAGTTGTGATAGTCCGGGTTGTTTTTAAGATAACCTAAACGAAAGAAGAGTTAAGGTCTCGTTTTAGATACAAGAGATTGTATTGTTAACCTTGTTAAGCAATGATTCTCTTTGCGAAGTACCGTGTTACCTGTATGGTTGACTGCTTAGAGTCTATAAAGAAAGAAAAATGATAGGAGAATGTCAGAGGGGATTTTTTGCGTTGTTATCCAGGAAACTTGAGCACATGCAACTATTGGTCTGAGTGCTAAAAATAATATTGGATGGTGCTCACCTTATTTTAATTCTCATTTAATCAAGAGCCTGTGTAGAAGGAGAAAAGATTGCCATCTGTTACGTTGAGTACGGATATATGCGTTTTACTAGTAATTCTAGGATGTTGAAAATGAAGTTTACCTGTGAGTCTTATGCGATGTATATCAGACTCATCTTGTGCTCTAAGTTCGGGCAAATCTGTCAACAAAACAATATTCTATCAGACGCTGGCCAGCGTGTAAAAATTCGGGTTAATGAGCGAGTAAAAAAAGGGATCTTAGCAGTCCTTACCGGAGCGGGATTCTGTAATGACCCGTCGCAGCGTCTTTTCCGAATGTTTGTGTGCTGTTGCTCAGTCCGTCGTTTGTTATTATTGGGGCTCCGTGTGTAGCTACTGAAAACGGACTTACGCTATGCTCGGGCATTAACTATTATTGTGTAAAAAGATATCTTGAGCTCTGTCTGTGACGATTATACATTTTAAACATATGTGATATAAACTTAGAGGGGATATGATCTTATAATAGCGAGTGAAATTTTTGACTATATCCGACATCGTGAAGGTGGTCGCCATCTTTGAATGTTCGAAAGACGATTTTTTCTAATGTGCAATTTGTTGGTTAGCGGTTATACTTATAGATTCCGTATAATATGGGCAATAAACAGTGAAAGGTTTCGAATCATGTTATGTCCCTGAAAAAATGGCAATGTTGGGGTATTAAAGAAAAAGAAGAAGAGATTGTGAGAATGAAAGAATCTGTTATCCGGTATTGATTTTAAATGCATGTTATTCTGGTCATGAAGATAATGGCTTGTGCATTTCTATCTGTTTATTATACTTAGTGATTTGTTCTGGTTATTTACATTGTGGGTTTCCATTGATGACATTTTCCTGCCTATTTCCATTCTATTTTGTCCTATGTTATGAAGAGACCCTGAATTATTGTGTATATTTGTATAGGCTTGGCAACTGAAGTGTGTCATGTAAAGTGTTGTTGTGTATACCTTGTGGTGTATATTTTTTGAGAATCAGCCACCCCCCCTATATTCATTATTATACATTCACCCCAGTACAGAGATCTGGGCCAAAATCCATAGTTTTTTTGCACTCCACACCACCCCAGTTCAGACATGGCCATATGCAAATCAGCCTTGACCCTGTGCCTCATGGGAACAGTCCAACCCGAACTGCCAAGCCATGTCTTTCCTGGACCGGAATCAAGCATCCTAGGACCGGTTTCTGGCTATCAGCCGTCTTCAGCCAGGATAGCTTGACTCCAGTGGTGTGGAGAGTATGGGACTCACGTCTGAGCATACCCATTCCGCTCGGGGTGACAAATGCAAAAATAACAGTTGATGGACAGAATGCAGAACAATGTCATACATTCACCCCAGTACAGAGATCTGGGCCAAAATCCATCGTTTTTTTGCACTTAACACCACCCCAGTTCAGACATGGCCATATGCAAATCAGTCTGACCCTGTGCCAAACTAGGCGGGGTGGGAACCAATTCTGATGTTTAGCCAAGGATATTCCTTTAGACGATGAGGATCCGCTACAAAACATATGTATTCGTCACGGTCCTGTGAGATGGGTGATAGGGATCTTGACCCTCCTGATGACGACCGTAGAGATCGATGTGTTTGGCAGTAGTGACAGCAGGATTGTGACGACCCAGTGGATGAGTCTTGTCTATCCTCTACTGCTCTGACATGGTGACAGCTGCTTGAGGGACGGTATTGCCTGGTACGTTCTCGTTGATCATCCTTGTGGGAAGTCCCACACATACTTTCGAAATGGTTGTCTCCACCACACTTCCGGCATTGTTGACCTAGTGCTGGGCATGTGTCTGCATGTGGGAAATCGTAGCCGCATCTATAGCACTTTAGTAGTTGTTCTGATCTTTTCTTGGTGCGACTCGTGCTTCTGCACCAACGACTTGACGGGTGGTACTGTTTTTTGGATCTGGAGGAGCGTGCTTGTGGTGGGGACCGTCCGTGCACTTGTCGAGACTGCATTCTGAAGGCTTGCTCACGTTTCTCGCTTCTCCCAGCCTCCATCTTCTTCGCATGCTCGTCGGCTTGATCATCCACTCTTGTCATTTACTCAATCTCATCTAGCAGGTAGCTTTTCTTGAGCAATTTGCACCTCACGGGTTCTGATAGACAGCCTTCTATAATTCTCAATCGGAGGGCATCCTCCGTGGAAAACTTTTCAAAGTCACAATATCTTGCTAAGCGTCTCAGACGTGTGATGAAAACACTCATTTGCTCACCTTTCTCTTGTGATGCCAGGTTCAATGTATATCGCTCATAATCGACATTCTTTTTGTGCAAGAACTTGCGGTTGAGTGCTTCACAGACATCAGTGTATGAAGTAAGCATGGGCGGAAAATCCGTTTCTCTCGCGGATTTTGCGGATTTTCGGTAAATTCGCAATCCGCGAGATCCGCGAATCTCCCGCAAAATTCGCAAATCCGCGAGCAGCGGATTTTATGGCTTGCTCGCACTGTTCGCGTGAGTTCGCGGCTTGCCAGTACAACTTCGCACCCCGCGAGTAAGTGCTAAATTGCAGAAATACGATCTTAGCAAAACTGAAACTACTTACCAGATTCAAAAGTTCAGGCTCATCATTAGTAGCCATTTCCTGTAGTGCTTCCTGAGGGGCCCCTCCAGAGTTCAGTTGCCAGTTGCAACTATTATGTGACCCTGCTCTGAACCTCAGAATAGTTACACATATGCCACAAAGGTCCTGAATTACAGCTAAGGGAGACAAGCAGGAGCCAGGCTGGAAGTTAAAATCCATTAATCAGCCCCTAATTCATTATTGTCAGTTGGGGCAGGGCAGGTGTTGTAACTAATTTTGCAACAATGAAAGCACTTAGCAAGTGCAAAAGATCACTAATCAGGAAGCACTAAGGAAGCAGGTGCCAGCTAAAAAAATATTCTGTGACACATTAATCAGCCCCAAATTAATTCAGGTCACTTGAGGCAGGGAAGGTGTGCTTTGCTTTGCCGAAAATAATGTACACTGGACAACCAGAGGGTGTGGTGATGAAACAGAGGGTGGCATGGGTGGGCCAGAGGGTGGCATGAGTAGTCAGAGAGTGGCAGTGGTGACAGAGAGTGGCAGTGATGAAGAAGAGTGTCCCAAACAGGCTGGACACGTAGAAACAACAAGTTCGCAAAACTTGCGACCCAACAGGTAAGTTCGCAAATTGCGAAATTGTAAAAACCCTCGCGAACTGGCAGAAACACACGCGAACACAAAAAAAAAAATCCGCAAATTCGCGGGAATTCGCGGATTTTGCGGATTGCGAGTTCGCAAATCCGCAAAATTCGCGAACGCGAGATTCGCAAAATTCGCCCATGCTTAGTATGAAGCAGCGGACTCAGCAGGTAATTCTTTTATGATCAGTCCAACTTCTTTGCCTACAAGATTCCTGAGGTCTATTAATTGCTGTTCAGCATCAGTTACATGTGACCCTTTCATGAAGTCCGTGAAATCTTCTAGCCATTGTTTCCACCGCAAGCCCATATCCCCACCAGATTAATAATAATAATAATAATAATAAAACTATTTGTAGAGCGCATGGTTACACTATAACAGTGTATCCCGGCGCTATGGAAGCAGACCATCTTGCGAGCAAGACCTACTGTACCTAGTACCACAAGGGGAGAAGAGGCATAATGCGGGACTTAGTTCGAGGGAATAGGTACGTTTTCAGTTTAAGTCGGAATCTCGCCTCTGACGTTTCCATACGGAGTTCGATGGGGAGATCATTCCAACTCTTACAGGTTAGGTATCTGAACAAGCCACCTCCCATTCGTGATTTGAAAATGCGGGGAACCTGAAACAGCATGTTCCCTAATGATCTCAAATTGCGCCTTGGGTAATGGATCGTTAGAAGCTTTTGAAGATAGCTTGGCTCTTTCCCCTGGGCTACACGATGTGTAATACACAGTGATTTGAACAGGATACGTTCCTGTATGGGCAGCCAATGGAGGGTCTTAAGAGCTTGTTTCCCTGAGCCTCTTCTGGACAAATTCAGGACCAATCTGGAAGCCGAATTTTGTACACGTTGCAGCTGCTGTAATCCTTTCTTACTCAGACCAATAATCAAGGAGTTTCCATAATCCAAGTGGGGGGTGACTAGTGCATGTATTATAATTTCCTGGTGTCGATGGGTAAATAGTCAAGTACTTTGCGTATGATTCAAGAGTGAGGGGCGCCGGAGGGTGCAGGAACGATACTCCCAACACACCCACGGGGCAGGAGTCAGGCATCACGCAATCCCGTTCCTCCGACACTTATTGACACGTACTTCTTGCACTCACCAGTGCTCGTTTACTTGTTTTCTTACACTCGCCAGTGCTTGTTTACTTTTCCATTGCGCACGCCAATGCTTGTTGACTTCTTTTCATTACACTCACCAATGCTTGTTGACTTGCTTCTTGCACTCACCAGTGCTTGTTTACTTGTTTCCTTACACTCACCAGTGCTTGCTTACTTTTTCATTGCACACACCAATGCTTGTAGACTTGTTTTCATTACACTCACCAATGCTTGTTGACTTGCTTCTTGCACTCACCAGTGCTTGTTTTACTTGTTTCCTTACACTTGCCAGTGCTTTTTTACTTTTTCATTGCACAAGCCAATGCTTGTTGACTTGCGTTCATTACACTCGCCAATGCTTGTTGATTTGTTTCTTGCACTCACCAGTGCTTGATAGCTTTCGGGCTCTCTGCCTAACCGTAAGATGGCCGCCGACGATCCCTGACAGGTGATTGGACGAATCGCCTGATTCCAAGATGGCCACCGCGAGAATCTCGTGTACAGCGAGATTTGGCCTTCTTTAGCCGGAGACACAATGCTTTCACTGCAGCTCCCTCTCACCGATCGTCGGTGCTAGTCAACACTCATCCTTCACAGGATCACCAGGTGAGGCAGCCTTTAATAATTATTATATCGCCGGGGTGGGCTCCAGGCGAGCAGGCAGATTTAGCGCTCTAACCCCAGGACATTTCTAACAAAACAACGATCCTAAGCCTAGAACAATATTTAAAAACCAGTAATATAAAGGCCACAATCGGACAATATATGCAGTTTTCTTATACCCAGCCGGGCAAAGAATTTATTTGAAAAATATATGACACAAGGTCAATTTATATGTTACAATATAACAACAAAACACACATTCAGTGTTTGAAGTAAGGCACAAGCCTGTGCCGTACTCAGAGTAGAAAAAAGGTTGTGAGAAAGGGTGCAAGAGGAAAGACAGTATACATCAGGCAAAAGAAAAGTGTGAGCAAAAAGCCTGGTACTGCTTAGGAATTTAAATTAGCAGTATTCCCTGGGGTAGAGCATACATGTACAAAATAATAATGAAACAACTGTATGTCTACAATTAAAAGTCGACGGCGTTTCGATCCCGTGCTCAAAATAATGGGATCATCATCAGGACTTAATAGTTGCCTGGAATTTACATGAAACAATATACCCTGGGCTGGAGGGCAAGTTCAGTGGTATTGGCAAGGGCTGCTCAGAATGGGGCTACTCAAGCGCAGGACAGATACTTCTGGAACCGATTTGAAACAGAGGTGGCTGTGAAGATAAGGATGTGAGTCGCCCAATATGCGAACTCCGTTTAGTTTGTTCTCTGTATCGAAGTACGATCTTCGTAAAAGAATGCAACCAGGCGGTCCAGGGGATTCGATGATCCGCTAAGGGGACTGGGTGAGCGCCTCAGTATTGGCGTTCTCACCTTGAAGAAACAATATTCTTTCTGTGGCGGCGGTCAGTAAAATAAACGATCCGCTCAAGGAGCTGATTAGCTGCCGATACAGCGGTTCCACACTAGCAAGGTTGCGCGAGATTTGGCCTTCTTTAGCCGGAGACACAATGCTTTCACTGCAGCTCCCTCTCACCGATCGTCGGTGCTAGTCAACACTCATCCTTCACAGGATCACCAGGTGAGGCAGCCTTTAATAATTATTATATCGCCGGGGTGGGCTCCAGGCGAGCAGGCAGATTTAGCGCTCTAACCCCAGGACATGCCACACACACGCGCGGTGCAGCGGGGTGAGCTCCGGGCAAGTGAAACACACCTCCGGACAGCTGGGGTGGGTTCCCAGCGCGTGAGAACACTCGTGTCGTGACTCAGCCACCACACGGTCACAGGCCCACACTGCTGGATGCTTACACAATAGTTGAGCTTCCAGGGACCTGCGCTGACAAAGTTAGCCGTCCTCCTAACGCCACAGGTTCATTGGCCACCCTCGCCGCCAGATGTAATGTCCTTGCTTGCATAGATACTCGGACACAGGGTATTATGTGGGAGCTTGTTTATTGCACGTCCATCTTCATCTTGGTTCATCGGCTTGATGGAGTGAGGATTCGCACGTAAAGCGACTTGCTCTTTCTCATGAACCTCGTTAACTTGTAATAGTGTTAACCAACCCTGTTTGTTATTAATATTTCACTTTTCCAGTACACGCGGGTGTCCCAGAGACGCTTGCTTATGTGTCTATTAATCCTAACCATGCTTGCATACTACAGAATGGCCGCTTCGCAGAAATTCAGTCTGCGCATGCGTCGGTCATACCCATGTGATGTGAGGCACTCGCAGATTTGGAGGGAGAGTACGCTCATGCGCATTGCAGCTAAACATGGCCGCTTGTTTGTAACCACGCGTTCTGCTTGCCCACGCAGCTATGCATTTCTATCTATTTCCGCTTAACCCATAACCGCTATAGTTATTATGAGATAAGGGGTGCAGTGTAGATTATCATGGTGTACAGTGTATTCTATTTTTCTGTGTTATTAATTTGTTTTCGCTTACTTTTCATGTACCGCGTATCTGGGGGCCTGGGAGTTGGGGAGCTTCTCCATCTTAGAAGCCTATGTGGACCCGATCACGTGATATGAGGACCGGGCCTTGCATCAGTGGAACTCAGCCAGCTGGCTACCGAAGCTGAGACGCTCCTGGGAAGATCACCTCTACCCTGGGAGAAGATGCTGAATTTCACCTAAAAACGATACATTTGTTTCTTTCCACTGTGTGCACCATTGTTTTCTTCTACACGTATGCCTGGGAACAGGAATGTAAGGGGTGGGTACTGACATTTGCATATTAAACATGGGAACCTAGAATTTTAGGTGGTGACAATGACCTAACCACCTCTTCTGACCAATAGAAAGTTGGGACCCTGTCACTTGCAACATTTGTGGGTGGTCTGGGGACCCAAGAAGAGTATAACTAGCCTAGTTTAGTTAGGGAAAATTGTCCGACTTGTCCGAATAGCTGACCTGTCACCGACCCCACGACTCTATAGGTGATTGATACAGAGAGCTGCGAAGCGCTCTGTCCGAATTTCCACAAACTCCAAGGGGTGGAAATAGTCTTAAGTGCTGGAGGAGCACTTTGCTGGGAGATTCGAGAACCCAATCGGGGTTACTGGCGGATTCCGTGCGGTGAGGGGGTAGCGCAGGCGTTGCATCCGAAGCTGCAGGTGTTGGTCGTGCCCTTTGGTGAGCCCAGTCCTGACCCAAATCCTGAGGGGTATCCTGTCCTGATATTCCGTGAGCTGTACCTGCTCACCTACTGGCATCCTAAATCCTTGAGGATCCTTGTCCTCGTCCTTTCCCGAAGCTGACCCGTGGCCAGGGTTAGTCCTCATTCCTGTCCTAGGTAAATATACCTGTGGGTGTCCGTCTACTATCCTTTCCTTCCTGCTCTTTTAATAAAGCCTCTATGCCCATGATATTTCTCTCTGTTCTCTCTACTGATGCATATGCAAATGGTTTTGTTAGTATGTTCCATTTTTCCCCTTTCCCGTAGGGCATATTGAGAACTGTTTTGCTTAAATAAAGTGTGATGAATATTTAGGATCTAAGTTAGATAGACTAAGATTAGGATTTGAATCACTTATAGGCTATAGAAATTCACTGACTAATGTGTTTAAATTTACCGTCCCTAGTTTAAGCCTGAAACTGAATAGCATGTTCCCTGTTACCCTTACCCAATAGAGTCCCATTCGCACTCAATGGTGTTTTCCCTTCTCCATAGTTATATCATTCTTGTAATCCTGATTATTGATGTTTTGATTTGCATTTGCCTTATACTCTTGTCACTTTAAATTTTACATTCTTACATAAATCTTTAAAACGCCTCAGGTGTCTGTGGTCATTTAAGACTTGAATAGACTAAATGTTTAGGATTATCTTGTCACCTATCCTCTAATAGCTCCTGATTCATCAGGAAGAGGAAGTGCCTGTGGTAAGTCAGGTGTCATGGTAATAGTGTTACAGGAAACACATATAGAATACTGATAGTGGAGTGTAAAATCACTCGACTCACAAATTGTATTTTGAAATCACGTCATGGGCCCGAGTGCGTGAAAATCTGGTAAACTCAGAGCCGGGTGACCTGCGCGCTTTATCAGTATTTTCTGGTAGCAGAGCTATGGTTAGGACTAGTTAAGATAGGTAGATAAGATAGTTACTGTTGAACCGTGAAAAATAAAATGTGCTGCTGATTTTTATATATGCTGCTATAATAAGGATTGTTGTTTCATTTAAATGTCATAGAATAAGTTTATTATATTTCATGAAATATTGCGTATATTACTAACCAATTGTGAGTAATTGTTTTATGTTGTGGGGATCCCCGGGAAAAAGAAATAGCAGGTGGTGAGTAGAATCCACTTGGCTGTGAGGTCACTGGCTAGGAGGGAGATTAGTGCATGGTTGGGCAGAACTGGAAGCGCTAATTAGGACTCTCATAAAATCATTGATGTGTAAATGTTAGCTACCAATACCGTGGTGAAACTTCCGTTGTGATATCACCTAGTAAGGGTCACAGACGGCAGGAGTAATAGGTTCTTGGAGCTTAAATGACAGCAAGGGAGGACATTGGTGAAAATGGACTCAGTATATATCCCGGAAAGAAGTGGATTAGTCAAAAGAGTAGCAGGTTCTCTATTGCTTGTGTGAAAAGGATAGGCAGAAGGGATCTATCCGTAGTGAATGAAAAGTAGACAAAAGTGGTTTACTTGCAGTAAAAGAAAAACTCTCTTTCTTTTTAAAACCCTCAAGCACAGTGGCAAATGTTTTACGTTGTTAACTAAAATCCGCACTTGTAATTTAAGAAAAATTCAAAGTTTCCGTTACCTTGTAAAGGAGGGAGTCGGTCGCAAAGCTGCGCTGACTTCACTCCGTGCCGCGCTGGTATTGGTTGAGCCCGTGGGTGTGTAGCGAAGTCGGAATTGTAAAGGAGGGGTGAGTGCCGCAGAGTGAGACCGCGTCTCACGAAGGGGCCGCGCACCCATTGGTTGACAGATTTTGCAACCTCAGTGCTGATTGGTTGCTGAGAGTTACAAGACGCACTAGCATTGGAAGCACAAAGGTAAACAAAATTAATCAATCCGAGCTTGAAGATAGTTTGGAGAGGTGTATGTGGTATCCCGAATTCTTACCTAACCCACAAAACCTAGGTTTTTATAAGGAACAGATGCTAAGAGGTAGACCGTACAATATGTACGGAGGAAAGAGAAAATTGACTGTTGCCGAAAAGATCAAAAATTATTTCAAGAAAGACAAACCCATTAGAACTAGGGAGGGTGTGATCATTCCACCTCCTAATACTCCCGCATCCTTTATGATGTTTGACAAAGGGTATCATACCTGTGTGTGGTTGGAAAATTGGGTAAAGTACACTGAAGAAGATGGAGTCCTAGCATTTCCCCTCGATGGTACTTTTAATGGTAGAATCCTGTTTAACTTGAGAACCCGAATGAATGAATTACACCCCCGACCCAGACTAACGCAGTACGAAGCTTTAGAGGAATGGGAAATTGAGGCTCTAGAGCGAGATAGACCCCGAATGGATAAGGGAGTGAGCAAATGGTATCCAAAACTACAGCGAGAAACAAAAGAGCAAAAGATGAAGCAGTGGAGACAGAATATGATGGTTGAGGGACTGTTTCCGATGTTTGGGGTAGCTGAACAAGCAGAAGGGAAAAAGACAGAGAAAACTCGACATCTAATGGCCATGGGGGATTCAGAGGATGAATATCTGGAGGATTTGTTGATGAAAAATCCACCTCCTTACGCTTAAGCTTCAGGAACACTAAGTTCAAAAAATCCTTTTCTCCATCATTCCAGAAGTAGGAGGGCCAGCGAAACAGATGTAACAGGTATTGGTAGCAGACCCAGTAATAGTGATGACTTTTGCAGACCTAGTACAGCAGTCCCAAATTACTGACCTTTTGGGGAGGATAGACCAGGGTCAGCCATCCCTACTGCCCCGAGTATATACCCTTCTTTAGTACCCCAAATAATGCATGATAACTCGTCAGAACGAGTTTTACAAGAACGAGAAAGAGATGCCCTGATTAAGCAGCGAAATGATCTAATTCAGACTATAGCTCAAATACATCCCAGTCCTGACGCCCTGACAATCCCTGTAACTATTGGTCCTGCTATACCCCTGTACGGAGATAGGCAGGCTAGTCCTAAAACCCCAGTCATTACTCCCATTCCAGCACCCCCCAGAAAAGAACCACTCATCGTTGATGACCAGGCAAGCGAATGTGAGTCTGTAATCTCCCTAATGGATCTGCCCATAAGAGAGCCTGGAAACAGTGAATCTCGGACAGGGAGGCAGTCTAAGGTCAAGGAAGTGATAATCGAAACCACATCAGGGATCCGGAGTGCCACAGTGGTGACTCCAGAGGAACTAGATAGATGGACTAAAGAAATGGACCGAGAAACTTCCCCGCCCAAACCTTTGGATATTTACAGGCTAAGGATAGAAATGGAGGAATTAATGGCCGGAAATGTGGGATTATACAGATTAAATACTCTTAACGAAGAAGAGTTTCTGTTTATCAGCAAAAGCCTCACCCGGAATACTAGAGTGCTCCATGAAAAACTAATGGACATTGCTGCGGACATGGGAATTGATGTAAGTCGATCCAAAGTCTTGCAGAAACCTTATAGAACAGAATTCTCAGATAAAGATTTAGAGAACATGAATGTGTCAGGGAAGAAAATACAGATAAAGGAATTGCTGAACATATTGCAGAAATGGGGAGATCTAGACAAATGGAAAGCCAGGTGGGCAAAGAAAAAGGAAGATAGTAGGGTCAAGCCAGAGGCTTCTGAATACGTGTTAAAAGAAGTAGGTCAAGCAGAAAAACTGTGTCCCATGAGGGAAGTGCCAGGTGGAAAATATGTACATGTCCCGTGATCCCGACAAGATATTGTGTCATTTACTAATGACTTCCCAAAACTGAGAGAGAAGCCAGTGGAGTGGTATAGGCAGGTGGAGCGTTTTGTGAAAGTCCAAAAATGTCTCCTGAAGGACCTGGATGGGTTCTTTGACATTGTAGTTCCTGTAGATTTATGGACTGATTGCAAGATAGCAATTGATTGGCCCAGTGACGAATTTGCAAGGGACTCCCGAACTGAAGCTCCTTCCCCAGATGTAATGAGAAAATATGACCAGGTCATACAATACCTAAAAGGAAAGGTACCAGCGAAAGAAACTGATTGGACCCGAATAGATAGAACTACCCAGGATCATAATGAGACGGTGCATTCCTATTATGAAAGGCTACTACAGGTATTTAAGACCTACAGTGGAATCGATAATATTGAAATGAAAGACATGACTCATTTCATTTATCGATTCGTGTTGGGTTTGAGACCGGAAATATCCCAGTGGATTCGAGATAATAAAATCTGTTGGCAGGGAAAGCCCATAGATGATGTCCTCAAGTACGCTAAGTACTGCGAGGATGAAATGGAGAACAAAAAGAAGGCCCTTAAGGAAAAAGTGATGTGGGCACAGGTGAAATTGGCTGAGCAACAAGAGAAACAGTTTAGTAAATTGAATAGCAATACGCAAAATACTAACTCTGGGGGAGGAGGGAAGCCCCGAGTAAAGATGAGCAAGGAAGAGGCCAAGAAGAAGTTTCCCTGTCATGGGTGCGGTCAGATAGGGCACTGGAGAGACGAGTGTCCACATTTGCAGGCTGGTAATGCCCCCATAAATGGTTTAAAAATCCACAGGTGCAGAAAGAGGGGCCACGAAAGAATCAGCAACAGGTAAATCCACCTCCATTGCCTCGAGCTCCTAGACCTAATTATAAGAATCAGGCTCTACAGAATGAGAGGGTTGAAGTTTGGGAAGGACAGAATGAGAGAAATCCAGCAACTTCACAATTCCTGTTAAATAATACATTCCTCTGTGATGAACAATACTGACGGGGCCTGAGGGGGGAGGAAGGGGAGTGCGTGCTTGGCGCCTCCCTACCGGTAGACCAGACAGGGCCATACATTGAAGGAAAGGTTGAAGGAAATGATGTCACCTTTCTGTTGGACACTGGTGCTACCCGTTCGACTGTGAGAACAGCGGACGTTCCTAACCTACCCCTCTCGGGAGAAGCAATCCAAGTAGTGGGCGTATCAAATCAGATAATTAGCACTCCTGTAACTGAACCCATGGAGATTTCTATAGGAAATTTCAAAGAGATGCACAGATTCGTGGTCTGTGATTCCAGTCCAGTAAATCTACTGGGACGTGATTTGTTGTGCAAAATGAACTGTACCATCTTTTGTACACCAAAAGGCGTTGAAATTCAGACCCCAGACGAAGATGGCCTGTACAAACTAATGTTTCTAAGGCCTGACACAGCAGTTAAAACTCTGACCATTCATGACTTACCTGAAGAACTCCAACAAAGGGTGATACCAGAAGTGTTGGATTTCACCGGAAGAGATGTAGGATTAATGGCAAATGTGGACCCAGTTAAAATAGCCATTAAACCCAATGCTACCTACCCGAAAACTAGACAGTATAAAATGAGTGCAGAGGTGAAAGCTGGAGTCGCACTCGAAATAAACAGATTATTGGAGGCAAACATAATACAGGAAGTAATGAGCAGTCCTTGTAATTCACCCATAAATGGAATTAAAAAGCCTAGCGGAAAGTACAGAGTAGTGCAGGACCTGCGAAAGGTGAACCAGATTGTTGTACCTTGTTGTCCTATTGTACCAAACCCTGCAGTGATCCTGTATCAAATTCCTTGGAATGCAGAATGGTTCACTGTCATAGATTTGTGCCACGCATTCTTTTCCATCCCATTGCATCCAGACAGCAAATTTCTTTTCTCATTTGAGTTTGACAGTCATGTCTATGTCTGGAATCGTGTCCCTCAGGGGTACACAGAAAGCCCCTCAATTTTTAATCAGATTCTAAAAAGATGCCTCGAATCCTTAGTACTACCAAAAGAGTCTGTCCTGGTTCAGTACATAGACGAGCTTCTAGTGGCGTCTAAAAATCAAAGCGACTGTGTTACTGATACCATTGCCCTGCTGAATCATTTGGGTAAAGGAGGACATAAAGTATCACCTGACAAATTACAATTTTGCAAAAATTCAATGAAGTATCTGGGACACCAGATAGAAAAAGGTATCCGAAGGGTCACTTCAGAAAGAATTAGGATAATTCGAGATATGGAATTACCCAGAACCCAGAAGGAAGTCAGAATGTTCCTAGGAGTTGTGGGATACTGCAGACAGTGGATTGTGGGATTTGCTGTTCTAGCCAAACCTCTGAGAAAAATGACCAAGAAAGGGGCAGATGATCCAGTTAGTTGGGATGATGAAAGCATGACAGCCTGGATAAAATTACGAAACTGTCTGTGCTCTGCTCCTGCACTAGGAATGCCTGATTACTCCAAGAACTTTGAGTTATTCTGTGATACATGAGACAATTGTGCACTCTCAGTCCTAATGCAAGAACACGGTCTGACTAGACGTCCAGTGGCCTACTTTTCAGCCACTCTGGACCCAGTGGCTGCTGGGCTTCCCGGGTGTCTAAAGGCAGTAGCTGCCACTTGTACGAGTCTGGAACAGAGTGAAAACATTGTCATGGGACATCCCGTAACGGTTTATGTTCCACATTCAGTTGTGATTCTATTAACCCGAACAAAGACCCAGTATCTCACACCTAGTCGGCTGACCAAGTATGAGAGAATTCTTATTGGTGCAGAAAATGTGATAATTTCTCGATGCAATATTTTAAACCCTGCAACTCTGTTGCCCCTCACCCAAAATGCAGAAGTGGAGGGTGAAATTGAGCATAATTGCATTGATCTAACTGAGATTAGTACAAAACCACGTCCTGATATGAAAGAAACGGCCCTTCCCATTGAGGACCTAGTGATGTTTGTGGATGGCTCCTGTTTGAGACATGAGGATGGTGGGTTGAGTGCTGCCTATGCTGTAGTCACACTGGAAACGACCCTAGAAGCATCCTATCTAAGTGAAATTAAATCTGCCCAAGTGGCCGAGCTGATCGCATTGGCCAGAGCTTGCAAACAAGGGAAAAATAAACGAGTAACCGTATACACTGACAGTCAATATGGTTACGGGGTTGTTCATGACTTCGGCCAACTGTGGTTGCAAAGAGAATTCATGACTTCCTCGGGTACTCCCATCAGAAATGGAAAAGTGGTGCAAAACCTACTGGAAGCAATCCAGTTGCCCAAAGAATTGGCAGTAGTCAAATGTGCTGCTCACAAATCGGGTAATGACGATGTGACAGCAGGAAACAGATATGCTGACCAAATTGCCCAGTATTGTGCCCGATACAGAATGTCCCTAAAAATCAAGTTATGGGGGGACGGAAACAGCTGCCAACTTATGGTGTTTGAGAATGTATCTACCTGGAAGGAACTGAGAGAGTTGCAGCAAGCAGCAGAGGAGGATGAAAAGCGAAGATGGGGGAATGAGGAATGTCAGCTCAGGGAAAGAGATGGTGTTGTGGTTGACAATGCGGGTGTACCTGTGTTACCAGATAGTATGGCTGCCCCAATGGCCCGGATGATACATGGAGACACCCATATTGGGAGGGATGCTATGTGCCGTATGTTTGACAAGGTGTTCTACAATTCAAAGTTCAGGAACATCGCGGAGATGCTTTGCCAGAGGTGCCTGGTGTGTCAGCAGTTCAACGCAGGAAAGAGGACTGTGGTAGAGCAAAGTACAATTGGAAAGGCAGAAGGCCCCTTTGTCAGACTACAGGCAGATTTTATTCAGTAGCCCATGTGTAAGGGATACAAATATGTCTTGGTAATAGTTTGCCTATTCTCGAGGTGGGTGGAAGCATACCCAGCAAAGAAAAATAATGCCCTTACTGTAGCCAAATTATTACTCAGGGAGCTAATACCTAGGTATTGTTTTCCAGAGACAATTGAAACAGACAGAGGTGGGCACTTTGCCAACGACATCTTAAAAGAGCTCTATACAGCATTCAAGATTGAGCCTAAGTTACACTGTGCATATCGTCCAGAGGCTTCTGGAATAGTCAAACAAGTAAATGGCACTATAAAATCGAGATTGGCCAAGATGTGTAATTCCACAAAATTGAACTGGATAGAAGCCTTGCCCCTTGTCTTGATGGGATTGAGGAGCATCCCAAACCGAAAGACAGGCCTGAGCCCCCATGAAGTACTAATGGGAAGAGTGATGCGACAGGCATGGGTACCTGGACACAAACTGCTGAGTATTTCTGATGATTTGGTGCTAGAATACTGCAGGCAGCTGGGTGACCAAGTGCGTTCTATCTCTCACCAGATTGGGGAGACTGCTGTCGACTGGCCAACCACTCCAGCCCATAAACTGAAACCTGGAGATTGGGTGGTGTTGAAGAAACACACCCGCAAGAGTTGTCTTGGACCTAAGTGGGGAAAGCCAAGGCAAGTGATCCTTGTAACCACCACTGCTGTAAAGTGTGCTGGCGTGCCGAAGTGGATCCATGCCAGCCATACCAAGAAGGTAACCGAGGAGGAGGCGGCTGAGGCTGAAGGTGGTACAGCTGAGGAGACTCCAGACGAGGGTCCGGATCTAGCTGACGTAATACTACCGAGCACCAGTCAAGACGAATGGTTTCCGGCCGACGACCTGATTCTTGATCCAATAAGAACCAGAAAATATTCCTACCTAGATAGAGAGTGGGATAGTGAGGACGAGACAGGGCTAGAAGAAGAAGGTCAGTTTATCGAGATTCACGTCAGACCTGATCAGGAAATAGGTCAAGTAGGGACAGACCAAGTCATCGACACTCCTCCAGAGACTCCAGAAACTGAAAAGCTGAAGTTCATGCGGAAGAAAATCAAGGGTTCGAAGTGCATGAACAGGAACAGATAGAAATAGACGAACGTGTTCAGGAAGCAGAGTCCAAACCAGTTGAAAATAAAATTCAAGTACCAAATACACCTGAACAAGGCCAGCTTAGAAACCAGGCAGAAGAAACTGATGAAAGACCTGGAACTAACTAGTCAGACAGGAAGAGAAAAGGACACTGCCAAAACAATAGTGCCATAACAGAGCGAAAATAAAAGAGTTCACGAAGAAGGTCAAGTTTCCTCGACCACTAAGAGGCTCAAGAAGAAAAATGAACCCAGATACATAAAGAGACTGAAATTGAGATTGAAAACAGTAGAAGAAAAAATAGAAGACAGGAAAAGAGCTGCTAGTGAAAGACAGAAAGCAGGAACTCAGCAAAACAGACGCAGTACCAGAGTGAAAAGACTAAATAAAAACTATCGGAGTCCTGAATGGACCTATTTGGTGTTGGAAGAGATTGATGACCCTGAAGTGAGTGACAGAAGCAATCAAGATTCAATAGAGGATCGGAGTTCTGAAGTAGAAGACCCACCTTGAAAGTGAAACTGCGTAAGCCTCTTGTATTAAGAAACAAAGAGGGGTTGGAAGGCCACCTGTAAGCAAAAATGTCTGATTCAAATGTAAATGGAAGACCTAGAGGGAATTGTTGTAAAACTTGCTGTAAAATATGCTTATGCAGCGTAGCAATAGTTATAGTAGTATGGATAGGACTAACAGTCTTTATACCTTTTATGATAAGTAAAGATACTAACCTGTACCCTACTAAACCGATGACCCCAGATTCAGAAGTTGTACATACTGAAGAAACACCACGAAGTGTAGAAAGACGAGACAATTGAGTCAGCCTGAGACAAACACGACCTGACTTAGAAGCACCAGATGAGGAAGGACTACATTTTCACAAAATGAGAAACAGATCACATTTAAATGTCTTTGCAAATCTCTTAGTGCATTACGTAGAAGCTATGGAAATAGAAGATTGTTACGTGTGTATGAAGCTACCTACTTCCGTGGCTGAAGGCGTGACCTATCATCATTTGCCCCTGACCTATGGAATTTCCTGTAGTATATTAGCAAGCTTATTTTATAGAAGCACTTTACAGTACTACTATTCGAACACTGACGTGATTTTCTCTGAACTGCCTATTCGGGGACACCTGAATATTGTGCATGTCAGAAGCGAAGTGACTCGTTACATGGGAGAATACTTTCTGACTATAGGTGACATAGATTTGAATGAAGCTCGAAGAGATCATTTGACTTGTTCATTGCATGAGCAAGAGAAAATGTTTTTGAAAATGGCAGAAAAGAGAAGGGAGAGTTTCCAAAGAAAGGCCAATGATAAGAGACAGAAAACTCCTAAATGGGCTGAAAACATGGAGGGCGCCTCAAATGGCGAAGCAAATCCTGCGCTGTTGTTGGATTTTGAACGAAAAGGGAAACTCTGTCTTCATAGAGAGAAGACTAGTTATTATAACAATGTATTCATCGGTTCCAGTGAATGCGAACATAATTACAAGGTAATTGGAGGTTGGGGTTTCAAAAATGGGTCAGAACCTGTGTGTCCCGGAATTTATTATATATGTGGAAACAAGGCTTATTTCAAATTGCCGGATCACTGGTATGGAAGCTGCTATTTTGGTATTGTCTTTCCGAAAATATACCATGTGAACAACGCCGCTGGAAGCAATGAAAATACTAATGGTTTAGTGCGTAGTAGACGTGAAAGTGTAGGAGAAATTATAGGTGATATATTTAGTGCACTGATACCTGGAGTGGGAGTGGTTCTGAATACTCACCGTATCTGCAAATTCTCTACAGTAGTGGATCGGTGGTCAACTGACACTGCTGCTGGATTCCTGCTGGTCAATACTGAAATGGTTGCGATCAGATCAATGGTTTTACAGAATCGCCTTGCTCTTGATACCTTATTGGCAAAAGAGGGCGGAGTCTGCAGAATGTTGAAGGCGCAACATTGTTGCACTTACATTATTGATAAAAGTGTAGAAATTAAGAAATATGTGCAAAACATAACTAATTAGGAAAAAGAACTCAAACCACTGGAGGTTGATAGTGCCTGGAAGAGACTGACTGATGGTCTCTCCTCTGTAGGTAGTTGGTTTACGAACATAGGACGCAGTCTTGTGGGAAAAATACTGATGCCAATAGCCGGAATAAGTTTGATTGTGTTCATTATAATAATTTGTTGCAAATGTCAAAGGTGTAGGAAGAAGTATACAGTGAATAAGAGAGGAGTCAAGAGAAATATTGACGAACTTGAATTAGAGGAGTTAAGAAGACAGATTTATAAAAAGGCCAAGGGTTTCCATCCCAATAAGGATGCTGAAAAAAGGCTTAACAACAAATTTGTTGAAGTAGAAATGAGTGAAATGTGAGAAAAATGAAGTTGGCATCTGTTTCCATTAATAGTGATGATAGTAAATATCATCAAAGAGGGGATTGATGGAGTGAGGATTCGCACGTAAAGCGACTTGCTCTTTCTCATGAACCTCGTTAACTTGTAATAGTGTTAACCAACCCTGTTCGTTAATAATATTTCACTTTTCCAGTGCACGCGGGTGTCAAAGAGACGCTTGCTTATGTGTCTATTAATCCTAACCATGCTTGCATACTACAGAATGGCCGCTTCGCAGAAATTCAGTCTGCGCATGCGTCGGTCATACCCATGTGATGTGACGCACTCGCAGATTTGGAGGGAGAGTACGCTCATGCGCATTGTAGCTAAACATGGCCGCTTGTTTGTAACCACGCGTTCTGCTTGCCCACGCAGCTATGCATTTCTATCTATTTCCGCTTAACCCATAACCGCTATAGTTATTATGAGATAAGGGGTGCAGTGTAGATTATCATGGTGTACAGTGTATTCTATTTTTCTGTGTTATTAATTTGTTTTCGCTTACTTTTCATGTACCGCGTATCTGGGGGCCTGGGAGTTGGGGATCTTCTCCATCTTAGAAGCCTATGTGGACCCAATCACGTGATATGAGGACCCGGCCTTGCATCAGTGGAACTCAGCCAGCTGGCTACCGAAGCTGAGACGCTCCTGGGAAGATCACCTCTACCCTGGGAGAAGATGCTGAATTTCACCTAAAAACAATACATTTGTTTCTTTCCACTGTGTGCACCATTGTTTTCTTCTACACGTATGCCTGGGAACAGGAATGTAAGGGGTGGGTACTGACATTTGCATATTAAACATGGGAACCTAGAATTTTAGGTGGTGACAATGACCTAACCACCTCTTCTGACCAATAGAAAGTTGGGACCCTGTCACTTGCAACATTTGTGGGTGGTCTGGGGACCCAAGAAGAGTATAACTAGCCTAGTTTAGTTAGGGAAAATTGTCCGACTTGTCCGAATAGCTGACCTGTCACCGACCCCACGACTCTATAGGTAATTAATACAGAGAGCTGCGGAGCGCTCTGTCCGAATTTCCACAAACTCCAAGGGGTGGAAATAGTCTTAAGTGCTGGCGGAGCACTTTGCTGGGAGATTCGAGAACCCAATCGGGGTTACTGGCGGATTCCGTGCGGTGAGGGGGTAGCGCAGGCGTTGCATCCGAAGCTGCAGGTGTTGGTCGTGCCCTTTGGTGAGCCCAGTCCTGACCCAAATCCTGAGGGGTATCCTGTCCTGATATTCCGTGAGCTGTACCTGCTCACCTACTGGCATCCTAAATCCTTGAGGGTCCTTGTCCTCGTCCTTTCCCGAAGCTGACCCGTGGCCATGGTTAGTCCTCATTCCTGTCCTAGGTAAATATACCTGTGGGTGTCCGTCTACTATCCTTTCCTTCCTGCTCTTTGAATAAAGCCTCTATGCCCATGATATTTCTCTCTGTTCTCTCTACTGATGCATATGCAAATGGTTTGTTAGTATGTTCCATTTTTCCCCTTTCCCGTAGGGCATATTGAGAACTGTTTTGCTTAAATAAAGTGTGATGAATATTTAGGATCTAAGTTAGATAGACTAAGATTAGGATTTGAATCACTTATAGGCTATAGAAATTCACTGACTAATGTGTTTACATTTACCGTCCCTAGTTTAAGCCTGAAACTGAATAGCATGTTCCCTGTTACCCTTACCCAATAGAGTCCCATTCGCACTCAATGGTGTTTTCCCTTCTCCATAGTTATATCATTCTTGTAATCCTGATTATTGATGTTTTGATTTGCATTTGCCTTATACTCTTGTCACTTTAAATTTTACATTCTTACATAAATCTTTAAAACGCCTCAGGTGTCTGTGGTCATTTAAGACTTTAAATGTTAAATGAATAGACTAAATGTTTAGGATTATCTTGTCACCTATCCTCTAATAGCTCCTGATTCATCAGGAAGAGGAAGTGCCTGTGGTAAGTCAGGTGTTATGGTAATAGTGTTACAGGAAACACATATAGAATACTGATAGTGGCGTGTAAAATCACTCGACTCACAAATTGTATTTTGAAATCACGTCATGGGCGCGAGTGCGTGAAAATCTGGTAAACTCAGAGCCGGGTGTCCTGCGCGCTCTATCAGGCTAACTGCCGTCCCCAGTCCCCGGCTCCTCCCTATCTGCCCACCCTCGGTCTCCCTCTGGCAGGTCCTAGTGCCCCGTGCGTGCGCGCCCATCATTACAGTCACCTATCATAGACGCTCCTGGCACAGGAGGAGGAAGCAATGGCACGGGGCAAGCAGGAGCCAGGCTGCGGCACAGGATTTAAAAATTAAAATAAATAAAAATCAGCTCTCCTTGCTAAATAAAAACAACAGGGCTCCTAATGTGTGGTGGGAAAAGTCACCCATTAAAAAAAAAAATAGTCCCAAAACAATGGATAAACATGGCTGCTGCATTTGTTGGAAAGTAGTTAGACGGTGCACCCGAGGAGGGCTAAACACAGGAAGAGGCATGACCTATGTATGCCCTTGACAAATAGAGAGGAAAAAAATGGAGGGATGATGGTGCCAGCAAATGGTAAGTCTATGGCGGGGGACTGAAGTCTACGAGGAAGATACAGAATGTCTCGGTTAGAGACAGACAGAGCATGTGCGCTGTCTAGAGGTAGACCTAATTATTTCAATTTCAAAGATTTACAGAGGTAAAACAGCCATAAAATACAGGCTTACAAAACCTGTTTTGTTGAAATCTTAAACTGAATTTTTAACAGAAACCAACACAACAGTGAGATCACGTGGAGAAAGAGACCTTGAAAATAGGAAGAAAGGGACGGTAAAACAATTATAATTTTTTCTATTTTAAGAATATTTTAAGGCAGGATATACATATGGCAAAACTTACCCTTTTCAAGTTATTCAGTGTAGATCCTGACATAAACATACTCAGAAAAAAATGGAAAAAATGGAAAGTGACTGAAAAGCCTCCTTATTGTCCATAATTGCTTTTCACCGGATGAAAGAGATATGCTGTCCACTTATACGGAGAAAGGCAGGATCACGAGGATTATGTACAGCAGTTCTGTATTACAAATTCAGGATAAAGCATCTCACTGCCACCGAGAGAGGATCCATTAACATTCTTAACAGGATTTAATGTTCTCTTTAAAATAAATTGCAGAATGCAGGCTGTTATGACACATGAGATCAAAGAAAAATGAAAAATGCAGGAGCTCATCATTCCTCCTGTCTGCATCTGTTGTTTTGCATACATTGAAAAAGAGATGTATTTATTCTGCATGTATTTTGGCCGGGGAGCTAACTGATTCTATATTAATTAGATCTTTCCTATATGTGCTTATTTCTAAAAGGCTTGATCAGAGTAGGGGGGGGGAGAGGTACAACACCATGAGAAATCCATCATTAGAGTTAGCTTGTCTGTGCAGCAGTTGAACAGAAGAACAAATACAGTCAGCTGCACTACAGAGTGAGAGACTTTGGCTCTGACCACATGTTGATAACCTTGAGTACAGCATTTGATCGGTCAGACGTTGTTGTGTGCTTCCACTTTAAAAGACTGCTTGTTGTACACTTTTTTCTGCAACAGGGCTAATGTGGTTATGGTGCCAATTCAATGAGGGCTAGAAGCCTGATCCTTATATTATTAGAACAAAAGCAGTAGACCTGCCACATTTATTGTGAATTTATTGTGAAATCGTATGTTAAAGGCATAGAAACATTAAATAGTGGATTGTTATTACTCTGTGTTAAACCTTATAGAGATTGTTACATTTAACCTCACAGACTACCATAGTAGTTAAGGGTTTAGGTTTTGTTTTACCCCTCTGACCAAACCCTGGGTGTAGATGTTTTCGCCTGCGATCATTTTTATTAGGCTTTCTTAGGAAGATTGTATGTCTGCCATCTCTAAGTTTGTATGGATGTATCATTTATGCCTGTCCAGCTGATGGTTGATTTGAGGGGAAGCTTATGCTCAATACGTTAGACCTGAGTTGCTTATGTGGACAAAGTAAAGATAAAGGCTCTAGGACTAACTGGTTTGTTGGTAAAAGTTATGCCCGGCACCACAGGTCTGATCTGTTTGTTATGAAAGGATGCGATAAATGCAGTAGGCCTACCTTATTTATTGTGAAAAACACATTTTAAAGCCAATAGGCATTTAAGGGTAGATTGTTGTTACACTTTGATAAATCCTGTAAATTGGTATTATTTTTAAAGAATCTTAATGATTTCTGTAGAAGGGAAGAGTTTTGTTATTTGTTACCTCTTGTGACAAATCATTCGAGTACAACACTTCTACTGTGATGATCCTAGTTAGGCCCTCTTTGGTTTGGATTTTGTTTTGCCAACTCCAATTTTGTATATGTATAGTCATCTTATAATGGTATGAATGATGGTCACATTGTGAGAAAGCTTCTGCTCAATATAGTAAGTTTGAGTTAGTTATGTTGACATGCCAATGATAAAGGTTATATGCCTAATTGAATCACTGGACACAGCTATATCCAATGGCATAGGTCTGATTTATTTATTATGAAAAGTTGTGACAAAGACAATAGGCCTGGCTTATTTATTCTGAAAACATTTGATCAAAATATGCCTTTGATGGTAGATTATTACAATGTTTTCAAGGCTATAGACAGACATTTTGCTGCATGAAATCTCCTAAATAATTGCACAAACAAGGGTACTGGTGTTTGTCACCCCTTTTGACAACCCCTTGAAAATTAGCAATGTGATCATCCTTGTTTGGCCCTTTTGAGAGGAGTTGCATTTTGTTTTGCTAACAGTGATACGGGTAATCTTTGAAATGTTAGGACTGTTAGCACAGCATATACTGTACAAAGAACAAAATGCAGTCAGCATTATTTTAATTGAACTGTTCCATTTACTCTCATGTCTTGTTCCAATACATTTGATTACCTGTGATTAAGGGTAAAGGATTTGTCCTTCTTTGAAAGGGTGCACAGCTTGTTGCTTCAATTGTAGAAAATCTAAAAATAGCTCCCATATCATAATTTGGG